>NW_024412388.1:63713630-63997183 GCF_014898765.1 Herpailurus yagouaroundi
GACTGGGTGGCTCAGTCAGTTAAATGTCTGACTTCAGCTCAGGTCATAATCTCACAGTTCATGAGTTTGAGCCCCGCATCGGGCTGTGTGCTGACAGCCCAGAGCCTGGAGCCTGCTTCGGATCCTGTGTCTCCCTTTCTCTCTGCACCCTCCCCCACTTGCTCTCTCTCTCTCTCTCTCTCTCTCTCAAAAATAAATAAATATTTTTTTAAATGTTTAAAAAAAAAGTATACAAGCTCTGGATTCAGACTACTTCTGTTCAAATTCTGGCTCTGCCATTTACTAGCTAAGTTAACTTAGGCTTAACTGTCCTATACCATTATTACATACATACAATGATGGTGATTATAACTGCTACTTTCATAAGATGATTGTAAGAATTAAAATATCGTATGCCTGAAAAACACAATAAGATCCAGCACATAGTAAACAATCAATATGTGTTAAATTACATTATTTGTAAGGATTTCCCAAAGTAATGTTTATAAAGTAAGATAAGTAGACATGTAAGAGCATCTGACAGACCTGAGTTTGAGTCCCACTGTAGCCGGTACACAGGAGTGCAGGAACACCTGTCTGGGGCCCCCAAACAGATCAGGTTCAGCCACTTGCCACTGGAAAAATCCAAAGGCAGAGAAAGAAGTGGTTGTGAAACAAGAAAGGAATTTATCTCAGTGAGGCCAACGCCAGGAAGACAGCAGACTAGTGTCTCAAAGACTGTCTACAAAATGGTGAAAATACTTCCAGGTTTCTATAAGGAAAATGTAGGGCAAAGGTGGGTGGGTACATGCAGGCAGGCAGTGAAGGTCAAATCAATCACCATAAAGGTCTTTTTACCTTCAGGGCAGTCCTTATTGCTTCAGACGCTCCCATCTGGGGATGCTTTGCTTCAAGGTCTTCCACCTGAGCCTGAAAAGAAAAGCTAGTAAAAACAAGATAAAAGGGGCCAGTCAGATGTCTGAGGCTGGATACTCCTCTTGCATGCTTTTGGCTTCTGTAATTTTGCTTGCCTTCTGTGTCCACCAACTACCCATGTAGAACCACAGATAAGTGACCCCTCTCCTTTTTCTTTTGTCTCCCAACCCCCTACCATCCCCATCATAAAAGGAGGCCAAAGCCAAGGTTAGGGGCTCAGCCTTTGAAGGTGACTCCACTGGGCTGGCACTGGTGTGAAATAAACAGTCTTTTGCTGATTCCCCGCGTGCTTGTGGCCTGTCTCTTCCTAGGCACCCAGTGTTTGCTGTAACAAGCCAAGAGGCAAACTGGAAAGAAGAACCCAACTAAAAAGTTTGAGATCAAAAAGGAAGGAGCTAGACTCCTCTTTCAAATCCCCACTGTCAAAACACCACTTGGTTTCTATGGAAGGAAAAGGGACTTTGGTCAATTCTTTTGTAGCTACTTCCTGATGACCAGAGATGACATAGGGATTTTGGAATGGGAGATTTTGACTGGGTGAGAGAATTTTTTTTTTGCATTCCCACTGAAAAGAACAGTAAGGGCATCTCTAAGCTAGTAGAAATAATGCAGTTTCCTGTTTGACAGATACAAAAAGTCAAACAACCAAAGAGAACAAGAAATACAGTGGTGCTTAGCAAGGTATATTTACATTTGAAAGAAATCGCATTTAGCCAACTGCCAAAAGGATCTAGAGCTAGGGTATCTGTGGATAGGTAGAGAACCATCTTTCACATTTGTGTTATCTCACCATTTAGGGTGATCACATGCTGAGTTTTGTTAAAGGCAGCTGCTATATGTTCACAAAAGCCTCTACTTGTAATTCTACATCAATAGAGGCAGCTCCTGGGACAAATAAGGCTAAAGGATAAAACCACCAAGAAGCCCTCTTTGCCTGATGTCTAGCCTTAACAGTATCCCAATTATGAGGACTCACTGGCAAGTGGAAGACAATTTGTCCCAAGAGACAAGGATGCCCCCAAGTGCAAAACCTCAGTCCAGTTGTAGGGAGGATAAATCCATCCGTTATTTCCACAAGCCCATAACCACCTCCAAGAGATAGGATACGCTTTGACCCAATTTGAAAAGGTATCCACAAATACTAATAAGGACTTTATATTTCTAGCAGCTTCAGGCATTTGAATAAAGTCCACTTGCCAATCTTCAGAGAGATATGGACCCTGATATTGAGTCCCACGCAATTTGAGAAATCGCTCTGTTTTAAGATTGTTCCTAGAACAAGGCTAACATCTTGGAAACTCTTAGTGTTATTCCTTTCATAGCAATTATAAATATTTACATAAGTTCAATAAGAATCTGTTCTCCTTTGTAACAGGATACTATTAGAGACATCAGTTATATTACCAAGTTATATTACCAGTTATATAGAATGTCATATTTAAGAGAGACATGCATAGACTCAGATATGACCAGACAGCTTGAAGGAATTAAGGTTGACTTTATGGAGCCAATAGAGCCCCTTGGAAATGTTGGCCTGATACCTTGCTTACAGAGTTCTCAGCAGCTTTATCAGGTGAGTACAGGTGCAGGTGCAGGAAACCCCAGAATATTTTCGGGGCCTCAAGGAAAGAAGAGAAACTCACTCAAATCTTCAGGCATTGCAGGCAAATCTGTCAGCATATATTTGGCTTGACTTCTGGCCTTGAGAGGCTATCAAAAGTTCAATCTAGAGATTCCTTATGAAAAGGTCCAGCAAAGCAAATTTTAAAGAACGTATGTGGTCAATCACTATTCTTACTGAGCTTACATAAATAATGAGGCCAAGTTTGTTAAAACTGAAATTGTTTTACAGATTAGTCTTGATTCGGCTATCTTCAAAAATAAAGATGATTTAATTTTTTTAAGTTCATTTATTTATTTTGGGAGACAGAGAGGGGGATGGAGGGAGAGGCTGTGAGAGGGAGAGAGAGAATCCTAAGCAGGCTTCACACTGGCGGCACAAAGTCCCACCAGGGCTCAAACTCATGAACCATGAAATCATGACCTGAGCCAAAATCCAAAGTGGGACGCTTAACCAACTAAGCCACTTAGGCACCCTGGAAATAAAGGCAATTTTAGAGAGAAAAATTATGTTTCAATAACACATCTTTGTGGATATAAAATTCTAGTTGTTATTAATTGTCTTTAAATGTTGTTGTTTGCCTAAGCTAGATAATTTGAGGTAAAACTTCAGAGAAATTGCCACAATAGCTCATATAGACAGTCTTCGTGCTTGCTACCCTGTGAGAATAATAACAGGACCCCATGGGCATATGATTATTTGAACAACTGAACAATAGGATGACCTTGGATATAAGGCAGCTCAAAGAGCTCAAGCATCTCCAGGAAGAACTTGTGTCTTTTTTTCCCCAGTGTTTTTCCTCACATATATATTTTTTTTTCAAGTTTTTATTTAAATTTCTGTTAGTTAACATACAGTGTACTATTAGTTTCAGGTGTGGAATTTAGTGATTCATCACTCACATACATACCCTGTACTCATTACAAGTGCCCTCCTTAATATTCATTACCCATTTAACTCATCCCCCTGCCCACCACCCCTCCAGTACCCCTCAGTTTGTTCTCTATAGTTAAGAGTCTATGTTTTCTGGTTTGCCTCTATTTTTTTTTCCCTATGTTCATCTGTTTTGTTTCTTAAATTCCACATGAGTGAAACCATATGGTAGTTATCTTTCTCTGACTGACTTATTTCGCTTAGCATAATACACTCCAGCTCCATCCATATGGTTACAAATGGAAAGATTTCATTCTTTTTGATGGCTGAATAATATTCATATATATACACATACATACCACATCTTTATCCATTCATCTGCTGATGGGTATATTGGGCTCTGTCCATAATCTGGCTATTATTGATAATGCTGCTATAAACATTGGGGTGCATTTATCCCTTTGATTCAGTATTTTTGTATCTTTTGGGTAAATACCTAGGAGTGCAATTGTTGGATCATAGGGTAATTCTATTTTTAACTTTCTGAGGAACCTCCATACTGTTTTCTAGAGTGGGTGCACCAATTTGCATTCCCAGCAACAGAGCAAGAGGGTTCCTCTTTCTCCACATCCTTGCCAACATCTGTTGTTTCCTACATTGTTCATTTTAGCCATTCTGACAGGTGATATCTGTGAGGTGATATCTCATGGTAGTTTCAATTTACATTTCTCTGATGATGAGTGATGTTGAGCATATTTTCATGTGTTAGCCATCTGGATGTCTTCCTTGGAAAAATATATATTCATGTCCTCTACCCATTTTTTAACTGGAACATTTGTTTTTTGGGTGTTGAGTTTGATAAGCTTTTTTGTTTGTTTGTTTAGTGTTTTTATTTATTTTTGAGAGAGAGAGAGAGCATTTGGGGGGGGAGGGGTGGAGAGCAAGGGGAACAGAAGATCTGAAGCAGGCTCTGTGCTGACAGCAGAAAGCCTGATGTGGAGCTCAAACTCACAAACCGTGAGATCATGACCTGAACTGAAGTCAGATGCTTAACCAACTGAGCCACCCAGGCACCCCATGATACATACTTTATAGATTTTTGGATACTGCCCTTTATCAGATATATTATTTGAAATATCTTCTCCCATTCCAAAGGTTGCCTTTTAGTTTTGTTTACTGTTTCCTTCACTGAGCAGAAGCTTTTTATTTTGATGAAGTCCAAATAGTTCATTTTTCCTTTTGTTTCCCTTGCCTCAGGAAACACATCTAGTAAGAATTTCCTTTGGCCAAGGTCAAAGAGGTTATTGCCTGTGTTCTCTTCTAGGATTTTGATGGTTTCCTGTCTCACATTTAGGTGTTTCATCCATTTTCTATTTATTTTTGTGTATGGTGTAAGAAAGTGTCCCGTTTCATTCTTTTGAATGTTGCTGTCCAGTTTTCCTAATATCATTTTTTGAAGACACTGTCTTTTTTCCATTGGAGATTCTTTCCTGCTTTGTTGAAGATGAGTTGACCATACAGTTGTGGATTCATTTCTGTGTTTTCTAGGCTGTTCCATTGACCTATGTGTCTGTCTTTGTGCTAGTGCCATTCTGTCTTGATCAGTACAGCTTTGTAATATAATTTGAAGTTCAGAATTGTGATGCCTTCAGCTTTGCTTTGCTTTTTCAAGATTTCTTTGGCTATTTAGAGTGTTTTGTGGTTCGATACAAATTTTAGGGCTGTAGGGGCACCTGGATGGCGCAGTCGGTTAAGCGTCCGACTTCAGCCAGGTCACGATCTCGTGGTCCGTGAGTTCCAGCCCCGCGTCAGGCTCTGGGCTGATGGCTCAGAGCCTGGAGCCTGTTTCCGATTCTGTGTCTCCCTCTCTCTCTGCCCCTCCCCCGTTCATGCTCTGTCTCTCTCTGTCCCAAAAATAAATAAACGTTGAAAAAAAATAAAAAAAAATTTTTAGGGCTGTATGTTCTAGCTCTGTGAAAAATGCTGGTGGAATTTTATAGGGATTGCATTAAATGTGTAGATTGTTTGGGGTGGTATAGACATTTCAACAATATTTGTTCTTCCAATCCATGAGCATGGAATATTTTTCCATTCCTTTGTGTCCTCTTCAGTTTATTTCATAAGTATTTTATAGTTTTTAGAGTATAGATCTTTTACCTTTTTGGCTAGGTTTATTCCTAGGTATCTTATGGGTTTTGGTGTACAATCAATGGGATTGTAAATGGTATCAATTGCTTGATTTCTCTTTGTGCTACTTCATTATTGGTGTATAGAAATGCAAAAGACTTACGTATGTTTATGTTGTATCCTGAGAATTTATTGAATTCGTGTATCAGTTCTACCAATTTTTTTTGTCTTTACGGTTTTCTATATAAAGTATCATTTCATCTACAAATGGTGAAAGTTCAACTTCTTCTTGCCAATTTGGATGTCTTTTATTCCTTTTTGTTGTCTGATTGCTGAGGCTAGGACTTCCAGGACTACGTTAAATAACAGTGGTAAGAGTGGACATCCCTCTCTTGTTCCTGACTGTCGAGGAAAACTCTCAGCTTCTGCCCATTCAGGATGATATTAGCTGTGGGGTCTTGGTATATGGTCTTTATTATGTTGAGATATGTTTCCTCTATCCCTACTTTGTTGAGGGTTTTTATCATGAATGGATAGAACTCGTGCTTTATTAAAACTGAATGTTGTGTATATATCCCATATAATTCAGCTAATGTATCCAAATTAAGGCAATATCTAATTCCTCTAAGCTTCTCCATGATTGGGTTTCTTCCTGGTTTAGCAGAAATGGATTATCTTGGTGGAAAACACATATTTTTACTAGCACTAATAGTAATTATTCTAGGTCTTCTTCTTCACTGCAGGAGCTATTGTCATTGAATGTTCTGCACAAATATGTTGAACAAATTATGATGAGGCCTCATGCACACCTCTGATTCAGACAGTCTGTAACTAGGAACCCTTCATTTAATCAGATAGCCCAGGATTTTGATGATTCCCAATAGTCAGGGTCTACAATCCCTTTCAACTTGAAGAAGCTACAAAGGATGAGACCTTTGCCTTTCAACAGCCCTTAAGAATAAGGAGAATCAAAATCCCATAGCAGCAAGATGAAACAGAGAAACTGAAGGGACCCTATAAAAGGACTGCTTTTTTTCTTTTCTTTTTTTCTTTTTTTCCTGCCTCTATTCCTACTAAGATGCTAGGACCTACACCCAGCTTTACATGTGCCTTATAGTATGCCCTCCTTGTAAAGGTCAAGGAGTTAATGATTTATTTGGAGACTTCCAGTACAATAAAATAACATCTAAGGAGTGATTGAGTGAAGTTGTCATGTATGTTTTCTAGACCACTGATTCAGCAAGACCCCTGGTTCCAGAGCATTAGTGACTTATGGAGGATATCTAAACACTTGTCTTTGTTTTAACCATTTCCTGGATGTCTGAGAAGACACCTACACTGGAACATAATCAATAAAAACCCCAAACCCAGAGCAAAGAGGAAACTCACTCTTGTTTCCTTTCTGAGTCTCCCAGACATTCTATCTGCATCTGCACCCTCTCTATAACTTCAGTAAACTCTGTTCTCACTTCCTGTTGGCTAGTGTTTGGTTTCTATCCTGTGCAAAGCCAAGGACCCTCTTGGCTGCTCCTGCAGGATCCCCTCTGAGTCCTTGGACCCAGGCAGCCTGCTATCACTGATGCTACCACTCATTAGAAATGTGTCTTGAACATGTTATATAGCCTCTAAGCCTTAAGTCTTGATCTAGAATGCAGATAATATATCTCCTTTCCTACCTCTATTGTGAAGATTAAATAGAATATATATAATGATTAACACTGTGCCTGAGGTATTATAATCATTTGACAAGTGATTTTGTTTGCTGATGTAGTTCTTGTTTTTATTAATATCTTTGCTACTAAGGAATTTAACATCTAGAAAAGAAACTAAGAAATGTATAAGAACTATAATGTAAAGTAAAAGTCACAGAAACTAAAAGTTAACAAATGCTTTGATAATTTATTAGTAGATATCAACATGGGCTGCAGTGATATTGCCTAAAAGAGATAAAATTTCCAAAGGGAAAATAGGAAACAGGTAGACGTCCCAGGCAAGAAGAAGTAAGACATGAAGAAAGGTGAACAAAAACTGAAAAGTAGGATGTATAAATCTTATTTGGGCGGTAGAGAAAGAGGGACACAATTGGTAGATTTATTATGAAGTTCTTCACCAAACTATTGAGTGTTTCTAATGTTCTAATGTAGACCTGCACAGTCTAATAAGTCATTAGCCCTATGTAACTGTTAAGTTCTTGAAATATAGTCAGTGCTACTAAGAAGCACAATTTTTAATTTACTTTAATTTTAATTAATTTAAATTTATTTTTTTTTTAATTTTTTTTTCAACGTTTATTTATTTTTGGGACAGAGAGAGACAGCATGAACGGGGGAGGGGCAGAGAGAGAGGAAGACACAGAATCGGAAACAGGCTCCAGGCTCTGAGCCATCAGTCCAGAGCCTGACGCGGGGCTGGAACTCACGGACCGCGAGATCGTGACCTGGCTGAAGTCGGACGCTTAACCGACTGCGCCACCCAGGCGCCCCTAATTTAAATTTAAAAACTGAAAGGGCATCTGGCTGGCTCAGTCAGTAGAGCATGTGACTTTTGATTTGGGTGGGGGTTGTGAGTTCAAGCCCCACACTGGGCGCAAAGATTCCTTAAAAATAAAATGTTAATACTTATATCAGACAATCTAGATTTTAAAATAAAGAAGGTAATAAAAGATGAAGAAGGGCATTATATCATAATTAAGGGGTCTATCCACCAAGAAGACCTAAAAATTGTTAACATTTATGCTCCAATTGTAGAAGGACACCAATATATAAATCAATCACAAACATAAAGAAACTCATCGATAATAATACCATAATAGTAGGGAACTTCAACACCCCACTTACAACAAAGGACAGATCATCTAAACAGAAAATCAACAAGGAAACAATGGCTTTGAAAGACACACTGGACTGGATGGATTTAACAGATATATTCAGAACATTTCATCCTAAAGCAACAGAATGCACATTCTTCTAGAGTGTACATGGAATATTCTCCAGAATAGATCACATACTGGGACACAAATCAGCCATCAACAAGTACAAAAAGATTGAGATCATGCTGTGCATATTTTCAGACCACAAGGCTATGAAACTCAAAATCAACCACAAGAAAAAATTTGGAAAGATCACAAATACTTGGAGACTAAAGACCATCTTACCAAAGAATGAATGGGCTAACCAAGAAGTTAAAGAGGAAATTAAAAAGTGCATGGAAGCCAATGAAAATGATAACACCACAGCCCAAAACCTCTGGACCGCAGCTAAGGCAGTAATAAGAGGAAAGTATATAGCAATCCAGGCCTTCCTAAAGGAAGAAAGATCTCATATATACAGCCTAACCTTATGCCTTAAGGAGCTGGAAAAAGGACAGCAAATAAAACCCCAAACCAGCAGAAGACAGGAAATAATAAAGATTAGAGCAGAAATCAATGCTATCAAAATAAAAAAACAGTTGAACAGATCAATGAAACCAGGAGCTGCTTCTTTGAAAGAATTAACAAAATTGATAAACCCTTAGCCAGATTAATTAAAAAGAAAAAGGAAATGACCCAAGTAAATAAAATCAAGAACGAAAGAGGAGAGATCACAACCAACACTGCAGAAATACAAACAATAATAAGAGAATATTATGAGCAATTATACGCCAATAAAATGGGCAATCTAGAAGAAATGGACAAATTCCTAGAAACACATAAACTACCAAAACTGAAACAGGAAGAAATAAAAAATTTGAACAGACCCATAACCAGCAAAGAAATCAAATTAGTAATCAAAAATCTCCCAAAAAACAAGAGTCCAGGGCCGGATGGCTTTCCAGGGGAATTCAACCAAACATTTAAAGAGTTAACAACTATTCTTTTGAAGCTGTTCCAAAAAAATAGAAATGGAAAGAAAACTTCCGAACTCATTCTATGAAGCCAGCATTACCTTGATTCCAAAACCAGACAAAGACCCCACTAAAAAGGAGAACTACAAACCAATTTTCCTGATGAACATGGATGCAAAAATCCTCAACAAGATACTAGCCAACCGGATCCAACAATACATTAAAAGAATTATTCACCACGGCAAGTGGGATTTATAGCTGGGATGTAGGACTGATTCAATATCCACAAAACAATCAATGTGATATATAACATCAAAAAAGAAAGGACAAGAACCACATGATCCTCTCAATAGATACAGAGAAAGCATTTGACAAAATACAGCATCCTTTCTTGAAAAAACCCTCAAGAAAGTGGGGATAGAAGGAACATACCTCCAGATCATAAAAGCCACATATGAAATACCCACTGCTAATATCATCCTCAATGGGGCAAAACTGAGAGCTTTACTCCTAAGGTCAGGAGCACAACAGGGATGTCCACTCTCGCCACTGTTATCCAACATAGTATTGGAGGTCTTAGTCTCAGCAATCAGTTAACACAAAGGAATAAAAGGCATCCAATTAGTCCCGGAGGAGGTCAATCATTCACTCTTCAAAGGTGACATGATACTCTATGTGGAAAACCCAAAATATTCCACAAAAACTGCTAGAACTGATCCATGAATTCAGCAAAGTTGTAGGATATAAAATCAATGTACAGAAATCCGTTGCATTCCTAAATACCAATAGTGAAGCAACAGAAAGAGAAATCAAGGAATCAATCTCATTTACAATTGCACCAAAAGTCATAAAATACCTAGGAATAAATCTAACCAAAGAGGTGAAAGATCTATACACTGAAAAATATAGGAAACTTAGGAAAGAAATTGAAGAAACAAAAAAATGGAAAAATATTCCATGCTTCTGGGTTGGAAGAACAAATATTGTTAAAATGTCAATACTACCCAAAGCAATCTACATATTCAATACAATACCTATCAAAATAATACCAGAATTCTTGGGGCACCTGAGTGGCTTAGTCAGTTGAGAATCTAACTTCAGCTCAGATCATGATCTCACAGTTTGCGAGATCCCATGTCGAGCTCTGTGCTAACAGCTGGAGCCCCACATTGGGCTCTGTGCTGACAGCTCAGAGCCTGGAGCCTGCTTCAGGTTCTGTGTCTCCCTCTCTCTCTCTGCCCCCCCCCCCGCTCACATTCTGTCTCTCTCTCTCTCTCTCTCTCTCAAAAATAAATAAAACAGTTAACTAGAACAGTTAGCTAGAACAAACAATCCTAAAACTTGTATGGAACCAGACAAGACCCCAAATAGCCAAAGCAACCTTGGAAAAGAAAACCAAAACTGTAGCCATCACAATCCCAGATTTCAAGACGTATTACAAAGCTGTAATCATCAAGACAATACTGGCACAAAAACAGACATGCAGATCAGTGGAACAGAACAGAGAACCCAGAAATGGACCCACAAACGTATGGCCAACTAATCTTTGACAAAGCAGGAAAGACTATCCAATGGAATAAAAAGACAGTCTCATCAGCAAATAGTGCTGGAAAAACTGGACAGCGAAGTGCAGAAAAATGAACCTGGACCACTTTCTTACACCATACACAAAAATAAATTCAAAATGGATGACAGGCCTAACTGTAAGGTAGGAAGCCATCAACATCCTAGAGGAGAAAGCAGGCAAATACTTCTTTGACCTCAGCTGCATCAACTTCTTACTCAATACGTCTCTGGAGGCAAGGGAAACAAAAGCAAAAGTCAACTATTGGGACCTCATCAAGATAAAAAGCTTCTGCACAGCAGAGGAAACAATCAGCAAAACTAAAAGGCAACCGACAGAATGGGAGAAGATATTTGCAAATGACATATCAGATAAAATATCCAGAATCTAGAAAGAACGTATCAAACTCAACACCCAAAAAACAAATAATCCAGTGAAGAAATGGGCAAAAGACATGAATAGACACTTCTCCAAAGTAGACATCCAGATGGCCAACCATCACATGAAAAAATGCTCAACATCACTCATCAATCAGGGTAATACAAATCAAAACCACAATGAGATACCACCTCACATCTGTCCGAATGGCTAAAATTAACAACTCAGGCAACAACAGATGTTGGCGAGAATGCGGAGAAAGAGGAAATCTTTTGCACTGCTGGTGGAAATGCAAACTGGTGCAGCCACTCTGGAAAACAGTGTGGAGGTTCCTCAGAAAATTAAAAATAGACCTACCCTATGACCCAGCAATAGCACTGGTAGGAATTTACCCAAGGGATACAGGAGTACTGATGCATAGGGGCACTTGTACCCCAATGTTCATAGCAGCACCCTCAACAATAGCCAAATTGTGGAAAGAGCTTAAATGTCCATCAACTGATGAATGGATAAAGAAATTATGGTTTATATACACAATGGAGTACTACGTGGCAATGAGAAAGAATGAAATATGGCCCTTTGTAGCAACATGAATGGAACCGGACAGTGTGATGCTAAGTGAAATAAGCCATACAGAGAAAGACAGATACCATATGTTTTCACTTTTATGTGGATCCTGAGAAACTTAACAGAAACCCAAGGTGGAGGGGAAGGGGGAAAAAAAAAAAAGAGATTAGAGTGGGAAAGAGCCAAAGCATAAAAGACTCTTAAAAACTGTGAACAAACTGAGGGCTGATGTGGGGTGGGAGGGAGGGTGGGTAGGTGATGGGTATTGAAGAGGGCATCTTTTGGGATGAGCACTGGGTGTTGTATGGAAACCAATTTGACAATACATTTCATATATTGAAAATAAATAAATAAGTAAATAAATAAATATGTGAATTTGAAGGTACATGATTTATATCTCAATAAAGTCATGAAGGAAAAGAAAGAGAGAGAAGGGGAGGAGAAGGGGATGGAAGACAGGAAGGTAGTGTAGAGAAGAGGAGAGGAAAGAAGATGAGAAAATGAGAAAAGCAAGGGCTTGTGGAGTTTACCCTCAATAAGGAATGAAGAATATAGGGAGGGTTATAAATAGAGATTTGAACACAGTTTCAGAATGAAAGATAATAAATAAATAGAAAAAATAGAGGGACCAAACAGACCATGGATAATAAATTGGATCTACAGCTTTCTTGGAGAGATGAAACTAAAATACTACGATTCTTCCTATTGCATAACTTGATTAGTATACTATTATTTCTACTATACAATTGTGTACAGCTTGGGCTATGTAGGTCTCTAGCCCTTTATTAAGTTTATATTGTAAAAGAGGTTTGTACAGAGAGCACACAGGAGAAACTACTTGATTTGACATGCAACTTTGAGAATTTCACAAGGTGACATTTGAGCTGCCTCTCACAGCATGAGTAATAATCAGATGGGGATGCAAGAGGCAGGATATTATATGTAGGGGGGTCAGTTTATGGAGAGGCATGATGGTGTGAAAGAGCATGGCATAGAAGAGAAATATGAGGGAGAGGGGGCAGATAAGTAGCATGAGGTTAGGAAGTAAAGGTTCTTTTCTATTACGGAATGAAGCTTTAAATTTATCCTATAAATAACAAGCCAGGGTAGGTGTTAAAATTATAGATAGGATCAAATTTTCATTTTAGAAAGATAAGCAAAGAGGTATATAAGAGGAAAAGGCTTAGGACATGTAACTAATACCGTGGAGCTCTGCCCTTGAGGTTCCCTCTTCAAGGTCCATGATATTCCCACACTATTATGGATATTAGCTCCTGATAGGAGCTAATTATTGTAAAGCAGATTGTCTGGATCTGAAACCCAGTACTGCCACTCATTAATTGTGTAGCTAGGGACATATTAAATAATTGTCCAGAGTCTCAGTTTCTTCACCTGTAAAATTGGAATGCTAAGAGTATTTATTTTGCAGGATTGTTGTGAAGAATGCCTTACTTACATGTAAAAGTAATTCTGAACAGTGCCTGGTACATAGTAAGAGCTCCATGAATATTTATTAGAATTATTATTCATAAAGCTAATGAATTTCAGCTATGAATGCCAGGTACTCTGTTAGGCTCTGGCAGTATAAAACTAAATAAATCATAGTCCTTGCTTTCAAGAAATGAATACCTAGATGGAAAACAAGTATGTAAATCATCATATGATAATACAGAGTACTAAGTACTAATATAGATGAGGAAAACTTGCTTTGAGATACAAACAAAAAGGGAATTTAGGGCATGAGTAGTTATTTGTTTTTTATTTTATTTTTAAGTAATCTCCGCACCCAACTTGGGGTTGAACCCACAACCCTGAGATCTACAGCCACATGGTATACCTACTGAGCCAGGTGCCCCATGATAAGGCATTTAAACTTGATTTGTAACGGACTAGGAAACTTGGAAGGTTTTAAGCAAGGAAACAGAATTTCTAGACTTACGTTTGAAGAGAGATAACTCTAGAAGTAATGTAAAGAATACATTAGAGGAGAAGACATTAATTTTGTGATTATTGTAGCATGCCAGGCAAGAGAAGTTTATAGACCTAAACTAACAGAGGGGAAATAGGGATGGGGAAAAAATGTGTGGGAGAGCACAACGAGCAGTATCTAATGACTGTTAGATGAGGCTGTAAAGGGGAAGTGTGAATCAATGAGGACAACAAGGTCTCTAGGTTTGGGTGATGTCCTAGATAATGGTACTATTAATCAATAGGAGTATAGAAAGAAAAACATGCTTAGGGGAGAAGGTTCTTTAATACTTACAGGTGTTTTGATTGAGGTGCTTATGGTATATCAGAGATCAGAAGAGAATTATGTATTTAAGATTTGTCAATAGTGTCTAAAGTTGAGGCAGCAGTTGAGACTGACCAAAAAAGAAAAGAGTTTGGTGGGGAAATTTATAAGAATTAAAGCATAATAAGGCACACAGGCATGCCTTTAAATGGACTAGCCATTAGATTCTCTTGAGTTAGTTTTTCCCAAAAAGACATTACAATAGTGCTTAGTACTTTTATTCAAGGCATAGTTTATTCAAGGCATCCTTTCTTCCACTATCTAGTACCTCAGTGGTATACTTATAATTCAGCCTAAGCACTTGATATAGTCTTGCCAAATTATTGTATACACTTTTGACCTTCTTTTTATAATATTTATTACAATTATATAATAATAGCTACACTCATATAACAATTATTCTATTAACTCATTTAATTGTCACAACATTGCTATGAGGTCAATATGATAAAAAAATGAAAGGATTATTAATGACTATGACACCATATTTGTTATCTTATTTCATCATAGTATTAGAGGTTAATAGTTCTAATTAAAGTAATTTTTATCTTATAGGTATATTATATGATATCATTGTTTCAAAACTACACAAATAAAACAAGAAGTACTTATGTGATTAAAACATAGCAAGTGGACTCCAGTTCTAATCATTATTTTGTAAACTTGAAGAGTATTTGATGAGACAGAAAGGACTGAAGTGGATTCCTGAGAACTTTTATCCAAAATTCACTGTACTGACAACTTATCAATCAAACATGCATAGAATATTAATTATGTGAAGATACTTACTAGATAGGATGATAAAGATACAGTGGAGTCACATTAAATCAGCCTGACTTCAGAATCCAACCACTTCACCTTTATTTCCACGCCATTTCTAATCTTTGTCCTCCTAATCACAAATAAGCCATTATAATATAATCTAAGCTATAATACATATATACAGTCTTAATATGGAAACACAATGAAATAAACACTGCAGACAGCAGGAAAAATTTCAGAATACCCACCTGAGGATTCATGGTGAGGAATATGGAGGCTTAACTAAGATGGAAAAGCTGAAGAATGATCTAACCTCTGTTACACAGATAGCAATCAAATGTAGTCCATAGCTGAAAGCATAAGGTTTCTCAGAAAACCCATAAATAATTGAATTTGCTTTCCCTAATAAGTCTTGCTATCCTTTTCCAGGACAAATTGTTCTTTTGCTAGTTTTTAGCCAACCTGCCCAACAAAGAAGATTCATTGTCCTACTACTAGCTTATGGTTCTTGTTTTAATAAACCCTGCCTCATTTTTTTTTTTCAATGACAGTCTATGGTTGATTACCTCCCTCATATCTAAGTAAACTCAGCTCTGTTTTTCCCAGCTCTGTTTTCAACCCAACTAAATGACTCTGAGTTATCAGAAGCCTACTGAACCAGCAGAAGCATAGAGCCTAAGAAAGCATCTCATCTAGACCCCTTAAGTACTGGGTTGCCTTTTCTCACTTCTGTGAGTGTCATTGTTTAGGGATCAACCTTGTTGGCTCTTGATGCTGAACCTGAGTCTTGACCAAATCTGATTTTTGTCCACAGCTGTTGTTTAATGTTGGGCAGCTGTTTTCATGGTGGTCTCTGACAGGTGGCAGGAGACTGGGTAATGTGGTCGTTCCTTTATGTGCCTTAATTGTTTGCTTGTCTGTCTTAGAAATTCTGATATTCACTCATATCTGTTTGCTCCCAGATCTTGAGATAATATAGTCAAACTTGGCTGGTCTGAACCTTGGAGTTAAAAAACTGCCCCTGTCACATCCTACCTCCCTGATCTGTTAAAACTTTTCCAACCACTGCTAGAACTTCATGTTGTTTGTCTTATGCCCTTTATTTTCTTTTGTCAGTTCTTTGTAGGTCTTTGTATTGAAAGAAAGAAAAAAGCCATTTCCCTTCTTTAGAAAGGATATCTAAGTTATCTATTACTGTGTAACAAACCACACAAAATTTAGTGGATTGAAACAATTTATTATTTTTCCAAATTTTTGTTGAGGTTCTTCTGATCTCACCAAGTCTCACTCACACAATTGCAATCATCTGTGAATTCAACTGAGGCTGGATGTTCTAGAATAACTTCTCAATCATATTTGGAATCTCAGTTGGGATGGCTGGACTCCTAGGCCGGCTGGTCCTCTCCATGTCTTTCATGTTGGCTTGTTCACGCAGTGGCAGAAGTGTTTAGAGAAGACAAGACCCAATGTACAAATGCTTATCAAGTCTCTGCTTGTCTGTGTTTGCTGATATCTATTTGGTGGGAGCAAGTCACATGGCCAAGTCCAGCATAAATGTGGAAGAGATATGTAACGGATACAGAGAAGTGTGATACAGAAGGATAAGACAAGAAAATTAGTCTTTTATAATACTCTTCTTATAATGGCAGCTCTTTCTGTGCCTGGACTGATTCCCTCTCATTATCACTCTTTCTCTTTTGGGAAACTTTTCAAGGTTAATAGATGATAAAGATCTGCTTGTGCACACTATAGGGATGTTCAGTTCAAAAATATCTATCTTCAAAGGAAAGAAAACATGGAAAAATTGAAATTAGTTTTTTATACGCTGTAAAATAGAGCTGGACTTCTAAAATAGCTTTCCTTGGTGTGCATATCAATTCTGTGCATAGGCTTGAATGTCATTGGAATGGGAATGACTGCTTCTGACTTCTCTGGGGCTTTGTGACAATCTGAGAAAACTGAAGGATTCAAAGTGTATGGTTTTTGTTTGTTTTGTTTTGGTTTGGTTTAGTTCCTTCCTCTTGGAAAAGAAATAAGGAAGTCCCATGGAAATATGCACAAATAAGCTGAGTGAAGATGTGAGGCAGAGCTTTGTGTAAACTACAATGAGGTATAACAAAATCTTACAGTAGAACCTCCAAGTTGACCATGTCTGGAAAGTACTCTCCAAAAAACACATAATAAAATATGGGGAAAAGCAACTTTACATTCTTCCAGAGTGCCCTTCCTTGCCCATGGTTTTAATGAGATTTGTCTGCTGAATATGAAATATTTTCTAAACAAACAAATGGCACAATTTTGTCTATTTCTTAAGAAAAATTTAAAATTAGAGGTGCCTGGGTGGCTCAGTCAGTTAAGCATCTGACTTTGGCTCAGGTCATGATCTCACGGTTTGTGGGTTCAAACCCCACATCAGGCTCTCGGCTGACAGCTCAGAGCCTGGAGCCTGCTTTGGATTCTGTGTCTCCTTCTCCCTCTGCCCTTCCCTCATTTGTTAAATGTTAAATAAACATTTCAAAAAAGAGAGAAAATTTTTAAATTTAATTGTGAAATCTTAAAGGAAATCCTGTTCTGATTGACTTATAAAAACTAATAAGAAATTCAGTAATCTTCAGGAAGCATATTAATACTTTAAGTTTGCTGACAATTTATAAAAGCTTCAGAGCCTTGTTGACACTGTAATTCGGTGAAAAAGAAGAAAAAAGTATAAGTAGAGGAGGAATATGAGAAGAAATATGAGGAAGAGGAGGAGGAGGAGTTGCTTAACTGTAAATTAAATTAACGGCTTTGGTTATAAAATTTCAAGATAAAAGCCAGAGAAATACCAGTGGTTATCAGGCTGAGAAGCAATGGGGGGGGGGGGATTCTTAAAAAACAGTACTTTTATTTTATTTTATTTTTTTTATTTTAGAGAGAGAGAGCATACGTGGGGAAGAGAGGCAGAGGGAGAGAGAGAACCTCAAGTAGACTCTGCACTAAGCATGAGCCCAACACAAACCTTGATCCCATGACTCTGGGAGAATGACCTGAGCTGAAATCAGGAGTCAGTTATACAACCAACTGAGCTACCCATCACCAAAAAAAACACCAGTATTTGTATTTTATTTTTTTTAATGTTTATTTATTTTTGAGAGAGAGAGAGAGAGAGAGAGAGAGAGAGAGAGACAGAGCATGAACGGGGAAAAGAGAGGGTGACACAGAATCCGAAGCAGGCTCCAGGCTGTCAGCACAGAGCCTGACACAGGGCTCGAACCCACAAACAAACCACGAGCTTAGACTTAGCCGAAGTCTAAGGGTTAATTGACTGAGCTACCCAGGTGCCCCAAAAAACAGTATTGTTAAACAAAAGTTTTAAAGTTTAAATAACTGTTATTTAATACAGGAGAAAATTATACAAGAATAAGTTTAGGTTTTATTTCTATCAAGGTGAATCCTTGAACAAATTAATAGGTTTGGTAATTTGAGTTTAAAAATAGTTATATGTTCTCCCAGATTTTAACATAATGTGAAACATGTTAGCATAATATTATTTTCTCAGGGAAAGATTAATTAATTCTAACTTCTTAGATTTCCTATACTGATGTTTTACCTCCATTAAATGTTTAAAGTTATAAAAATATAAAAATTATGGTTCAACTATCTTTTGAAAGATTTACTTCTGTGAACTTCAGACAACACTGCAAATCATACAGTTCTAGTATCTCTGTTCATACTGCCTGTAATTTTTTTTTTAAGTAGGCTTCATGCCCAGCAGAGTCCAAACAAAGTAAACAAAACATGGGGCTTGAACTCATGATGCTGAGATCAAGACCTGACCTGAGATCAAGAGTTGGATGATTAACCAACTAAGCCACCCAGGAGCCCCCCTCACCCCCAAAATTTAAATATCATAGTTCTTTGAATAATTAAGATCAACAGATTGTGTTAAAGATCAACCTCAAACAAGATTTCCAAAATCCCTAACTCATTGAAAACTTTGACTAGTGTTAAATTAAGTTCATTAAGTTAAAATAGCCTTAGACTACCTCGACAATTCATAAGTAGATGTAAATTCATAAAATACAGAATACAAAAACAAGTAAACATAGTTTTATCATACATATGTATGATATTATATACATTTTCATCGTCCATTAGCTACTAGTTTAAAAAAACTTTAATTTTATTAATCTATTTTGAGAGACAGAGTGAGAGAGAGCACAAGTAGGGGAGGAACAGAGAGAGAGAGAGAGAAGAGAGAGAGAGAGAGAGAGAGAGAGAGAGAGAGAGAGAGAGAGAATCCCAAGCAGGCTCTGCACTGTCAATGCAGAGCCCGATGTGGGGCTCAAACTCATGAACCCTGAGATCATGACCTGAGCTGAAAAGAGTCAGTTGCTCAATTGACTGAGTCACCCAGATACCCCTATTTTAAAAGAGATATGTAAATACCTTTAGGTCATGTCTAATACACATGGTCATGTTTGCACTTATACTTTATAAATATAAAAGAGATGTAGATAGGTACTCATAGAAAATAAGCAACTTTCATTAGATTCCTTTCAGGGCTATAGGGCGTGTCTATGATAGGTAATTCTCAGTTACCTATCTCCTAGTTCTTCTGTGACTGAGAATATAGAAGTTAGTTACTTTGGTTAAAAATGTAGCTAAAATGGGTGATATACTCATTACAAAGAGATATGAATATAAAAGGATGAATATGTTTTATCCATTTGTTTATCAAGGGAACTATTAAAATTATATTAAGATGATGAATGTAATATATATACAATATCTTACATATTAATAAGGCAAGTGTATTTTTTGTATTTTTTTAATTTTTTGAATATGAAATTTATTGTCAAATTGGTTTCCATCCAACACCCAGTGCTCATCCCAACAGGTGCCCTCCTCAACGCCCATCACCCACCCTCCCTTCCCTCCCTCACACCGTCCATCAACCCTCAGTTTATTCTCAGTTTTTAAGAGTCTGTTATGGTTTGGCTTTCTAACTTTTTTTTCCCTTCCCCTCCCCCATGGTCTTCTGTTAAGTTTCTCAGGAAAGCAATTATATTTTAAAGCTAAAGATAAAAGTTTTAAATTTGTCATTTAACCATATATGTATTTAAGTATGTTTCAAAAATGTACATATAAAGGTAATAAATTAGTAAACAAAAAAAATTTTTTAAGTGGTGATAATTCAAATACTTGGTCTCTGACTATTTTCTGTGCTTTTTTTCTCCATCTTTACTGAGATATAATCGATATACATTATTGTATAAGTTTAAGGTATATAACATGTTTATTTTGTAAAAATATACAGCAAAATTATTACCACCATAGTGTTAGCTAACACTTCCATCGTGCCAAATAATAAAAATTTCTTTTTTATGGTGAGGACATTTAAGATCTACTCTCTTAGCAACTTTCAAGTATGTAATAAAGTATTACTAACTATAATCACCATGTTATAGATTAGATCCCCAGAACTTATTCACCTATAACTGGAAGTTTGTACTCTTTAACCAACATCTCCCCATTTCTCCCAGCCCCCAGGCCCCGAAAGTCTCTATTTCTGTGGGTTCACCTTTTTTTAGATCGCACATATAAGTGATATGCAGTATTTATCTTTCTACGACTTGACTCAGAATAATACTTCCAAGTTCCATCTATGTTGTTACAAATGGTAGGATTTACTTCTTTTCCATGGCTAAAGAATATGCATATACAGTATACACACACACACACACACACACACACACATATATATGTATACCATATAGGGGCAGAGGGAGACAGAGAATCTTGAGCAGGCTCCACACTCAGCACAAGTCCGACACAGAGCTCCATCCCACAACCCTGTGATCATGACCTGAGCCTAAATCGAGAGTCAAGATAAGGTGCTCAACCACCTGAGCCACCCAGGTGCCCTCTGATCTATTACATTTTTAAAGTGCAGATACAAAATTACATATGTAATAAAATCCAACTCTGTAAGAAAAACATTATGAATGTGTGTTCTATGCAGAGAAAAATCTAAAAGCTATATACCAAAATATTAACATTAACCATTGCTTATTTTCTTCCTCATATGTACTTACCTTTATTTTTGAGATTTTTAAATAATTAATGAGTACTTATAATCTGATGAATCATTCTTATTCTGAATAGAAGTCAGTTTAGACCTTGTGAAAACAATTGGCCATGGTGCCAGTTCCACTGTCTTCTCTGTTCTTAGGTACTTTGCCTATGCCTAAACTTGCCTTTGCTAACCCTAGATCTGGATAAGGTTTTCTTGCACCATGATTGTGGCATACCACTCAGTCACTTATAACCTTGATCTCAGAGTTTTAACTTTGAATCCATGAGACTTTCCTGGTTAGAGTTCATGACTCTTCATCCCTATAATTAAATATACACAGCTCTCAGGGAAGTATAAACTGGTTCTCAAGTTGAAGACTTGATCTTTCAGCTACATCCGATTCACTCACTGATAATTCTGTTGACAGGTAATCCCATTAGCAAGTTTTGACTATCTGTAACAACCCAGCTCAGCTGTGGACTCTATAGGCCCTGTATTCCAAACTAAAGGCAATATTCCACAGGCAACCAGCCGAGCTGTTTGTATTACTTTGGATCCTAACTCCTTAGACTAGATAGGAGATAAACAGTAAATGCTGAGATTTTGACTATCTAAAATCTATTTTAATGAATAAATTTTTGAAAAATATATAATACTTAGAAAAAACAATAACTAGACGTAAGGGAACCATATGCTGAAATAACATTACCGATTCAAAACATTCATATAGGAAAGAATTATTACAAACCATCTGGAGGTAGGATAGTTGGGAGGGTGGTTAATGCTTATTCCAGCCTTTTCTTTCTTTCTTCTTGATTTCTACTGAGTTCTAGAAAAGTATCTTTTGTCTGTTCCTAAATTTATTGGCATAAAACTTACAGCATTTTCTTGTGATATTTTAAAATCTCCACTAAAGGAGTGCCTGGGTGGCTCAGTCAGTTAAGCGTCCAACTTCAGCTCAGGTCATGATCTCATGGTTCGAGCCCCAGGTCAGACTCTGTGCTGACATCCTGGAGCCTGGCGCCTGCTTTGGATTCTGTGTCTCCCTGTCTCTTTCTGCCCTCACCTGCTCGTGCTCTCTTTCTCAAAAATAAATAAAACATTAAAAAAATAATTTAAAAAAATCTCCACTAAAAAATTAATCAAAAACAAAAAAAACTCTCCCTAAATCTGGGGATGCCTGGTTGGTTCAGTCAGTAGCATGTGTGACTCTAGATCCTGGAGTCATGAGTTCAAGCCCCATGTTGGGTGTAGAGATTAGATAAATAAATAAATATTTTAAAAAATCTCCCTTAATCTATGGTTAACTCTTATACTTTCTAAAACTGCTTAACATTTCTTATCTTTACAGGTCTTGCTAGAGGCATGTCTTTTATGATTACTTTTATGATTACTTTTTTTCAAGAATCAGCTTTTGATTTTGCTGATTTCACTGCTTATTTTCTACTGTATTAATGTCTGCTTTTGCACGCAAATGTTTACTGCATTTTTATTTGTAATACTCCCAGATTGGAAACAACCTAAATGTCTATCAACAATTTGTGCTATATCCAATGGAATAGCAGTCAGCAAAAAAGGAACAAACTAGTGATACACTAAGTGTGAATGAATCTCAAAATTGTGGTAAGTGAAAGAAGCCAGCTGGAAAAGAGTACTTACTATGATTCCATTTATATGAAATTCTAGAATACAATATAAACTGATGTACAGTGACACAAACGGTTTCTAAAGACCTTTCCCTGGGAAGGTAACATTTACTAAGAAGTATGCACCTAATTTGATCTTATAAGCATTCTCTTCATCCTTCTATCAGTTCCTAGGATCCAGGAAATCCTACCCTTACTCCTAGCATGTTTCTCTGTTTTCTGGCTTGAGGAATACATGCTAGAAAAACTGGTTTTTCCTTTGGTGAATCTTAGCTCCTTTACATATTGTGGTCCAAACCAGAATCTTAGTTTACACTCTGACCTTATTTGGGGAAAACTGATCATTTTAAATTTCTGAACCTGCAGGTTAAAAAATAAAGTGAACATACATGGGGCACCTAGCTGGCTCAGTTGGTTGAACGTCCCAACTGCCTCAGGTCATGATCTCAGGGTTTGTGAGTTCACCAAGCCACACATCAGGCTTGTTGCTGTCAGAATGGAGCCTGTCTTGGATCCTGTCTCCCTCTCTCTCTGCCCCTCCTCTGCTCATACTCTCTCTCTCTCAAAAATAAGCATTTAAATAAAAATAAAAAATTAAAAATGAATATACAGATTAATCCTTCACACATAAAAGAAAGGGGTCTTTAACCGAAAAATTCACCATTGAGTCTTAGTTCCTGGGATCTAAGCCAAATAGCTACACCTAGTGTTTAAAGCGGGATCAACAATTTTTAAGTATAATCTTTGCTCTAAAAACAGAAGTGTCACTGAAAGAGATCCTGGTTTTCCATTGTCAAGGTTGACAAAGCCTTAAGTGATCCCCAGAGGTTTGGAAGAGGTATCATCATAATTTTTTTTCATAAATTCCTTTTCTATGAAATCATTTTTCATAATAATGTAGTATGTATGGCTTTATTACTATTGCTAGGGAAAACAAAAGTATTATTTGAAAAAGCAAAGAGAAAAAAAATCAGGTTGGCTTCAAGTCACCTTATCTTAAACTTTGGTTAGAACCCTTTTTTTTAATCTTTTTTTAAAAAAGATTATTTATTTATTTAGAGAGAGAGAGCATGAATACACGTGAGCATGAGAGGGGCAGAGAGAGAGGGAAAGAAAGAAAGAATCCCAAGCAGGCTGCATGCTGTCAGCACAGAGACCCACACAGGGCTTGAATTCATGCCCAATGAGATCATGACCTGAGCTGAAACCAACTGTCAGAGGCTTAACCAACTGAGCCATGCAAGCGCCACTAGAAATGAAGTGTCTTAATGTTTACAACTTACAGTTCTGACAAAAACTAAATGACACTAGACACGCACACATGAATAAAACAAGTGCGACAACAATTTTTATTTTTTCCCCTATGTTCATCTGTTTTGTCTTTTAAGTGGTTTTTTGTTTGTTTGTTTGTTTTTTTCAACTTTTATTTATTTTTTGGGGGACAGAGAGAGACAGAGCATGAATGGGGGAGGGGCAGAGAGAGAGGGAGACACAGAATCGGAAACAGGCTCCAGGCTCTGAGCCATCAGCCCAGAGCCTGACGCGGGGCTCGAACTCACAGACCGCGAGATCGTGACCTGGCTGAAGTCGGACGCTTAGCCGACTGCGCCACCCAGGCGCCCCTGTTTTGTCTTTTAAATCCCACGAGTGGGCAATAACAATTTTTAAATCTAGGTAATAAAATCATATGGCTGATTTGAACTTTTTGCTCATCTTCATTGTACTTAAATGTTCAGAATAAGAAATTGAAAAAATTAGGGACGCCTGGATGGCTCAGTACGTTAAGCGTCTGAATTTGGCTCAGGTCATGATCTTGCAGTTCATGGGGTTAAGCCCCATGTCGGGCTCTGTGCTGACAGCTCCGAGCCTGGAGCCTGCTTTGGATTCTGTGTCTCCCTCTCTCTCTGCCCCCCCCTGCTCATGCTTTGAGTCTCTCAAAAATAAATAAACATTAAAAAAAAAAAATTTTTTTTTAAAAACTAGAGGTGCATAGTCAAATCTTTTTTTTCTACTAACTCCTACCCAACTTTAGCAGTCCACTTTGTGTTTTACCCACCTATTTGAATGTTTCCTTGATGATTCCAGGACCAATTGAATTCTTCCTTTTCCGAATTTCCCTGGTACTTTAATTTAGCACTTAACATTCTGCCTTATGCCCAGTCTCAATAAATACATTCTAAATCCCCAGATGAAAAGGTAGAAGGTTCTTGTAGGGGACTACCATAACAGAATATAGGAATTGAAAAGCTAAATTAGAATGAGATTATGGCCTGACTTATCAGGCAAAAAAGATTGTTAAGCAAGTTTACAGGATTTAGTGGTAAGTGATGAGACCCTAAACTAGGATGATAGCAATAAAAATGAAAAGTCCTGTGGATTATGGGAAACATTTACACTCCTTCCTTGCGGTGGCGTTCTTACTAGTTTTCACAAAAAGCTAGCCAAACCTTGGACAGCTTTACAAATTCCCCAACACTGTAACATCACACCCTACCCACTGCTAACTCAGGGTCTAACAGGAAGAGAGGGTGACTTTAAATAGAATTCCTCAGGCAGACATTCACGTCCAACATTCATTCATTCGCTGAGCCAGGAGCTTTAAATAAACTCAATTTATTTCCAAGGACACGGTCCACATCCACACACGTGGGTAGCAATAAATAGCCTCGGGAATATTCGGGAAGGTCGAATTTACCTAAGGGATTTCCCGTTTGTTTTCTGAAACACAGCACATACTATGGCTTCGGCCGAGCTTTCGAGAGTAAAATGTACTTGTAATACTTAGGCAGAAAAAACTGGATTGGTAAGTTTCTGGGACGGACGAGGCCAGGGAGAGCATCTTACCACCAGAACTGGCTGGGGACTGCGCACCCTAGCCGCCCCCTTTCACCCAGATTCCCGACAGGCCCCGCGCCGCACTCGCTCCTCTTCCTTAGGCGCGGGTCCACCCTCCAGCTTCCGCCGCCAGCCCCGCTCGGAGAGCCTTAAAGGCTTCCGCGTCCTCGAAAGGTCGCGCTGCCGAAACTCTGTGGGCCCGAGGGAAGCGAAGCCTCTTCCGGGACCACCCCTCGGGACACGTCGGCCAAAGGAGGTCGTTAGACACTCTTTCCCAAACCGCCCAAGATCCTACTGGTCCGCGCTGGCTCGGAGCGAGCACGCAGCCCCCCACCCCCATCCTCCTTTTTCTTTACGGTACCCTTTTTAGGCAACCCGCTCCCCACCCACATCCACACCAGCGGGCGGGACCAGGGTGTGGGCGGGGCCAGACGGGTGTCGCTCCTCTGGGTTGGAGCACCCCTTAAGAGTCCCGGAGCTGCGCAGAGAATTGGAGACCGAGCAGCAGGATCAAGAGTCAACCATGGCAGCGATGTTTAGGCGATGCTGCGGGGTGAGAGACAGCAAGGCTCGGTGGGGTTGGGGAATGGTGGTTGTGGCGTTTGGAGGGGGGTGGGGGGGGGCGGAAGCTTGGGACGAAAAGAGGTGCTTCCCCGGGAGAGTAGGAAGCTGTGGTGAGGAAAGAGCTTATCGGACGCCTTGGCCTTCCTGACCTCACCGTTAGCTGCGGGTCTCAAGTCCGGATCCTCGCCTTGCTTTCACGCTTACCCTCTTCTCTTATTATCCAGTCCGGGCTTTCAATTTTGCCCTATCATCATCGCAACTCGTCGGTTCCTTTGTAGGCAGTCATTTTTCGGAATGTCCTTCATTTTCCCTCTGGCCTAGGAACTCTCTATATATTTCCCCCAGGAATCTCACCCTTTCCCGAAAGTAAACCGTGTCTAAATTGGGCAGGCATCTCAGAACGAGCAAAGGCCATGTTTTTGCAGTATATTTTGAGAAAACTCTCTACTGGCTTTATGCCTCCAGCCCAAGAAGAAATCATAAAGTAAATGTCATCATGCAATTGATACATGATAGAAAGTGCAGATTTCAGATACTCGTATCTTGAGTGCTTGCAAAGTTACGGAGGAAAAGGAAAGTAGAGCAGCTGCTTCTTGGGGTACTTAATGTATTTAATAATTGAGTTAAAGTTACGTTCTTGGCCCCCAAAAAAGTAGCTTTAGAATTTATAATAATTCTAATGGATTGCTGCCCAATATTTGTTATTGCTATACACGTTAATGGGCTCTGAAGGCAGAAATCTGGACATGTTAAAAATTATTTTTAACTCACACCAGAAAAAAAAGACCCGATTTCTCAATCTCCAATAAGGTATATAGAAAAACCTGATCCAGAAAACTTACACAGCTGTATCTCATCTTTGACACTCCCATAAAATTTAAGATTCTTACGTTCCTAAGAAATGGGAGAAAGCGTTTAATTATAATTGTGCTGGGAGGGCACCTGGGTGGCCCAGTTGGCTGAATTGAGGACTCAATTTTGGCCGAGGTTATGATCCCAGGGTTGTAGGATCCAGCCTGGCATCGGGCTCCATCCTGTTTGGGATATTCTCTCTCTCTTTCTTCCCCGTCCCCCAACACCCCCCTCTGCGTCTCTCCCCTGGTTGCTCACGAATGCTGTCTTGTGCTCTCTCTCTCTCTCTCTCAAAAATACATAAATAGTTTTAAAAATACATAGTTGTGCTATTATTGCAGAATTGATGCTTGACTGAGGTTGCCATCTCTTGGAGATTTGGAATTCCATTGTTCTGGGCAGAGATCCCAAAGTAATAAAATCAGTATTTATATGGCATTATGCTTCCAAGACATTTTCTTATTTTAATCATCTCAACAAATTATCCAGTAAGAAAAGCCTCATTTTCAAAGTTTGAAAAGAAGCTACAGGGAAGTTTGTAATTGGTCCAGGGTCTCAAAAATACTTGGGGAGTCTAGACACAAACCATTCTAAATCCAAATAATCTACAATTTCTATATTCTGTCTACTAAGCCACTTCTCTAAATGGATAACATTATTATATCATTAGATTGATGGGGATTGTCCCCAGGGTGTAGCTACTTTTATATTTTATATAACATTTTCCTGAAAAATAATATGTAAACTTTTTATAAATTATTTTAAACCCATTAATAATTTTCTTTTTTATTTCATTTTCATTTTTAATTTTTCAATTTTATTTTAGAGAGCGAGAGCGAGTGGGGGGAGAGGGGCAGAGACAGAGAGAATCCCAAGCAGGCTCCACACCAAGGGTAGAGCCCAATGTGGGGCTTGATCCACAACCCTGGGATCATGACCTGAACCGAAATCAAGAGGTAGACACTCAACCCACTGGGCCATCCAGGTGCCCCTCCACTAATAATTTTTGTATTTAAAGTCTCAGCAGACTTACTTATTTTGTGAGGTCTAATTTTTGTTCAGTAGTATGTAAACACACACTTAGAAGAGCCAAGTTTTTTGGTCTGATTTTTGTGGGATGTTTTTCTTTTTAGAATGTAATAACCGAATAGGAGACTTAAACTGAAAGAACAGATAGCAAGGTGGTTGATGGTATGGATTCTCTATAGTAAATGCTGCAGTTAGAATCCTGGTTCTACTATGTAATAGCAGAGTGACCTTGTCCAATTTCACTTGACCTTTCTGAGTCTCACTTTCTTCATAGGCAAAATAGGAATAAAAATAGTGCCTTAATCCTAGGCTAGACTTGGAGATTCAGTGAATTAATTGTGGAATGTGACTGTAAACAACTACAGGTTTCATCTATGATGTTTGAACAGTATGCATTAGAGAAACCATGTTTTACTGCCAAAATAAATTTAATGAAAATCGCAAAGAAAATATTAATTTTTATACTCTGGTTATTCTTTTCAAAATTGTATAAAGTGTTATTATTTTGAAAGGGTATTCATGATATTTGACTATCCATAATGTCACGTTAAATGTAGATGATTCTCTTTGTAAGCTGTGGTCATCTACAAAATAGACGGTTTGTTTTTACAGATTTCGAAAAATGTAAGTTCAGTTCTTTTTTTTTTAAGTTTATTTATTTTGAGAGAGAGAGTCCAAGCAGGGGAGGGACAGAGAGAGAGAGGGAGAGCGAGAATCCCAAGCAGGCTCTGAGGCTGACACTGGAGCTGGACTCCGAGCTCAAACTGAGGAACTATGAGATCATGACCTGAGCTGAAACCAAGAGTTGGATACCTAACCAACTGAGCCACCGAGGCTTTCCACCATTCTTTTTTTTTTTTAATTTTGTTTTTAAATGCTTATTCATTTTTGAGAGACAGAGTGCAAGTGGGGGTGGGGCAGAGACAGAGACAGAGACAGAGAGACAGAAAGACAGAGACACAGAATCCGAAGCAGGATCCAGGCTCTGCTGCACAGAGCCCTACACGGGGCTTGAACTCATGAACCATGAGATCATGACCTGAGCCGAAGTAGGATGCCTCACCCACTGAGACACCCAGGCATACCAGCAGCACCCCTTAGTTCTTAATCTTTTAGTATATTGTTCAGTTTCTCTTTTCTTTGGAATATTAGAATTGCCTATGGATATTTCCATCAAATACTTTGAAGCGTAAACTGTGTGATTTTGTTGTCCTCAAACATATACTTGGGAGTTCTAGTATGCTTTCCATTAACTTAAATAAATGCAAATGATTACTTTTATGTATATTCAACTATCATGAGTATAATAATGGATTGCAAAGGAATAATACATGTATATCTGATTATACTTTTTTTGATGAAATATGAGTATATTCCAGATATTAAGAAAAGTAGCCTATTAATAGTTTAGAACAGAGTTGGCAAATTTTTTTGTAAAGAGACAATAAATATTTTTGGCTTTGTGGACCATATGGTTTCTGGCAACTATACAACTATGCTGGAAAAGCAGCAGTAGACATGGTGTTCCAATAAAATCTTATTTACAAAACTGGTGACTGCCATAGTGTATCTTAGAATATTCTAAGAATGCTTACAGACAGCAGCAGAAAATAAATAGAACTCGTTTTAGGCTAATTTGTTTTGTTAAATAGTAGAAAATGGAATCCTCCAAGGGACAATTCCCAAAGGCATACCTGCAAGGCTCACCTGGGACAGGGTATCAAAGCTGATAGACTACACCATCCTATTGTTGCTCTCTCCCCAGCTTCTCAATCACAGATGTCCTAGAGCTTGTATGTGAGATTTCCAGAAAAGCGGTCCTAAGTCTGATACTACCCCTATTATTTGTCTTAGAGACACTCCACTTTAATACTATTGATTAGTTTTATTTTCATCACTTAAAAAAAAAAAATCTCTGCAATACATATTCAGACATCTGGTATGTGGCTTATTTAATATACAAATCAAATTATAGTTGAAGGCATTTAAGTAATGACTTATTGAATATAAATCACACAAGTTGCTGTACTCGTAATTGTCAATATTCTTTTATTTGATGTTTAATTCATCCAATTTATTTTAATAAAATTGTCCTTTACAGGTCCTAAAAAGTCTTTCTCGTTCTGACTGGAGATCACAGCATACAAAAGCTGCCGTACAACGTGAACCAGGATTGGGATTTAATTTTGGTATGTTTTGTTCTGTCTTTTGATTTTAAACATAGTTGTTGTATATATGCAGCTCTGTATATGTATTTGTCTGGAATATATGTATTTGTAAACATTTAGTAATGTCTAGTAATGAATAGAGCCACTGACCATCCACAGATTGTTCAGTCAGTCACACCCGTTCTTCCTGATCTCCTTTTCTTTTTCAGCCTAATATCCTACACATAGATCTGCGTTAGCAGGAGACATATATATCTGTGCCCTTTTCCCTAAGTTTATAGCCCTAAATAAACAACAAATTTACTGATACAGATAGTCTTCAAGTTAGAAATTTGAATGCAAAAAATATATTTTGAACATTTAGATACACAGTGCTAGCTTCCTGCTAATAAGCCAAAGCCTGTTTTGGCCCTGCTGTATCTGCACTGCAGTTTTGATGCCAATTGATAGGTTTAAAGTCTGGGATCAGGGAGTCATGTGGTATTGGAAGGGAAAGTAGTAAGATTTCTCTTCCCCTTTCCTCTCTAAAATGAAGACCTTAGGCAAAAAAATGGGTGCTATTTTTAGCATCCATTGTCTCCTAAAGTGCTTCTTCCTTCAAAATTATTACCTTTCTTTTAGTTGAAATCCATTATCTTTGGTTTCTTGATCTCAGAAAATAGGTAAAAGGCAGCTCAGATAACTAACTCCTAACCAGGTACAAATGACAAACTCAAAGCTCTCTAGGGTTATCCGTTTTTGTTTTTTATTTTTTAAGATTTTTAGCTTCTTTATAACGTATTTTAGAATTAAAAATTTCAAGCCACGTGAGGATAGGAGCTTGGGCCACTGGGTTTTCTTTCTTACTCTGTTATTAACATAGGTTAAGTATAAGTGCTATTTAGTTTCAGTTTGTCACATACAGATTCATAGTCAGTAGCAAGACACCAGCAGGAGAAATCTGTGGTGGTATGCTGGGTAACTGGATGAGATAGATATAGTATTTAGGAGGGAGGCTGAGAAACTTAAGAAAAGGAATAGAGATAACGTCTATGAGCAGTTGTATCCAGTTCTTTATAAAATGGAGATAATGTCTATAACACAGGATTTAAGATTGATATATATGTAAAATCCCTAGTACAGCATGACCGTATTTAAGTAGGTTCTCAATAAATAATACAAACTAGGTCTCTGTCTTCCCTCTCTTTTTATTCACCTGCAACCTTAGTATCTGCTGGCCCCAATGTTAAAAGTAAATTGTGGGGCACCGGGGTGGCTCAGTCAGTTAAGTGTCCAAATCTTGATTTTGGCTCAGGTCAGTGATCTCAAGATGGAGGGATTGAGCCCTGACAGCACAGAGCCCACTCCAGATTCTCTGTCTCCCTCTCTCTGTCCCACCCCCATCAAAGTAAATAAACTTAAAAAAAAAAAAATTGTGATGTAGACAACAGTGACTGAAACTCTTATGTATACTTTTACTGCTAACTCATTGTAAGACTGTGGGGCTATCATTTCCTCATTCTGGGCTTTTGTTTCCTTATCTATAAAATGAAAGATTTGATTTTAAGGCTATTCGATTCAACACCAAAATTCTCATGTCTTTTACATTTTATTTCTCACATCCCTATACAAATGATTATAGTATTGAGCATGTTTGCTCATTCTTATCTCTTTGCTTTTGCTTTTATTTTTCTTGCCCAAAATACCCTCTTATCTCTTTTGAATCTTACCTATCCTTTGATGTTGGATGCAATCACATTAAAACCCTGTAACAGTGTGGATTTAAAAAAATGAATATGGGAAGGGGGAAAAAAAGAAGAGAGGGAAACAAACCACAGACTCTTAATGATGGGGAACAAACTGAGGGTTGTTGGAGGGAGGTGGCTGGGAGGTGGGCCAGATGGGTGATGGGTATTAAGGAGGGGACTTGTTTTAATGAGTACTAGGTATTGTATGTAAGTGAATAATCAGTGAATTCTATGCCTGGAAAAAAAATTACATAGAAAAAAAAAAAGGGAAAAAAATGCAAATGACTGGCTCCAATCCTCAGTCCAGCCACCTTATTCACTCCATTAATTTTATAACAACAGAACCTCATATTTTATGTAATTGAATTAGAGTTTTATGTTAATGTTAACTTTTGAGAAACAGTCCCACATTTTACTAGTTGCTTTGTGCTAATTTTATAACCTCAAATTATCTCAGTTTAAAGGAAGAGTAAGGGGCGCCTGGGTGGCGCAGTCAAGTCAGTTAAGCGTCCGACTTCAGCCAGGTCACGATCTCGCGGTCCGTGAGTTCGAGCTCCGCGTCAGGCTCTGGGCTGATGGCTCAGAGCCTGGAGCCTGTTTCCGATTCTGTGTCTCCCTCTCTCTCTGCCCCTCCCCCGTTCATGCTCTGTCTCTCTCTGTCCCCAAAAAAATAAATAAACGTTGAAAAAAAAAATAAATAAATAAATAAAAAATAAAGGAAGAGTAAAATTTGAAATTATAGTGTTGGGATTCTTATATGATACTTTGTGTTGCGTCCACACAACTCCTGAAACAATGCTACAGGCACCAGTGACAGTCACAACAAAGTATATTGCAGTGAGAGGTAAGGCTGAGTGAGTGGGACTGACACTCTTGATCAGAGTGCGGCCTGGAACAGCCAGGATACAGAGTTTTTATAGCCTACCACATCGTCTTATCTTCACCTGGAAACAGAACAAAGAAATAGTTCCCAGATGGGGTTGGAAACAGTTCAGACACGCCCTTGCCACAATCTAATCAAACATTAATCCAGTTGATTTTCCTTGAACTTTTGTTCCCTTGATTGATGATAGGATAAGGCTGTTACCTCTTAACCTACAGTGTTAAAGCTGTTATTTCTCAAGGCTACAGGTTAGCCCTAACACTACAATTTAACCCTTACATTTTGGAACAAGTTTTGCTGGTTTATGGTCTCACCGAGCATGTCTCATCTCCCTAGACTGATTCTTGAGATCAGAGCATGTCTTACATAGTAGTTTCATTTCAGTGTTAGTAAACGTTTGGTAAATCTGCTTAGGAACTAGTAATAAGTAAAAACATTTTTTTTTACCCTCACCAATTGGAAGAGAAAAATGAGTTTATGTCTGTTACCCCTTGGTAAAAGCTAGAAATCTTAACCTACCTCCTTTGGTACTTGTGTTGACATAAATTTGTTTATATTATACAATGAAATCTTGCTAGTCTGAAAGTGCATTGTGGTCTTTGTGGTTTATTTGTGGACTTTCTGGTTAATCAAGGATTAAAGACTCCATTATAAATTTTTACATACTAATATCATAGGACTTTTTTCCTCAGCTCATTGTCTTATTTTAATGTTTTCTAAATGACTTTCTTTTAGAGCTCACTGAACAGCAGAAAGAGTTTCAAGCTACTGCTCGTAAATTTGCCAGGGAAGAAGTAATCCCAGTTGCTGCAGAGTATGATAAAACTGGCGAGGTAGTTATGTGCATTTTAAGGAGAAAAAAGTTTTTTTTACATTTTTATAAGATTATACAATTGAACTATCTAGATTTTAATGTAACTTTTTTTTTCTTTACCTTTCTCTTTCCTTTTAGTACCCTGTGCCCCTAATTAAAAAAGCATGGGAACTTGGTTTAATGAATACACACATTCCAGGGAGTTGTGGTAAGCTTTGTACACATTTTTTTACATTTTATTTATTTATTTTTAACATTTATTTATTAATTTTGAGAGACAGAGAGACAGAGCACAAGTGGGGGAGGGGCACAGGGAGAGGGGGAGACACAGAATCCCAAGTAGGCTCCAGGCTCTGAGCTGTCAGCACAGAGCCCATTGCGGGGCTCAAACTCACTAACTGCGAGATCATGACCTGAGCTGAAGTCAGATGCTTAACTGACTGAGCCACCCAGGGGCCTCTGTTCTCATTGTTTTTTAAGATTATTTATTTTGTGAGAAAGAGAGAGAGACAGGTTACACGCTCGAGCGAGTTAATGGGGGAAGGGCAGAGAGTGAGAATCCCCAGCAGGCTCCCCACTGTCAGCGTGAGCCTGGTAAGGGGCTTGAATTCATGAACCTTGAGATCATGACCTGAGCCAAAATCAAGAGTCAATGCTTAACCGACTGAGCCACCCAGGAGCCCCACTTTGTTCACATTTTTAATCCTAGAATGTATATGAATAGGAAAAAATTGCAAAACTCTACTTAGTCTTTCAAATATTAGTTGCCATTTATGTAAGTCATTTATGATAAAGGGCTTTTTGCCTTTATCTTTCTCTTTAGACTTCAGTATTTGCCTGCTTTTAGAAACCTTGTACTAATACCTAGAGGCATTTTTCCTTTTTTAAACTGGTTTCAACTATAACTTTATCCCTAAACGTTGGTAATTTCTCTCTAGAGTTGGTCAGTTTGTTGCAATTAATTCTACCTTTGATTTTACATTTTGTTAAGACTTTGTTTTCCTGTGAGGTTGTCACTCCTTCAGGTAAAAGAGCCAAAGTTTTGGCACAGTTGAATCAAGTTTTTACAAAATCCAGTTGAAACAGGAAGACAGGTGCAGATTACAAATAGAAAATTTTTTGAAATATTTAAAACTTATTTTGAATAAATATAATTTGTTACTGTGCTAACCAGAACACTTTTTTAGTTTCTTGTTAATTAAAATAGTTCACCTTTGGGGCTCCTGGATCGCTCAGTCAGTTAAGCATCCAACTTTGGCTCAGGGCATGATCTCATGGTTTGTGAGTTCGAGCCCCTCGCTGGGCTCTGTGCCAACAGCTCAGAGCCTGGAGCCTGTTTCAGATTCTGTGTCTCCCTCTCTCTCTGCCCCTCCCCAGCTTGTGCTCTCTCTGTCAAAAATAAATAAACATTAAAAAAAATTAAAATAGTTCACCTTTATTTCTGATGAGATAATACTACACATTATAATGGGCCTTAAAACATTTTGATACTACAGGAGGTCTTGGACTTGGAATTTTTGATGCTTGTTTAATTACTGAAGAATTGGCTTATGGATGTACAGGGGTTCAGACTTGTATTGAAGCAAATTCTTTGGGGGTAAGTTCCTTAGAAAATTAATTGTATAACTCAGGTGTTAATGAGATAGTAATGCTAGGTTAGGTTAGCTGGTGCAACACAATTTTCTTTAAAATGAACACAAGATTCTGCAGTGAAGGCTAGAATTCTTATTCCCGGAATTGATCATTCTGGCCCTGTTGTCTCCGTACTTGTAGTCCTCCCTGTCCTTGTGGGGAAATTGTACACTTTGGCTGCTGCTTCAGTGGCAATTTTTAGGTAAGGGCAAGGCCAAAAACCAGCATTCAGGAGAAGGATCAGGATGGCTTATTGCCACTGCTGGCAGTGCTGAATTTAGTGAGCAATTCTTAAGAGACCTGATCATACATACCACATCACTTATCCTAAATTTAATTCTTTGTGCATGTTACTACAGTAGATTTTTACATACTATATTGACAAATCCTATATAACTTTTATGAAAATACTGGACTAACAGATTTATTTCCTCATGGTTTTAACTGTCTTAAAGGAAGAATAAAGGCCAGTTCTTGGATTTACCCCTTGGGAAAAAGTAGTTCTCTGGTTTTGAATTATAGAATCTCTAAATTTACATACCTAATAAAAATATCTTGCTTTTTTCAATGTCACTTTTCTGTGGTAGCAAATGCCTATTATCATTGCTGGAAATGATCAACAACAAAAGAAGTATTTGGGGAGGATGACTGAGGAGCCAATGATGTGTGTGAGTATGTGCGGCTGCTCCTTTTTCCACATTTAAAGAAGGGAACAAGGGTACTATTTCTCCTTTCCAATCAATGTGTATACACTGGGCTAGAACACATTAAGACAGAAGTTAGCAGCATATTTAGATATAATGATGTTTCTGGGATGCCAAGAAAGTGTCATAATAATCCTCTTGCTTATTTTCAAGAGAAAGTTGTCTATTTAGGATGTTTCTGGGGTTCCAGACAAGTGTCATAATCATCTCCTAGCTCATTTCCAGGAAAGAAATACCTGTTTAATGGAGCACTCTGCAGTTCAAGAACTGAGTGATTGTGTCAAGAAGTTCAGATTGAACGTACGACAATAGATGTTTGAACTAGTAGTCTTTTGAACTAATAAGAAATTAATGGGACTGAAAAGTTAATCATTTTATTTGTTGAATGATTGAATGACTTGAGAATATTTATAGATTTTATTTCATTCTCTGGGCACTACTCAACAAATTTTTAAATTGGATCAAAAAAAGATATTTATAGGGGCTCCTGGCTGTTTCAGTTGGTAGAGCATGTGACTCTTGATCTCAGGGTCGAGAGTTCAAGCCCTGCATTGGGCATGGAGTCTATTTAAAAAAAAAAAAAAAAAAAAAAAAGATATTTATACATATATATACACACACACAGAAGATCTATTTTGAAAGTTTTTACATAAGGAATTTGACTTCTTTTGTTTATCAGTTGAATATATTTTCAATCTACAGTGTGATTGTGATCCCAAAATAGAGTAAATGGTTACTAGTTTTGAGGTAAATGGTAAAAATTGGTCTGAAAGAGTAGAAAGTAACATTTAAAAAAATCAATGTTTTTAATTTTAGGTACCTGAATTTTAGGCAAACTGCTTAATAAAAACATTTACATAAATCTCTTAATTGGTAACTTTTCAACAAATGAGAGTTTAGGAGACTAATTCTCAGTATTGTCTAAGAATTAGGTGAAAATTTAGATTGTATCCTGTAGCATATATAATACTAGAAATAGGGTAAAAAATTATAGCATAGAGATGCCTAGGAGAACCTACCCGAATGTACTGATAAGAATATTTGTAATTATTTTATTACTTATAAATTGGTATTTCTAAGATAAAAGTTTTTAAAAATAGTTCAAATATTTTAAACATTTTTTTGGCTATTTTGTTATGGATACCTTCAGTTTATGTAAAATTTATTCTAACTTCTGAATTAATAAAGGTTTACTATACATTTTCCCCGTTAGTGCATAATAGCAGTAAATGTACTCAAAATATGAAGCCAAGGGTGAAAATGAAAACAGTAGACATACTATGTCTTGATCCACAATTTACACAGTTATTTAGCTCCCAATAAATATTTATAAAATTATACTACATCTAATGTGTTTTCTTTAAATTTCTTAAAAAATATTTTTAACTTTTTTTATTATAAAACTATATATGGTCCCTCAGATAAGAAGTTAAGTGGTCTTGGGGCGCCTGGGTGGCTCAGTCGGTTGAGCGTCCGACTTCAGCTCAGGTCATGATCTCGCAGCTCATGAGTTCGAGCCCCATGTCAGGCTCTGTGCTGACAGCTCAGAGCCTGGAGCCTGCTTCAGATTCTGTGTCCCCCTCTCTCTCCGCCCCACCCCTGCTTGTGCTCTCTGTCTTTCAAAAATGAATAAACATTAAAAAAAAAAAAAAAGTTAAGTGGTCTTCCTCTCTTATTATATTTGCTGTCAGATATTGTGTGTGTGTGTCCTTGGGTGGGCACAAACCATGCTGTCAGATATTTTAATACATATAAATGTATTTTTAATAGTTAGAGTCATATTATATATGCAGTTTTATATCCTGTTTAACATGAGCATTTTCTTACATAATTTTTTAAATACTGCAGTGTTTTGAAAAATAAAAAATAAATTTTATTATATTTATTACTGTATAATATGTCACCTAATGGATGTACTGTAGTATAAATTATTTCACTATTCCCTATTTTTGGATATTTAAATTCCTTAGGTTTTGGCTTTTAAAAATAATGTCATGGTAAACATCAATACAGAAGAAGTTAATACAAGGTTTTGGATTTAACTTTGCAGTACAGATACACTGTCATTGCATATTCATAAAACTTAATCTCTTGCTTGGTGCAGTCAGATATACTCTGGATATACATCCTCAGATATACTGAGGAAGCAAGTACGGAGATAATTAAGGGCACTATAATTATTTTTCAATACCATATGGTATAAGAAAACTTTCAAAAATGAAAAGTAATTCTGTTATTGCATAGATATTATTATGTAAACTATTAAAATAATAAATTAGAAACAGTATTTCTATTTTTAAGTTTTGGGGGGGGATTTTAAGTAATCTTTATTACACCCAATGTGGGGCTCAAACCTACAACCCCCAGATCAAGGGTTGTATGCTCTACTGACTGAGCCAGCCAGGTGCCCCACAGAAACCATATTTCTTTTTTCAAGAATGGAGTAAGTATTTTATTAACGTTTATTTATTTTTGAGACAGAGAGAGATAGAGCATGAACGGGGGAGGGTCAGAGAGAGAGGGAGACACAGAATCAGAAACAGGCTCCAGGCTCTGAGCAGTCAGCACAGAGCCTGACATGGGGCTTGAACTCATGGACTGTGAGATCATGACCTGAGCCGAAGTCGGACGCTCAACCGACCGAGCCACCCAGGCGCCCCTGGAGTAAGTATTTTAAATGTATACCTGAAATATATGCAGTGTCAGACAGTTAGGAACAAGTATTTTTTTTTTTTAATGTTTATTTATTTTTTGAGAGAGACAGAGCAGGAGCAGGGGAGGGGGACAGAGAGGGGGAGACAGAATCCGAAACACTCCAGGCTCAGAGCTGTCAGCACAGAGTCTGATGCGGGGCTCGAACTCACAAACCGTGAGATCATGACCTGAGCCAAAGTCGGACGCCCAGCCGACTGAGCCACCCAGGTGCCCCCAGTTAGGAACAAGTATTAAACTGTTAGAGTAAGCTTGTTATGGGCAGGACTTTAAGTAAAGTTACTTTTCCAAGCATGGTCTTAGAACCTAGAAGTCTGTAAAAAGCTTGGTAATGGTGCAGAAAATTACTGCCATAAAATAATGCATTTCCAGTGGAGCTTAGAAGTAGCTGGAATGCAACTGAAACAAGACTGAATCTTGCTTCAAGTCTTGACTCAGCCATGTAATAGCAATGCGATCTCATTTGGTCATTTAACCTCATTGTCTCTTCTGAAAATAGGGAGTATAGTATTTAAAAGGGATATACTAAAGATAAAACAAAATACTTGTTTTTCTAAATAGTGTTCCTTTTGCAAAAATATATTAGAGAAGTTTCCATCGTACCTAATGACCAAAGGAAACTTCATTTCTCTTTAACTGCTATTCATTCATCCACTAATTTACTCAGTATGTGAATTGCCTGCTCTATGCCAGACTTCAGCTTATAGGCATTTCACACCTCAAAGTTATACTTTTAACTAGTATTTTTTTTGGCAAGATGGAAGCAGAGATCTAATTTTACAGTCCTCCATTAGTAATTATTTGAACCTCAAAGCATGTGGTATAGTATTTTTTTTTCTGGTTTTATCTTTATTTTCACCTCACTGCAAAAACATGTATTATATAAACTACCTGAAATCACTCTAGAGTATAAGGCAAAAAAATGTTTTTAATAGAAAATAAATGTAGAACTTCTTTGTAAACTATATATATACACATATATATGTATATATATGTGTATATATATGTATATATATGTGTGTGTATATGTATGTATATATATATATATGTAAGGTGGTGGTATCATCACTAATAGGTTACACTGTTGTACTCATTCATTCAAATGTCTTAATACTGTGCACCAGGGAATAAAAGTGAATAAATTTCGATCCTGGTCACAAGAAGTTAACAATCTGATAGACTCTCAGATCCTCATCCACAATGTATTAACTTACTATGCATAGAATTATGCAAATAAGTAAATAAATTATGCATAAAAATTACTGATTTACTTGATTTTTCTGGTTTGAATGGCAGCATTTACATATTATAAGTCAAACTAGTTACAATAGTGAGGATGACAAATGCCAGAGACATACTTATTAATAGGCATTAGGGATGCCAAATAGTGTACCTTTCCTACCCTCAGGAAGCGCTGTTAGAGCACAAGGGAGAAACACATGAATGACAATACTATATATAATACTGTGTAGTGTGATAAAGAAGAAAACAAGTTGCAGTTGAAATAAAAAAGAAGACTTCTGAAAGAGCATTATAAAATTAATTTTAATTACTAGGAAGCAATCCAATAAGACAACCGTGAAGAATTATCTGTAACAAGCCATTTTGTATAGAAACACACAGATCCGTATACTTCATAAGCTCTAAAAACTTTGCCTTATTATAGAGAAATGTCTAATAAGAATATTTCAGGGGAAAAAATTCCCACTGGTGGTTAAGATAAAATTTTAGTACTTTACAGAATTATCTTTTCCTGGACAGCTCATTGATACGGTATTTTTTGTTGTTGTTATAATGCTGAAAACATCTTTAAATCTGTAGGTAAGAGATCAATCTAGTTAACTCCTATGACACCTGAATCCCCTCTATAGCAACCCTGTCAAAAGGCCATCTTGCTCATGTTTTCAGTTTTCATGCTTGCAAGTCGAGCCTGCTAAAGTAGTTCCATTCAGGAACATTTCTGATAATTGGAAAGTGCTTCTAGATTATGTGGTCCTGAGGAAAAAGATTCTGTCATTTTTTTCATAATTTTGCCACTTCACAGTATAATATTCAGTAAAAGTTCAAATGATTTCACTGTAGTTCTGTCAATTCAAATTCTCTCCCTTGGCTGTATAGCCCCTGAGATATTTGAATATAGTTATCATGTAAATCTTTTCTAAGCTAATTATCACCAATTTTTTTTTAATTTTTATTTTTACAATAAAGTCCCATCATTAGTAACCACACTCTGAAATACAGAGTAAATACAATACTCTAGCATGAACTGATGAGTACAAGGTTGGAGGGTTCCATCACTCTTTTTTTTTTTTTTATGTTTATTTTCGAGAGAGAGACACAGAGAGCACAAGTGGGGGAGAGGCAGAGAGACAGACACAGAATCTGAAGCAGGCCTCCAGGCTCTGAGCTGTCAGCACAGAACCTGACATGGGGTTTGAACTCATAAACCATGAAATTGTGACCTGAGTCCAAGTTGGATGCTCAACCGACTAAGCCCACCCAGGTGTTTCTCTATCACTCTTATTTTAGGTATTTTATTATTTTATTTTATTTTATGTATATTATTTAGATACTGTTGTAAACATAGCTTATAGCATTAGCACTGTTGACTTATTTTTTTTTTTAAGTTTATTTATTTTGAGAGAGAGAGAGAGCATGAGTGGGGGAGAGGCAGAGAGAGGATGGGAGGGAGAGGATCCCAAGTAGGCTCTGCACTGTCCGCGCAGAGCTGAATGTGGGGCTAGAATTCACGAACTTTGAGATTATGACCTGAGCCACAACCGAGTTTAAGAGTTAGACACTTAACTGACTAAGCCACCCAGGCACCCCTAGCACTGTTGACTTACATAAATTTTACTCTTGACTTAAATTATGAAGTTCGTTTCCTCATCTGGCATTAAGTTGTGGTATATTTGTTGGGTAGTCTATTAACTCTAATTTCAGCCCTGGCTTCTCCCTTGAGCTTTACTCTTCTATATGTACTTGCCTTTAGACTTTTTTTTCTTGTCTAGACTTAAATAGCTTAAACTAAATATGTCCCAAACCAAATTGTCTTCTCTCCACTCCTTAGAACTACTTCCTTTCTAGGTTATCCCTAATTGGAAGTTGCCTAAACTAAAAAATTTGGTGATCATAACATCCTCTTTAGCTCCTGTCGTAGACTCTGGGTCTGGAGTTCTCTCTTGTCCAGCAAGAGAGCAGACACAAGATTAGAATGCAAAAGAGGCTAATACCTGAGAGGAGATAAGAGCCCTAAGGGTCCTTGCTCCGTTTTTATTAGGATCAGAAGGCTTACAAGCATGATGGATGTGCACACAGAGACCATGAAACTGTGAACATTAACTCATGGGTGTGGGGGAAGGGGGGGTTTAAGATATTCAGTATTAGGGGTTTGAGTCAATACAAAACAAAATCCTGGCACTGGGTGGAAGGTTGTTAACAGACGTGAGGCACCACCTCTGTTTACCTAAACTGGCCTAGGGGACAAGAAGGAGCATGCTACCTCAGGGTCAACAAGGCACTTTTCTTTTGCTAACTAGGCTCTGCTCTGGGCAACTTCACCCTGCTGTAGTCTAAAGTCCAGTTTACCTGTTTACCTATTTTGGTTCTTCCTTTTTGTGAAAGCAGCTTTCTGCTATTGTAGAAAGTTGAGGGGTGCTAACGCCCTGAATACCTAATCTTGTTTACCTCATCTTGGATGTTTTCATCCTGAGATTTCCTATTCCTATGCTTTTGTCCTATACTGGGGGCCTTTGCCCTGTTTACCTAATCTTGGATGCATTCATGCTATGGTTTTCTATTTCTTTATGCCTTGTTAACCTATCTGTGCAAGCTCAGAGAATTCCTAAGCTTATTCCCCACAAGCTCCCCAACATCCCATTTAGTCATCATGTCCTGTAGATTTCACACCACAGTTCTCTCCATTTTTTCTTGTTTCTTAGTTAAAGCTTTATTTCTTGCTTGTACTATTGCAAAGCCTTCTAATCTGTGTCTCTGACTCCAGTCTTATGTGGGTACTTCTGCTATTTACTAGCTTTGTGAACTTGGGCAAATTAGTCTCACTATGCCTCAGTTTCCTTATTCGTAAAATGTAGATACCTGGTACCTATGCCATATGATTTGTTATTCCCCCTTAAATCCACCCTTGATAGTATTGGGGTATTTTTTGTTTTTTTAAGTAGGCTCCACACCTAACATGGAGCTTGAATTCATGACCCCAAGATCAAGAGTTGCATGTTCTACTGACCAAGCCAGCCAGACACTCCAACATTGGGGTTTTTTTTTTGTTTGTTTGTTTTGGTTTTTTTTTGGTTTTTGGTTTTTGGGGGTTTTTTTAGTAGGTTCCAGGCCCAACATGAGGCTTGAACTCACGACCCTGAGATCAACTGTTTCACACTTCACATTCTAGTACTGAACTGTAGTAGTTTCTTCTGTACAACTGCTATTTTATTGCTTGCCTCACTTACTCATCCTTAAAACTTATCTTTTCAGGGGCACCTGGTTTGCTCAGTTGGTTAAGTGTCTAACTCTTGATTTTGGCTCAGGTCATAATCTCAGTTCTTGGGTTCAAGCCCCACATCAGGCTCTGCATTTGTGGAGCCTGCTTGGGATTCTCTCTCCCTGTCTCTGCCCCACCCCCACTTGTTCGTTCTCTCTCTCTCGCTCTCTCTCTCAATAATAAACTTTAAAAAAATAAATAAATGTTTTTACATTTCAGCAGTTTATTTGATTCTCTAAGAACATATTATTTTTAGGTATTTAAAAATATTTAACACTGTGGCTTGAAAAATAAAATGCACTCCTGGTTTTAAACATTCACAGTCTAATAATATTTAATTTTTTTTCTGTTGTTTCCATACATTTAAGGCCTACTGTGTAACAGAACCTGGAGCTGGCTCTGATGTTGCTAGTATAAAGACCAAAGCAGAAAAAAAAGGAGATGAATATATTATTAATGGTCAGAAGATGTGGATAACCAATGGAGGAAAAGCTAATTGGTGTGTTGTTTAAACATCTCTGTATATTGCTTGTTAATTACTTTATATTCAAAATCTTCCCTCCCTCCTTTCATTTATTATTAAAACACCACAATTAAGGTAAGTTGTATTCATGGAACTAGAATGTCCGCAAAAATTATAAATAGTTCAATATATAATGTTTATTTATTTTTTAGAGAGAAGGAGAGTGTGAGCAGGGGAGGGGCAGAGAGAGAGGGAGACACAGAATCTGAAGCAGGCTGCAGGCTGCAGGCTGCAGGCTCCAGGCTTAGCACAGAGCCTAACGCAGGGCTCTAACCCACGAAACGTGAGATCATGACCTGAGCTGAAGTCAGATGTTTAACCGACTGAGCCACCCAGGCACCCCTAGTTCAATCTTTTTAAAAACTATTTTTAAGCCTTGAATTATTTCTTCAAACTAACTCTTCAGAAGTTTAATTTATAAAAGCAAATAGAACAAAAACACCTGCTCTGGTTGAATGTGGTTAGGAAAGCCAGAGCTCTGTCTACTTGGCTCTGTCCTTCTCCACATCTGTACCCTATACCAGTACCTCCTTGAAAATGTTTTCCTAAGACTGAGGAAAAAGGAAAACCATTGGTAGGGTACATTTCCCTGGTTCTGAACAATAAGCAAAGGCAATCTTAAAACTCAGATTATCTTTTAGAGGAGACAAAGTATTACTGTAGTGAAATCTAAAGGTCCAAATGTATAGGTCCAAAAATAATGACATGAAGTTCAACAAAGGATCATAAAATCACTTGTATAAATATAAAATGTTGAAGAACATATTTATACCATTACTTTTAGAAAAAAAAAGGAAGTAAAGTGGATAACTGTAGTTTTAGTAGAAATCAACAGTGTGATGTATCTGCCTTTAAGAAGCTAACCTAGGGGTGCCTGGGTGGCTCAGTCAGTTAAGCCTCCAATTTCAGCTCAGGTCATGATCTTATGGTTTGGGAGTTTCAGCCCAACATCAGGCTCTCTGCTGTCAGTGCAGAGCCCACTTCGGATCCTCTGTCTCCCTCTCTCTCTGCCCCTTCCCCCTTTGCACTCCCTCTTTCCCTCTCTCAAAAGTAAGTAAACAATTTTTTTAAAAAAGAAGCTAATGTAACTTCTTGCTGAAATGATAGAAGTATAGCTAGCACAAATGAGGAAAAAAATGGTAACAATTCTGTATGATACATTTTAAGAGCTATATTGACAAAATGAAATAAATTCAGAAGCAACTAAGTATCCTCCATTGGGAGGCATGTAGAAAATATGTGCTGTGAAGAGTGAAGGAATTAAGTTTGATTATTTAGAAAATTTTTGAGAGTTTTGAAATAATGTCACACAGAAAGAAGAGCAGGCTTGTGCATTTGCTTTAGGAAGCCTGTTTAGAATTAATGGGTAAAGGTTAGAAAAATGAAGACTATAGCTCGACATAAGGACAAGCTTTCCAACAACATTGCCATCCAATGTGTGTTAGGTTGTCATGGAAAATAATGTATTTACCCATCACTACAAATACGCAAGAATGTAGACAGAGACTTCCCTAGAACAAGGACTCTGTGGTGATTGGAATAATGAACCAAAAGGGCTATCTTCCCTTGTCTGCAAAAATTCTTATTCAATATATATGTGTGCTGGGGGCTCCTGAATGGCTCAGTTGGTTAAGTGTCTGACTCTTGATTTCAGCTCAGGTCATGACCTCACAGTTCATGAGATCAAGCCCTGCACTGGGCTCTGGACTGACAGCACAGAGCCTGCTTGGGATTCTCTGTCTCCCTCTCTCTCTGCCCCTCCCCCATTCATTTGTGCACTCTTACACTCTCTGTCCCTCAAAGTAAATACATAAACATTAAGAATATATGTGTGCACATGCGTGTGTGTGCTCTGCAGTGCAGTTTTCTGGCAAGTAAACATTTTTCCTGGAGATGAGCCTACTGGGAAGTTATTTAATTTAAACATAACCCCTCTATGACTGTCCAGTACTAAGGAATGCTAGATCATTATTTTAAAGTCCTCATAACATCCAAAAGTAATAAGTGAAGAAACCATTCAAATTTAACAAATTGAGAGAAATTTAACAGTGCAATTAGAAGTTTTCATAATTTTGAGGCTGCTGGGTGGCTCAGTTGGTTAAGCATCTGACTTAGGCTCAGGTCATGATCTTGCGGTTCGTGGGTTCGAGCTCCACATCAGACTGTGTGCTGACAGCTCTGAGGCTGGAGCTTGCTTCAGATTCTCCCTCTCTCCCCCTCCCCAACTCACGCTGTGCCTCTCTCAAAAATAAAACATTTAAAAAATTTTTTTAAAGTTTTCATAATTTTAAGAACTCATTAAGTACAACTCGTAGTAAAACAAATTAGGTAATATGTGAAACTAGAAAACAGTTTCTCTTTTTTACTATTAAGTGAAATTGTAGAGTGAATAATTTATTAATGTTAAGCATAGAAAATAAATTTGGTATTTAAGGAATTCTTTAAAAATTCTCCTATATCAGGCTTTTTAGAACATGGGTTACATGGATATTTGGATGTTTTAGTTTTAATACTTCATGTTCCATTTTAAAATCTTTCTGGGAAAAATTCTTCTGGAGGGAGAACCTAGCAAATATTCATAACAACTCAGTATAACAAAAACACTGATTTTGCTGCAAAAAAGAGGATAGTAGGTAAAATGTAGGGGTCATCATCTCATATTATTCCTTTCACAGGCAGCCCTATTTATTGTTCTTTTCCAGATAGCTTGTCCTTTAAATAATGAAACTAGTTTTGGGAAAGAAAAAGTACCATTTCCATCACAGCACATACTTATTTTTTAGATTACATAATCTAAAAGGAATACAAGGAATTTTTACTTATAACTCATACTTCTAAATAAAGTTAAATACCATATTATTTAAGTAGACCTGGGTTGGGGCACCTGGGTGGCTCAGTCAGTTAAGCGTCTGACTTAGGCTCAGGTCATGGTCTCACAGTTTGTAAGTTCGAGCTCAGCGTCAGGCTCTGTGCGGACAGCTGGGAGCCTGGAGCCTGCTTCAGATTCCGTGTCTCCCTCTCTCTCCGCCCCTCCCCCTCTCATGCTCTATCTCTGTCTCTCAAAAATAAACAAACATTAAAAAAAAAAAAAAAAAGTAGACCTGGGTTAAAATACTAGCTCTGTCACATCATGAATATCTGACTCAAGCAAGCTTCTAAATTTTTTTTTAATGTTTTTATTTATTTTTGAGAGAGGGAGTGCACGAGTGGGAGCTGAGAGACAGAGGATTGAAAGTGGGCTCTTGTGCTGACAGCAGCGAGTCTGATGTGGGGCTCGAATTCAACAAACTGAGATCATGATGGGAGCCAAGTCAGACACTCAACTGACTGAGCCACCCAGGTTCCCCTACACCTCTCTGATTCTTTATTTCATCATCTGTAAAACAAGGGAATAATAATTGGGGTTTTGGGGGGAATTAAATGAGACAGCCATCAGTGTGTGTTATCTGTTGAGGTCATTATCATTGTATTTATATCATGTATATATATTAGGTATTTCTTATTGGCTCGTTCTGATCCGGATCCTAAGACTCCTGCTGGTAAAGCCTTTACTGGATTTATTGTGGAAGCAGATACCCCAGGAGTGCAGATTGGAAGAAAGGTAAAGTGTATATTTATCAGTGATTAAGGTTTCAAATACTACTTTAGGTATACATTTCAAAATTACTATTTCAGTTTCCTTTATTGAAACCATTTTTTTTGTAGTAAATTGCAAAAAAATAAAGCTGGTTTTTGTTTAAGTTTTTATTTTAATTCCAGTTAACATACAGTGTTATATTAGTTTCAGGTGTACAATTTAGTGATTCAGCACTTCCATACATCACTCTGTGTTCATCACAAGTGCACTCCTCAGGTGGCTCAGTCGGTTAAGCGGCCGACTTCGGTTCAGGTCATGATCTCACGGTCCGTGAGTTTGAGCCCCGCGTCGGGCTCTGTGCTGACAGCTCAGAGCCTGAGCCTGTTTCAGATTCTGTGTCTGCCTCTCTCTGACCCTCCCCCGTTCATGCTCTGTCTCTCTCTGTCTCAAAAATAAATAAACGTTAAAAAAAAAAAATTTAAAACAAACAAGTGCACTCCTTAATCCCCATCACCTATTTAACCCATCCCTAAACATAAAACTGTTTTGGTGTTATCAGGTGAAATAGTCTATATATTGCTGAAGATTTTAAGTTGAGGATAATCCTTGTGATTCATTATCTGAAAAAGTGGCCATTCATGGTTCCAGTCTATAGAGAATGCTAACAACAGCTGTGAGGGTTAATGAAGCAGAAATCAAACTGTCATTTATATGGCCTGCCCAATAATAGAGTTTTAGACATTTCCAAAGACGTTCCCACCCTTTTCCTTCCTCACAGCAGCCTTTTAGGTTAGGATAACTGGGATTATGCCCCTTTTTGATTAAAACAATACCTACGGTCATAAGAGAAAAATCTGTGCTTTGAGGAAAGTGTGGAAATGGTAAAGAGCCTTGAATGTGGGAAGGCAAGGAAAATTTTATTTAAATAAGAAAAGGTAATTTAATGTATTTGAAAATGACTATAACTTGAGTGTGTGGAGATAATTTAGCAGTAGCATTTAAAGTAGACTAAAGAAAAGAGTTTAAAATTTAACAAATCAAAGTAGGAAAGAAATGAAGTCATTAAAGTAGTCCTAGTGAGAGCTAAGTAAATATGATTAAGATTTAACTCTGAGAACAGAAAGAGAAGACTCAATTTTACAATTGTAAAACTCTTCTTTGCAAAATGAATTTGTAAAAAAGAAAACCTATTAATGACCAAATACTGTCTATATTGAAGGCAAAGGAGAAATTATGGAGGTTTATTAAGAGTTCCTAAAGGTTACATGAATATATATTCTTCATGGGGAATGGTACATATTACCCAGTGAGATATTAGACTAAGGGTGGCGTAACCTGAACTGGAAAGGCTAATCTGAATTGACCAACTTATGCAAACTTCTGAACCAGTCATGTGTATTCATATAATGCACGTTTTATTAAAAGCCATCAGAATCTCTCTGTTGTACCCACGCCTCTTGAAAATGGAAACAATTGGGGAAAAAAAAATGGAAACATGGTAGAATATATGAGGGGTAACTTTTCTTTTAGGTCGTAGAATATTAAAGGTGGAAGATGTACACGATATTTCAGTCTGTTTATTGAATATTGAAACGGAGATCCAAGTAAATGATTTACTTAGTGTAACACACTCAGAGGTGGAGTTGAGATCACTACTGAGGTGTCCGAGGAACTTGCCCAATGTGGTTGCTGACACTATTTTTCTCTATTTTAAGAGTAGCTATTATAGACTGCACTTTATAAATAAAACTATAGTGAGGTTGTTGTATATAACAAAGTATAAGAATGGATGTGCTTCTTCCAAGCAAATTTTTTTTTTAATGTTTATTTATTTTTGAGAGAGAGAGAATGAGCGGGCAAGGGGCAGAAAGAGAAGGAGACACAGAATCGAAAGCAGGCTTTACGCTCTGAGCTATCAGCACAGCCTGACATACGGATCGAACTCATGAATGGCGAGATCATGACCTGAGCCAAAGTCGGACACTTAACCCACTGAGCCACCCAGGCGCTATTTATGTTTTATTCATGTTTCTTTTTTAGGGATGGTTGCTAGAAAACTTAGGGCCAATTTTTTTTTTTTTTAATGTTTGTTTATTTTTGAGACAGAGACAGAGCATGAACGGGGGAGGGTCAGAGAGAGAGGGAGACACAGAATCTGAAACAGGCTCCAGGCTCCGAGCTGTCAGAGCCCGATGCAGGGCTCAAACTCATGGACCATGAGATCATGACATGAGCCAAAGTCGGGCGCTTAACCAACTGAGCCACCCAGGCACCCCACCAATTAGGGCCAAATTGATGGCCATCTCTAGAAAGTGTGAAGGACCAAATAGCTTATACTTTTTTCAGTAGTAAACTCACTTTCCATTGTATTATGTTGTTTCTAGTCTCATTAATTTTTTCTCAGTTTTCCCACTTAAAAAAAAAAATCTCTAATTCAATAAATACTTATTATTGAGTTAATACTTAGCACTATTGTGGTGTTGGGGATACTGTATGGATCAAAACAGACAAAAATCCCTGCCCTTGGGGAGCTTACTTTCTAATGAGAGAGATAGATAATTATATTGTATAAACTTAAACTCCTTAAATCTTTTTTTTTTGAAATATATGGGCATTTTACAAATTTGTGAAATTTGATACTTAAAAATTTTTTTTGTTTTAGAAATTATCTGGCTTGAGATGAGTCCAGCAAGCATTTTGGTTTTAAATGCTCTAGTGTTTGGAGTGAGTCTGGGAAACAGGATAAACTGTTTTCATAAACAGTGTTTTCTCATTATATTAAGTAAGGGTCTAAGGCACTAGAGTTTATTGACTTATAAAGACAAAAAAAGAAAGATGTTGGTTTCTTTCTTGGTAAAACTGTATATTATTGTTACTATTTCTTCAAGCCTAGAAGCGGATGATTAATATTAAAGCAAGCAAGCAAAAGAGCTCGTTTACAGCTATGTATTCCCATTTCCCCTGCTTCTATTACTGCTTATTAAAAATTAGATTAAAATGTTTTTTCCTTAAGGAGAAGAGTCACAATATCTGCAACTCCCTCTCAGCTATTCAGCAAATAATGCTAATAGTTACACACACAAAACACAGAAACAAAGCAAATGTGACAAAATGTTAATAATGGGTGAATTGAGATAAAGGGTACATAGGTATTTGTTATACTACTCCCATAGGCCTTCTGTTGGTTTGAAATTTTTTGAAGTAAAAAATTGAGGGAATATATATAGCTACTTTGGTAGTTTCTTATAAAGTTAAATATTCATTTACCACATACCCAGCACTCTTAGGTATTTATCCAAGAGTGAAAACAAAGGCCTATACACAAATGTTTGTAGCAACTTTATATAATTGCTAAAAACTGGAGTAGAAGGGGAATGTCCAACTGGTGAACAGATAATGGATATGTGATCCATCCATATAGTGGAATACTACTCAGCAGTAAAAGAAATAAATTACTGAGCAGAAGCAATATGGATGGATCTCAGAAGCACTCTGCTAAGTGAAAAGTCAGTCATTATTATTCTACTTATATGATATTCTGGAAAAGGAAAACTTATATGGACAGAAATCAGATCACTGGTTGCTTCAGATTGGGTTAAAGTAAGGGTATTGACTAAAAAGGAGCACAAGGGAATTTTTGGGGGTGCTGAAATAGTCTGTCTTGACTGTGGTAGTGGTTCCACTACTATGTACCACTACTATGTATTTTGACAAATACATAATGCATTTGTCAAAATTGTTAGAAATTTTAAAGAGGGTGAATTTTCCGGTATGTAAATTCTACTTCAGTAAACCTAATTTTAAGAACAAGTTGGTACATTACTTTGCTTGCTAGCTCTATTAAGCTGAAATTAAACATCCCAAATCAGATTATGTTTGCTAAATGCTTTTGCTGACATTCATGGTAAAAAAGATAGCCTTCAAACATGATGAAACTTGTCTTTGTAAGGTAATATGTACATGTAGACCTTTAGAGTATTGTTGGTTTCAAAGTTTGGGGAACAATTGTTTTAGACTAGGGGTTGACAAACTTTTTATAAAGATCCATATTATAGAAGCGCCTAGGTGGCTCAGTCAGTTAAGCGTCCAATTTCGGCTCAGGTCATGATCTCACAGTTCATCTGTACTGACAGCTCAGAGCCTGGATCCTGCTTCAGATTCTGTGTCTCCCTCTCTCTCTGCCCCTCCCCATTCACGCTCTCTCTCTCAAAAAATAAAAGTAAAAAAAGATCCAGATTATAAACATTTTAGACTTTGAGAGCCATAAGGTCTGTGTCCTAGCTACTCAATTCTGCTGTATCAAGAAAGTAGTCATAGATTATATGTAAACAAATAGGTATTGACTCTTCCAATAAAGCTTTCTTTACAAAACAGGCGTAAACCATTGTTTGTCAACCCGTTTTAGATAATTGCAGAAAATCCTAAAACAGGTTAAAGCAAAAATTCATGCCAGCTCAAAAAGTGTTCCTTAACATACCTTGTTTTCCTCATTAGGAATTAAATATGGGTCAGCGATGTTCAGATACAAGAGGAATTGTCTTTGAAGATGTGAAAGTGCCTAAAGAAAATGTTTTAATTGGTGAGGGAGCTGGTTTTAAAATTGCAATGGGAGCTTTTGATAAAACCAGACCACCAGTAAGTAATATCAATGACCTGATAATCTTTATAGGATCTTTTTTTTTTTTTAGGATCTTCTTTTATTCATTACATTCAGTTTTATTTATACATGGCGTATCTGGTGTGCATTTCTTTTAAAATATTTACTTCTTTTATTAAGGATGGAGAGATACTGTCATTTTTCTTTATTTTTTAGAATTCTTCAACTGTCTTGCCACCTGTTATTTTAGCAAATACAAAATTTTTGTAGTCACTGCTAGATTTACAGACAGGCAGTCCATACTTAATCATTCCTGCTAATAGGTGCTCATTTCCTTTTCCCTTACTCAGTAGGAATATTTCCCCTAAGAAGCTTTCCCTTGTTAAACAGAAGAAATGACTTGTCTCTAGGGTATGGTCTTGTGCCTCACTAATGCCTTTAATTTATACAATATAAATTTAAATGCTTGTTCTCCCCCATCCCTTCTTTTGTGGCCTGAATGTATAGTCATTTTCTCTTTGTATAATCCTTCATTTAGAATTTACGCAAATGGCCATTGTACTGTGTTTTAAAGACAACGTGAATTTTTGCTTCGTAAAATATTAAACCAACAGGTAGCAGCTGGTGCTGTGGGACTAGCACAAAGGGCTTTGGATGAAGCTACCAAGTATGCCTTGGAGAGGAAAACTTTTGGAAAGCTGCTTGTAGAGGTAATTTTTATTTTTTAATTTTAATTTTTTTATTTTATTTATTTCTGAGAGAGAGAGACAGTGTGAGTGGGGGAGGGGCCGAGAGAGAGGGAGACACAGAATCTGAAGCAGGCTCCAGGCTCCCAGCTATCAGCACAGAGCCCACCATGTGGCTCAAACCCACGAACCATGAGATCATGACCTGAGCTTAACTCAATGAGCCACCCAGGCGCCTTTAGAGGTAATTTTCACACTCAGATAAAAATCTGAGTTCAAATCACACTGAAATTAAAATCCAGAGTCCTTACAATGGGCTTCTATCAACCACACTGGCCTTTTGCTTGTATTTACTTTTACTCTTCCCGCCCCCCGAAAATCTACTTCCTCACTCATTTCACTAGAGAATCTACCCTAGTCACCCAATGAAAAATAATATCTCCAACGTTCTATATACTAATCCCACTTGTTTGGTTTTTTTTTTCATAGTTCTTAACACCACTCAACATTATATCATGTATGTGTTTGTTTATTATTTCTCCTAACTCACTTGAATGTTATACTGCTAGTACTTAGGATATATTTCCACTATGAACTTCTATTTCATGCATTCAACAAATAGTAATTGAACACCTACTATATTAAAATACTAATAACTGGATGCTTTCTCTGTTCCAAGCACTATTCTAAGGGTTTTAAATGTATTAACTCATCTAATCTTCACAGTACTGTGGAGTGGGGAGTTTTAGTCCCATTTACCACATGTATAAACATTACGTCCAACCTCATATATAATGGAAACAAGATTTGAACCCAAGTAGTCACTTAAAGAGTGTGTTCTTTTGCACACTACATGTGCTATTTCTGTGAAAGAAAAGAAGTTTGACATAGTCTCTGTGCTCAGAGACTTTAGAGATGGAGATATGATACATATCTTAAAACAAGTATTAAGAAATAATACAGAGCAATATAAGATTAAATCTCTAAATGAAAGCTATGGACAGGGTTAGAGAAACCAAGAGGAGAGACTGTTGTGGGTGGGCCAGACACATTACAGGGATTCTGAGTTGTATTTAGAACAGGGTTTCTCAAAGCATAGGCTGAAAAGAAACTGAATGAGACTCATTGGGATTTTTTCATCAGAATCTCACAAGAGAAGAATGTGCCTCTTACACCAGGTTGCCAAGGCTGTGGTGAAATAAGTGTTTCTATATATGGCCAGTGGAAATATAATTTGGTGTAACTTTTATGAACCATATTTTTGCAATATATATCAAAAGTACCTAATTTTGGGCCCACAGTACAGTGGTTATCCTACAACTGTATTTCATAAGATAGGTATCTTTCAGATATACTCCATATGGACAGTATAACATACCTATAGCTTATTCATTTCAGCATTGTGTAGAAACAGCCAAATATAGAAACAACCAAGATGTTGATCATCCATACAGTGGAATACTTTGAAGCTATAAAAAAGGATAAAGAAGCTCTTTATGTATTAATATAGAAAGCACTCAGATTTATTGATAAGAAAAGCAAGGGGCATCTGGGTGGCTCAGTCGAATAAGGTCTGACTTTGGCTCAGGTCATAATCTCATGGTTCATGAGTTTGAGTTCTGAGTTGGGCTCTGTGCTGACAGCTTAGAGCCTGGACCCTGCTTCAGATCCTGTGTCTCCCTCTCTGTCTGTCCCTCCCCCCACTCACACTCTGTCTCTATCTGTCTGTCTCTCTCTCACAAATAAACATTAAAAAAATTTTTTTTTAATAAAAAATAATTAAAAAATAAAAACTTTTAAAAAAGCAAAATGAAGAACCATCAACATAGCAGGCAAGTATATGTGTAAAAAAGGGAGAGACTATGGATGTATTTGCTTATCTGTGTATATAATATCTCTGAGAAGATGAAAACAGTTCATCTGTTTACCTCTAGGAAGGGGAATTAAATGGGGTTGGGGAGGGCAGGATGATAGAAGGAAGAAAGGTTAAAATTCAAACTGGTGGATGGGTTACCTATTCAAAAAACAGTAAAAACTAAAAACAAAACAACTTGAAAGAATCATTGGCTTAGAAGAATGGGCACAATCAGGCAGGTAGAAGTAAGGGAGGATATTACTCTCCTTGTTCCACATATGAATTATTTACATTAATAATTGTCTCCTCTTAAGACTCAATTACCATGCTAATCTCAACATTTATTTTTGGGACAGAGAGAGACAGAGCATGAACGGGGGAGGGGCAGAGAGAGAGGGAGACACAGAATCGGAAACGGGCTCCAGGCTCTGAGCCATCAGCCCAGAGCCCGACGCGGGGCTCGAATTCACGGACCGCGAGATCGTGACCTGGCTGAAGTCGGACGCTTAACCGACTGCGCCACCCAGGCGCCCCTTACCATGCTAATCTCAAGCAGCTTGTCACATTCTAAAGTAGTGTGTGTGTGTGTGTGTTTTTTAATACAGTAAATATAAGAAATTGAACAGCTTAGTTTTTTGTATGTTGTGACCTTTGGTTCATATTAGTCTGTACACAGTCATAAGTTGTATGGTTTTTATAACCTCTTGGTCTTCAAAACCCATTTTGATGTTGCCTACTACAGAAAGCATCTTCTTAATCATTTTAGTATTTTTGTTTCTGAATGCCTATAAGCCTTCTTTTAATATGTATTATTTTAAAGCATATGTTCCATTCCATGTTCAGTGTGGAATAATTTATGTTATACAGTGTGTGTAAAATTGAGTAATAAAATTGCTACATGATCCCATTGTCCAGAGATAATTAGAGTGACCATCTTGCTGTATATTCTTTGTTTCTATGAATTTATTTTTCAAAAGCTTCAACCATACAGTATGTTTGAAATTTTTACCAATCAATACATGGTGATGTATTTCTATCCTATACCATTGTGGCCATACAACTCATAGGACACTTACTGTCTTATTGAAGGTACTTGTCTTAGGTCTCCTCTTTGATTATGAACCTCTACTAGAGGGAGAATAAGAAGCATCTTTTATTTGTCTTTGTCATGGCACTTACTTTCCTCTGTCAGCATCTGATACACTGCCACATTATTTTTCACTGTATCTATAATAATGTTCTTTGAAAAGTCCCAGCAGGGGCACATGGCTGGCTCAATCGGTAGAGCATGTGACTCTTGATCTCAGGGTTGTGAGTTCAAGTCCCATGTTGGGTATAGAGTTTACTGAAAAATACATACATAGATACATTAAAAAAAAAAAAATCCCAGCAGATACCCAAAAGGATACATATAATTTTCGTGGTATTTTGCAAAAATGCATAACTTCATTCCAGCTCTGAGAAAACATCAAACAAACCCAAGCTGAGGGACATTCTACAAAAAAAACAACAACCACTCAGTGTTCTTTAGCAGTGCCAAGGTCATGAAAGACAAGGAAAAATTAAAGAATCCTAACAGCTTGGGGGAGACTAAGAAGAAATAACAGTTGAAATGTTGGATGGGATCCTTGAACCAAAAAAAAAAAAAAAAAAAAAAAAAAGGACATTGGTGGAAAACTTGGCCAAATTTGAACAAAGTTTATAGTTTAGTTGATAATACACTAGTAATGTTAATGGTTAATATCCTAGTAATATTAATGGTTGATCATTACATTATGGTTAGGCAATATGTTACCATTAGAGGAGGCAGAGTGTAATTTTCTAAGTCTAATATTAGTTTTAAAGTTAAAACAAAAAAAAAAGTTCCAGGAGAAGAACGTTTAAAAAGTTTTTTTAGTGGGGTGCCTGGGTGTCTCAGTAGGTTGAGCATCCAACTTCTGCTCAGGTCATAATCTCACCTTTCTGGAATGTAAGCCCTGCATGGGGCTTGCTTCTATCCATGAAAAGCCTGCTTCAGATCCTTTCCCCACTACCCGCTCCCCCCCCCCCCGCCTGCCCCTCACCCTCTTGAGTGCTCAAGCTCTCTCTCAGAAATATATTAACATTAAAAAAAAGATTTTTTAGTTAACAGATACCCTTAAACTTTTTTTCTGTTTAATTCTAGCACCAAGGAATATCATTTTTGCTGGCTGAAATGGCAATGAAAGTTGAACTAGCGAGATTGAGTTACCAGAGAGCAGCTTGGGAGGTTGATTCTGGTCGCCGAAATACTTACTATGCCTCTATAGCAAAGGCATTTGCTGGAGATGTTGCAAATCAGTTAGCTACTGATGCTGTGCAGATTTTTGGGGGCAATGGATTTAATACAGAATATCCTGTAGAAAAACTAATGAGGGATGCCAAAATCTATCAGGTAAGGTCAAAAATGATTTCTGTTGTTTTTTAGGTAAAATAATATTCATAGATGACAGAGCAGATTTCTAATTTAGGATTTTGTGCCATTAATAAAATAAACTATCATACATGGCTGTAAGCTGAAGTTTTTAAAACTAACACAGAAGAATGTTACTTTTAAGTATATGCCTTAAGAGAGAATAAAGTAACAAAGTGAATGGTACAGACAAGTACATTTATGTCTGGGTCAGGCATCTTTGATGCTTAACATCCTAGCTAATCGTAGTCTACTCTTTGCTCTCCCAGAAATATGCATATAATTAAAATATTTTAGAGGTGTTTGGGTGGCTCAGTTGATTGAATGTTCAATTCTTGATTTCAGCTCAGGTCAAGATCCCAGGGTCGTGGGATCAGAACCATGCTCAGCGTGAGCCTGCTTGAGATTCTTTCTCTCTCCCTCTGACCCTCTTCCTGGCTCGTGTGCTCTCTCTCTCTCTGTCTCTCTCAAATAAAAAATAATAATAATCAATTATTTTATTTTTAATCTTGCTTGACAACTACTGAATTGATTAAAACCATATTTGGGAGGAAAACAACATGGAGAGGCAGTGATGTAGTGGTTAGAAAAACTTAGAGATAGGGATAATTTGGTAAATAAAATATAAATGCACATGTTCTCCACATGTTGCTTAAGTAATTTTAACCCATCGTCCTCAGTATCCCTTCCCTTGCCTCCCTCTATCCACAACCAGTTATTTGGGAAATCCAGTCATTTGAAATCTGGAGGTAGAATCCTAGAATGTTAGAGGAAGAAGGAAATAGACATTGCAGCCTCTGAATTTAGACATGAAAAACTGAGGACCAGAATTTGTGCCTTATACAAAGTTACAGGTTTATCTTGTAAAACTGTCCCTCTCCTGAAGCCTATCATTATTACTGCTATCAGTCATTTATTAGAAGTTCATCTGAGAAGATGAACTGTAACAAATTTGCTAGGGTTTAAACTAGAAGTAAGGGCTGGCTACTAGGATTGTCTCAGTTAAAGCCAAATGTTCCCAGCATCTTTTTCTTTAGCAACTCTGTTCCTTAGGCAGCAAAAGAGAAAATCAGGTATAAGAGTAAAAATGGAAAATGACTGAAGGGGACAACTGGCTAAAAACAATTCAGAAAAGTTGAATAAATATTTTTGCAACGTTTAACTTTTAGGTTTCCCAAACTTTTTGAAATGTTGATATCCTTTAATTTTTTTAACACTCCCAAAATTTTGGTAAATGACTTTTTATAATTTAACTAATCTTTATTTTAGAGAATTATGTATTTTCATGGGTTTCACAGAATCGGGTTTTGGAATCACTAGACTACAGACCCTTTATATGGTTTCATTCAATTTGATGTTACAATGAAGCTTATACTACTGTCGAAACTATTGAGTAAATTATTCATGTACTGAAGATATTTCATGTACATCTATTTTTTTCTTGCAGATTTATGAAGGTACAGCACAGATTCAAAGACTTATTATAGCCCGTGAACACATTGGCAAGTATAAAAATTAAAGAGATTGCTATAAAACATGATTAATTGTTGAGTAATTAGAACATAATCTACTATTTAAGATAAAGGGCTTTACGATATTTCTGGTAAAATCTTAAAATAATTGCTCTTACACTGAACCCATACTACTGATTCTAATACTATCTTTCCGCTTTTGTTTAAATGACTTGTTTTTTCTCAAACAGGTTTGGTTTCACTAAAATTATGTGTTATCCATATACCACTGTACTTGAATTACATTAACCTAGAAAAGTACATTTGTTTTGTTATTCTAACCACTTAAAGTAACAAATTTTTTGGATTTCAATATTTTTCCAGTGACATTTTTGAAAAGTGGGCTTATAAAAATATTCAGAATTTTCCAAAATTTACATTGAGAAAGAATTATAGGATTTGGATGCCATCACATAACTTACTGGTGACTTTGTAGACTTCATGGTATTCTACTGGAGGAATTTATTTTGCTACAATTTGGAAAGTATTTGTTTTCAGTTTTGTATAGTAATAGTCAAAAATTTGATGTTCTTATTCTCATCATACAATGACCAGAAGTTATTAGAATCTTGTTTAATTCTGAGCCTACATGTCACTTGGCCTTATTTAAAAATAAATCAATAAAATTTGCCTTAAAATATTTTTATGATTCTTGATATCTGAGTAGCCTTTGGTCTGTTGTACACAATCTCATTTCATGTGCGTGCATTATGAAAAGAAATAAAATTGTTCAGTGCTTATTAGTGTCTCTGTATTCTTTCCCGGAAGTTTATTTACTTCATATAAAAGTGAATTTATGATTTATTTACTGTGATGAAAAAAAGTCATGCTTTGATTATGAACTGCATGAAGTTACCTACCCATTTTTCACTAAATTATATTATTAGGTATTTCAAAAATTATAAAATCATGTAAGAATGAAAGTTTGTGAATTTAATATTTCTTTGTAATATTAAACATCAAATGCTGCTAAAATATGTTATATTAATGAGAGTTTCTAACACCACTTCTGATTTTCTGATTCTGCACCAATTGGGCATCCTATAGTTCAATCCTATTCTTACACTAACTTGAAGAGTTACTATCAAGATTTCACAGGTTTAAGGGCTCAGTCCCATACTCACTTCAGACACCAGTCACACGTCCTGGGTCCCCAGGCTATCCACACTTCTGTGTAATTTGGATACAAATTTGGGTATTCCCATGATCCACCCTTAGATTCAACAATTTGCTAGAATGGCACACAGTACTCAGGAAAAACACTATTATAAAGGATACAACCGAGGAACAGCCAAGTATAAGAGACAGATGTATAGGGCGAGCTATAAGGGGAGACACAGAGCTTTCATACCTTCTCCCGTTGCACCACCCTCCTAGTACCTCAGTTCTCCAACCTATAAACTCATAGATCTCTTGTTCAAGAGTTTTTATGGAAAATCTTTAGCCCTTATCTCCTCCCCTTAGGTCAAGGGTGGGGCTGAAAGTTCCCACCTGTATTAGTGGCTAGGGCTGCCAGAACAAAATGTTGCAGGCTGGGTGGCTTACACAACAGAACTTTAGTTTCTTACAGTTCTGGAGGCTACAAGTCCAAGATCAAGGTGCCATCTGGGCTGGTTTCTGGAGAGATCTCTTCCTGGCTTGTCGAGTGCCACCTTCTCACTGTGTTCTCACACGGCCTCCTCTGTGCACATGCATGAGGAGAGAGAAGGCTCTGGTGTTTTTCTCTTCAAATAAGGACACAAGTCTTATTAGATTAGGGCCCTACCTTTATGACCTCATTTGACCTTAATCACTTGTCTCACAGCCCACATCCAAATACAGTCATATGGGGAAAGGTTAGGGCTTCAACTGTTGAATTTTGTGGGAACACAATTCAATCCCTAACACAATCATCTGATTGTTTAATCTTTCTGGTGATCAGCCCCATCCTAAATTCCCATCTAGGGGCCCCACCTGAAGTCACCTCATTAGCATAAACTCAGATATCATCTTTTGTGTTTGTCATGAATAACAACAGATACTCAGCAAATTCAGAGTTTTAGAAGTTCAGAGCCAGGGACTGAGGGCAGAGACCAAATACATTCTTCTGTTGCCACTTAATTATAAAAATAAAAATCTAATCTTTTACAAAAAAATATTTAAAAGACTGCTTTTTTCATGCTCAGTTATGAAATTGTACTTCAATGACAGAGATTGGTAAGGAGATTTAGACACTTCCTGAGTATTACAAAGAAATTACAAGTTAAATAGAATATATTCCAAATGCAGATTTGAATTTATAATACATAAGTCCAAAAACTTACCTACCAATTCTAAACATAAAGCTTCTAGACATATAAATGTATTCCAAAGCCATATGATGATAATATTTATTAATGTACCCTCGATTATAAATATTAAGCAATTATATAACTATCAATTAAGACTTTTTAGTCACTAGTAACACAAATGAACTTAAACGACTTTAAGAAAAAAGTGAACAGGGGCACCTGGCTGGCTCAGTTGGTAGAGCATTTGATTCTTGATTTCAGGGTCATGAGTTCAAGCCCCACATTGGGCATGGAACCTACTTTAAAAAATGAACAAATGCATTTTAAGTACATTGAAGTGCCTCATGGATCAAAAGGGCAGGAATGAAGTGAGTTTTAGAAAGGGTCTAGAAGCCAAATAACTTTAGAAATCCATGCAATAATATTTTTCTACCTTTCAACTCTACCTCTGTCACGTTTCATTTTTTTTCTCGTTCTGTAGCCTAGCTTTCTCTGTTTCTTCAATCCTAAAATAGAACAAGACCTAATATTTATATATGTTAGATTTCCTACCACTTATATAAGCTGACTGGCTAGGGCCATTACAGCCAGGAGGGTAGGAAGAATCATAGACCGTAAACATGATTGTTAGTTGCCTATATCTCTGAATTGATGGTTTCTGGAAAAGGCATAGTTTTGTAGCAGAGCTGGTATATTTCTGGCAATTTTAATGAATAAGGAATGTGCCATAGTCATCAATTTGCATAAAGGGAGAGGAGATTATACCAAGCCTTCTCTGGGTTTAAAAAATGGCTGTTTATATGGCTTTTAGAATGACATCCATTTATTTTAATGTATTACCCATGATCAAGTACTACAAAAGGTCTTTGGAGACTGAACATTAAATCCTACATAAGTGTCCAGTTTTTGATTTTGGGTCAGGTCATGATCTCACAGTTGCGAGATCAAGCCCCACATCAGGCTCTGTGCTAAGTATGGAGCCTGCTTGGGATTCTCTCTATCCCTCTCTCTCTGCCTCTCCCCTGCTCATGCTATCTCAAAATAAATAAATAAACACTAAAAAAAAAAAAAAATCAAATCCTACAGGAAACACTTAAAAAATGTTAAAAATTTCATTTAACTCATTGATGAATGAGGGAATTAATGAGGTATTAAAACTGTCATAAGGGATGGGGCACCTGGGAAGCTCAGTGGGTTAAGCATCCTACTCTTGATTTTGGCTCAAGTCATGATCTCACAGTTAGTGACATCAAGCCCTGCATGGGGCTCTGTGCTAACAGCACTGGAGCCTGCTTGGGGTTCTCTCTTTCCTTCTCTCTGCCCCTCCTTGTTTGCACTCTGTCTCTCTCCCTCTCTAAATAAATGAATAAGCATTAAAAAAATTTTTTTAAACTGGCATAAGGGAGAATTTGAAAAACAAACATATAGGCAATTAGAAATGCTTAATATTTGCTAATAGATATAAAACTTTAATATCTTATAGGGCAATAAAATCTAAAGGGGTCATCTTTTCCACCGGGCAGAAATCAACTGTAGTTCATTTATATTACTATCCATTTTCTATAATTTAACTTTTTTTGAGTTTACAGAATGGTAAAACAGCCTAGTCAATAGGAAGACAATTATAGATACATAGCACTTCAGATACTACCCTCAGAATCCATTAGATAAAACCTAGCACTCCACTAAATGGACACTCAATAATTCCTTTTACCCATTTCCAAGTTTTTGGCAGTGTTTCTTGACAGTTTCTTCCTTGTGATCATAAATAACCTGCCAAGATTATTTTGTTCTAAAAAGGCAGGTTTCATTAGGTTTGGCCTGATTACTGCCACAGTGTTAATGAACCATGTAGGCCTCCTTGAATTTACTTTGTAAATCCAAAGACATACTGTGCTGAACAATTACCAAAGCTGCAGAATTAACTTCTGTCTGAAAGTTTTCATAGAGACACTCAGACTTTTAAAAGCCTCTATAATTTGCGATCTCAAGGCTAGATCTAGAACCAAAGTCAAGCAATTCTGCACCAGAGTTCTCAAGTAGTACCTAAGAATTTGAGTGACTTTCTCTCCTCAGCATCTCCAAAATTTACTAAGGTTCCTGGCTTGCCCAAACGGGCCCTTCCTAACCACCTGTAAGACTGGAACCCTGTAAGCCAGTTACCAATTCCAATTTTACCAGGACAGCATTGTAAACATTAACTCAACATACATAGTCAACTTGTTTTTTTGATAATATGCTTGTCAAACCTGATTAAAGGATTATTATGTCATATGACATAATATGTCATATTATTCTCAAATATGACACTCCAGGTATGGCCTTGGTTACATAATCAATTTGCTTAATTATAAACAAGAATACAAAATCATGGTGTACCTGGGTGGCTCAGCCAGTTAAGCACCTGACTTCTGCTCAGATCATGATCTCTTAATTCGTGGGTTTGAGCCCCGAGTTGGGCTTTGCACTGGCAGTACAGAGCCTGCTTGGGATTCTCTCTCTCCTTCTCTTTCTCTGCCCCTCCCCCACTGTGCTCTCTCTCAAAAATAAATAAATAAATAAACTCAAAAAGAAAAAGATTCATTTGAATACTGCCATAAAATGTAAGGAGATTCAGAAAATGTTTCTGAATTCTAGGGACTAGGTGGGAATCAGACACCATTTTAAACTTCCAGTTTACAAAAGCACAGTCCACTAAATTGAAGACAGCCTAAGAATTAAAAAGGGCTTCTTCATATACCCATAGAAACAGAACATTACAACTACATAACCAATATTCCAAACAAGTAACCATGATTAAGTTCCCCTCCTTGGCTCATTCAGTTCTCTGTAATTGTTCTGTGGGATCTTGAGTCAAGGAACTGCTTTCAAGAAGCTGTTTTTTTCCAAACTAAGAGTTCTAGAAATCCTGACTGAGTCTAATGGTATGGTGTGAAACTTGCCTAAGCTATGCCCACTTGTAAGTCTGTACCCAAAAGACTATTCTTTGAAGTATCTATCAGTAATTTAAAGTAACTGAGCCTTTCCATGAGGCTTTGAGACTGTCCCCGCATGCACAAACTTTGGCCTGTAGCTTACAGTACAGCCTTCAAGTTAGCATCAGAGTAAATCAGAAACTATTGTAAAGTATTATAAAGTAAAATATGACTGTCTTAGCTCAGGCCACTTTAACAAAACCATACACTGGGTGGCTTAAGCAGCCAACATTTATTTCTTAAAGTTCTGGAGGCTGGAAAGTCTAACATCAAAGCACCTGACTGTTAACTTCTTATATTCTCACATAGAAGAAATAGGGTGAGAGAGCTCTCTGGGGTCCCCTTTTTAAAGGGTATTAATTTCATCCATGAGGAGTGCACCTCTATGTGACTTAATTACCTCCAAAAGCCCTCACTTCCTAATACCATCACTTTGGGGACGAGGATTTCAACATATAAATTTTGAGGAGACAAAAACATTCAATCCATTGCAATGGCTAAAATTGAAGATTATAGTTAATTACTATATCCGATAAAAGAATGGAAGTAAATGAAAAGTCTCTATGAAAGCAAAGTGCGTAACTGTTTCACAAGACTTTAACCATTATTTCCCTTAAGGGAAACAACATTGGCAAATCTCCAGGGCTTTTTTATATTAACAACAGTTTACACAAATTTAAGCTAAAGAAGGCTGAGTTGATCTGATTTATTTACTAACTTTTCTTATGAAGCTCACACAATAGTGTTGATAATTAAATATGGAATACATAAACTTTATTATTTCTAATATCTTTCTTTTTAAAAGGTGAAAGAACAGATCTCCCCACCCCCCAGGAAATTTCAAAGATACATTTACGTGTAAAATATAACCTGAAATTTTGATTTTTCTTCATTCAAGATTTGACCCTGAGAAGGTCATGATATCAGAGATGATTGATCATTTGATTATGATAGGATTATAGGTGCAAAGAATACTGAATACTGACAAATAATACTTGGTTATAGACTTAATTAAAGGACAATAAATTTAAAAAATACAAAAGAATGTACTATAACATGATTATAAGAAGTTTAAGATGTTTCTCAAATAAAAATCCTTTTTCCTCGTTTCTTTTTAATAATTAAAGATATGACACATAGAGCAATGAAAGTTTATTCTGGTTAAGACAAAATCTCTGCTATCTAGGCAGAAGGTAAAGATTAACCTTTTACCTTAGGGATTGATGGCTCAACCAAGGAAGCAAGCCCCTTAACACTGACTGAACTTTGCCAAAATTGTAGCATATTCCAGTGTCTTTTCAGATGCACATACTACATATCAAGGCAAATAAAATTCACTTTCCTGAAATTGTCTTTCACTATGCTTTTTCATACTGTAGAACAAACTGATAATTTGGAACAAAACTGCACTTTTCTCTTGAAAAATAAAAACACATACATAGTTGTATTTTTCTGTAACGATTGCTACTATTATAGTTATACAGTAATCCTTATTATACTTAAAGAAACTAACTTCCCAGAGAAACCAACTCCTAGAGAAACCTGGGAGGCAGGTCATTGAGAATTGTTTGTCACATATCAATATTTCAGCAGATCATCAAAACTCATGAGCATTAACACAACTTTGTTCAGCTATACATATCCTTTTATACATTAATGCAACAAAAAGAAACATTTATTAACTTGGCCCAAAGGTATCACTTACTACATAGCATATCAAAATAAGAAACAAAAGTATATAAACTTAAAATCAGGCTTGGTAATCAAGGGTTTAATATTCTATCCAAAAAACAACCTAGGTTTGCCATGATTATTAATTAACTCAGTATAGTCCAAGGTTTTAAATTTTCTAAGGTTCTTAGAAATTATATAATTCCGGGGCGCCTGGGTGGCTCAGTCGGTTAAGCGGCCGACTTCGGCTCAGGTCACGATCTAGCGGTCCTTGAGTTCGAGCCCCGCGTCGCGCTCTGTGCTGACAGCTCAGAGCCTGGAGCCTGTTTCAGATTCTGTGTCTCCCTCTTGCTGACCCTCCCCTGTTTATGCTCTGTCTCTCTCTGTCTCAAAAATAAATAAAACGTTAGAAAAAAAAATTTAAAGAAATTATATATTCCAATTTACGGTTGGAAAAAAATTTCATTTTTTATTTTGTTTGCTTCAATCTTGTTTCATTGTTGATTCAATTTAATGGAAGCCAAATTTACAATTTTAAAGATCTTAAAATTTATGTAGGAGTTAAGTTAGCCAATTTGATCAATAAACTAATATAAAAAGTTTAGGAAAGGGGCACCTGGATTAAGCATCCATTTTAGGCTCAGGTCACGATCTCAAGGCTCCACTCTCTGCTCATGAGTTTGAGCCCTGCTTCAGGCTCTGTGCTGACAGCTCAGAGCCTCGAGCCTGCTTTGGATTCTGTCTCCCGCTCTCTCTGTCCCTCCCCCGCTTGCATGCACGCCCTCTTTTCTCTCTTTCTCAAAAAATAAATAAACACTGGGGCGCCTGGGTGGCTCAGTCGGTTGAGCGGCCGGCTTCGGCTCAGGTCATGATCTCGCAGTCCCTGAGTTCGAGCCCCGCGTCGGGGCTGTCAGCACAGAGCCTGGAGCCTGCTTCAGATTCTGTGTCTCCCTCTCTCTCTGACCCTCCCCTGTTCATGCTCTGTCTCTCTCTGTCTCAAAAATAAATAAACGTTAAAAACAATTTTTAAAAAAAATAAACATTAAAAAAAATATTTAAAAAAAGAGTATGTTTTTGTCTCCTCTGCCTTTCAAAATAAATAAACTTTGAAAAGAGAATGTTTTACTTAACCCAATATATCCAAATATGATTTTAGCAATCTACTTTTTAAATTGTTAATGAGATATTTTACTTTATTTTTCCTACTTAGTCTATAAAATAGGGTGTGCATTTTATACTTTATAACATCTCAATTCAGATTCACTACATCTCAAGTGTCGCATTTAGTTATATTACACAGCACAGGCCTAGAGACAGAGATGAACTTGTTTTTTCAAAATTAGGGTTTTTGTTTGTTTATTTTTGTAACTATTTTTCTTTGAGGGGGGGATATTTTTATTTTTTGAGGAGGTAAGATATACCAAATTTCAAAAGTACCAGCATATTCAGTGAAAAAGAAGCCTTCCTTAAATCCTGTCCCCAGCTATCCTCCTCCTGTAGGCAACTGCTTTTAGTAATTCTGTGCATTTACAAATACATCCATATATTTTCCTACTTTGTTTTCCACACAAATAGTAGCACAACATACATAGCTTGGCACTTTCTGTTTTTGTTTTCACTTAATATATTTTAGAGATCTTTCCATAGCAATATATGCAGAGCTTCCTCTCTTTAATGACTGCATAATGAATACAGTGTAGTTTATTTAACCTTTTGATGGTAATTAAGGTATTTGTAACCTTTTGCTAATAAAGACTGCTGCTATGAATATTCTTGCACATAGGTCACTTCATACCCAAAAGACTATTTGTAGGATAAGTATCTATAAATAGAGTTGCTGAATGTAATTAAAAGAATTGCTAGAACTTATGCTTCCTACACAGATTTTCATTTTGCTGATCATCACACCCCTAGAACTTAGAATAATATTTGGCACATTCTAGGGGCGCCTGGGTGGCTCAGTCGGTTGAGCTTCCAACTTCGGCTCAGGTCATGATCTCGCGGTCCCTGAGTTCGAGCCCTGCGTCGGGCTCTGTGCTGACTGCTCAGAGCCTGGAGCCTGTTTCAGATTCTTTGTCTCCCTCTCTCTCTGACCCTCCCCCGTTCATGCTCTGTCTCTCTCTGTCTCAAAAATAAATAAACGTTAAAAAAAAAATTTAAAAAATAAAACTATTTGGCACATTCTAGACATCCAATAAATATTTGTTGAATGAATTTATAAAGTAGGAAATGAGGCTTGTTCTTCATTTTTTCAGCAGTTATGGACTCAATCTGAATGTTACTTTTTGGATCTGATGCTTGCATTATTCCTACTTTGAGCATTGCTTTTCCCAGGAAGTGTGACCTCTCCCTCTCTTCCTTCGTTTCCTTCCCTCTACATCCCTCCCCGATCTGACTTAGAAGCAAAAGAAAGCTGGCGAAATCACATTAATATTTAGGGAAGACTTTTTAAGATAAAAAGTTTTAGGGCTAGAGACAGTCATCACTTAATGGTAAAAGGCTCAACCCACCAGAAATAGATGCTAAACTTACATGCATTTAATAAAGTAGCCTCAAACATACATGGGAGTATCAATGGAATTGCAGGGAGAAATAATGAAATCTACCATTATAGCAGATTCAACACTCTCAATTACTGATAGCCCATTATATTGATAGCCCACTGTGTCAGGAACTCTTCTCCAAATCGTTACTGAATGTAATAAATTGTAAGGGTATGGGGGCCAATATTTTCTAATGGGTGCTCAAAATGCCAAAGTATGAACGACCTAAGAAAGCACAAACGAAAACAGCTGCAATAATACCCCTAGCAAATCTGAATTTAGTGGAAAGCTTGTGATAGGAACATGAGTGTTTCTTTTTCAAAAGTAATTTACAAAACTTTTCAACTGTTAGCACTTCCTGAAGAAGAGAAGGGAGTAGGCGAGTGAGTCGCATCCGGTACGAAGGCAAACAGGAGGGAAATGTGAACATTTATTTCATTAACATTTACTCAAAAAACGTTTATTGAATACTTACTACGTGGAAGAACTCTACTAATTACCAGCTACTTCAGCTCTTCAGAGTTCAAAGAACGTCAAAATCAAATGATTTCTTAAAAGTAATTCAGATATTTAAACATTACTTAAAACTTTTAGACAAATCGAGATGTTTATGGGACGAAGAAACGGGCGCCAAAGAATTTGGGCTCAGGCAGCGAGGACAGCTATGAGCAGTCGGCGGGGTCCTAGAGCAGCCACGCAAAGGCTCCATCCTACAGGCGCAAGTGTGGTCAGCTATGCTGGTGCTCGAAAGGGACCTAAGGGGCGCTTCTGCGCAGGCGCGTGCCGCCTAACTCTCCCCAGGAACCGACCCAAGTTCTCTTTTCGTTCTCAGACATGGTGAGTGAGGTTGCGTTTTGGGTTGGTGCTCGGGTGCAGTCCAGGTGGAATGATACCGAGCGGCTCGGTTACCTTAGGGTATTTTCGCAAGTATTAGAGAATGGTTAGCTTGAGATACGGGCCTTGCAGGGTTTCTTTAGGGCTAGGAGAGGGTGAAGCATTACTCAGCGTTTTCTGCAGATCTCGCGGGCTCAATTACGGCTTCTAATTTTATCTAGGCTTCATCCTAAGAGGCAGGCCTCAAGGTCCGACGGCCCAATTTCTTAATCGCTCAAAAAGCCGCGCCAGTTGGTGGTTCCTGTTTCCTTTCTTAATATTGTATGGCTCAAAATCTGTAGAGTCATTACTGGTATGGTCTCTTTGAAGATGTAAATTTTAGGCGGGATCTGGTGGAAATTCACTAAATTCTTTTTTGGTAATCTACGTCATGACCTACTTAACAATGAGGTAGTGCTGTCTCGATCACAATGAGCTAGATCAGAAGTGCAGGAACTGGAGCAGCGTCCTCATTTCCTGAGAGCTTGCTGCAAATGAAGAAACTAAGACTAAAAAGCTGGAAAAGATGAGGCTAAAGGGAATATTTCCTTGATAAATTGAATAGTCTTTGGAGCGTGTAGAGGTGGCTCTGAAACCTGAATTTCTAGGATTAGTAAAATTTCATTAAAGAACTTAACTGCAAATTATACGCTAGGTATATATATATTTATGCTTCAACTTGCTGCTACATGTAAACCTTCAGTTGGCTTGAATTGATAAGCTTGGATTTTCTGTGGTGTTTATTTTACTTAAAACTCTTAAGTGAACGGTAAGCAACAGCAGATATGGGTAATAATTTTTTGGGTCAATGATGAGCTGGCATGTATTCTGAATCCGAAGTTGATTATTACTACTTTAGCTCTAGAATTACTCTGAGACCTGAAAAATTACTCGAATCCTACCATGGCTTTAGTGCTTACAGTTTTTGTGTGGCAAGATGAAATCAAAGTGAAAAATTCAAATGTATGTTGAATATACAAACTGGGGTCAAGTATTAAAATAAGAACAGTTATGAAATCACTGCTTTTTTGTTTTGAAAGGGCACACCGCAGAAGGATGTTACTATCAAATCAGATGCACCTGACACCCTCTTGTTAGAGAAGCATGCAGATTATATTGCATCCTATGGCTCAAAGAAAGATGATTATGTATGTATATGATTTTACGTTGGAAATTTATTTTGAAGTGAATCTATAATGCATAAGCAGTCAGTAGGTCAGTAATGGCCCATGTTTCTTAAAAATGGTAACTCCTGGACGCCAAAGCACTGAAGATCCCTCTCTGAGGTGCATTCAGTGTGCCTTTGGACATCAGGTTGAGAGTACATCAGCATTAACGATGGTTCTTAGAAGATTTGGCAGACAAAATAGATTACCACCTGCTTAGATTTGTAAGAGGTTTGAGGTACAAAAGAGATTTGTACTTTGTGGGTATTACTTTCAAGGTCAGTGATGTGTTGGCATGTATTACCTGAGTATATGGCTGATGTGTAATAATACTTTAGCTCTAGAATTACGCTGAGACCTTGAAAAAGTCCTTACCCTAAGTTTCAGAAACGTTGAGTAACATACAACTCAAAGTAAATATTTTTCCTAGTAGTATCCAGACAACAATTGAATTGACCATCTTGGCTAGTTTTGATGAATTTGTGACTTAAGTTCTCATAACCTCATTATGGAGTTGTTAAGGACCATGTTTATCTTTTCCCTGGATGACTCAAGGATTAAGTCTTAACTTATCCCTGCCTTTTTAATCTAGTGCTTACCAACCTATTTAAACCCTGAATTTGGGTTCACAGCAAACTAAGACCACTCACCTGATTAAAAATTTTAGTATGTAATAACATCGGTGGACTCTGTCTACCAGTTTTTATTTTTCTTTGATGAGCTGTTGTTGGCTATTTTATCTTTTGCATGCTTTGGCCATTCTGGTTTTCAAGTAGTTGTATCAGTAACTAATAGGTAATAGATGGGCTTTGTACATATTCCATATATCAATAGGATAGATGTCTAATAAATAACGATGTTAAGTACTCTGAAAGAAATATTTACCCCAAACTTGAAAATGGTTGGTATATTTTTCACTTCTACTTCTGGTTGGCTCTTAGGAGAGATTGAAGTCCTGTTTGTATTGTCAGTCACAGGTAAATTTATCATATGCCTCTCAGATACTGTCCCCCCACCAAATTTGAGAGCCACAAATTTAAAATCATTACTGATGATGTTAGGATCAACTGAATAAACAGTATGTGTGGTTAGTTAGCTTTGTATGTTCCATCACTTTTACCCTACATCAGTTCAAACTGGCACATTAAAGTCATTGTGTATTTTAGGAATACTGTATGTCTGAGTATTTGAGAATGAGTGGTATCTATTGGGGTCTGACTGTAATGGATCTCATGGGACAACTACATCGGATGAATAGAGAAGAAATTCTGACATTTATTAAGTCATGTCAACACGAGTGTGGTGGAATAAGTGCTAGTATCGGACATGATCCTCATCTTTTGTACACTCTAAGTGCTGTCCAGGTAAATATTTATTAAAATTTAACAGTCTTGGCAGTGTATTTTCTTACTTGAGAACGCAGAAATTGGGTATTAGGAGTATGACAAAATTGGTGTCTATGTCAAACAAGTTTCTCTTTTCAAATGAAGCCTGTATTCTACAAGGTCAATGATGTGATGGCATGTATTAGCTGAATCCAAAGTTGATGTAAATAGTAAAATTCCACTGAGACCTTGAATGGTAAAATGTTTATCTTTGTTATATGTAAATAATTTGAAAATCTCCAGGTAGAGTTAAATGTTGATTTTCATATTAGTGAAAATGCACAATTAGGGGTTTAAATAGTTAGTATATTTAAAGGTCTTAGAATGCTAAGGTATAGTTTGTGTGTAGGGGATGAATGCTTTATGTTACCAATTTGGGTTTGTTGATAAAGCCTGTGGCATAATAGAAGATAGCCTGCACATTTGCAGTATGCATAGACAAAAGGACATGTTTGCTTAACAATTTAAAATGTCATTGAGGAAAACATCAGAACAAACTTAGCAGTGTTGAAGAGGTATTTACTTAACATGTTTTGTTTTTGTTACAGATTCTTACTCTGTATGATAGTATTAATGTTATTGATGTAAATAAAGTTGTGGAATATGTTCAGAGTCTACAGAAAGAAGATGGCTCTTTTGCTGGAGATATTTGGGGTAATGTCATTCTAAGCCATGCTACCCAAAATAACCAATTTTAAATTCTGTTTTGGTGTTAATTATAGTGATAAACTTTGTTGAAAAATTTTAAGTACAATGAATTGGAGACTTTGCTAATAATTATAAGGAGAGTTTTAAGTTTTTGATCTTTTCAGGTCCCACTAAGCAGCTGGTCTAACTGAAGTTAAATGGTCTGCTGGAAGTTCCAGCATGCACTGTGTAGGTTATATCAGCATACAGGAGAACTGGAACAGAGGGGGCCAGTCTAAAAGATGAGGTAGGTGAAATTTTTTTCCCCAGTATTTGGTGACTTTGTAAAGTTTTTTTCAAACTATTTACTGGCAAGGGAAAAATAGTCAAAAAACTTTACAAACTTATTGGATATTTGAGTGGAGGGAGGGAATAGTACATAGTACTATATTTGATAAATGTAGATAATCTCTGCTTTAGGGCTGAATACAGTGCAGGCCGGAGAGACCAGCTGCTTCATGGGATGTGAAAATCCACTTTTATATAATAGGGTAAGTTCATTGTCATTATTAGAAATTGAATAGTCCTTTTGGTTCTGTGTTAGTTATCTTCCCTTTCTGAGCATTCTAAGCAACTTAAGATAAATTGCTGTATTTTTGACAAAACTATTTTCTAGTTACTGGTTTCCTCAGAAGTGATTTTGCTTCAGATTTAGCTTTCCTCCTAGTGTCCAAAAAGTAAATATTAAGCTTGCACTCTTGGAAATTTAACCGTGGTAGCTTTGCAGTTTGTTAGTTAACCTGCATTATATATTAGGGTCAGGTTCCTCTGGTAGCACTTATGTTTTGATTTGATTCCATTTTCTTTTAGGAGAAATTGATACAAGATTCTCTTTTTGTGCGGTGGCAACTTTGGCCCTGTTGGTAAGTTTTGAATATTGTATTGGAATAATTAAGTGCCCATGATTATTCTGGAATCTAATAGGCTTATTTTTTTTCTGTTTGTAGGGGAAGTTAGATGCTATTAATGTGGAAAAAGCAATTGAATTTGTTTTATCGTGTATGAACTTTGATGGTGGATTTGGTTGCAGGCCAGGTTCTGAATCCCATGCTGGACAGGTAATTTATTAATGTGGATTAAAATTGTCAACTTTGAAGGGATAACTAGTGTGGTAAACTGCTAAAATATTAATAGCAGTTTGTGTCTGTTAATGTGAATGAAGTTAACTTAAATATACTATAATGTGGGATTTTACATAAGAATTGCTTAAATGCAGATAAAGGAAGGCATTTTTACAGTAGTATGTTCTAGCATCCTGTTCCCCACCTCTCCTGAACACCTATTTGCTTGTGCCAGAGAGGCAAATTGTGTTTGTAAAGAGTATTTGTACTGTTGTACATTGTATCTGTAAATAGTTGTCAAATAAAACTTGCTTTTTAGGGGCACCTAGCTAGCCCTCTGTCCATAGAGCATGTGACTTGTGATCATGGAGTTGTGAGTTTGAGCCCCATGTTGGGTATAGAGATTACTTAAAAAATAAAATCTTGGGAAAAAAAATTGACTTTTAGCCATGAAGAAATTTTGACAATAGTGTTTCATTGCAGAATTGGATCCTAGAATTAGTATGTTTGGATTTGTTCAGGTAGTTAGGTGATATTTACATGTTTGCAATTCTAACTTTTTAATAGAAACCAAGTTTTTATACATAAATAGGCTTTTTACTTGAGTAGTTTTTATCACTATTACTATTGAAAAATTATTATATACATGTACTTTATGTCTGTAATTTTAGATCTATTGTTGCACAGGATTTCTGGCTATTACTAGCCAGTTGCATCAAGTAAATTCTGATTTACTCGGTTGGTGGCTTTGTGAACGACAGTTACCATCAGGTGGACTCAATGGAAGGCCAGAGAAGGTATAGTTTCATCAGATATACTGTGTTCTAGTAGCTTTATTATTATAGCTTTTTGTAAATTGTTAATGAGCTTGTCTTTCCACCCCCATTGAAAATTTTCAGTTGTACGTCCTAAAAAAATGCCCTTGGCAAAAAATTAGAGTTGAGATACTTATTAAGGTATCCATTTACAAGACTCTTGAAGAAAAGATGTGTATGCTACTTTCTGATGCTGTCTTCAGTCTTCCCTATCCTGAAGTAGAATCTGGAGTAGAATCTGAGGGAAAACAAAAAAAAATGGCAAATAACTCTTAGCTTTAAAGTATATTTGTATTTAGACTTAGTATATGAATTCTTAAAGGGTCTTTTTCCCTATCCTGAAGGCCTTGTATTTTCCAGGGATAGAAATGCAGCTATTTCTTTAAACTTTTAGTTCTAGACCTATACCAAGGAAAATCAGTCATGCATTAAAAGTTTTGTTTGTATTTGGGACCCAAAGAGGGCTATTGTGTTTAAATTCTTTTAATGTTTATTTTGGGGGGTGGGGTGGGGAGGCTACAAGAGAGGGGGAGACACAGAATCCGAAGCAGGCTCCATCCAGGTTCTGAGCTGTCAGCACAGAGCCTGATACTGGGCTCGAAATCACGAACTCTGAGATTGTGACTTACGCTGAAGTTGGACACTTAACTGAGCCACCTAGGTGCCCCCCTCAAGGAGGGCTATTAAGTGAACACCTGTATCTTGTGTAGAAATCTCCATGTCTACTTACTGGGTGAAAGGACAAATAGCTTAGAAAATCAATGATTTTTAAAAATTCTGCTACAAAGTTTTCATTTAAAACCTTTATTAGGGGCGCCTGGGTGGCGCAGTCGGTTAAGCGTCCGACTTCAGCCAGGTCACGATCTCGCGGTCCGTGAGTTCGAGCCCCGCGTCAGGCTCTGGGCTGATGGCTCAGAGCCTGGAGCCTGTTTCCGATTCTGTGTCTCCCTCTCTCTCTGCCCCTCCCCCGTTCGTGCTCTGTCTCTCTCTGTCCCAAAAATAAATAAAACGTTGAAAAAAAATTTTTTTTTAATTAAAAAAATAAATAAAAACCTTTATTAAATTTTTTAAAAGAAAAACCCAATTTTTGACATTTTGATTTGGAGGGAAGGGAATCCAGCTTTCCTTCATAGTTTGCATTTCTCTTTAGTTATCACACATTCTCTAAATTGGGTCTGGAAGCTCCAGATAGTAAATGTTTTTAGCACTGTAGGACATACAGTCTTATTGCAACTACGTAATTATCCTGAAGAGCAAATTGTAAGACTTGTGTATTATAAAAACCATTTATGCATATAAAATCTTTTGGGGTGCTTGCATGGCTCATTTGGTTAAGCATCCAACTTCGGCTCTGGTCATGATCTCATAGTTCATGGGGTCAGACCCCACGTAGGGATCTGCTAATAGTGCAGAGCCTGCTTGGGATTCTCTCTCTTCCTCTCTCCCTTTCCCTCTCCTTTTCTGACTCGTGCTTTCTCTCTCAAAAATAAATAATAAAGCTTAAAAAAACAAACATTGTAGTCTAGATAATGACTCAAAGACTGTAGCTAGCTGGATTTTAGGCCAAAAATAATCAGGCATGGTGGTGCTTTTGTCTAGATCACTGTATTTTTGTTAAACTTTGCTTGTTCAACATTTATGAATAAGGTAAGGGGTAGGGAAGTACCCATAGGTGGTTTCTAGCTAGTTAAGGTCCAGTGAAAAACCTGGATAATCTTGGACAATTAGAAAATGGGTCAGGGTGGGGATTGCCAGGAATCTACACTTAGTGTAGGAGAGCTTTTAATATACCTATGAATCACCCACTGATTTTGTTGAAATGATTCTTCAATTGAAGGTGAGATGTTCTGCGTTTTTTAAACCCAAGTGACCCATATTTTGTGGAGTTAGGCTTTAGACTGTCTTTAAGCAGGTATATCATAACATTAGCATAAGGGACATTCTTTGCATATAAAATAGAGGTACAGGTATAGTTTTTACTGAGTAACAAAGCTCTGAAACTTTTAGCATGGGTATCTGTGGATTGAAATGTTTGTTTTCCAGTGATTATCTTTAATTCTAAAGATTATCTTTAATTCTAATCCTCCCCCACCCCATGTTTGGACTAGAGAATAAAATTGTGGCAATTCTCTTGTGGCTTTTTTTTTTCTCCTAGTTACCAGATGTATGCTATTCATGGTGGGTGTTGGCTTCCCTAAAGATAATTGGAAGGCTTCATTGGATTGATAGAGAGAAACTGCGAAGTTTCATTTTAGCATGTCAAGATGAAGAAACAGGAGGATTTGCAGATCGACCAGGAGATATGGCAAGTATATTTCTGACATCTTGTTAGTTACATTTTCAGAAAATGTTGCTTTGAGTTACTTTTAGGTTTCCAGGCATTTCCAGACATGGAAGTGGGATAGTATGCAAAGTAGGATAGATACCCTTCCGATAATTTTAATTTGAGAACAGATGATATAAAACAAGTGTACAGAAATTTCTTATCACTTGTCAAGAAAAGTAGTGTATGGTGAAGGTCCTGTGTTAAAAACAGAATTTGAAGCCATCATTTTTATTTTATACATACATATTTTAATTTTTTTTTTTTTTTTTTTTTTTTATGTTTGTTTTTGAGAGGGAGAGGGAGACACAACAATCCCAACCAGGCTCCAGGCTCTGAGCTGTCAGCACGGAGCCCAACATGGGGCTCAAACTCCCCAGCTGTGAGATATGACCTGAGCTGAAGTTGGACATTTAACTGAGCCACCCAGGCACCCCCATCACTTTTATTTTAGAAGAATTAAGCATTTATTAAAGTAAAATACAATGGGATCCAATATAACTTGTTCAGAAGTAGAGTTTCAGAAGCTTTCATTTGTAATACTTTATAAATTCTTATTTTTTAAATAGGTGGATCCTTTTCATACTTTATTTGGAATTGCTGGATTGTCACTTTTGGGAGAAGAACAGATCAAACCTGTTAGTCCTGTTTTCTGCATGCCTGAAGAAGTACTTCGGAGAGTGAATGTTCAGCCTGAACTAGTGAGCTAGACAGTGAGACATTGCTTAGTATAGTTTTGCTATCTTAACAAAAGTGCTTATCAGACTTAATGTGCTTAAATTGCTTATCAGACTTAAAAGCTGTGTTACTATTTTGTATATGAATATTAATTATGTACTTATACATAATGTAAAATAAAGATCTTTATTGTATCAGCTTTAGATTACCTTCTGCAATGCTGTTATTCTGAGTACAATTATTTGTTTCTGCTTCAGTGTATTTATTTGTATGTTTCCTTAACAGCAAGCTCAGTTTAAAGAACTATTTAAAGAAGTATTGTGTTCTACTTGATTTTTTCCACGTGCTTCTTTCATGTTATATAATAATGGCTAATGTAAATTGGTCTATGTCAATGAGAATGTGAATGTTAATAAAAATTGATAAACCCATCCATATATGAATTAAAAGATGCACAAGAATAAATGGCTTTTGAAATTTGGGACTGTTTCATAAGTTTATGGCTACTCTGAATTGGTCACAAAGTAATTTGGGTAAATGGTGCATTTCACCATCTTAGAGTAGGACTGCAATTTGGATATACTTTACTCTTATTTTTTATGATTTTATGTCACAGTGCCAGCTATTCCCAAGGAATTGTTGGCCTTCAAGGAAATGGAAGTTGATAGTTGCCACAATATTTTTTGAACCTGTATTTTCAGAAACATGAGCACAGAGGAGTATTCTCTGTGAGTTTTACATTCTTGGTGAAAATGAAGTATGGAAGTTGAAATTTTCTCAAGCATGTTGGCAATATTCTATGTTAATAGTCCTTTTAAGAATAAGGATTAGTGGGGTTCCTGGCTGGCTCAGTTGGTAGAGCATGGCACTCTTGTGAGTTCAAGCCCCACATTGGAGGTAGAGTGAAAGTGATGGTTCACTTAGACCTCATTCACCAATGTCCATTTTTAATATTTTGAAGAAAAGGTGCTTAACATGAGATTGTTGAAACTATTTTGACAGTTAACTAATTTGAAGAGTTTAGGATGAATTGCCACTATTTTGATCTGAAAGTTTGAAATTGGATAGAACATAATATTTAAATGGTGCCATTGGAGCTGTGGGTGAACTAGGCTGTAAACACCTGATTTATTGAGGTAACAGCTGCCTGAAATCAGATTTTACATAATGTTGGGTTAGTTTCACATGTACAACAGTGATGTCACAAGTCTGTACTTAAACGCTATGTTTAGTAATATTTAAATGTTTTTCACGTTTATTTTTGAGAGAGCACCAGCAGGGGAGGGGCAGAGAAGACGGAGACGCGGAATCTGAAGCTGGCTCCAGGCTCTGAGCTGTCAGCACTGAGCCACCCAGGTGCCCCTGTTTAGTAATGTTTTTAAGTATCTTCTAATAGTATCCAGAGTATTTTCTCAATCCTAGCTTCTCTATGAAGTTGGTACTGCTATTTCCATAGTCAAGAAAAGTAAAAGGCCCTGAAAGTCATTTGTTCCAAAGCTAGAGCTTGGATTTGTATAGTCTGTTCTTAACTAATTCATACCTACAGTATATTCAAACCTACAGTATGAAAAATAGAGAACTGTGGGAGAGAGCTCATCTTTTTTGACCTGGTTCTTAGGGCACTGTGTATATAGTTCTGTGCTTAATGCGTGAAGGGCAATTTTGTGATCAGCCTTGTGGATACTGAAGCTGTAGGAGGTTCGTGGCACTTTCTGTGTTTTGCTATAGAAGCAATGTTAGGCTGAAAACTGAATTTGTCTCCACCAGCAGGCGTTGAGTGTCCAGTGAGGGAGAGTTTGAAAATTTAAAAAATTTCAAAAGCGTATTTGAGGGTATGTGGGAAATGTTAAAAAGCACCAAACCCCTTTAGTAAAATAGAGTGCTGTGGTAACTAACAACGGGGCTACCAAATTGGATGGACGTCGATGGGCTCTGAAGAATTTGGTTCAGCCGAGTTGTGCCTCATTAAGCTCAAAGCCACAAAGCCAAGTCCTGGGAGAGGTGGAGGCACTGGACACCGGTGGGGGTAGGATCCCAGGTGTGGGTGGGGGAAGTTGGGTTCGGTGCGCCTGCGCTCTGGGGCTCTGTGCGTCTGCGCACGGGGCTCCAGCCCTGTTCTTCGACGCTTCCGTACTTCGGGGCGGTGACGCCGCTCAGAAATCCCAACCTTCTGTCTGGAAAGATTCGTGAGGATGCTGAGGCCTGAGGTCTCGTCAACCTCGTCTTCTGCCCCTGCGGCTTCCCCCGCATTGGGAAAGGCTAGAATTCAGGGTCGTCGCTATAATTTCGGACTCCAGGAGACTCCTCAGAGCCGCCCTTCAGCGCAGGCCTCCGCGTCCACACCTCCGGGCACGTCTGGAGCCGCCGGCGACCAGAGCAGCAGCAGCAGCAGCAGTGTCCATGGCCACCCGCCCTGCACCCGACCCGCCCAAGGCAAGGAGTGGTTGGGTGGAGTCACCTGTCAGCCGGAGGTCTGCAGCGTCTGGAGGTTCAGGGTGCGGGGGTGGGCGATTACCACAGAGAAGGTTCCGTTGGGATTTGGAGGATGAGAATGGGGTGCTCTAGGAATTTGCTGGGTCTGAGTGACTGGACTCGGCAAATTGGTTTTATTACAAGGCCGCAATGGTAAATGGCTCAGTTCTGAGGAAGACTGAAATAACTTACGGTGTAATGCCTGCCCCAAGTATATGACAAATGGGAGAATTTGTGCAAGAGTTTGGTGATAGCAATGCTAAACCGCTTGGCTCCTAAACTAGGATAGGACGAAAATAGATTTTTTTAAATTTAATTTAATGTTTATTTTTGAGAGAGAGAAAGAGAGAGAGAGGGAGACACAGAATCCGAAGCTGAGCTGTCCGCACAGAGCCCGACACAGAGCCCTACCCGGAGCTCGAGCCTAAGAACCGCGAGACCATGACCTGAGCTGAAGTCGGAGGCTTACTTAACCAACTGAGCCACCCAGGCCCCCTGAAAATAGATTAAATTTAGCGTTTCATCTAATTCAGTTAAATAATATGTTTAAGTAGTTTAAAAATGTATGTACTTCAATGCGAGTTCAACTTATTTATATTCGGACAACTCTCTCTTCATGGAAAAACTGACAACTCTGATATATCAGTAGGAAAGTTCCCAAACAGGGAAATGAATCCAAATGAATTTAAAACTTTTGGGGGGTGCCTGGGTGGGTCAGTTGGTTGAGTGTCCAATTCTTGCTTTAAGCTCAGATTGTGATCTCCGCGTTCATGAGATCGAGCCCCACGTCGGGCTTAGTGCTGATAGTGCCAAGCCTGCTTGGGATTCTCTCTCTCTCTCTCTCTCTCACCCTCTCACCCCCCGTCTAAAATAAATAAATAAATAAATAACACATTTGAAAAGTTGTTAAAACTCTTGTACTATTTGCATGGCAAGAGAGAGTTTCAATGAAGTCAAATCAGTCCAAGAAAAAGAAGTCTCATAATTGCTATACAAAGTAAACATCTGGTGTATTTGAAGAGTAGAGGGTAGTTTATGATTTTATCAAGAGTAGTCTCAGCTTGTAGAAGCACATTAGCAAGCACTTTCCTTATATTTTAGTACCAGATTATTTATCATTAATGCCATTAAGTTTGTCATAATTAGCTATTTTTTTAAAGTTGTTACTTCAGCCAGGTCACGATCTCGCGCTCCGTGAGTTCGAGCCCCGCGTCAGGCTCTGGGCTGATGGCTCGGAGCCTGTTTCCGATTCTGTGTCTCCCTCTCTCTCTGCCCCTCCCCCGTTCATGCTCTGTCTCTCTCTGTCCCAAAAATAATAAACGTTAAAAAAAATTTTTTTTTAAATAAAATAAAATAAAGTTGTTATCTGATGAAGTTTTATAGAAAGTGAACATGATACAAATTACAGCGATTAAAACATCATTGTATATAATTCTGAATCTTTAAGAATTGATATTTCATTTTTCAAATTTAGGTTCATATTTTGGAAACAAAAGATCTAATGCAGAAAACATATTTGCATCAAATTTTACTTTTGGTACAAGCTCATCTTCTGCACGAGATAGTAATTATCCTCAAATACTAAAAACTCCATTGTCTGCTGGAAATCCCCAGAGATCAGGTTATAAAAGTTGGACACCACAAATGGGATATTCAGGTAAAATGAGTGGAATGTTGACCTAGATGACCTTTTGAAACTTTTAAGATTTATAAGTTAGGGTAGTTAAATTCATTTGAAGTTATTTGTAATTGATATGGATGACTGAAAAAAACACATCAGTTTACATCTATCCATAATTTGAGGTTAAGTTAATGCTACATAGTTTCTGATATTATTTGTTAATATATCCAGGTCTGCATTATTTTAACTATTCTGACAAAAAGTAAATGAAGGAGAAAACTCTCTTATACATGATGTTTATTTAAATTTAGAAATTGATCCTGCTAGTACATCCTGTGGGTTTTTTTATACTTAAATTTTAGTTTTTATATAAATCTACTAGATTTTCTTGAGGGGGAAATGGATGAACTAATTTCTTCATGTGTAAGCATTCTCTAAGGTACATTCAGTGAAATTGCTTGGATATAGTGTTTGTGAATGTATACATATACAAGATAATGACGAATTGTTTTTCTAAGTACTTCTACCAGGGTACACTATTACTGGCAATGTATAAGAGTTCTTGTTAATTTACATCCTCTCCAACATTTTGTATTGTCAGACTTAATATTTACCAGTCCAGCAGTTGTAAGATACAACCTAATTGTAGTTTGAGTTGGCATCTTCCTGGTTATCAATGAGGCTGATTACCTTTTTTTTTTTTTTAAGTTTATTTATTTATTTTGAGAGAGAAGAGAGAACATGCATGCTGAAGGGGCAGAGAGAGAGAGAAAGAGAGAATCCCAAGCGGGCTAGTGCCCTATGTGGGCTTGAACTCACAAACCTCTAGATGGTGATCTGAGCTGAAGTCAAGAGTTGAACACTTAACTGAATGAGACACCCAGGCACCCGAGGCTGGTTACATTTTGTTGCTTTTTGACCATCTAGCTTTCATTTGTTGTGAAATGACTGTTTGTGTGTTTTTCCCATTTTTCTTTACTTTTATTTTCTAGATTTGTAGAAATTCCTTATATATTCTAAATATATATTCAGAATACATATTCTTTTTGATGAGTACATTTATTGGGTGTATCTTCCCTAGGTTTGTGACTTCTCTTCTTTCCTCCTTTTTTTATGATGTTCTTTGATGAACAGAAGTTCTTAATTTTATACATTAGTAAACATTTTGTCTCAACTTGTAAATGTCTTTTACAGTTGTAAATATGTATAGTTTATATGTCTATTAGGTCATCTTTTTTTTTTTTTTTTTTTTTAAGCTCTATGCCCAGCGTGGGGCTTGAACTCATGACTCTGAGGTTAAGAGTTGCATGCTCTACTGACTGAGACAGCTAGGTGCCCCTATTAGGTTCTTTAATTGTGCTAAGTCTGTATTACTAAAGACTTTTGTAGAGGTATATTAAAATCTCCCATTATGATTGTGGACTTGTCTATTTTCTCTAGTAGTTCTGTTAATATTTTGTTTTGCCTATTTTGAAGCTATTTCATTATTTTTTAAAATTTCTTTTGAGAGAGAGAGTGCATGCACACATGCATACAAGCAGAGGAAGAGCAGAGAGAGAGAGAGAGAGAGAGAGAGAGAGAGAGAGAGAGAGAGAGAGAATCCTAAGCAGTAGGGCAAAACCAGACATGGGGCTCCAACCATAAGATCATGACCTGAGCTGAGATCAAGAGTCAGTCACTTAACCAACTAAGGGGTGCCTGGGTGGCTCAGTCAGTTAAGTGTCCATCCCACTTTGACTCAAGTTCCTGAATTGGGCTGGCTCAGTGCTGATGGTGCAGAGCCCTCTTGGGATTCTCTCTTTCTCCCTCTCACGCTGCCCCTTCCCCTCCCCTGCACGTGCTCTCTTTCTCTCAAAATAAATAAATAAACTTAAAAAAAAAAAAAAAAAGAGTTGGACCCTTAACCATCTGGGCCACCCAGGCACTCAGAAGCTATTTTAATAGGAACATAAAAATTTAGCATTGTTCTATCTTAGTATTAAAAGATTCTCTTCATCTATAGATACAGTTTTTGCCTTAAAAGTTTTATTTTGTCTGCTATTAATTTAGCAGTTCCTTTTCTTTTGGTTAGTATTTATAGGATGTGTGTGTGTGTATATATATATGTGTATATATATATATATATACACACACACACATATGTATATATATGTATATATATGTGTGTATATGTATATATATGTGTATACATATATGTGTATATATGTATATACGTGTATATATATGTATATATATGTGTGTGTATATGTGTATATATATATATTTATTTATTTTTTACTTCCAAACTTTTACCCTTAGGCCTTTTACATGGTATTTCCTATGCTTAGAAACCCTTTCTTCTCTTCTTCATATAGTCTACTCTTATTTATTCCTCAAGTCTAAGCTTAAATGTTATTCCTTTCAGAAAGCTTTCTGTGATCCTGTAAGATTAGCTTGAGGCTCCCTGCTATGTGCTGCCATTTAACTTTGCATTTTACTAATAGTATGGGTATTTTAATTATCTTTTTTCTCTATAGCACTATGAAGGCAGAGACTATAGCAGTCTGGATCCAATCTGAAGATAGAACCATATGGTGATTTAAACAAGGGAGATTTAATATAAAGAATTATTAAATTATAATAAAAGAATCACTATAGGTTATAAGAAAACTCTGTTAGGTGCCCTAGGGCTGAGAGGAGGCCCAAGAGGTCATACTTGGAAGCAGGCCCTTTCCAGGAGCCATTTCCAAGTCTGAGGTATAGATCTCCTTGGAGAAGGTGATATTGAACCTATTGAATAGCAGAGGATACAGATTGGCCAGAAAAAGCTGGTTTACTGTCCCACTGGGGAGTGGTGCTATATAGGGCATTTAAGGTTTATCTCTTCTGTTGGCAGGTTAGGTACTGACAGTGTGGTTGACCAGGTCAGCCTTGTTAAGAGGAAGTTCATGATGTTGAGCCCATGCATATCTTTGACACCATGGCTGCTTTGTTCATAAGTCTATTAAAGAAGCACTGGGGTGGCTGGGAAAAGAGGCTAATTGAAGTCCATAGAGTTTATCATTGTCTACCTGATAATTGAGAGTCTTAATTATCTAGGGCATCTAGTAGATACCCTTTAGTGGGCATTCACATGAAACACAAATATTTTCAGAGTTTATGCCCATTTAAAGAGGCCCATCTGCATACATTTCCCCCAGATTTCCTTGACATTATCTTCCAATCTTGTTTCTTCCAGGTCCCTGACTGCCCAGCTAGATCATTACCAACTGCTTATGAATGAGTCTAAATCTATACTTCTGGTACAGTTCTACCTCATTCCAGACATGGTAGACAACCAAATGTACTCCTCAAAGTTCTGCTCATATGAAAGATCAAAATGAACAGAACAGCTAAAAAAAAAATTAGAATAAAATAATAATGCATATCAACTGTCTCAGTGAAAGAGGAGTTTCATAGCAAAAAAGCAATGGAGAAATTATTAAGGAAAAGATTATCTATACAAAAGCAGAAATCTTTGAGATACCAAATCAAGATTGGTAGCAAGTATAAATCATTGTAATTGATTTATAAAATTCTCATAAATGAAAAACATTAAAATTTAGTAAAAACTCTATAAGGACAAATATCTCAAAATAAAATATAGAGGGGTACGTGGGTGGCTCGGTTAAGCATCTGACTTTGGCTCAGGTCATGATCTCACAGTTTGTGGGTTTGAGCCCCATGTCGGGCTCTGTGCTGACAGCTCAGAGCCTGGAACCTGCTTCAGATTCTGTGTCTCCCTAACTCTTACCCCTCCCCTGCTAGTGTTCTTTCTCTCTCAAAAATGAGTAAACATTTAAAAAAAATTTTTTTTAATTTAAAAAAGGAGGAAAGAAACTTCAGAATTAAGAAAAAAAGAATTTCTTTAAAAAATAGAAAACAAATGGATATATTAACTTATGTTAAATTTTGATAGTAATTTTCAAAAATACAAATTTAGTATCAGTCCATTAAATTACCCAATATTACTACTACTACTACTACTACTAATCCATTTCAGAAGTTAAGAATGGTAAATATACAGTAAAATTGGTTTATCTCCTATACTATTGATGGAATTGGGGGAAAAAAATCAGTACAGGGGCACCTGGCTGACTTGGTTGGTAGAGCATGTTGCTCTTGATTTCAGGGTTGTGGGTTTGAGCCCCACATTAAGTGTAGAGATTACTTAAATAAACTTAAAAAAAATCGGTACAATTCTGAAAGAAATCTGACAATATGTAGGAGATCCTTAACAAATGGTGGTTTTCCTTTGTTCCAGTGATTGACTTCTAAGGATCCATTTTAAGGAAATAATAAGAGCTTTAGGCACTAGGATGCTAATTATATCAGCATGACAGTGTAAGCATTCTTTTAGAAGTTTAAGGGAGGTATCTTCTGAGTGTACTGAATTTCACTGGAAGTTAGTCTTTATTTTCCAAATAAAAATAGGAAGGTCATATTTTATTGCAGAACTTAAAATGATTTCATAGATCTTATATAAACTTGATCATAATGTATAAGCTGGCTTTCAGTTCAAGATCTAGACACAATAAATTTTTGAATGAACTCTTAAGTTAACCACTGAGTCGGATAACATAAATGGATAATTTTGTAGACATTGTAATAGAAGGGTAGAAAAGAATCTAGGTCAGGAAGGGATAAGAGGGGGAAAAGGGTCTATTGAAAGATTGACAAGGAAATCAAAGGTAAATTTGTTTTTTGACAATAAAATTTTACACATTTTTTCATCCATGGATAATGTCCCATATTTAAGTAATTTCATATGCTTTACAAAAAAACCCTTCTATGTTATTGCATTTAATTCTTATAACAACTTTGTGAAAAAGGTTTGGTATTTCTGGTTTACAGATGAAGAAATGGTAGCTTTATTATGGTTAAACAACTTACCTAAACGTTCATTGTTTGGAAGGCATAGATTTCAAAATCTGTAATATATGTAAAGGTTAGGAGCATCAGATTTGGAGCTGGGCTGCCTGTGTGCAAATTCTGACTCTACTAGTTCCATCCATGCATCAGTTTCTTTATAAGTAAATGGAGTAAATAATGATATCTATTTGATAGAATTGTGACAAATTAATTAATCCAAATAAAGAATTTAGAGTAGTCTTGACACATTAATAAAGTATCCAACATTACACATTTAATACACAATACATATAATTGGAGTTTATAGTTGTATAATATTTTATTTTTTATAAAATGCATTCATATATATATAATCCCATTTGATTCTTTCAGCCAGCTCTTGAGTTGGGCAGGGCAGTTATTACATTATGCCTTGTAATTTTTGATTACTTATCATGAAATAATTTGCTCAAATTCATATAGCTTTTAGACGACAGAGTAGGATAAATAGTCTAGGTTTTCTGATCCCAAATTCAGTGTTCCTTCATAACTCCATTCCAATAAATGCAACATAAGGCAATATATAACTTACTTCTTATTTTGAAGTTTTGGCAAAATACTTTTGAGAGTTAACATTTTTATTTGGTCTGGATGTGAAAAGTTGTTTTTGATGAGGAACAGAAAGTTATTTCCTTGGATATTAATAACTGTGTCCTAAAGTTGGTGCTTGGAATCTTCTGAGGAAAGAATGAGAAAGTACTACTATTAATGCTTATACATTTTCTTTTTACAAAATTTTTAACAGCTACATCCTCATCTGCAGTATCAATACACTCCCCATCAGTTATTGTAGCTGTTGTAGAAGGGAGAGGACTTGCCAGAGGTGAAATAGGAATGGCAAGTATTGATTTAAAAAGCCCACAAATTATATTGTCTCAGTTTGCAGACAACACAACATATGCGAAGGTAGGTATTAAACTCTTAGAAAGTGGTTGACTTACTCAGCAGCACGCAGATTTTCAAGTCACTGCTTTCCTAATTAGTTTACTTTTTCATGGAATAAAGGTAATTTACAATGCACCAATGTAGGTTACTCTGAGTTAAAATTGTTTTCCATCTGATTTTTATTTTTTGAATGTATTTTGTCCTAAAAATAATGTGCTTTGCTGTTACTTGAACATTTCAAATTACTGTTAGTTTCTAAAATTAACATCTTCAAATTAATAATTCCTGGTCTCATTCCCAAGACTGTATATTAGTAATGCCATCTCCAAAGGGTTGTTTCCACTGGACAGTATTTGAATTTTATTTTCCAGAGTTCCGGGAAATGGGTCTTTGAGGTCAGTCATAATTTAACCTCTTCTTGCCTTCACTTCCTATCACTTATCATTAATTTGGGCCACTGGCCTATTGTCATGGGAATTTCTGTCCCTTAACCAGGTGGAAGTAATCTGCTTCTAATCTCTATATTCTAAAAAGTTATTTGACCCAATTACTATTATTAAAATATATACATATATATATATATCACACAATGTTATTTTCAGCATTTTATTCCTCTTTTTTCCTTTCCCTAATTCCTCTTTATGGTTTTTCAATACATAGGTTTCCTTTTCCTACCAGTAATTAATTTTTTAATATACCTGACAGCCTAAATGATTCTAGTACTGCATGCTAACTATCCCAGGTATTTCACATTTTTATGCAGTTTTAAAAAATAGGAAAAAAAGCTTTTTTAAAAATAGGAATGTTTGGCAGATTAAGAATTTCTGTGTCTAGAATGGTTCTAAGAAATGCAACTATATTGTGAAAAGAATAAGTTGTAACACAGGTATTTCTCTTCGGTGTTTCTATACTGCTCAACTTCTAAGCTGTACCAGTGTGACTATATTGATTAAATCACCATAGTTACACTATTGAATGTATGTTTTTTATGGAGATAGATAAAATAACGAGTAGAAAAATTTATTTTAAAACATCTTATTTTAGGAATATATATTTGATAAGTTCAAATTAATTTTTTAGTTTAGAGCTGTTACAAATTATTGTGACTTAAAATATAGCCTATGTTTATGCTATTTTATATTTGTGGTTATATAGAAATGCTTAATATATCATTATTAGATATATGTTTTTTAACTCATATAATTAGAACAGCTGTAATTTTGTGTAACTATGTATTATTTTAAGTACTTATCTCTTAGAAAAAGTATGTCACTTGTTTGGTTTTAGAGAATACCAAGCTTACATTTAAGAAATTATTTATTCAAATGATTTTAGGTGATCACTAAACTCAAAATTCTATCACCTTTGGAAATAATAATGTCAAATACTGCTTGTGTTGTGGGGAATTCAACTAAGTTGTTTACTCTGATCACAGAAAATTTCAAGGTAAATGATTTTTATTCTCAATAGTAACACTCAAGGTCTTATTTATTTATTTATTTATTTATTTATTTATTTATAATGTTTATTTTTGAGACCAAGAGAGATAGATCATGAGCAGGGGAGGGGCAGAGAGAGGGAGACAGAATCTGAAGGAGGCTCTGGGCTCTGAGCTGTCAGCACAGAGCCCAATGTGGGGCTCGAGCCCACAAGCCGTGAGATCATGACCTGAACCGAACTCGGATGCTTAACTGACTGAGCCACCAGGCGCCCCAAGGTCTTTATTTAAAATCCATTCTATAATGGCATTCTGGAGAACAATAATTTGAGTAACTTTATATTTACCCTAAAGTACTAAGTACAAGTCCTAAGCTAAGGGACTATTAATACACAAAATAAAAAAATGACAGGACATCCACTTACTTGATTTGGCACCCTTGATCTACTTAAAAAATTTTTTTAATGTTTATTTATTTTTGAGAGACAGAGACAGAGCCTAAGTGAGGGAGGGTCAGAGAGAGAGAGAGAGAGAGAGAGAGGGCGGGGGAGACACAGAATTTGAAGCAGGCTCTAGGCTCTGAGCACAAGGCCCCACATGGGACTCACACCCCTGAACCACGAGATCATGACTTGAGCCCAACTTGGACACTCAACTGACTGAACCACCCGGGCGCCCCTTGATCTACTTTAAACAAATGGGAAAATATTTCAGATAATGAGGTTTCTCAGAGTATATAGAAAGTAGATCCTTAGAGGAAAAACAAAACAAAACGAAACTGAATTTCCTTAGGTAGAGCTTTGTGGAAACTAGTTATTGTGCTGCCAGACTAGTTGAAATTGAGGTTCTTATTCTAGGGAATAGCACTATCAGCAAGTACTTTTCCTTTTAGAGAATTTGATCTGTATTACAGAATTGTTTCAGCTTCCCCTGGTAGCATGTACTCCTCACAGTTAGCCTACTGCTCTAAGCCTCCATCTGTGGGACTGTGACAGATAAGTGCTCGGAAACTTTATCCAGCGAATGTTCTCCCTCTAAGCCAGGACGTCTCCGACATGCAGTTTATCTCTTTCCTCTAGCAAATGTTTTGTGGAATGGGGGTTGTAGTTCCCTAATCAAGTAGGTAGCATTGCAGTTGGAATAACACCTCAGGAGTGCAAATTATTTTCAGAATATACTATACTTTGTTATGTCTATAGCCTTATCTTTAACACATTTGGCATCAAGCTGTGATTTAGATTCCAGTGTAGTTGTTAATATATTCAGCATCTGCAGTCATTTAAGTTTTCTTGTCATGCTCTTAGAGATCCTGTGTAGCTCAGCTGTCTTTGACTTATTGCTAGAAATGGCCCCTATTATAAATCTGTTCTTTCTATTATACAGATCTCTTTACCTGTTATCTCTTTTATTCATTACTTCAAACTTCTTTTCATCACCTCTATTTATATATACTTTTCTAACTTTTGTTATTTTGCTCTGCTTAAGCATTCCAGGTTTTTGGCTTGTTAAGTAACAGAAATTCAACTTACACTAGCTTAAGTAAAAAAAAAAAAAGGGAGTGGGTGGGAATTTATTGATTTATGTAACTGAGAACCCAAATGAATGATTGGATAGATCTTATCCCCTACTCCCATCCTTACCACGATTTTATTTTTTTAAGAACACTAAATCATACTTTAATCCTGTTGAAGGAAATTTGTGCTAAAATTACCTTGGGATGACATGTTTTTAAGAATATACATGGTATAAAGGTATAAAGCAACCAGCTTTGGGATGATTTGGACTGTCAGCCTGCAGTCACTTGGGCAACACAGGCATTACATTTTTGACATTTAGTTATCCCCACTTGCAAAACAGAAATCACAGTTACTATCATATAATTAGCTTTACATTGTCAACATTGTTCAGAACATTTCGAAGAATTTTGCTAAAACAGAGAACACAGGCTATCTCCATAGCTGATTTAAGCCTTTTCCTATAAGCTTTTATTATGTTGCAAAAAATATATATACTAATACAATTTAAAGTTTTGCCAATTAACTGGTCCTATCATATTATTATTAAAATATGTAATTCAGAAATATTTTTTTTAATTTTATTTTTTATTTTTTAAAGTTTACATCCAAATTAGTTAGCATTTAGTGCAACAATGATTTCAGGATTAGATTCCTTACTGCCCCTTATTCATTTAGCCCATCCCCCCTCCCACAACCCCTCCCATAACCCTCAGATTGTTCTCCATATTTATGAGTCTCTTCTGTTTTGTCCCCCTCCCTGTTTTTATATTATTTTTGTTTCCCTTCCCTTATGTTCATCTGTTTTGTATCTTAAAGTCCTCATATGAGTGAAGTCATATGATTTTTGTCTTTCTCTAATTTCACTTAGCATAATACCCTCCAGTTCCATCCACGTAGTTGCAAATGGCAAGATTTCATTCTTTTTGATTGCCAAGTAATACTCCCATTATATATATATATATATATACCACATCTTCTTTATCCATTCATCCATCGATGGACATTTGGGCTCTTTCCATACTTTGGCTATTGTTGATAGTGCTGCTGTAAACATGGGGGTGCATGTGTCCCTTCGAAACAGCACACCTATATCCCGTGGATAAATGCCTAGTATTGCAGTTGCTGGGTTGTAGTGTAGTTTTATTTTAGTTTTTTTGAGGAACCTCCATACTATTTCCCAGAGTGGCTGCACCAGCTTGCATTCCCAACCATTTTTTTTTTAATTGTAGACAGATTACCTCTGTGAGTTTTAAGATGATTATGATGGCTCCAGATTGATGTCATCTCAGCTTAGCCAACTTAGAGAAAAAATATATTCTTTCTTCTGGTGTCCATATATAAATTCCAGGGAAGGACCCCAATAGGTCCTACTTTATTCACATTCCCACATGTTAGACTAATCACTATTTCTCAGGCTAGAAGCACTGTGATTGATTAATTTCTGGTCATTTGCTTTCTGTGGGGCACAGAGCACTGTAATTGACAGTCCTACCAAAACCACATAGAATGTAAGGTAGATGAGCCCTTCAAAGGCAAAAACAACATACATTTACCACACTTGAGATATAGGATAGTATGGCAGAGTGCTTATGAATAGAGGAGTCAGAATGTGCTTGTTTCAGATCTTGACTCTGAGTAACCATGTGCAAGTTGAGTGACCATGTGCAAGTTAAGTTACTTTTTTTTTCCATCAATAATCTACCTTTTAGAGAATTGGTATTTTATGTAAGGTAACTAGAGAAATGACCTCATTGATAAGTTTACTTTTGGACAAAGTCCTAAAGAGGTGAGAGAGAGAGAACCACAGAAGTATTTGGGGTAAAAGTATTAACTTCTTCAGTGTATTTTTCAATATCATCATCATTACCATACCATAAAAATTATTTCATTAAATGAGAAGCAATATGAAGTGGAAGGACTTTGTAGGTAGAGAAATCTAGTTTCAAGTTTCATCTCTGGCATATATCAAATATATGGTGTTAGAAAGCCTACTTTTTAGAATTTATTTTTAAGACAATTATAGTTAATACAAGACTTATGTCAAAGGGTATTGTGAAAGACTAGCTGAAATAACTTAAAACAATCTTGGTGCATAAGAAATTCCCTACCTCCTCATTTTTTTTCCCTTTCTTCTAGCTCTTTCATAGTCCATTGTTATTATATTACCTTTCTTACCTATTATCTTTATTCAGAGTAGGTAAACCTTTTACTCTACAACTCCATGCTTTTTTTCCTACTCTTTTTAAAAAGTTCCTTTATCTCCTTTTCTTTATTCTAAATAAATTCATCCCATGTAGGTAGCATCTCCTAGATTTGGTGGCTGGAATTGGTGTTTTCAGTCTCAGCAACTAATATATTAAAAGGATCTACTCTCTCTAATTATGTTAGAGTATGTAAGACTGAAAGTAAAACCTGGGTGGTGATGCTGCTGTAGAATAAAATTAGTAGAAGGCAGAGATTCTCATGTTTATTTTTTATTATTGTACCTACCATATTCAGTTATATGTCATATGAGTATGGTCTAATAAGAGCTATAGATTACTATAATTCACTTAGCAAAACAGTCACTTTTTTCATAAATAAGAAAATGTCCTATTTAACTCTGGAAGATAATAAATAATAAAAAATAAACTTTATATGGTATTTATCCGTGTACCTACATGTATTTCGGAAAGCAGTTTTGGGCAAATGCATGAAACTTAAAATTTATTTTGAAATTAAAACTTCTTTTCAGAACGTTAATTTTACTACTATCCAAAGGAAATACTTCAATGAAACAAAAGGACTAGAGTACATTGAACAGCTATGCATAGCAGAATTTAGTACTGTCCTAATGGAGGTTCAGTCCAAGTAAGTTATGACTCAATGAAAGTAATAAATCTCTAGTTTGGGTTCCATGAGAGCAAGGTCTTTTATCTTTTTTTTTCTCTGCTGTATCCTTACAAAAGTCTGGCTTATAATACATACTCAGTAATTACTAAAATAGTAAAATACTTAGCTAAAATTTATACACAAGGCATATCTTGGTAACTTAATTTGTATTGAATTTCTCCAAATAAGTCATAATCTGTGGCCATTATGGTTGCTGCTCACTTTACTTTGGAGTGAAATGCTCAAGTAGCTACCGTAACCTAGAAATGTGAGACATAGAGCTGTGTTCCTGTAACTTTGTACTCCTAAGAGACTCAGCTAAGACAGGGAATGATATTTTTAGGAAGGATATTTTTTAGAACATATTAAATAGATACTTTCTTTGAGCCAGGTTAGACTATTTGTTTACTCAGTTAATCAGTGACTCCCCTCATCAAGATCATGACAGTTTTCTATATATTAGAACTTCCTAATTCTACCTTTAAAGCTGTCAGACATTTTCAGCATTATTTGAATTCTTAGAATGGTACATCAAAAATTGACACACAATTGAATATTGTCTTCTAACACATGATTTATTGGAGTCCTTAGGTGTCAGACTTCAGAAAATTGTCTATTTTTATCAACTCTTATGTTTTAGAGGTTGTTTAGCTAGTTTTCAAAAGTAACACTTGGTGTGTTTTTTTCCCTTTGAATTTAAGCAATGCTATGCAAGTATTTATAATTTTCCTAATATTGAGGTGAAATAAATGTTTTATTTTATAGCAATAATTTTCATTTATTGTAAAGATTTATTTATTGTAAATTTTTATTTATTGTATAGTGATGTATCTTTGGTCACCTTTCAGGTATTACTGTCTTGCAGCTGTTGCAGCTTTATTAAAATATGTTGAATTTATTCAAAATTCAGTTTATGCACCAAAATCGCTGAAGATTTGTTTCCAGGGTAGTGAACAGACAGCCATGATAGATTCATCATCAGCCCAAAACCTTGAATTAGTAATTAATAATCAAGACTGTAGGTAAGATCATCCAATTTTTTTCTTAAAAAATGTATCAATGTATTTTATTATGTCCTATTTTTCTATGAATAGTTACTTTACATTTTGAAAAATTGTAGAAATATTGAATAAACATATTTTTAATCATTGTACCATTGTTGCTGAACTGCTCAGATGTTTCACTAAGTCAAATTTTAGAAAGATATTTGTATGAAACAACAAAAAAACAATCCATTTCAAAACTAGGCAAAGGACTTGAATGGACATTTCTCCAAAGAAGATATACAAATGGCCAATAAGCACATGAGAAGATAATAAGTATCACTGGTCATGAGAGAAATGCAAATCAAAACTACAATTGCTACTTCCCAGCCATTAAGAGGTCATTATCAAGTAAATGGAAAAAAAATGTTTGCCAGGATGTGGACAAATTAGAACCCTGGTACATTTATGATGCGAATATCAAATGGTACAGTCACTTTGGGAAATAGTATGGTTGTTCCTCAAAAAGTTAAATATAGAACTACTGTATGATCCAGCATTCCACTTCTTTTTTTTTTTTTTAACATTTATTTATTTTTGAGACAGAGAGAGAGAGAGAGAGAGCATGAATAGGGGAGGGTCAGAGAAAGAGGGAGACACAGAATCCGAAACAGGCTCCAGGCTCTGAGCTGTCAGCCCAGAGCCCGACGCGGGGCTTGAACCCACCGAGCGTGAGATCATGACCTGAGCGAAGTCGGACGCTTAACCGACTGAGCCACCCAGGCGCCCCTCCACTTCTAAGTATATAGCAAAAAAAATTGAAAGCAGAGACTCAGATACTTGCACACAAATGTTCATAGCAGCATTATTCACAGTAGCCAAAAGGTGGAAATGAACCAAATGTCTAACAATGAGTGACTGACTAGATAAATGGAATAAGATATATAGATAATGTATAATGGAATATCATTCAGCCTTAAAAATGGGTCAAATTCTGATACATGCCACAAGATATATGGATTGTGAACACATTGTACTAAGTGAAATAAGCCAAACACAAAAGGAAAAATATTTTATAATTCCACTTAGGTACCTAGACTAGGCAAATCAACAGAGACAGAAAGGCAAAAATTATCAGGGACTGGGGACAGTTGGGAATGGGTAGTTACTATTTGGTGGATTCAGTTTCTGCTTGGGATGATGAAAAAGTTCTGGAAATGGGGAGTGGAAGTGGTTGTACAATACTGTGGGTATATTCAATGACACTGAATTGTGTACTTAAAATGATAAAAATATAAAATTTATGTTGTGTGTTTTACCACAATGAAAAGAAGATACTGTATCCAGAATACCACAAAGTTGGAATAAGGAGCTTTAAAAGCATCAAGTACAGGAAATTTAAGGGTCTGTGTAATTATTTGAGAAGATAAAAATAGTTGATCAACTGGGTGTATGGTATATGACTAGATTGCTGGTTTTATTGGTTTATTATTAACTTTATTTAGAGTACCAGGAATATTGATGGTGAGCATGAGAGAGAGACAGAGAGAGAGATGTGTGCAGACAGACACAGTGTTTATAGATTTCATAGTGGGGTACTTAGAATTAAAATGTTAATAGAAAATAACATAATCAACATGTGACAGTGTAGTGGGGATGTATTAACATGGGTTCAATTTGGTACAAATAATTAATGAGCCACGGTTTTTCTCCTTGAGGAATTACAATCTAGAGGAGACACATAGATGGCATTATTAGCACATACTAAGTATGGTGATAAAAGTTTGCATAAAAATGATGCATTTCTCATAGCAGAGAAAGAGAGTTAATTGGGCTTGGGTTAAGGGTTAAAGGAAAGTAATTAGGAAAGTCTTTCTAGAGGAGATAATACACGAGGTAAGTTTTGAAATATAAGTGGGAGTTACCCAGATGAAGAAATAGGAAAGATGGTATGACAGTGAAAAATAAAGTCTTGAAAGCATGATTTTCAATGGAATAATATGCTATATACAAGGAAACAGTATTACGAATTGGTAAAGTACAGGCTGGAAGTAAGTAAGCTTGAAGTAGTTAAATATAAGCTTCTGGTAATTAAATATAACATCAGTCATCAATGAAAGGGATAAACTTAAAATGATTATGAATTTTAATATTAAGAGTATTGATGGGAATAAAGAGCACTTTAGACAGTTAAAACCTTAAGGTGCTCAGTGCCAGTTTAGAGCCATAGTTGTTTAAATATCTCTGTCATTTTGTATATTCTTTTTTTTTTTTTTTTATTTTTTTTTTCAACGTTTATTTATTTTTTGGGACAGAGAGAGACAGAGCATGAACGGGGGAGGGGCAGAGAGAGAGGGAGACACAGACTCGGAAACAGGCTCCAGGCTCTGAGCCATCAGCCCAGAGCCCGACGCGGGGCTCGAACTCACGGACCGCGAGATCGTGACCTGGCTGAAGTCGGACGCTTAACCGACTGCGCCACCCAGGCGCCCCTATCATTTTGTATATTCTTATCTTGGCTTCACTTTCCATTATGTGAAATTGTCAGACATTATTTGCTGTTGTAAACTTAGAAACACAGGCTAATTTTGTTAATTATTTATATTCTAATTCTTACGAGTAGTTTAGATCTACCCAGGACCTGTTGATACAACTTTTAGTAAGAGTGGTACTGTATATACTACTTTTAGTTATCTATCAGTATGGTGGTCTCAGTACCTTTGCAGTTCCATTGATTAGTGATGGTCTAAAATTACAGCCTTAAAGAATTTATAGTTAATTGTAGTTATTATTTCTTTTCAGCTTAGTGAATAAGTAATATTTTTCCTCTTGCTACTTAAAAAAGGATTAAAATAATATCTAGAAAAATTTCTCTGTTACTTTCTATGTTACAATAACAGTAAATAGAAAGTCCATAACTAAGGCTGGTAATTATTACAAAATGTTTTATACTTTGTCACATTTCATAGTTCATCATTATTTATCATTATCATTGTCAAACATTGCTTGAGTTCCTGCTGTATATTAAGTGACAGGATATTTGACCTCTGGGAGGTCACATTATAGTTGAAAAGGAGAAATTGAGGTTTCTTCACAGACTTGAGCCAAAGAATATCAGGTTAAGAGATAGATATTCTACCTCCTGAGCTATCTGAATAGCTCTAATGCTTTTATAGGCTGGTAACCTGTTCAGTTTCACCCTTCAATTTCTATAGCAAATGGCAGGTTTGGGTGTGCTGCTCACTTCCTTTTTTCCTACAGAAGGCCAGTTCTCAAATGTTGAAAAAAAAAAAAAAAGTGCCTGTGCTGAAACCCCCAATCCTACTCCACCAGGACTTCGTTTGAGTAGTTCTTTAAAAATTTGTTTAAATTGATATACCAGGGGTACCTGGCTGGTTGGTATAGCATACAACTCTTGATCTCAGGGTTGTGAGTTCGCCCACATGTTGGGGGGTAAAGTTTACTTAAAAAAAAATACAGATATACCAAAAATCTACTAAGACTAAGAGTCATTCTAGTTTTCTCTCCTTTTTCAACTCATATTCAACCCAGATTCAATCCACTACTAAATCCCCTTGAGTCAGCCTTTAGAATACATACCAGTTCTGGATCACATCTTAACCATTTCCAAGGCTACACCCTAACCCAAACCTCTATCATTTTAGTCTGGACTATTGTAATAGCCCCTAACTTGTTTCTCTGCCTTCTTTTTACCCTCCTACACTTAGTCTATTCTTGATCTAGTGGACAGACTGTGATCCTTTAGGAATCAGATCTTGGAACTGTCCTGCTAAAAATCTTCCAGTGGCTCCCATTACATTTAGAATAGTATCCAGTCTTTACCATGGCATACAAGGACTTCTATGTCCTGACCTCTATCAACTTCTTTATCTCCCTCCATTCTTACTTTTACTTGCATATTCCCACCAATCTTGATCTTCTTTTTGGTTCTGGAACCAGAAAGGATTGCTGGGCTTAAATTAGTGTTCTGATGGCCCTTTTTAACTGATAGCTCTTTTCTTGTTATTTACTTATTTGGAAACCTTGGACAAGTTACTTAATTTCTTTGTGCTTCGTTCCTTATCTTGTAAAATGTAAATATAACATCTACCTCGTAGTGGTTATTAGAATTAAATAAGTTGATATATGCAAAGTGCTTATAACAATGCCTGGCACATGCTTAGTGTTCAGTATATGTTACCTGTTGTCAGCATCATCCCCATCCCATCATCATCTTTGCAAGGATACCTTTTGAATTCAACTATCAAATACACATATAGGTCTTTCTCAACGAACTTAACTAAAGTAACCTTCCTGGTCATTCTCTATACAATCCTGTTTTGGTTGTTGGTTTGCTTAACGCTTTTCTGTACCTGAAATTCTTTTCTTCTCTTTTACTTGTAGTTTTCTTCTTAAGTTAGAACAAAGTGATTATATTAAATATACATTTTTTTTCAGTGTGAAATTACTGATATCTTTCTATTATTGATGGAATGTCATGGGCTAGAACATTTTATATTAGTCTGAATATTGTAGCTGACCTATGAAAAAATTCATTAAATGCAAGAAGATATGTCTATCCTTTGTTAATGAAAGCATGGTTCATTGATAGTGTACTTGGAAGCTTATTCAAAATATATATTCTCAGGCCTCATCTCAGACTTACTGAATTAGAATTCCCCATGTGATTTGTATGCACCTGAAAGTTTGAGAATCACTACTTTAGATGACAGGATTATTTAGAAAGCTAAATGGTAACTTTTATTTGGATATTTCCTGTATAATTAATGAAATTTTCCCAATTTGTGTTTTCAAAGGAATAATCACACACTGTTTGGTGTTCTAAATTACACTAAGACTCCTGGAGGAAGTAGAAGACTTCGTTCTAATATATTAGAACCTTTAGTTGATATTGAAACCATTAACATGAGATTAGATTGTGTTCAAGAGCTACTTCAAGATGAAGAACTCTTCTTTGGACTTCAGTCAGGTAAATGAATATAATCTAATTTTATGAATACAAATTATTTAGTAAATACATTGTCTCCTTATAAGAATACTAGTCATATTGGATTAAGGCTCACCCTAATAACCTTATCTTAACTTGATTATATCTATAAAGATCCAATTTCCAAATAAGGTCACATTCAGATACCAGGGTTTAGGACTTCAAAATATCTTTTTGGGGGACACAATTCAAGCCCGATAACATAAGGTAAGAGAATTGCCTTTTGCACCTGGCTATTTGTTCACTCATAGGGAAGTACAGTTCTCTTCTTAAATCTATGGGTGGGGCATCTGGGTGGCTCAGTGAGTTGAACATCCAACTGTTGATTTTCACTCAGGTCATGAACCCAGGTTTGTGGGATCAAGCCCCATGTCAGGACAGCACAGAACCTGCTTGGGATTCTCTCTCTGTCTGTGTCTCTGTCTCTGTCTCTGTCTCTCTCTCTCTCTCTCTGGATCCCCCTCTCCCTCTCTCTACCTCCACCCCCCGCTGCCCTCCTTGTGCTCTCTCTCTCTCTCTCTCTCTCTCTCTCTCTTAAAAAAAAAAAAATGTATGGGCGAAAGGAGAATATATATGCACTGATCCCAGTCCAATTCCTGGTTCCTAGCAGCTTGATCGGTCTTTCATACACCCACTATCCTAGCCATCCCACCTGGTGTTCTGGGAGTCTAAACTGAAGTGATACATGAAAATCTAGAAGGCATTGGGAAAATGCCACAACCCCAAGATCAAGAATTACATGTTCCACCAACTGAGTCAGCCAAGTACCCCATGTGTAAATTTTTAAAGAAATAAATTTCAGAGCTAAAAAAAGAAGGGAAATACAAAGAAGTATGAAGAAAATTACTATAAAAAAAGGCAGTAATTCAATAAGGAGAGATATTTAGTAGTATCATCTTAATTGGAGTTCAAATAGAACTAATATGTGTCCATTAAACTTAACAATGGTGAACCTGTGGATGACTATCTTAGGTTGGGTTCTTCAGGAGCAGATCCTGATATGAGGATTGATGTGAATATGGTTTATTAATAAGAATGTGCTTGTAAGAGAAAACAGGAAAGGAGAAAAAGACAGGGAAGGGGAGAAAAAGCCAAGCAAAAGTATAATTTCAGGCAACATCCTAAATAAGGTAACTTCAACTGATACTTCTGGACATTAAGTTGCATTTAGGGTTTTCAGAGTGGGGCTTTCACACTCCCACTTCATTTAGTGACTTAAGGAGTGCAGGGCGCTTTTGGCCCTCTGCTTGAGAGCAAAGTGCTGTAACAGTCTAGGGGCAGGACTCCAAAAAGACTCCAGGTGTGGGCCAGCAGAAGAAAAGCCATGCAGAGCAAGACAAGGGGTACACAGAAAGATAAAAGAGACCCAAGAGGATCTTGACAAAGAACCAGGAATATCTACTACAGTAACCTTGACTAGAGGAATCTCACACAGCACAGAAACAAGACTGCAGCAGATTGAAATGTAGTTAAGAGACGATAGCGAGTGTGGAAAATTTGTCTTTCAACAAGTTAGCCTATAAATTAGAAGAAGAGAAAGATAAGGTGAGCAGAGGGGAAGGAAGAGGGAGAGAGAGAGAGAACCCCAAGCTCCGTGCTAAACGTGGAGCCTGACACAGGGCTCAATCCCATAATTCTGGGATCATGACCTGAGCCAAAATCAAGGTTTTATAATTGGTTTTATAATTATCATTCACATAGTCACGACTTCCAAATGTACATTTCATGCCCAGACATCTCTACAGACTTTTAGCCCCATATATCTTATTGTCTACTGAACACTTATTAGATCTTTCTCAATCATTTCAAATTCATTGTGTCCAAACTGTGCCATCCTCCTTTCTAAATCATTCTTCCTTATTTCAGTGAAGAGTTATACATCCAGCCTCTCTACCACGACAGATACCAGGAAGTCATTCTTAACTCTTCTCTTCCCTGAAATCAATCATCAAATTCTGCAAAGTCTCCTTCCTATATATCTTTTGAATGCGTTGGCTTCTATTCCCAGTGCTGCAGCTCCCAACCTGGGCTACCATTTATATATTTTTTGATTTATTGTAACAGCCTTGTGTTTGATCTCTTTCCTCCAGTATTTCTTTTTATAGTCTCTTCTCTATACTGCAGCCTGAATGAGATTTTGAAAATATAATTCTTAGCATATTACTCTGTTTTGATTTTTATTGTTGGTATAACAAATTACCACAAATTTAGTGGCTTATAATAACATGAATTTATTTTCTTAGAGTTCTGGAAGTCAGAAATCAGTTCTGTTGGGCTAAAATCAATGTTAGCAGTTCACATTCCTTCTGGAGGTTCTATGGGCCAATGTATTTCCTTACCTTTTCCAGTTTCTGGAGGCTGTATACTATTCCTTGGTTCATTGGACTTTCTCCATCTTAAAAGCCATACGTATAGTATCTTTTCTACTTTCTGACCTCTGCTTCTGTCCTTGTATCTTCTTTTTCTAATTGATCCTACTGCCTCTGTCTTATAAGGACTCTTGTGATTACTTAAGGACCAATAAAAATCCAGAATAATCTATTTCAAGATGCTTAACTTAATTCCATCTTCAAAGTTTTGTTTACTAGGTAACATATTTGCACGTTGCAACAATTAGGATATGGACATCTTTGGGGGTACCACATAACCCACTTACATAAAATTATTCAATCTCTTCTCATTACTTTTGGTATAAAGTCCAGACTCTTCTATATGACTTTTTCCCTGTCATCTCCCACAGCATCTCTTGCTACTCCTCGTTTTGCATTCTGCCTTTTAGTATAATTGACCTTTTTTAGTTACTTGAACAGATCCTCTCTCATGGTTCAAGCTTGGTACTCTGTACTCTTTGCCTAGAATTTTCCTTCTCCATAGCTTGCGACCTCTCCTCCCAAGCAATCCTTAGCTAACTACAGTTCATCTTTTACCATTCCAGTTTAGATGTCACTTATGCTAGAAGCCTTTCTGACTCCTCAAGTCTGTGCTAGTCTTTTTTTCTACATCTCGTTATGTAGTATCTTATTTTGTCACTTACCTTACTGGATTGTAAGTGCATGTTTTATTGGAGGATTCCCATTAGAGGCTAGGATATAACAGGTGTTAATATTTGTTAAACTATTGATTTATTATTGAACTTGTTGAAAATTGTATTCTGTTGTTTCCAAGATTGTGTTTTATAGGATATTAATGAAAAACTTGAATTTTCTTTGTTTGAAACTTTAATTTTGATATATTTTAAACTTTAATTTCATTTTTTTTACTATTTCTAAAAAACTTTTTAAATGTTTATTTATTTATTTTGAGAGAGAAAGAGCTCAAGCAGGAAGGGGCAGAGAGAGAGAGGGGGAGAGAGAATCCCAAGCAGACTCTGCACTGTCAGCACAGAGCCTGATGCAACGCTTGAACTCACAAACTGAGATCATGACCTGAGCCAAAATCAAGAGTCAGATGCTTAACTGACTGAACCACCTAGGGGCCCTAAGCTTTATAATTTCTTATACCTGAAAGTTTTAAAATTTGCATCTACATATGTAAAACACTTCTATGCATTCTATATCTTGACAGTTTATAATTTATCTTAACATACAATAAAGTATGGGAGCAAGAACAGAGACAGAGCAAGGTGGGAGGGTAGTTTTGTTTGTTTGTTTTTGTTTATTTTTGGGAGAGAGAGAGAGAGAGAGAGAGAGAGAGACAGAGTGTGAGTGGGGAGGGGCAGAGAGAGGGAGACACACAATCCAGAGCAGGCTTCAGGCTCTGAGTTGTCAGCACACAGCCCAAAGTGGAGCTCAAACTCACCGACCAGAAGATCGTGACCTGAGCCGAAGTCAGACACTTAACTGACGGAGCCACCCAGGTGCCCCGGGAGGGTAGTTTTTATGCTTCATTAAAATAGGAGAATCTGAATCTCATTAAAACAACAATGACCTAGTACTTACTTTATTTAGGCATTTTATAGGTATTAGGGATAAAAACGTGGAGGATTAAGCTATAAGTTTCTGTCCTCAAGGATCTTATACTCCTGTTAGAGGAGGAGAATTCTAAATAAATAATTGATACAATGCAATCAATGCAATAATAATTGAGTATTATTTTATGGGAACACAGAAGAGTGAGCTGGGATAAAGACAGAATCCAGGATCCAAAGATAATACTTCTGTTCTATATTAAAGGAATGGGTAGGATTTTGACAAGAGAGGCCTAGAAATGGTAATTAAGACAAAGGAAACATACCTGTGCGAGGTATGCTGATGCACATAGGGCGACAAAAATGTTTTTGTGGATGTAGTGGCGGGGATAAATATCTGCTATTGGCTGTGATCTTGAGTGGTCATTACTTTCTAGGGTACACTTGCTTTTCTAGGAACTGGGGGAAGATAGAGTTACCATAAGCTTCTGCAGTTATATTTGCAGTTGATATGAAAGAGTTTGATGTGTTTAAGGCATGGCCGGTGGTTACTTACAATTTGAAGCCTTGAGGAATAGCAGGAAATGAGGATTGGGGCTAGCTTGTGAAGGGCTTTTATGTAATGCTAAGAAATTTGGTTTTTTTTTTTTTCCTGCAAGTAGTAGGGAGCTGATGATTCTGAACCAGGAGAGTAATATGACCAAACCTTTATTTTAGAAACATTAGCCTGGTTGTTATGGTAGATTTAGGGAAGGGAAGAAGAAAAGACCAAAAAAGAAAAAGGCCAATCCATATGAGGGTTTAAGAGTCTGATTAGTGGAATCACATGTAAAATGTCGTAATAGTATTATGTTTTATTGAACAGTAATAACAGTAGCATGCTCAGTCTATTTACTGTTACTTCTTCAACATAGTTTTAACATAAGTAATTAGAAGCAGCAGATTCGAAAGGGTCAGAGTTCTAGAGGTAGGCAACTGAAAACTATCACAAGATACCTGACAACTTGAACAGGAAGAAAGCAATGTACAGTTTTTGTCTTTTTGTTTTCTTTAAGTGTAACAGGTTGGAGCCACTTTGTGAAAGTATCAATAATAAGTCTACACAAAAGTTCTGAGGTCATATGTTTCAGTGATGATAATAATCATGAGTTATTAAAAAGAGTTACTATAGTTCACTGTATTTTAAGTATGAGGAAATGAGTTCATTAAAAAGTCTGTATGTTAAATGGCAAGGTTTAAAAAAAACTGGAGATATTTAAAAGGGATAGATTACAGTTATCATACAGTTACTTTTATAGAATATTTTAAGCTGGAAAGTGAGTTGAAAAAAGCAAAAGAACAGTTTTGAACTCGGGTATGTGCAAGGAACTTTACACATATTATCTCCTTTAATCCTCACAACAACCATAGGAGGTAGATGTTACAATCCACATTTTAAAAATAAGAACAACCAAAGTTCAGAGAAGGTAGGTAAATTCTGTTAGGTGACATGGTTAGTGGTTGAACTGAGTTTTTAAACAAACTAATCTTAAGTATCAGGAAGAAAAGTTAGAGATCAAAAAGGTGAAAAGAAATTTATAATTAGCATCTAAAAGCCAGAGAAGTGTAGTTTTTAGAAGGAAAGGGTAATCAATAGTATCAGATTTGAAGATGGATTATAACTAATAAAATTAAGAAAAGATCATTAGAATTTATTGTTTTATTCCTGACATGTAAGATAGGTAAAGACAATTAAAACACATAATGTATGTAGGTAGAACCGTTCTGTTTTATTATTTGAGGATAATACTTTATATAAATACTGTATATTTTGAACTGTAACACAAAGTTTTTTAAAAATTTTTTTGTCGTTGTTGATTACAATTTTATTTATAATACCAAGATATGGAAACAACCTAAGTGTCAACGGATGTTGGATAAAGAACATGCGATAGCTAGCTAGCTAGCTAGCTAGATACACACATATAGATGTAGATATAGTTATGGATATAGACAGACATAGATATACAGTTGTCCCTTGAATAACATGGGGGTTAGGGGCACTGACTCCCTGCACAGTCAAAAATTTGTCTAACACAAAGTTTAAATGCACATGTTTCTTTTTTCAGTTATATCAAGATTTCTTGATACAGAGCAGCTTCTTTCTGTTTTAGTCCAGATTCCAAAGCAAGACACGGTATGTATCTATGTATATATTATATATTATGTTACTATATTTTATGTGATATAACTTGTCTTAATGTGATATAATAATAAAAAAGTATCAAAATGTTTTGGAGGGCACCTGAGTGGCTCAGTGGGTAAGTATCTGACTCTTTGATATTGGCTTAGGTTGTGATCTTGTAGCGTGTTTTCTCTGTTGTGAGATTGAGCCCTGTGTCTAGCTCTGTGCTGAACATGGAGTGTGCTTGGAATTCTCTCTCTCCCTCTCTCCCTGCCCCTCTCCCACTTGCTCCCCTTCTCTCTCTCAAAATAAATAAACCAACTTTAAAAAAAAGTTTTGGAAAAGTACTTCATTATTAATATCTGGAGCATGTTTATGCCTTTTTAAAAGAAACATTTTTTTCTTAATTTTCTATTATATTTTATAGTAAAATTAAGATTCTTAGTTGGAGAATTGGCATATTTTCATTAAGTATTAGTTTTGTATATAATTTTTTAAAACTTAGATTATAATATTTAATAAATAACTAGATAAAATTTATATTAGATCCAAAGAGATAGGTGCTTCTTAAAAGTGAACATTATGTGAAGTTTGATTAGCCTTCAGATATGCTTAAACTTTAAGATGAAACATCTTTGAATATTTTTCAGATTTAAATACTTAGTGCTTATAGGCACATCCTGTAAGGAAAATCATATATGGTTTTTATTCTTCTGTTAAAGTGAACAGAAAAATATTTACTTTAATGAAATACATGCATATTTTTGCTCATATGCTTTAAAAAGAAAAGAATCTTGTACATCAGTAGTTTGATTTTAAATTGATTAATTTGCAAATCCACTGAAATCTAATTAATCTATGTTTCAGGAGTCTTTCCATATTGTAGAGATAACCTCTTTAGGTTCATTTATAATAAAAACATTATCTGATGGATGGAAATGTTTTGGCTGTTGGCCAGGCACAGAATAAGAAGTTTCCTTAAATAGTTGAAATACCTTATAATTTAATATATACAACTGGGAAGTAACCTAAAACAACTGATGTCTGGAACCAAATTAGTTACATTCATAACAGGAGTTTGGAAGCTTTCCCTCCTCTTTAACTTTCTGGTACAGTTTGTGTAGAACTGGTATTATTTCTACCTTAAATGTTTGGTAGAGGTCACAAATGAAGCCATTAGAACCTGGACTTTTTTTTTTTTTTTCTAGGAAGGTTTTTGACTATAAAGTCAACTTCTTAAATAGATATGGTGCTATTCAGGTTACCTGTTTCTTGTATGAGCTTTGGTAGATTGTGTCTTTCAAATAATTTGTCATTTCACCCAACTTGTTGAATGTATTGGCATTAACATTGTTCATAACCTCCTTACTTGTACATAACCTTGTACATAACCTCCTTGTACATAACCTCCTTACTTGTACATAACCTCCTTACTTCATAACCCTCATTACGCTGTTCAATAACCTCCTTACTGTCCTTTTTATATTTCTAAAGTTTGCATGATATACCTCTCTTACTCTTTATTTTTTGAAGTTTATTTATTTTGAGAGAGAGAGCATGCGTGCAGGTGAGCAGAGGAGGGCAGAGAGACAGGGTGAGAGAGAATTCTAAGCAGGTTCCTCGCTGTTGGTGCAGAGGCCAAGGAGGTGCCAGATTTCATGAACTGTGAGATCACAACCTGAGCCGAAATCAGTAGTATGAGGCTCAACCAACTGAACCACCCAGGTGCTCCCCCTCACTTATTCTTGATGTTGGTAATTGAATATTCTCTTTTTCCTTTGTTTTTTAAAGTTTATTTATTTTGAGAGAGAAAGAGCAACCAAGTATGCACATGCATGCAAGCATGGGAGGAGCAGAGAGAGGGCAAGAGAGAATCCTGAATAGGTTTCACACTGTCGGTGCAGAGCCCAAGAAGGAGCTGGATCTCATGAACTGTGAGATCATGACTTGAGTCAAAATCAAGAGTTGGTTGCTTAACCAACTGAGCAACCCAGGTGCCTCTCTCTTTTTTGTTAGTCATTCTGACTAGAGGTTATCAAATTTATTGGTCTTCTCAAGAAACCATTGTTTGATTTAATTGATTTCTTTTTCATGTTCTCCATTTCGTGGATTTCTGCTTTTATCAGTCTTTTTTTTTATTGAATATTTATTTATTTGTTATTTTTTCCCTTACAAGTTTTTAATTTCAATTCCAGTTAACATACAGTGTAACATTAATTTTGGGTGTGGAATTTAGTGATTCAACACTTGCACACACACCATCCAGTGCTCATCACAACAAGTGCACTCCTTTATATCCATTACCCATTTAACCCAACCCACTCACTACCCATCTTCCTTCTGGTAACCATCAGTTTGTTCTCTATAGTTGAAGTCTGTTTCTTGGTTTTCCTCTCCCTCTCCTTCTTCCTCTCCCTTTTTCCTTCTTCTGATTACTCTGTACTTAGTTTTCTCTTTTTTCAGGTTGTGAGGAGAGAAGCTGAATCATTCATTTGAGACTTTTTTTTTAATATAGTCATTGTAGTGCTATAAATTTCCCTCTGAGTAATGCTTTAGCTATATTTCACAATTTTTGATATGTTGTGTTTCCTTTTCCAATCAAAAATGTTAAAACTACTTTCTGATTTCCTTTTTAATTTATTCTTTGACATATGGGCTATTTTTTTGTTATTTAGTTTCCAGTATTTGGAAACTTTCTAGATATCTTTCTGTAGAGATCTCTAATTTCATAGTGATCAAGGACACATATTGTCTAATATGGATCCGTTTAGCTTTATTGACTCATTTTTATGGCCCAGAATATGATCTTTCTTGTAAATGTTCCATGTATGTTTGAAAACAATGTGTATTTTGCTGTTGTGGAATTGAATTTTCCATGAATGTCCATTCAGGTTGATTGATAGTGTCTATATCTATATCTTTATTGTTTTGGGGGATCTATTTATTGTATCAATTATATATCTATTGTTTTGGGGGATCTATTTATTGTATCAATTATTAAGAAACAGATGCTGATATCTTCAACTATAATTGTGGATTTGTCTATTTCTCTGAAGTTCTTTTCTTTTTTATACAGTGGACATTTTGTATATACTATTAATTTGCATATATAAAGTTCAAAATCATTTCCTTCTCCCTCATTTTTTTTCTTTTTCAAGTTTTTATTTCAATTTTAGTTAACATACAATATACTATTAGTGCCAGGTGTAGAATTTAGTGATTTATCACTTACATGCAACACCCATTCTCATCACAAGTGTCCCCCTTAATACCTATCACCAATTTAAACCCATACCCCTGCCCATCTCCCCTCCAGTAATCCTCAGTTCTTTATAGTTACAAGTCTGGTTTATTTATTTATTTGTTTTTCTTTTTTGAGGGAGAAAGAGAGTGTGCATACCAGCAGGGGAGGGGCAGAGGGAGAGGAAGGGGGAGAATCTTGTGGGGCTTGATCTCACAACCGTGAGATCATGACCTGAGCCAAAATCAAGAGTTGGGTGCTTAACCAAGTGAGCCACCCAGGCTCCTGAAGAGTCTGTTTTATGGTTTGCCTCTCTCTCATTTTTTTCCCCCTATGTTCATCTGTTTTGTTTCTTAAATTCCACATGTGTGAAGTCATGTGGTATTTGTCTTTCTTGGACTGATCTCACTTAGCATAATACTCTCTAGCTCAATCCACATCTTTGAAAAATGGCAAGATTTCATTCCTTTTGATGGCTGAGTACTATTCCATTGTATATATGTACATCTTCTTTATTCATCAGTTAATGGACATATGGGCTCTTTCCATAATTTGGCTATTAATAATGCTGCTATAAACATTGGTGTACATGCATCACTTTGACTCCATATTTTCGTATCCTTTGGGTAAATACCTAGTAGTGCAATTGCTGGGTCATAAGGTAGTTCTGTTTTTAACTTTTTGAGGAACCTCCATACTATTTTCCAGAGTGGTTGCACTTGTTTCAGTCCCACCAACAGTGTAAGAGGGCTCCCCTTTCTCCGCCCACATTCTTGTCAACACTTGTTGTTTCCTGTGTTTTTTATTTTAGCCATTCTGACAGGTGTGAGATGATATCTAATTGTAGTTTTGATTTGTATTTCCCTGATGATGAGTGATGTTGAGCATCTTTTCATGTGTCTGTTAGCCATCTGGATGGCTTCTTTGGAAGAATGTCTATTCATGTCTTTCTGCCCATTATATTATTTGGTTTTTGAGTGTTGAGTTTTATAAATTCTTTATATGTTTTAGATACTAACCCTTTATCTGATATGTCATTCACAAATATCTTCTCCCATTCCATCAGTTGCCTTTAAGTTTTGTTGATTGTTTGCTTCTTTGTGCAGAAGCTTTTTATCTAGATCAAGTCCCAAAAGTTCATGTTTGCTTTTGTTTCCCTTGCCTCAGGAGACATATCTAGTAAGAAGTTGCTGTGGCCAAGGTCAAAGAGGTTGCTGCTGTGTTCTTCTCTAGGATTTAGGTCTTTCATCTATTTTGAGTTTATTTCTGTGTATGATGTAAGAAAGTGGTCCAGTTTTCAGTTTCATTTTTCTCCGTGTCAATGTCCAGTTTTCCCAACACCATTTGTTGCAGAGAATGTCTTTTTCGATTGGATATTCTTTCCTGCTTTGTTACAGTTGTGGGTTCATTTCTGCATTTTATATGCTGTTCCATTGATCTGTGTATCTGTTTTTGTGTCAGTACCAGACTGCCTTGATCACTACAGCTTTGTAATATAATTTGAAGTCCAGAATTGTGATGTCTCCAGCTTTGCTTTTCTTTTTCAAGAATGCTTTGCTGTTTGGAGTCTTTTATGGTTCCATACAAATTTTAGGATTGTTCTAGCTCTGTGAAAAATGGTGGTGGTATTTTTATTTTTATTTTTATTTTTATTTTTTAATATGAAATTTATTGTCAAATTGGTTTCCATACAACACCCAGTGCTCATCCCAAAAGGTGCCCTCCTCAATACCCCTCATCTACCCTCTCCTCCCTCCCACCCCCCCATCAACCTTTAGTTGGTTCTCAGTTTTTAAGAGTCTCTTATTTTGGCTCTCTCCCTTTCTAACCTTTTTTTTTTTCCTTCCCCTCCCCCATGGTCTTCTGTTAAGTTTCTCAGGATCCACATAGGAGTGAAACATATGGTATCTCTCTTTCTCTGTATGACTTATTTCACTTAGCATATCACTCTCCAGTTCCATCCACGTTGCTACAAAAGGCTATATTTCATTCTCATTGCCGAGTAGTATTCCATTGTGTATATAAACCACAATTTCTTTATCCATTCATCAGTTGATGGACATTTAGTCTCTTTCCATAATTTGGCAATTGTTGAAAGTGCTGCTATAAACATTGGGGTACAAGTGCCCCTTTGCATCGGCACTCCTGTATCCCTTGGGTAAATTCCTAGCAGTGCTATTGCTGGGTCATAGGGTAGATCTATTTTGAATTTTTTGAGGAGCCTCCATGCTGTTTTCTAGAGCGGCTGCACCAGTTTGTATTCCCACCAACAGTGCAAGAGGGTTCCCTTTTCTCCACATCTTCTCCAGCATCTATAGTCTCCTGTTTTGTTCATTTTAGCCACTCTGACTGGCATGAGGTGATATCTGAATGTGGTTTTGATTTGTATTTCCCTGATGAGGAGCGACGTTGAGCATCTTTTCATGTGCCTGTTGGCCACCTGGATGTCGTCTTTAGAGAAGTGTCTATTCGTGTCTTCTGCCCATTTCTTCACTGGATTATTTGTTTTTCGGGTGTGGAGTTTGGTGAGCTCTTTATAGATTTTGGATACTAGCCCTTTGTCCAATATGTCATTTGCAAATCTCTTTTCCCATTCCGTTGGTTGCCTTTTAGTTTTGTTGATTGTTTCCTTTGCAGTGCAGAAGCTTTTTATCTTCATGAGGTCCGAATAGTTCATTTCTGCTTTTAATTCCCTTGCCTTTGGAGATGTGTCAAGTAAGAAATTGCTGCGGCTGAGGTCAGAGAGGTTTTTTCCTGCTTTCTCCTTTAGGGTTTTGATGGTTTAGTGTCTCACATTCAGGTCCTTTATCCATTTTGAGTTTATTTTTGTGTATGGTGTAAGAAAGTGGTCTAGTTTCATCCTTATGCATGTTGCTGTCCAGTTCTCCCAGCACCATTTGTTAAAGAGACTGTCTTTTTTTTTTTTCCATTGGATATTCTTTCCTGCTTTGTCAAAGATTAGTTGGCCATACTTTTGTGGGTCTAATTCTGGGGTTTCTATTCTATTCCATTGGTCTATGTGTCTGTTTTTGTGCCAGTACCATGCTGTCTTGATGATTACAGCTTTGTAGTAGAGGCTAAAGTCTGGGATTGTGATGCCTCCCGCTTTGGTCTTCTTCAAAATTACTTTGGCTAGTCGGGGTCTTTTGTGATTCCATACAAATTTGAAGATTGCTTGTTCTAGCTTCGAGAAGAATGCTGGTGCAATTTTGATTGGGATTGCATTGAATGTGCAGATAGCTTTGGGTAGTATTGACATTTTAACAATATTTATTCTTTCAATCCATGAGCACAGAATGTTTTTCCATTTCTTTATGTCTTTTTCAATTTCCTTCATAAGGTTTCTATAGTTTTCAGCATACAGATCTTTTACATCTTTGGTTTGGTTTATTCCTAGGTATTTTATGATTCTTGGTGCAGTTGTGAATGGGATCAGTTTCTTTGTCTTTGTGTTGCTTCATTGTTAGTGTATAAGAATGCAACTGACTTCTGTACATTGATTTTGTATCATGTATTGGTTCTAGCAGACTTTTGGTGGAGTCTGTTGGGTTTTCCATATATAATATCATGTCATCTGCAAAAAGTGAAAGCTTGACTTCATCTTTGCCAATTTTGATGCCTTTGATTTCCTTTTGTTGTCTGATTGCTGATGCTAGCACTTCCAACCCTGTGTTAAACAACAGCGGTGAGAGTGGACATCCTTGTTCCTGATGTCTTGTTACTGATCTCAGGGGAAAGCTCCTAGTTTTTCCCATTGAGGATGATATTAGCTGTGGGCTTTTCATAAATGGCTTTTATGATGTTTAAGTATGTTCCTTCTATCCTGACTTTCTCGAGGGTTTTTATTAAGAAAGGATGCTGAATTTTGTCAAATTCTTTTTCTGCATCGATTGACAGGATCATATGGTTCTTTTCTTTTATTAATGTGATGTATCACATTGATTGATTTGCGAATGTTGAACCAGCCCTGCCGCCCAGGAATGAATCCCACTTGCTCATGGTGAATAATTCTTTTTATATGCTGTTGAATTCAATTTGCTAGTATCTTGTTGTGAATTTTTGCATCCATATTCATCAGGGATATTGGCCTGTAGTTCCCTTTTTTTGCTGGGTCTCTGTCTGGTTTAGGAATCAAGGTAATACTGGCTTCATAGAATCAGTCTGGAAGTTTTTCTTCCCTTTCTATTTTTTGGAATAGCTTGAGAAGGATAGGTATTATCTCTGCTTTAAATGTCTGGTAGAACTCCCCTGGGAAGCCATCTGGTCCTGGACTCTTATTTCTTGGGAGATTTTGGATAACTGATTCAATTTCTTTGCTGGTTATGGGTCTGTTCAAGTTTTCTACTTATTCCTGTTTGAATTTTGGGAGTGTGTGGGTGCTTAGGAATTTGTCCATTTCTTCCAGGTTGTCCAGTTTTTTGGCAAATAATTTTTCATAATATTCCCTGATAATTGCTTGTATTTCTGAGGGATTGGTTGTAATAATTCCATTTTCATTCATGATTTTATCTATTTGGGTCCTCTCCCTTTTCTTTTTGAGAAGCCTGGCTAAAGGTTTATCTATTTTGTTTATTTTTTCAAAAAAACAACTTTTGGTTTCATTGATCTGCTCTACAGTTTTTTTGTTTTTATTTTTAAAATTTTTTTTTCAACGTTTATTTATTTTTGGGACAGAGAGACACAGAGCATGAACGGGGGAGGGGCAGAGAGAGAGGGAGACACAGAATCGGAAACGGGCTCCAGGCTCTGAGCCATCAGCCCAGAGCCTGACGCGGGGCTCGAACTCACGGACCGCGAGATCGTGACCTGGCTGAAGTCGGACGCTTAACCGACTGCGCCACCCAGGTGCCCCACTACAGTTTTTTTAGATTCTATATTGTTTATTTCTGCTCTGATCTTTATTATTTCTCTTCTTATGCTGGGCTTGGGGTGTCTTTGCTCTTCTGCTTCTATTTCCTTTCAGTGTGCTGTTAGATTTTGTATTTGGGATTTTTCTTATTTCTTGAGATAGGCCTGGGTTGCAATGTGTTTTCCTCTCAGGACTGCCTTTGCTGCATCCCAAAGCTTTTGGATTATTGTATTTTCATTTTCACTTTTTTTCCATACATTTTTAAATTTTTTCTCTAATTGCCTGGTTGACTCATTCATTCTTTAGTAGGGTGTTCTTTAACCTCCATCATTTTGGAGGTTTTCCAGACTTTTTCCTGTGGTTGATTTCAAGTTTCATAGCATTGTGGCGTTTTGATAGAGGTTGAATTAAATGTGTAGATTGATTTGGGTAATGTAGACATCTTAACAATATTTGGTTCTTCTAATCCGTGAGCCTGGAATGTTTTTCCTTTTCTTTGTGTCCTCTTCAGTTTCTTTCATAAGCTTTCTATAGTTTTCAGCATACAGATAGTTTACCTCTTTGGTTGGGTTTATTGCTAGGTATCTTATGGTTTTTGGTGCAATGGTAAATGGTATTGATTCCTTGATTTATCTTTCTGCTGCTTCATTATTGGCCTATAGAAATGCAACAGACTTCTGTACATTGATTTTGTATCCTGTGACTTTACTGAATTCGTGTATCAGTTCTAGCAGTTTTTTGGTGGAGTCTTTTGGGTTTTCTATATCAAGTATCATTTCATCTGCAAATAGTGAAGGTTTGACTTCTTCCTTGCTGATCTGGATGCCTTTTATTTCTTTGTGTTGTCTGATTGCTGAGGCTAGGACTTCCAGTACTATGTTAGATAATAGTGCTGAGAGTGGACATCCCTGTCTTGTTCCTGAATGTTGAGGAAAGGATCTCAGCTTTTGCCCAGTGAGGATGATATTAGCTGTGGGTTTTTCATACATGAACCTTATTATGTTGAGGTATGTTCCCTCTCTCCCTACTCTGTTGAGGGTAATTATCATGAATGGATGTTGTACTTTGTCAAATGCTTCTTCTGCATCTATTGAGAGGATCATATGCTCTTACCTTTTGTTTAATTAATGTGTATCGCATTGACTTGTGAATATTGAACTACCCTTGCAACCCCAGAATAAATACCACTTGATCATGGTGAATTATTCTTTTAATGTACTGTTGGATTTTATTTGCTAGTATTGTGTTGAGAATTTTTGCATCCATGTTCATCAGGGATATTGGCCTGTAATGTTTTGTTTTGTTTTGTTTTGTTTTTAATTGGGGTCTTTGGTTTTAGAATCACAGTAATGCTGTCTTCATAGAATGAATTTGGAAGTTTTCCTTCCATTTTTATTTTTTTGAGTAGCATGAGCGAATAGGTGTTAACTCTTCTTTAAATGTTTGGTAGAACTCCCCTGTGAAGATATCTGGCCCTAGACTTTTGTTTGTTGTGAGATTATTGATTACTGATTCGATATCTTGGCTGGTTATCAATCTGTTCAAGTTTTCTATTTCTTACCTGTTTCAGTTTTGGTTGTTTATACATTTCTAGGAATTTACCCATTTCTTCCAGATTGTCTGGTTTGGTGGCATATAATTTTTCGTTGTTATTTCTCCTCTCTCATTTGTGATTTTATGTATTTGAGTCCTCTCTCTCTCTCTCTGTTTCTCTTTCTTTGATAAATCTGGCTAGGGGATTATTAATTTTATTAATTTTTTTCAAAGAACAAGCTCCTGATCTCATTGATCTGTTCTGTGTTGTTGTTGTTGTTGTTGTTGTTGTTGTTGTTGTTATATCATTTATTTCTACTCTAATCTTTATTATTTTCCTTTTTCTGTTGGCTTTAGACTTCATTTGTTCTTTTTCTACTTCTTTAGGTGTACAGTTAGATTGTTTGAGATTATTCTTGCTTCTTGAGGTAGACCTATGTTGCTATATACTTCTCTCTTATGACCACTTTTTCTGCACCCCAAAGGTTTTGTGTTTTCATTTCATTTCATTTTTTATTTCTTCTTTAATTTCCTGGTTGACCCATTCATTCTTTAGTAGGATGTTCTTTAACCTCCATGTTATTTGTGGGTCTTTCCAAATGTTTTCTTATGGTTGACTTCAGGTTTCATAGCATTTTGGTTAGAAGAAATACATTTATGATCTCAGTCTTTTTTGTACTTGTTGAAGCCTGATTTGTGACCTAGTATATTATCTATAGAATCCCATGTGCACTTGAAAAGAATGTATATTTTGCTGCTTTAGGATAAAATGTTCTGAGTATATCTCTTACGTCCCACCTGGTCTAGTGTGTCATTCAAAGCCATTGCTTCCTTGTTGACTTTTTGCTTAGATGACCTGTCAATTGATGTAAGTGGGATATGAAAGTCACCTACTATTATTATATTATTATCAATGAGTTCCTTTATGTTTGTTACTGTTTTATATATTTGGGTGTTTTGAAGTTGGGGACATAAATATTTACCGTTGTTAGATTTTCTTGTTGGATAGTCCCTTTTATTATGATCTAGTGTCCTTCTTCATTTCTTGTTACAGTCTTTGGTGTAAAATCTAGTTTGTCCAATAGAGCTATTGATACTCTGGATTTCTTTTTTGTTTTTCTTAAGCTTTTATTTATTTGTTTTGAGGAGGGGCAGAGAGAGAGAGAGGGAGAATCCCAAGCAGGCTCTGCACTCTGAGTGCAGAGCCCGATGTGGGGCTTGAAATCACGTACCATGAGATTGTGACCTGACTCAAAGTTGGATGCTTAACTGACTGTGCCACCCAGATGCCTCAATACTCTGGCTTTCTTTTGACATCCATTAGCATGATAGATGATTCTCCATCCCCTCACTTTTAATCTGGTGGTGTCTTTAGGTCTAAAATGAGTCTCTTGTTGGCAATATATAGATGGGTCTTGTTTATTTTAACCATTTGACATCCTTTTGTCTTTTGACTGGAGTGTTTAGTCCATTTATATTCAGAGTGATTATTGATAGATATGAGTTTAGTGCCATTGTATTACTTGTTTTGTTGTTTCTGGAGATTTTCTCTGTTCCATTCTAGTCTTTGTTGCTTTTGGTCTTTCTTTCCCACTCAAGGGGTCCCCTTTAATATTTCTAACAAATCTGGTGTAGTGGTCATGAACTCCTTTAGTTTTTGTTTGGGAAACTCTTTATCTCTCCTTTTATTCTGAATGACAGCCTTGCTGGAAAAAGTATTCTTGACTGCAGATTTTTCCCATTCAGCACACTGAACGTATCATGTCACTGTATTCTGACTTGCCAGGTTTCCGTGGAGAGATCTTCTGCTAAACTTGTCTTCCCTTATAAGTTCTTTTGTCTTGGTGTTTTTAGGATATTTTCTTTAGATTTTGCAAATTTGACTACAGTATGCCTTGGTGTTGGCCTGTTTTGTTGATTTTGATGGGAGTTCTCTGTACCTCCTGGATTTGGATATCTGTTTCCTTCCTCAGATTAGGGAAATTTTCAGCTAGAATTTCCTCAAATGTACCTTCTGTTCCCTTCCCTCTCTCTTCTTGTGGGGCTCCTGTGATACAAATGTTATTATGTTTGATGGAGTAACTGGGTTCCCTATGTCTACTTTTGTGACCCCCAATTTTTCTTTCTCTCTTTTGTTCAGCTTCATTATTTTCCAGAATTCTATCTTCTCTATCACTTATATATTCCCCTGCTTCTTGTATTCTGGTGCTCATTACATTCAGTTGGTTTCAGATCTTGGTTATTATATTTTTAATTTTGGCCTGATTGGTTTTTTTTTTTTTTTTTTTTTAGCTCTTTTATCTCTGTGGTAAGGGTCTCCCTAATGTCTTCCATGCTTTTTTTGAGCCCATGTAGTAGCCTTATGATTGTTGCTTTAAATTCTTGATCAGGCATGTTAGTTGTATCTGTTTCAATTTGATCCCTGGCCATGACCTGTTCTTATTCTTTATTTTGGGATGAATTCCTCTGTCTTCTGGGTGTTAGGAAAACCTGTTATGTTTCCTGTTCCTGAGAGGAAGGATGTGAAGAAGAGGTCATATAATATCCAGGGCCTGGTGCTTCAGGAAGTGTCTCTGGTGTGTGGTACATGCACTTTGGTGATGTGTTTTGGCTGCTCTGTGCCTTAGGTTGATTGTCTTCAGTTTCTCCTTGCTTGCAGTTGGGAGTGTTTGGACCTTGGGCAGAGTCTGGTGAGTTTTAACTAGTTGTGCTCTAGTATACTTGCTAAAAGAGACCTAATGCTCTTTTCACTAGAACTGAAGCTTTGCAGGACTCTTATGTCGGTAGACATGGTGTATGGGGGGCGTTTGTGCTGGTCTTATGGGGGAGAGGCCTGCTGTACTGGTTGGTAGTCACTCTTGCTGAAGAAAAACAGTCCCAGCAGAGTGCAGAGGGGTAGGACTTAGCGTTAGCAGGTTAGGCAGGCAGTGTTGGTCCTTTGCTATTTATTGAAGTTGGTTTATGCTGAGGGGTAGAGGAGGGAAATGGCATCAACCAGGTTCTTTGTCCCTGGAGAGGAGAGTCTGTGCTTGCTGCTCTCATGGAAGCACTTTCAGAGGAGTGAATAATTTCCCATGGTGCATCACAGACATTTTTCAGATCACTAATTTCGCACTCTGTCTGGGTTGCTTACCTGCCTGTAGCAGCATAGAATACTTTGGCCTCTACCCTAGCCAGGCCTGCTGACTTTTAAAATTCCAAACTTCAGGGACCTGGTGTGGCAGGGATCTGCACTTATTCTCTGGGAAAGGGTCTTCCCCTGTTGGGACTGATGCAGGTTTGACTCAGAATGGCAGTTGCACCAGAGCACAGGAGCATGGATTTTGGAGTAAAGTTCAGTGAAAAACTGGTATCCAGGATACTCACCCTCAGCTGGTTCCTCTGCACCTATGCTGAAGGTTGGAGGAGGGAAATGACACCTGCTGGTTCTTTTGTCCCTAGAGAAGCAATGCTACCTCTCATAGATGGTCGCTAAAAAGGAGAAACAGTCTCTCCCGATGCCCCTTAGGCATTCCTCGGATCATGCAGTCTGCCCCAGGGTTGTTTGCCTGCCTCTTCTCCAGGAGTAGAGCAGCTTCCTCAGGTCTCTGTCCCAGGCAAGCCTGGGGACCTCTAAAACTCCAGTCTTTGAGCCCCACTGGTTGTAAAAACTCATAAAATTTAGCCCCTCTTGTTTTCCCAGCCAGTGGTTTTGGGGAAATGTTCTTGTGTTTATCCCTGTGCATTCCACTGTCTCTCACCTTTTTCTGTGACAGGGGCTCCCTCCCCTCCGCAGCCCCCTGTGGTCCATTTTTCCCCCAAACTAGGGCTCCACACTTCCTACCTTCCTCAGTGTGGCCTCTTCTCTCCCTCTAGTTGTGCAGTATGTTCTATCATACCTCAGATCAATTTCTTGAGGATTCAGAATGATTTGATAGTTAAGTAGCTGTGTTTGAGGGACAAAGCAAGCCTAGGGTCCTCCTGCTATGATGCCAGCTTAGTTCATCCTCCCTTCTCTTGCTATGTCTTCTTGATGAGTTGACTGCTTTATCATTATAAAATAACCCTCTTTTTCCTTCATAATATGTTTTTGCTCTGAAACCTACTGTGTTTAATATTAATATATCCACTCCAGCTTTTAATTTAATTTTAATTTTAATTTAACTTAATTTTATTTTATTTTTAGAGAGAGACCATGCAGGGGAGAGGGGCAGAGGGAGAGAGGGAATCTCAAGCAGGTTTCATGCTCAGTGCTGAGCCTAGCACAAGGTTCGATCCCATGACTCTAGGATGATCTGAGCTGAAATCAAGAGTTGGAAGCTCGACTGACCGAGCCACCCAGGCACCCCTCCAGCTTTCTTTTGACATGTTAACGTGGTATAGCTTTTACCATTCTTATGCTTTTAGCTTATTTGTGTCTTTAAAGTGGATTTCTTGTAGACAGTATATATTTGGGTCTTGCTTTTTGTATACAGAGAATATATTATTTTTAATTGGGGTTTATTCCATTTATGCTTAGTGAGATTATTGATATGTTTTGAGTAAATCTGCCATGATGGTACTTCTTTTTCTATTTATCTCATCTGTTCCCTTTTTCCTTTTTTCTGCCTTCTTCTGGATTGAGTATTTTTTATGACCCCATTTTATGTCCTTTGTTGATTGATTATATAGAACTCATTATTTTTATATTTCATGGGTTGCTTTAGGACTTACACATCTTTAGCTAAATTCAGTCAACTTCAAATAATGTAACATCACCTCACATATGGTAAGAACCATACAGTATTGGCAACAAAAGCAAAAACAAACAAACTAAAAATCTTTTCACAGCAAAAGAAATGATCAACAAAATGAAACGGCACCTACAGAATTGGAGAACATATTTGCAAACCATATCTGATGAGATATTATTCAAAATGTGTAAAAAACTCCTACAACTCAATAGCAAGAAAACAATCTGATTTTAAAATGGGCAGAACTAAATAGGTATTCTTCCAAAGGAGACATACAAATAGCCAACAGATATATGAAAAGGTGGTTGGGGCACCTGGGTGGTATAGTCAGATAAACATATAACTTTGGCTCAGGTCATACAGTTTGTGGGTTCAAGCCCTGTATCGGGTTCTGTGCTGACAGCTCAGAGTCTGGAACCTGCTTCGGCTGCTGTGTCTCCTTCTCTCTCTGCCCCTTTCCCACTTGCACTCTGTCTCTCTCTCTCTCAAAAATAAATAAACATTAAAAAAATTTTGTAAAGAAAAGGTGCTCAACATCAGTAATCATCAGGAAAATGCAAATTAACATAATAGTGGGATATTCACGTGTTAGAATGGCTGTCATCAAAAAAACCCAAAAAACAAAAAACAAGAGGTAACAAATGATGATGAGGATGCAGAGAAAAGGGAAACCTTGTGCACTGTTGGTGGGAATGTAAATTGGTACAGCCTATGTGGAAAACAATATGGAAGTTCTTCAGAAAGTTAAAAATAGCACTACCATATGATCCAGCAATCCCACTTTTAAGTATATATCTAGAGAAAATGAAAAAAAGATCTCAAAGAGATCATTGCAACATTATTCACAATCGTCAAGATACAGAAACAACCTAAGTGTTCACTGATACATAAATGGATAGAGAAAATGCAACATGTGCACACACACATATACAGGCAGTAGAATATTATGTAGCCACGAAAAAGAAGGAAATCTTGCCGCTTGCAACAACATGAATTGACCTTGAGGACATTATGCTAAGTGAAATAAGCCAGAAAGAGATATATACCACATAGTATTAGTTATATGTGAAATTTAAATGCATTGTATCAGTTACATGTGAAATCTGAATACATATATACATATGTGCATACGTGGGTACATGCATACATGTATAATGCACATACACACACACAAAAAGACCAAACTCCTAGAAACAGAGGATAGAAGAGTGGTTGCCAGGGACTGGAGTGTGGGGGGAAATAGGGAGAAGTTGGTAAATGGTACAGACTTTCAACTATAACATGAATGAGGTTTGAGGATCTAATGTTAAGCATGGTGACTATAGTTGGTAACACTGTCTTGTATAATTGATATTTGCTAAGAGCGTAGAACTTAAAAGTTCTTCTCACCAAAAAAATATTGAGGAGATGGATATGTTAGTTAATTAATTGGGGGGAATCTTTTCAATGTATATGAGTATCAAATAACCACAATGTACACTTTAAATATTTTACAATTTTATTTATTAATTATTCCTCAATAAAGCTGAAATAAAAAGAAAAGAATTTTACAGTAGTGTGCTGCAATTCCCCTTTCCTTACCATTGGGCTATTGTCATCCATTTTACTTGTACATATATCCTGTGGTTCATTATTTTTTAAAACATAATTTTATTAAGATAAAATTCTCAAAGCATATACTTCACCCATTTAAAGTTTAAAATTCAGTCATTTTTAGTATGTTCACACAGTTGTACCACAATCACTACAGTCAATTTTAGGACATGTTCATCACCCTATAAAGCAACCCTGTACCCATTAGCAATCACTTCCCATTCCCCCCAACCTTTTCCTCCAACCCCCCAGTTCCTGACTTTTACTAGTCTACTATCTGTCTCTATGGATTTGGCGATTCTGGACATTTCATATAAATGGAATCCTACAATGTGTAGTCTTTTGTGACTGGCTTTTTTTTTTTTTTTACCTAGCATGGTGTTTTCAGGTTAATTCATACTGTAGCATATATCAGTACTTGATTATTTTTATTGACAAATAATATTCCATTGTATAGATATGGCACATTTCATTTGTCTATTCATCAAATGTCTATTCATTTGAGTTTCCACTTTTGATTATTATGAATATATTATGAATATTTAGGTACAAGTTTTGTGTGCATATAAGTTTTCATTTATCTTGGATATATACCTAGGGGTAGAATTGCTGGGTCATATGATAACTCTGTTTAAGGAACTGCCAGACTGTTTTCCAAAATTACTGTATGATTTTGCATTCCCACCAGTGAGTCTACGAGGTTCTGATGTCTCCACATCCTTGGCAACACTTGTTATTATCTGACTTTTTGATTGTAGCCATCCTTGTGGGTGTGAAGTAATATCTAGTGTTTTTTATTTGCATTTCCCTGATGATTAATGATGTCGAGCCTCTTTTCATGTGCTTATTGGCCATTTGCATATCTTCCTTGGAGAAATGTTTATTCATATCCTTTTCTAATTTTTAATTGGGTTCTTTATCTTATTATTGAGTTATAAGAGTTCTTTATATATTTCAGATATAAGGCCCTTATTGAATATATGGTTTGCAAATGTTCTCTATCATTCTTTAGGTTGTTTTTTTACTTTCTTGATGATATCCTTTGACATTACATGTTAACTTCCTGGCAGAAGGATGAATCTTTAACTCTTTATTTTCTCATAAACATGGACACTTCCTTACCTCTCATCACCCAGTAGGGTTACAACATAATCTTAGTAGATAAAAATTAATATGATTATCCATGCTATGCAGAGTTGAGCTTGCATTACTTTTTACATGTTTTTTCCTCAGAATGAATAACTTTTTCTATTTGTATGTTTTACCGTATGCTTTCACTAACTCAGGCATAAATATTTCCATCAAGTATCTCAATATCCTCTCAGCAGATTTAAAATATGCTCTCAGTGTATTGATTCACTATAGATAATCAGTTTCAACACCTTGAAGATGCCTCTCTCATTGGTTTCTGACCTGTTCCAATCTGGACTGGTTGCCCCTCTGGTTTAGTCTACAGCTGTGGCCCCAGGTTTCTCTTCAGCATTTTTCTGTCTCTCCTGTGTTGAATCTCGTTTTTTTGTGTCCCAGGTTGTCTTCTGATTTGGCTTACTCTCTCCTTTTTTGTAGAGCACATTCTCTAGAGCACATTCTGAAAAAGAATGAGACTGCATTTCTGAAATGTTTTATTATTCTCTCATAATTGATTGATAGCTGAAAATCAAATTCTATCCAGGAAATAATTTTCCTTCAGAATTGGAAGGTACTTCTCCACTGCCTTGTAGCTTATAATGTTCCTATTGACAAGGTGAAACCATTGAGATTTCCTGACTTTGCCCCCTCCATTCTCTGGTAGCATGTAAGATCTTTAAAAGGTTTCAACCTTTTAAAAAAAGGTTTATTTAAAAAAATAAAAATTAAATAAAATCTCAAACCTTCAGAAAACTTGCAAATACATTACGAAAAACTTCTCTTTTTTTTTTAATTTTAAGAGTAACTTGCTGGGGCGCCTGGGTGGCTCAGTTGGTTAAGTGTCCGGCTTTGGCTCAGGTCATGATCTCGCGGTCTGTGGGTTCGAGCCCCGCGTCAGGCTCTGTGCTGACAGCTCAGAGCCTGGAGCCTGTTTCAGATTCTATGTCTCCCTCTTTCTCTGACCCTCCCCTGTTCATGCTCTCTCTCTGTCTCAAAAATAAATAAGTGTTAAAAAAAATTAAAAAAAAAAAGAGTAACTTGCTGACATGATGTTCTATCACTGCCAAATACATTAGTATTTCTTATAAACAAGGATATTCTTCTAGTCAACCACAATAAATCTTCAAAGTAAGGAAATAAACAGTGATAATACCTTTAATTCTCAGGCCCGATTCAAGTTTTGCTAATTGTGCTGATAATGTCCTTTCACAGGAAAAGGATTCAGTTGAGATACAGAAAATTACCTTTAGTTTTTTGTCTATTTAGGCTTCAGTCATGACCTTGACATTTGAAAATTACAGGTCTGTTATTATCTTTCAGTTTGGGTTTATCTGATGTTTCCTCATTATTAGATTCAGGTAATGTATCTTTGGTAGGAATATCACAGAAATGAGGCAGTGTTCTTATGACATCTTTTTAGATGGCTCATGGTTTTGATTTGTTCCATTATGATGATAACTTTGTGTACTTGATTGAAGGGGTTTTTTTTGCTTCTCCACTATAAAATTACTATTTTCCTTATGTAATTAAAAGTATTCTCTGGGGAGGTACTTTGAGACTATGTAAATATCCTATTATCAAATGTTCATTGTATTTAATCTCTGTGGATTCATGGTTTCATATTAAATTGGTTATAATCCTTTACGGTCAATATTACTATCAGTATTTATTTTGAATCTCAAATTGTTTCAGATTTGACTAGCACAAGCCCCTTTTAATTGGTCTCTAAGTCCTTTGGAAATACACCCATCATTCTTTGAGCCCTTTATCACTTTTTGGCTCAAGAAAATGAACCAGGCTTTTTTTGTACTTTCTCTGCCTAGCCTTTGAGTTAGCCAGTTCCCCCCAGGAGCTCTGGTTCATTTTAATAGGCTATGACATTTAGAAGTCAAGATCTGGGCACTGGGCAGTCTTTACTTTTGGGGTGTCACTGCTCCCAAGCCTTCTCATGAATAGGGAATAAGTATACGTATATGAGTAAATGTATAAATATATACACATTTACCTCTATATTTATTTCTATATCCATCTGTACAATTGAAAACTATCAGTTCACAACAATACCTCCAATTTCAGTTTGACATCCCAAGGTTCATATTCGTTTTCTCTACTTCAATAATAGTAACTCCCTTCTCTGACAATGAGAAATCTGGCTCTCAGTATCCTTAATATATTAGCATATTTGACCCATCTATGTGACCAGTCTCTGACTGCTGCCACTCTCTGTCCTATGATGTCATCCTCATTGTTGCCTGTGTTCTAGCATTCTCTACTAAACCATCCTTCTCTATCTCGCCTCTCTCGGGTTCTGATACTCTATTAAAATGCCCTCCTACACAGAGACTTTCCATAGGTTTTACTACACCAGGCTGCCTTCTCTCCCCTTGTGTGGATACCCTCTTGACCTTGTTCAGGTTCATATACTCTGTGCTGGGCAGCCCTCCATTATGGTACCTTCCTTCTCCTTCTGTGCTGTACCACCTCTCCATTCTTACTTTGTTCTGGCTTTGCTTCTCCCATACCAGGGATGCTCTCTTCTTCCTGTTTGGACCCTGAAAACTAATATTAAAACACAGTGTTCATATTAAAATAAAATTGTTTCTTAATATACGGGAAAGGTTCTTCATTTTACTTTTGGATATACTTTTGCTAGTGTGTGTCATTAATCTTTTATTCTCTCTCTCTCCCCCGCCCCCCACACACACCTCTTTTTTTTTACTTGTTTAGCTGTCTTTTTGGAGCCGTTAAATATTTTAGGACTTTCAGAGACTTAAAAATGAACAATCAGTTATGAATATAAACATAGAGAGCCTTTATGATTTTTTGCCAGATTCCACTGCCTTGGGTGGTATTTTCAAATAAAAAATATCTTAACTTGAGAAACAGTTTTACTTATGAATGACATGTTTTACACAGAAAAATGCAATGCAGCATAGGAATAGGACACTCTATACTACTGATACTGGCCACTCTATACTGATAACTAGTATGTTTACTAGCTCCCTATGGCTTCTGAAACAAAATACTAGTCACTGTATGGCTTGAGACAAGATAAATATATTGCCTCACAGTTCTGGAGGCTGGAAGTCTGAAATCAAGATGTCAACAGGCTGGGCCATATTTCCTCTGAAACCTATAGGGGAATCCTTTCTTGCCTCTTCCTAGCTTTTGGTGGTTTGTTGGCAGTCTTTATTGCTCTTTGGCTTTCTGCTGCATAACTGCAGTCTCTCCCTTCCTTGTCACATGGCAGTCTCCCTGTGTGTCTTCACGTGGCTGTCTTTTACATGTAACCAGTCATATTGAATTAAGAGTCTACCCTACTACAGTATGATATCATCTTAACTCATTGCCTGTACAATGGCCCTGTTTGCAAATAAGATCACATTTTGAAGTACTGAGTGTTAAGACTGTGACAAATATTTTTGGGGGGACACAATTCAACCCATCACAGTATATAAACTAAGGCTTCATTTCATTTTTTTATAGGAAAAAATCCTCAGATTATACCTAAGAGCAGTCTTTTTGTTGTTAACTCATGTAATATATAGTATTATATAGTCATACAGCCTCATAATTTAGTGTCACTAGCTATAAGAATTAGTAACATACATGTTTTCATTTTGTTTTATTTTGCATTAGACTGTTTCTGGTAATATTAAGAAGGGAATGTTAGTTTGGCCAACTAGCTCTCTCATAAATATCTTTGATTAGCTAGCCAGCATCTGTAATCAGTTTGACTCTCAGACTTTAGGAAAGTCATTTGGGGAAGATTTAAGGTAATTATGTAAGCTGAGAATCTGGACTCCTTTTTTCCTGTCCAGAAAAGAAAATCAGTAGCTACTTCCATAAGATTTTTAAGGATCAGTGTTACTTCCTGTCCTTTTTAGTTTTGGAGGGACTGGTCCTAGCTGTAAATATTTTCCTAATCAGCACATCAGTCCTTTGTGGAAGCCTTTAAAATACTTTTCAGATTTACTAATTTTTGAGGAACCCTAAGCAATATATTGACTTCATACATGATTCATGAATTTCAGTATTCCTTATACCGTTTCTTAGTTGCTGTTTTTTTTCTTAACCATCTGGAGATATACTTTAAATTAAGCTCTTTCCTCATTTGATATAAGCATGTATATCTTAATTAAACACAATATTTACTAAATTAGTTCAGACTTGTGCTGGTTAAGTTGCATGATTTGCCAAAACTTGTGAATGAACTAAATCTTCCATTGGCTGAATTATATGATTATCTTAAACTTCTAAACGAACTAAATTTTCTCTGAAAATTTCCAGTGTGGAATTATTTGCCTAAGATGAGTTCTTATACTTTCTTCTTAAGAATATTGATTTTAGAAAATGGTGTTTTCTGGATCATCAGTATTCCCTGAGAATGAAACTTAAATTTCTTATTTTGATTAACCTGAATGTCTTTTCTTTCTATATAATATTTATAACCTTACTTTCAATGTATTGCATAAAGAATGCTCGTATTTTCCATTTTAAACATCCAAAATACTTCCTCCAACATTTGAAAATTTTGATATTAAAGAAGTTTTTCTGGGGTGCCTGGCTGGCTCCATCAGAGCATGTGACTCTTGAACTCAGGGTTGTGAATTCAAACCCCACATTGGGCATATAACTCACTTAATTTAAAAAGGGGACTATTTACACCCTTTTAAAAAACAAAAAAAGCAAGTTTTTCCAAGTTCTTATCCAAATATCTTTGCTTTATTTTGAATAACTTTTAATATTTTTCCCACTGACATTAGGCTGCCATATAGAATATCTAGTACAGTACATTGCTTCTTAAAAATTTATTCAACAAGTTATTTTACTAAGCATTGCAACAAGTTCTAGGGATCCAATAAGAAGTAAGTCTCTAATCCAGAGGAATTTATAATCCAGTGGAGATTGGGGTAAAAAAAACAATTACAGCATAGTATTATCAGAAACTCTAAGGGATATTATATTCTAACCTACTTGCAAGCTAACAAGTTAGCCTGCCAATTTGGTAGATGCTGACAAAAGACACAAGACTCCTGGGTCAGAGAGACAGGACTTTAGTATTTAGAACAAGCAGTAGCTAGAGTATTAGCATTTTCTTAGACTGATTCCCCAAACTCCATTTCCCACTGGGTGAAGTGAAGAGAGCCAGGTGACCCCTGCACATGCAGTGTGTTATACAGGGGAGAATTTCAGAGATTAGGGAACCTGGATCTTTTATAATGAGCAATAAGTATTTTGCCTACTGTTCTGGAGGAGATATCATCTTAATCTTCTGAGACTGTAAACAAACTCACCCTTTGCTTTAGAAGGAGACACTGTATCTTTCAAAACTACTCACTATACAAACATCTTTGAAAAGACTGTCCAGAACAAAGGCAGTCAGTGTCTTTGCTCAGAAGATAGGCAAAAATGCAAAAGGCCAGTAGAGAATTAGCTCCTAATTCCCCGTGAAGAGATTCTCTCTCTTGTCAGCTTTGAAGAAGAAAGTTGTAAAGAGACCCTGAATTAGTTGTCTACTGCTGCATAACAAATTACCATGACCATAGTGGCTTAAAACTGCACATATTTATTATCTCAAAGTTCCTGTGAATCAGAAGTCTATGTACATTCTAGCTTGATTCTCTGCTTAGGGTCTCTCAGCATGCAGTTAAGATGTCATCCAAGGTGGAATACTCACGTGGAGTACTCAACTAGGGAAGGATCTATGTACCCACTCTTGTGGTGTTGGCAATATTTAGTTTCTTGCAACTGTAGGATTCATGGCAGCTTACTTCTTAGAAGCCAGCAAAGTGTAGAGAGATTAGAGAGGGATACAGAGAAGGAACAAACAGGGAAGAAAGCATCAGTGATATGAAAGTGTAAGAGTATCTGTATGCTTGTAGTAAGAGCTCCTCTACAGCAGAATTTCTCAACCTAGGCATGATAGACATTTTGGGCTGGATAATTCTTTTCCTGTCCCATGTGTTCTAGGATGTTTAGCAGTAACCTTGGTTTCTACCCACTAAATGCTAATAGAATCTCTCCGGTTGTAACAACCAAAAATGCCTTCAAGCATTGCCAAAGTGAACATCCACGTAACGACCACTCAGGTAAAGAAATAGGTGTTTTGCCATTACTTTAAAAACTCCAGTTTTGCTTCTTTCGGTTCATTATTCTCTCCCTCCCTCCAAAAAGAAACTACTTTTTTGTAATGGTGTTCTTGTTTTTCTTTCTAATCTAGTTTTACCCATTATTTTAAAAAACTTCACATATAAGGAAACATTCATGTGCATTTTTTATATGTGGCTTTGTTTGGCCAACATTATGTTTGTGAGATTTAACTATGTTGTTGCATTTATCTATAGCTCATTTATTTCTATTGCTATGTAATCTTTCACTGTATGAATATGCCATTATTTATTTCACTGTTGGAATTTTTAAATTTTTTTTATTTAAAAAATTTTTTCTTAACATTTATTTATTTTTGAGAGACAGAGAGAGACAGAGCATGAGCAGGGGAGGGGCAGAGAGAGAGAAGGAGACACAGAATCTGAAGCAGGATGCAGGCTCTGAGCAAGCTGTCAGCACAGAGCCTGATGCGGGGCTCGAACCCACAAACTGTGAGATCATGACCTGAGCTGAAGCCAGATGCTCAACCAACTGAGCCACCCTGGCGCCCCTTCACTGTTGGACTTTTGAGTTGTTGACAGTTTCTGGAAATTACAAATAATATTGCTAAACAATATTGTAAATATTTCCTTATATAATTGTGCACATATTTTTATTGGGCACATAGTTTGGAGTGGAATTTCTGAGTCATGAGGAATGCATATCTTCAACTTGAGTAGATAATGAAAATGTTTTTCAGAATGATCGTATCAATTTATACTCCTATTAGCAGTGTATGTGAATTCCCATTACTCCTCCCCCAAACAATATTATCAGTTTAAAAATTTTAGCCATAGTGATTGGTAGCTAGTGGTATTTCATTGTGTTCTTAATTTGCATTTTTCTGATAATGAGGTTGAACATCCTTTCATATGTATATTGACCATTTGAATATCTTCTTTTGTGAATGTCTCTTGCCGATTTTGGGATTTGTAGAGCTTTTATGATTCCTTGGTTGTTTTTGTGTGTTGCACAAATCTTTTCCCATTTCACTGACTTTTTTACCCAGTGTTGTAGAGTAGATATTGTTGCTGTGCCACCCATATCCCCTTGACGTTCGCTTTTGTACAAGGAAGTCTTCTTACTACAAACAACTGAAACTCACTGCCTGAGGACTTTCTTTAGCCACATGAGAAACTTGAGGGTAATCAGGGAGTGGTTGCCCAGCAATAGATCTTAACCAATACCAAACAGGAGTTGGTTAATAAATATGCCATTTTCCTTACCTCTGGAGATAGCTTCTGAAGCTTACTCTACACCATCTCTGAATGGTCTCCAGGATTGAGCCACGGTGCCATGTAGCGATATCATGATCAGCAGTGTATCCCGTATTGCTGCTCTTCCCTACTCTCTTGCCTGTACTTCTTAGAATCACTGTTCAATTATTATTTTTTTAACGTTTATTTATTTTTGAGACAGAGAGAGACAGAGCATGAACGGGGGAGGGTCAGAGAGAGGGAGACACAGAATCTGAAGCACAGAATCTGTCAGCACAGAGCCCGATGCGGGGCTTGAACTCACGGACCGCGAGATCATGACCCGAGCCTAAGTCGGCCGCTTAACCGACAGAGGCACCCAGGTGCCCCAAATATGCAGGAGTATTATTAACTATAGTCACCATGCTGTCCATTACATCCTCATGACTTATTTAGTGTACAACTGGAGGTTTGTGCCTTTGACCTCCTTCTTCCATTTTGCCCACCCCCTGCCTCTGGCAGCCCCTCGTCTATTCTCTGTGTCTATGAACTTGTTTTTTTCTTTGTTTTTAGATTCCACATATCAGTAGTGAGATCTTTGTTGACTTTCTTTGCGTGACTTATTAGAAGTTCTTAATTTAAATGTAGATCCTAGGGGCACCTGGGTGGCGCAGTCGGTTGAGCGTCCGACTTCAGCCAGGTCACGATCTCGCGGTCTGTGAGTTCGAGCCCCGCGTCAGGCTCTGGGCTGATGGCTCAGAGCCTGGAGCCTGTTTCCGATTCTGTGTCTCCCTCTCTCTCTGCCCCTCCCCCGTTCATGCTGTGTCTCTCTCTGTCCCAAAAATAAATAAATGTTGAAAAAAAAATTAAAAAAAAAAATAAATGTAGATCCTAGTTTATGCTTTTTCTTTTATAGTGGTGGTTGTATCCTGCATAAGAAGTCTTTACCTACCCCAATGTCTTGACTGTACCCGTGGGATTTTAATTTATGGAGATGACTAAGTGATGACATAGGCTGATGTTATTAAAAGAAGATTTTTATTACTTACGATTTCTGAGAGAAGGGAGCTTGCAACATGGGGTCACATGGGGAAGTACCAGCGTTGGTCAGGAGCCAAAGGAATGAGGGGACAATATCACAAAAGCCTTTATTACTACAGGAGTGAGAAGTTGTTAGGTGGAAATGTCCCCTATTAGGTAGAAAGTAAAAACACAAATGTTGGAGTTTGTGGTTGTAGGGTTTGTAATATGATTTCTGTGCACCCACAAAAACCAGACCATGGGAGAGATATAGGCAACTTTGGCCATTAGTTGGCCCTGTGATTAATGTATGTCAAATCATCAATTATAAAATTTCTAAAAGTTGACAAACTTAAAAAAAAAAAAAACGGTGCCTGGGTGCCTCAGTCATTTAAGCATCTGACTCTTTAGCTCAGGTCATGATCTCATGGTTTGTGAGACTGACCTCTGTGTCTAGCTTTGTGCTCACAGTGTAGAGCCTGCTTGCGATTCTCCCCCTTTCTGCTCCTCTCCCACATGCACACACTTTCTCTCCCTTAAAATAAAGAAACTTAAATAACTTAGAACACCCAAGGTAGTAAAGAAATTCTTCTTTCATATATTCCAGATGTTTTATTGTTTCACTTTTTTGTATTTAGATCTGTAATCCATTTGGAATTGATATTTCTATGTGGTTTGAGGAAGGGGGCCACATTTCCTTTTTTTTTCATACAGATTCATAATCTTGTTGGTATCATTTATAGAAAAGACTATCATTTCCCCATTACTCTATAGTCAGCCTTTGTCATAAGTCAAATGCTTGGGTTAAATCATATGTTTGGGTCTATTTCTAGACTCTGTCCCATTGGTCCTTCTCTCTGTCCTTGTGCTAATGCCACAGTTTTTTTTAATTGCTCTAACTTTATTATAATCTGATATTCATTAGAGTTAATCCTTCTACCTTGTTCTTCAAGGGCAAATTGGTATTTTTGGAAGATATTCTCCTTTGGTAATAGGGATGAAAGTTGTCTTCTGTTTGGTGACTATTACTTATTTTTAATCTTCTGAGCATGAGGTAATTTGTTTTGGGGCTAATAACATTTATTTTGGTATTTCTTCTTAATTGGATCATATGGTCACTGAAGAGTCCAGGTATTGTGCAATAAGCATATAGGTCAGGAGACTACAAAAAGAAACAGTGCTATATCAAGTACATTATATCATAATGTGATATGCGGAAACCCCTTGTCTGTATTGGTAGATTTGTCCATTCAGAAAAAATTCTTCATTTCCCCAGGTTTAGTACCACTGTTTGGTTCTAGGGATAGTATAATTTGATTTATAAAAAGTTCATTTATAAAATTTTGAATGCTAATATTGCTTTACCTTGAAAAACTATAATTAATTTGGACAACTAGAATTACGGAAATTGTTTTACTTGCACAAACAGGAACCAGTGAGGGAAATTTGTCATTCTGTAGCTATCTGGGAGGTTTGGATGAAGCTTTTCAAATATCATCTTGCCACAAATACCCTTTGTGCCTTTTTCAGTTAATCTTAGTCTCTTGGTACCGTTCAGGATTGAACTGTATCTCCTGTCACTACTGTAGGTTAAGCTGGACCCAAAGGGCTGAAGTAGAAATGAAAGTTGGACACAATGAGATGAACTCTCCTCATTGTCAGACTTTCTGGAAACTAGTGCACTAGGCTTATGATGGGTCAGTAATTGTAACTATCGTCTATATTGTCTATGCTGAGTAGGTTCATATATAAAAATGTATGAATATGATCAGTGTAGAATATTCAAGAGGAAAACCCATTCTTGTATTGTGTATTTATGGTGTCCACATTTATCTTAATAGGTTAATGCAGCTGAATCAAAGATAACAAATTTAATATACCTAAAACATACCTTGGAACTTGTGGATCCTTTAAAGGTAACTTTAGCTGTATATTGTACAAAACATGTCTAGCATCAGTTTTTAAAAAAACTTTTTGTCTCCAAATAATTTCAAATTTAGATAAAGTTGCAAGAATAGTATAATAAATTTCCATATTCTCTCCTTACTCACACAACAGACACTACCAATTGTTATACTTATCATTACTCTTACTGAACTATTTGAAAATTATAGTACCTAAATACTAAAGTGTATATCTCTGAGAACAAAGATGTTTTCTTAAATAAACATGGTGTAATTAAAAAAATTAGGATATTTAACATTGATCCAATACTATTATGTGTACAATATGTTCAAAATTTTCTAATTGTTTTAATAATATTTTTAATGGATTTCTAATCTTGATACAGGGTCAACCCCAGGACCATGCATTGTATTTACTGTCATGTTTCTTTATACCTTTTTAAATTAAAAGTTTCTCATCCTTTCTTTGTCATGATATTAACATTCTAAAGAGTGGCAGTTGTTTATAGGATATTCCTCAATTTGTGTGCATGGTTATTTTCTCATGATTAAATTTAGCTTGTACATATTCAGCAGTAATACTCTATGGGAAAAGTTGTACCTTTCTTAGTACATCACATCAGGAGGCACGTGATACCATTTCACATTCTGGTGATATGAATTTTGATCAATTCACTGTGAAGTTATTAATCTATGGAGAGATACTTTGAGACTATATAAATATCCTGTTCACTTGATTTTAATATTTATTTCTAACTCTTACTTGAAGTACCTCTGATGTGATTTTTTATAAATACTATATTTTAAATACTAAAATTTGCAAAACTTGTTTTTAAACATATATTTATTTAAATAATCTCTACACCCAGTGTGGGGCTCAAATGCACAAGCCTCAGTTCAGGAGTCTCATGCTTTACCAGCTGAGCCAGCCAGGTACCCCTGTGCAAAACATTTTTAAAAATTAAGGCGACAAAGAAGAACTGCTTTTTTAAAGAAAAAATAATGGAAAATGTGGAAGAATTTTGTTATAGAGTTCATTCTAATAAATACTATATAATGAAAACAATTTGGCAAAAGGTTTAAAAAATGTTGCCATCTTTCTTAGAATGAAAGAAGTATAATAAATCATCCCCCACAATTGATAGATTTGATAAAACACAAATTTTAAGCTTTGACATGTCAAAGGCAAAGTAAAGGCCAAAGAAAATTAGGAAACAGTCTCTTTAACAAATGGTGCTGGGAGAGCTGGACAGCAACATGCAGAAGAATGAAACTAGACAACTTTCTTACACCATTCACAAAAATAAACTCAAAATGGATAAAGGACCTGAATGTGAGACACTAAACCATCAAAACCCTAGAGGAGAAAGCAGAAAACCTCTCTGACCTCAGCCGCAGCAATTTCTTACTTGACACATCCCCAAAGGCAAGGGAATTAAAAGCAAAAATGAACTATTGGGACCTCATGAAGAAAAAAGCTTCCGCACTGCAAAGGAAACAGTCAACAAAACTAAAAGGCAACCGACAGAATGGGAAAAGATATTTGCAAATGACATATTGGACAAAGGGCTAGTATCCAAAATCTATAAAGAGCTCACCAAACTCCACACCCGAAAAACAAATAATCCAGTGAAGAAATGGGCAGAAGACACGAATAGACACTTCTCTAAAGAAGACATCCAGATGGCCAACAGGCACATGAAAAGATGCTCAACATCACTCCTCATCAGGGAAATACAAATCAAAACCACACTCAGATATCACCTCATGCCAGTCAGAGTGGCTAAAATGAACAAGTCAGGAGACTATAGATGCTAGAGAGGATGTGGAGAAACAGGAACCCTCTTGCACTGTTGGTGGGAATGCAAACTGGTGCAGCCGCTCTGGAAAACAGCGTGGAGGTTCCTCAAAAAATTAAAAATAGATCTACCCTATGACCCAGCAATAGCCCTGCTAGGAATTGACTCAAGGGATACAGGAGTGCTGATGCATAGGGGCACTTGTACCCCAATGTTTATAGCAGCACTTTCAACAATAGCCAAATTATGGAAAGCACCTAAATGTCCATCAACTGATGAATGGATAAAGAAATTGTGGTTTATATACACAATGGAATACTATGTGGCAATGAGAAAGAATGAAATATAGCCTTTTGTAGCAACGTGGATGGAACTGGAGAGTGATATGCTAAGTGAAATAAGCCAGGCAGAGAAAGACAGATACCATATGTGTTCACTCTTATGTGGATCTTGAGAAACTTAACAGAAGACAATGGGGGTGGGGAAGGAGAAAAATAAAGTTAGGGAGGCAAATCATAAGAGACTCTTAAAAGCTGAGAACCAACTGAAGGTTGTTGGGGGGTAGGAGGGAGGGGAGGGTGGGTGATGGGTATTGAGGGGGGCACCTGTTGGGATGAGCACTGGGTGTTGTATGGAAACCAATTTAACAATAAATTTCATATTTAAAAAAATAAAATAAAAACTTTTCATGGTGTAAAAATAGGAAAAATTTATAACAGACAAAATATTACTTTCTGTCATAAAACTCATGTAATTTCATAAGAGAATACTGGAATACCAATAGAAATATGCAAAATGCTCCTAAAATGGAAATCAAAGGAGTTAATAAATAGTACCAAAAATATTCAACCTCAATATTAGTCAAAGAAATACAAATTAAAGTCATTTTTTATATATCAAAAAAACAAAGGTTTATTTTTCCTTTAACGGATACAACTTACTGCTAATGAGAGAATAGTAAAACATACAGCTTCATAGACAGCTGGTAGGAGTACAAATTGTACATACTTCACAAGGAAGTTTTTCAACATCTATCTTTTGATGCTGTTATACTACTAGAGATCTGTACAAAAGAACTCCTAAGAAATATTGACCAAGATTTATGCCCAGTTATGGTCATTGCAGCATTATTTATATTAGTGAGAAATTATAAGTAGCATACAACTCCAGAATTAAGGGAAGAGACTTTTCTAGAGGGTGAAATATGACTTATTAAAAATTTATACTATTAAAAGTTTCTCTTTTTTTAACATTTATTTTTGAGAGAGAGAGACAGAATATGAGCAGGGGAGGGGCAGAGAGAAAGAAAGACCCCAGCACAGACCCTGACGTGGGGCTCGAACTCACAACCTGAGATCATGACCTGAGCTGAAGTTGGCCCTTAACCAACTGAGCCACCCAGGTGCCCCTTATTAAAAGTTTCTAATGCTTGTGATGGAGTATTAAGTAGGGGAGAAAAGGAGTATGCAATGATATAATGATTTTTTATTTGAAGAAGTGACAGGAAATATACCATCATGTTTCGATTATTTATTTGGAAGAATGGTAGAAGTAATTTAAATGTTTTTCTTTATGCTTTTATGAGTTTTGCAGTTTTTTAAAGTATTTAAATATTTTCTATTCATAAGCAAAAGTTATTACTGCCATTGCCTTATAGCAAACTAAAATAGGTAAAAGTCAGGTTAACTGTGTTTTCTTCTTTTTTCTGTTTATTCAAATAGTGACCACTTACAGTTTCCATTAAGCAAAATTAGATCCCTGCTTTTTCCATATAATAATGGAGAATTCTGGGGCGCCTGGGTAGCTCAGTCAGTTAAGTGTCTGACTTCGGCTCAGGTCATGATCTCGCCATTCCCAAGTTCCAGCCTCGCATCTGGCTCTGTACTGACAGCTCAGAGCCTGGAGCCTGTTAACAGATTCTGTGTCTCTCTCTCTGTCTCTCTCTCTCTCTGTCCCTCCCCCACTCACACACACACACACACACACTCTCTCTCTTTCTCTCTCTCTCTCAAAAATAAACATTAAAAAAATTAGAAAGAATGGAGAAATTGCTCTATTTATGAATATGTAAAGCACTTTTTTAGTTTAATGCATATTTAAAACGCAGATTTTAGAATTATATGTAGAGTACTCTAAATGTACAATGATAGTGGGTGCCTGGGTGGCTCAGTCGGTTAAGCGTCTGACTCTTGATTTCTCATCAGGCCAGGATCTCACTATTGGGGAGATCAAGCCCAGTGATGGCATCTAGCTGTACCCTAACAGTGCAGAGCCTGCTTGGGATTCCCTCTATCTTTTTTTGCCCCTCCCCTGCTTGTGCACATGCCCTCCCTCTCAAAATAAACTTAAAAAAAATAAATAAATATACAGTGATAGCTATTTAAGTACCTACCTCTAAAAAGTACTTGAATGCTAACAATTAGTTGACAGATAAGAAAAATTAAAGTCATAATAGTAAAGCAGTAGATCCCCTTTATTAGCCAGGTGTTCTTTATCTGAAAATAAGAAAGATACCATTTATCCTCACCCACATACCTAAATTATCTATTATGGGTACACACATGAGAAGATGAAGCCAGAAAGTCAAGAAAGCCCTTGGTAAACTGTAAAGTTGTAAACAAATATAAAATGATATGTTTGAATAGTGTCATAATTCATTATTTTTAATTATCTTTATTTTATTTTTTAACAGATTGCTCTGAAGAACTGTAACACACCTTTATTAAGAGCTTACTGTGGTTCCTTAGAAGATAAGAGGTCTTTGTCACTCAGCTGTTAATAAAATATCCATGCTAATTACTCCTTTCTTGCTGATCATAACTGATGTTAAAGACTCTAATTGTAGGGGCGCCTGGGTGGCGAAATCAGTTAAGCGTCCGACTTCAGCCAGGTCACGATCTCGTGGTCCGTGAGTTCGAGCCCCGCGTCGGGCTCTGGGCTGATGGCTCAGAGCCTGGAGCCTGTTTCCGATTCTGTGTCTCCCTCTCTCTCTGCCCCTCCCCTGTTCATGCTCTGTCTCTCTCTGTCCCAAAAATAAATAAACGTTGAAAAAAAAATTAAAAAAAAAAAGACTCTAATTGTAATCTATAGAGCAATTACTTGAAATCTGGTTAACAGTACCTTTAAGCTATTCATCAAAGTTCTAATTATACATTACATCTTATAAATACCCATAAATAAGGAAACAGCACGTTGAGTATTTTTGTTAATGGAAGATTGGAATGTTATTAAAAATTGAAATCATACACAATTTTAATAATTTTTTTAGCCATTCTACATGGAAAGACTTGCAAATATGAAAATATATTCTTTTGTAAACCAAAAAGGCCCAATGTAACCAAAAAATAGTAGATATAAATGTTGAATAAGATCTAAATACAGTTTAATTTTAATATTGTTTTTAGCAATGGTGCCTTGATTCTTGACCAAAAAGACTTGTGATAGTAAGAACTGTTATTTTGTTGATTCAGGATTCACATCTTTTGTGAGTCACAAATTGAAGTTAATAATAAAACAGAATTACAAATAAAATACAGAACAGAGTAAAACAAAAGATTAGGAAAATAGATGTTATCAGACTTTTGGTTTGCATGATCACTGCAGTTAATTACTGATTATTGTGAGGTTCTGTTACACTGTCTTACAGTATGTGTTTAGTGCTGCCAGCTGAGGGCATGGACCATGCATTTAATTCTTCTTTGAATCTGTGCACCTGACACATTGATTGATACATGGTATAAGTGTTTATTGAGTCAGTGAACATGAAGCCAGAGTAACAGTTCTTAGTGGACATATTTTATACTCATAGGCATAGTCAATGTAAATAATTTGGGAGAGCTTTTTATTAACAGTTGTAGAATTATTCTTGGTGGCTTCCTGTTATTTTTTTTTTAATGTTTATTTATTTTTGAAGGAGAGAGAGACAGAGTGTGAGTGGGGGAGGGGCAGAGAGAGAGAGAGAGAGAGACAGACAGACAGACAGAATCTGAAGCAGGCTCCAGGCTCCGAGCTGTCAGCACAGAGCCCGACCTGGGGCTCAAACTCACAAACCGCGAGATCATGACCTGAGATGAAGTCGAACGCTCAACCTGTTGAGCCACCCAGGTGCCCCCACTTCCTGTTACTTTAAAAGACTGATCTTGATTAACAAAATATTTTAAAATTGATATAGCCACAGTTCTAACTTACATGTGTGTATGTTTTATTTTCAAAAACATTTTTAACACATTTCAAGAAAATATATTACTTGTTACATTTGAAATTATTTCAAGAAAATATATCATTAACTGTGACTCAGATTATAAATTAAAATAATTGTTTGACTTAACTGCCTTTAATATTCTTTTTTAGGTTTGGAATCATACTTGAAAAGATTAAAACCATAATTAATGATGATGCAAGATACATGAAAGGATGCCTGAACATGAGGACTCAGAAGTGCTATGCAGTGAGATCCAACATAAATGAATTTCTTGACATTGCTAGAAGAACATATACAGAGATTGTAGATGACATAGCAGGTAATTTAGTTACTTCAGCATATTTTTCTGTTTTTTTTAGAAATTAAACCTTTTTAGGACATGCTGTGCTTTTCTGCTGGTGATAACTAGCCATACATATTTTTAATTAAATTTTTGTTACCAAAACAGATAAGGCTAACACATATTATCATTTAAAATACATTAAAATATGATTATGAAGGTAAATATCTTTAAGTGTTATAATATGTCTGTTCTTTTCTTCAAACTTAAATATAGATTTTCTTCAAACTTAGAGTCACCTGAAAATCAGGAGATGTTTGTTTACCTTCATATAACACTGTGTATAAATTACATGAAAAGTGCAGGCTGTCAGTATGAAGTGGTTTCAGAGGAAGAGCTATATTTGTCTAGAAGAGGTGGCATTTGAGCAAGTACAGTAATTCAGTAAGCAAATTTGTGGAGTTTCTTATAAATATAGAAAAATTCTGTTTGGGGTACTAGGACTACATAGTAAACAAAACAAAGTCCTGGTCCTCATGGAGATTATATTATAGTAGTGGAGACAGACAATAAAGAAACACACATACACACATGTTTGTGTATAATAGGTATACATAGAGATACGTATATCAGCCACATAGATCATATAATATCACAAGGGTATAAGATATATGAGAAAAATATAACAAGTTAGAGGAGTCAAGAGAGTGACTGGATATGGAAGCATAGAGGATGGGAATGTTTTAGTAGATAGCATAGCCGAGAAAGGAATTCCATCTACTGGTAGTGGTACAGACCAAATGACAAAAGCTAAGGAAATCTCAAGGGATAAGGAAGGCAATTGGTTAGGATGGAATAGGGCATTCCTTGACAAAACTAAGGTACCAGAATTTAGTTTTCGAAGGCTGGGAGTTTGGATGAAGCGATGGAGACAGGGAGGCCATTTTAAACTATTACAAGTTAAAAAATTAGAGTGATAGCAATGTATATGAGAAGAGAGAAATGCAAAAGGTGAAGGAAGAAATTACAAGTTAATAATTGAGTAGGTATAGCCATGGTAAAGGGAAATGTAGCTATTGGTGCTGATTGAAATTTCTAGCCTGAGAGTGGTTGTATGACTGAGAAGAGCAAGAAATTTGTTGGGAGGAACTATTTTTGAGGAATAAAGATGTTAATTTTCACAAGTAATGTTCAAAGTATTAATGGCCATCAAGTTAAAAATATACGAGCCCAGTATTACCTTGATTCCAAAACCAGACAAAGACCCCTCCACAAAGGAGAATTACAGACTAATCTCCCTGATGAACATGGATGCAAAAGTTCTCAATGAGATATAGCAAACTGAATCTAGCAATACATTAAAAGAATTTTTTACCATGATCAAGTGGGATTTATTCCTGGGCTATAGGGGTGGTTCAGTATCTGCAAATCAATCAACATGATACATCACATTAATGAAAGAAAGGATAAGAACTACATTATCCTCTCACTAGATGCAGAAGAAGCGTTTGAAAAAATACCGCACTCTTTCTTGATGAAAACCCTCAAGAAAGCAGGGATAAAAGGAACATACCTCAAGGTCATAAAGGCCATATACGAAAGACCCACTGCTAATAACATCCTCAATGGAAAAACTGAGAGCTTTTCCCCTAAGGTCAGGAACATGACAGGAATGTCCACTCTCACCATTGTTGTTCAACATAGTGTTGGAAGTCCTAGTGTCAGCAATCCGGCAACACAAAGAAACAAAATGCATCCAAATCAGCAAGGAAGAAGTCAAACTTTCGCTGTTTGCAGGTGACGTCATACTCTATGTGAAAACCCAAAAAATTCCACCCAAAACTGCTAAAATTGATCTATAAATCTAGCAAAGTCACAGGGTATAAAATTAGTGTACAGAAATAGGTTGCATTTATATACACTAATAATGAAGCAGCAGAAAGAGAAATAAAGGAATTGATCCCATTTACAATTGCACTGAAAACCATACAATATGTAGGAATAAACCTAATCAAAGAGATAAAAGCTGAAAACCATAGAAAGCTTATAGAAGAAGTTGAAGAGGACACAAAGAAATGGAAAACATCCTATGCTCATGGGTTGAAGAACAAATATTGTTAAAATGTTGATAGTGTCCAAATCAATCTATACATTCAATGCAATCCCTATCAAAATAACACCAATATTCTTCATAGAACTAGAACAAGTCATTCTAAAATTTGTATGGAACCAGAAAAGGCCCCAAATAGCCAAAGTAATGTTGAAAACCAAACCTGGAGGCATCACAATCCTGGACTTCAAGATGTATTACAATGCTGTAATCATTAAGACAGTACAGTACTGTCATAAAAACAGACACATAGATCAATGGAACAGACTAGAGAACCCAGAAATGTACCCACAAATGTGTGGCCAACTAATCTTCAACAAAGCAGTAGAGTATCGAATGGAAAAAAGAGTCTCTTCAGCAAATAGTGTAGGGAAAACTGGACAGTGACATGCAGAAGAATGAACTTGGACCACTTTCTTAAACCATACACAAAAATAAATTCAAAATGAATGAAAGACCTAAATGTAAGACAAGAAACCATCAAAATCCTAGAGGAGAAAACAAGCAACGACCTCTTTGACCTTGGCTGCAGCAACTTCTTACTACAGAGGTCTCCAGAGGCAAGGGAACAAAAGCAAAAATGAACTTTTGGGACCTCATCAAGATAAAAGTCTTCTGGATAGCAAAGGAAACAATTGACAAAACTAAAAGGTAACCTATGGAATGGGAGAAGATATTTACAAATGACATATCAGATAAAGGGTTGGTATCCAAAATCTGTAAAGAAGTTATAAAACTCCCCACTCAAAAAATAATCCAGTGAAGAAGTGGGCAAAAGACATGAACACACACTTTTCTAAAGAAGAAATCCAGATGGCTAACAGACACATTAAAAGATGCTCAACATCACTCATCATCAGGGAAATACAAATCAAAACCACAATGAGATACCACCTCACTCCTGTTAGCATGGCTAAAATAAACAACTCAGGCAATAACAGATGTTGACAAGGATGTGGACAAAGGGGAACCCTCTTGCACTGCCCATGGGAATGCAAGCTGGTGCAGCCTCTCTGGAAAATAGTATGGAGGTTCCTCAAAAAATTAAAAATAGAGCATGCTATGACCCAGCAATTGCACTACTAGGTATTTACCAAAAGGATACAAAAATGCTGATTTCAAGGGGCACATGCACCCCAATGTTTATACCAGTGCTATCAACAATAGCCAAAGTATGGAAAGAGCCCAAATGTCCATCAACTGATGAATGGATAACGAAGATATGGGGTATGTACAGTGTGTGTGTGTGTGTGTGTGTGTGTGTGTAATATTACTTGGCAATCAAAAAGAATGAAATCTGCCATTTGCAACAATGTGGATGGAGCTAGAATGTATTATGCTAAGCGAAATAAGTTGATCAGAGAAAGATAAATATATGATTTCACTCATATGTAGAATTTAAGAAACAAAAATGAACATAGGGGAAGGAAAGGAAAAATCATATAAAAACAGAAAGGGAGGCCAACCATAAAAGACTTTTAAATATGGAGAATAAACTAAGGGTTGCTGGAGGGAAGTGGGTGGGGGATGAGCTAAATGGGTGATAGACATTAAGGAGGGCATTTGTTGGGATGCGCACTGGGTGTTATATGTAAAGAATGAATCACTGAGTTCTATTCCTGAAGCCATTATAACACTATATGTTAACAAACTTGGATTTAAATTAAAAATACACACACAACACACACACACATACATACACATATGTATGTGTGTGTGTATATATATATAGATGCATACACATAATTCTGTGGTGAGTTTGAAGTTGATAGGAAGATTTTGATTTTTTAGGAATTTTATTTGTCACATCACCCATTTTTTTGAAATATTTTGTTTTGGGGCGCCTGGGTGGCACAGTCGGTTAAGCGTCCGACTTCAGCCAAGTCACGATCTCGCGGTCCGTGAGTTCGAGCCCCGCGTCAGGCTCTGGGCTGATGGCTCAGAGCCTGGAGCCTGCTTCGGATTCTGTGTCTCCCTCTCTCTCTGCCCCTCCCCCGTTCATGCTCTGTCTCTCTCTGTCCCAAAAGTAAATAAACGTTGAAAAAAAAAAAAATATTTTGTTTTGCAAAATATGTTTTGTAGAGAGAATTTCTTACTGTGAAATAATGATTGTTATAATTTATATGATTCTCTTCCTTTTCAAAAAAGTTAATAAATAAAAAAATGAATAAAAAATCTAATATTCTAATACAGAAAGTATAAAATAGTTTTATTTTTTATTTTAATTTTTAGAGGTTTTTACTTCCAAAGTACCTATCAAAATGTCTACCTTTGTACTACCAATTTTTTCTTAAAAGAATGCTTAAATATATGTTAGACATTAAATATCTTTATATATAAGTTTAAGAGTAGTAAGACCTTCATATTTATATATAAAATAATAAGAAAATGTGATTTCTTTAAACAGAAAGAGTAATTATTAAAATTCTTTTTGTTTTTCCTGTTTCTGGTCGCTAGGAATGATTTCGCAGCTCGCAGAAAAATACAGTCTTCCTTTAAGGACAAGTTTTAGCTCTGCTCGAGGATTTTTCATCCAGATGACTACAGATTGTGCAGCCCTTCCCAATAATCAACTTCCTTCAGAGTTTATTAAGGTTCATTTTAGCATTTTGGCTAGTAAATTGTTGTTTCTGATTTTGCAGAATTACATTTTACATATTTTCAGACATTCTTTGAATTTTACATGTCAAGTTTCTGAATGTTCTGTATATTGCTTCTACTCCTGTCAACTCACCTAACAGTTATATATTAATCTAAGAGTGAGGTAGAAATTTTTTATTTATTTGTTTATTTTTGAGAAAGACCAAACAGTGCATTCCACAGTTCTGGAAGCTTGGTATGTATAAAAAAGGAAAATGAAAAAAAGAAAGTCCAAGGATATTTTTGATCAAAGGAATTTGGAAAATATTGTACCGTCTCCTGTTGTAGGTAGTTCTTAGTGCATATTTGCCTATTAAAGGTTTAAAAATCCTGAAGTAAAGAAATCTGCTTAACTTTTTAAAATCCAGTATTGCCAAACCTTTGCACCAGGAAAATTTTTTTTCCTAAATACACATTAACTTCCCCATGATACACCAGTTTGGGAAAGTCTAACCCACTCTAATTTTGCTTTCTCTGCTCCCAGGGGGTAACTTTTGGCAAAAACAAACCATTTAACTTCTAGGGTTTTTAAATACAACACTGTAATACTAAATAATGTGGGATAGCTGAAGTAAAGAATGGGTGGAGACAGTAATGGGGTTAGAGCTTGAGTGAGGTTCAAATGTAGGGCAAGGGCTAAGATGGGTGAGAGATGGAGTGAAAGTTACATCTGTCATGCATGTTGCTTGGTGATAAGATGTACTGTTTAACGTTTCTACATGGCTATTTTAATTTTAAGACCTGTAAAAATAGCTGTGCCAGAATAGACTAGGTTAAAAAATCCTGCTTTAACTTTAAAAGTGATCTTTTCTTTTTTGCAGACATTATTTGAAAGTTTCTTTGTGATGCTTTGTTGCAAAAGTTAAAGTGATTAACCTAAATACCTGTACAGTTTAAAATCTGTAGGTTTTATTTTATAGGAGTGTACACATATCTTGACATTTGTTTTTTCATTTCCTAGCAGATATCTAAAGTGAAAAATTCTTATACCTTTACATCAACAGATTTAATTAAAATGAATGAAAGATGTCAGGAGTCTTTGAGAGAGATCTATCACATGACTTATATGTAAGCACATTTGAAATTTTTGAATATTAAATTGGTTAATTTGAGGCATTATGATAAATTTCATTAGTTGGCTTTTTGTCTGATTGCAGAAAATTATAAAATTATGAATGTTAGCAAAGAAAGATCATTTCCTGGAAGAACATGTAAAACGTTTAAAGTCTGTCACTGTGATTGGGATCACTCAGCCTCATAGAAGATTCAGGCAAATCTAATTGCAATATATATATGTGTGTGTGTGTGTGTGTATATATATATATCAGATTCGTATATATACATATATATACATATAAATGTATATATATATATATATATACATATATATACATATATATGTATGTATATATATATATACATATATATATACATATATATATATATATGTAACTGATACTTCTGTAGTATGCATTGCACCATGATGTAGAATTTGACACATCATGGGCTTATCTTGCGCTTGATTCAGTTTATTCTTTTCCTATGGTATGTAAGCCCTCAACTTCTCATGGCACGCATATATATATCACAATAGTGTCAATCTCTTGCTGTTCGTGAAACAGTAGCAATACAGATAGAAATAATAAATAGATCATTCATGGGGAAGGGAGGCAAAAAAATTGATCACTCATTGTTGGTGACCTGAAATGATAAAGACAAATATTGGACTTTCAAAACAATTTTAGGGCATAGAGCACAGAAATTATGGATATAGTAGCTTTGGGGAGCATATTTCTTCTTGTAAGGGAAAAACTTTTTTTTTTTTTTTAATTTACTTTTTTTTTTTTTAATTTTTTTTTTTCAACGTTTATTTATTTTTGGGACAGAGAGAGACAGAGCATGAACAGGGGAGGGGCAGAGAGAGAGGGAGACACAGAATCGGAAACAGGCTCCAGGCTCTGAGCCGTCAGCCCAGAGCCTGACGCGGGACTCGAACTCACGGACCGCGAGATCGTGACCTGGCTGAAGTCGGACGCTTAACCGACTGCGCCACCCAGGCGCCCCAAACTTTTTTTTTTTAAGTAATCTCTATACCCAACATGAGGCATGAACTCACAACCCTGACACCAAGAGTCACATGTTCTACCAACTGAACCAGTTATGCCCTCCAAGGAAAACCTTGTATATTATATCACAGTATAATAACTTTCCCATATAAAAGCTTAAATAATTATGTTGTTAGGGTGTGTGTATGTTGGCGGGGGTGGCAAGAGAGAAAGAGAGGGGAAAATATGTAACTTTTGTGTTGAATTTCACATTTGCAAGAATACAAAATTATTAGCAGGTGGGATCTGTTGTTGTATAGTGAGGGCTTGTTTGACTATAAAAATAATTTTATTAATAAAAATTCATTTTATTCATATGTAATAACCAATAATTTCAAAAACATAGTGTTAATCCACCAGAAGATGCATTCTTTTTTGAAACATTTTAAAACTGTTTGTTTATTTTTGAGAGAGAACAAGCACAAACAGGAGAGGGACAGAGAGAAGAAAGAATCCCAAGCAGGCACTGACATGGGGCTTGATCACACAAACAGTGGGATCATGACCTGAGCTGAAATCAAGAGTTAAAACTACTCTTGTAGCTGACTCTTGTAGACTGAGCCACCAGGTGCCCACAGAAGATGCATTCTTGCTACTAAGTGCTGTGAACTTAAGGAACTTCAATTTCTTAATTTCTAAAATGAGGCAAAAGAACAGTAGACTTTACCTGTAGTGTACAACTGAATTGTGAATGTTATGTTAGCAATGAATTTATTGTTTTACAATTATATTGTATGTCCCTTTTTAAAAGCATTACCTGACTTACCAAACATATTCTTTCAGGATAGTGTGCAAATTGCTTAGTGAGATTTATGAACATATTCATTGCTTATATAAACTATCTGACACTGTGTCAATGCTGGATATGCTACTGTCATTTGCTCATGCCTGCACTCTTTCTGACTATGGTAGGTTACTTTCTTTGGGATAAATATGTTGCATACTGAAATTTGTATTCCTTTCAAGCAATTTTATATAACAATTATGAATGTTGTACTTTTTTTTTTTTTTTTACCTGAAATGTAGTCTCTTGCCTGTGGTCTTAGACTAAGACTCAAAATAAAGTAAATTTACCCTTGAAATTCATTTTAAAAGTTGGAAAATTGTTTACTGAGAAATTGATAAATGAAAAATAAAATACTACAAGAAACTTGAAGGTTCCCTAAATAGGAAAGATCGAAAAGCTGCCTTCTTGGTAGAAATTACAATGATCCAAACTGATAAAGTGCAAATCTGAAGACTAATTGGAAGGAGTGTGACATGGACGAGGGAAATGAACCTCCAAAGTGAATATTTTCTGAACTAGTTCCGTAGATGTGAGCATCTCAAGATCAGGAGTTATGTCATATATTTTTGTATCCCAAGTCTGTACACAAGCCTTGGATATAAGTGTTAAGTGATTTTCTAATATTAAATGAAGACTTCAAATTAACCCCTTGAAATTTCTTATCCAGCTTACCAGTAGCTACTATAATCCAGTATAGAAATTTGTAGAACTAGTATGTGATAATTAAGGTTGAATAATTGTGGACTTAGTATCATTAATAACTTTGAATTTCTAGTTAAAATCACCAGTAACATTTCTCAAGTACTTATGCCACTTAGTTTTTGATGGGAAATAAGTATCTTACAAAGTTGTTTCATATTTTTATATTTCTCATGGAAATGTTAACTTTTTCAATTGCTTTTTTAATTTTCTCTCTCTCTCTTTCTTTAAGGTATTTATTTATTTTGAGAGAAAAAAAATGTGCATGAATGCACCAGTGCAGTGCAGGGGCAGAGACAGAGAATCCAAGCAGGCTTCATGCTATTAACATGGAGCCTGATGTGGGGCTTGATCCCACAAAATGTAAGATCATAACCTGAGCTGAAATCAAGAGTTGGAGGCTTAACTGACCGAGCCACCCAGGCGCCCTCAATTGGTATTTTATAAGTCAGAGCTTTTCGGTCTGTTAGATCTCCTTTGGAGTCAAAACCTTAACTTAACTATTTTAATAATAGTTTTCTTAACTATTAAGATATTTGATGTTGCCCCATTTTAATTTGAGAGGGATCATCCTGAAACTCAAACCTATAAATAATGACTCTGGGTGTTAAAATGCTTTTGAAATAGTTTAAAAATTATTTTCTAACCAACCTCCTTTTATAATGAATACTTTTGAGTTTATCCATGTGTTTCCTCTAGAGGCACATAGGATTTTAGTGTTTACTTGTCCCCAAACACTTTTTTTTCTCCCTTTACCTTGGAAGGTATTCATGGAGAGACCTCATCACTATTTGTTTCTATAAATTAACAATATATTTTATGTCTGTTTTGACTATTATCTGGGTATTCTTTTTAGGCAAAACGTCTATAAAGGTTCGGACATAAAATTATTTTTATATTTGGTTTTTCTCTATATTCATACCCCACTTGAAAAGCTAAGTACGCCAAATTTGAAATAATGCTGAAGGTGGGAATTAAGTAAATGTGCGATTTTGTAGTACTGGTGATTGTTATTTTAAAAGTGTCATCAATGGCTAGTTGACTCTTTATTCTACACAAATTTGAAAATGTTATGAACTGTTTTAGAGCCCAGGACAATGACAAGGAACTAAACCCTACAGTTCCCTGGAAGTGAATAAAAGTTGTGATGGTGATTAGAATGTGTCTATTATAATCTAGAGGGATTTAGGCAGAGATTAGGGTAAAATAATATCTTAATGTTATTGTCCCAAATTGACCCTAGTAAAGTCCCATGTACAACACCACAGGCCATTAAATATATTAATCTTACAATTCTTTTTTTTGTTTGTTTTTTCAGTTCGGCCAGAATTTACCGATACTTTAGCAATCAAACAGGGCTGGCATCCCATTCTTGAAAAAATATCTGTGGAAAAACCTATTGCCAACAATACCTTTATTACAGAAGGAAGTAATTTTTTGATCATAACTGGACCTAATATGAGTGGGAAATCCACATATTTAAAACAGATTGCTCTTTGTCAGATTATGGCCCAGATTGGTAAGTTATGGCTTTGCTTTATACTTACCAGTTCTGCTCCTCATTTAAAATGCCTTGTGCCTGGTATTTTAGATCCAGGGGCCTAATTAACCCAAGGAAGTTTGGAGGAGGTTTTCTTACTTAAAAGTATATGTGTCTACTATGTAGACTATAACTTTTGCTATTTGGTATTGGTTAAGCTCCATCCAGTTTGGATTGTACTGTACTAAAAATTTTGTTGGATGTAACAAGTTAAAACTACCTTACTGTAACTATTAATATTGTATCAATTATTACTAAACTGAATCATATCATTATTTCTGATTGAAAACCGAGCTTTGTTGTGAAAAAGTGAAATAAGTAGGAAAGCTGCTGCTTTAATGACTCATGTAAGATTTTTACCAAATTATAACACTGGGGAGAGAAACATCTTTTACTTAATTAAGGGCTACCAGTAACTTGGGCGCAGCAGTTGATACATTAACACATGTGTGCACACACATGCATATAAATGGCTGTCATTAGCCCAACATTGTCATGTATTTCTTGGTGTAGAGGCACAACTTAGCTCTGAAAACTAGGTTTCCTTGAGAACTCTATGAATCCGAAATGAGACGATTTGCCCTAATGCAGTGGTTCTCAATCAGGGATGATTTTGCCTCCCCCCAGCCCCCACTCCCACAAATTTGGTGATCTGGATACATTTTTGATTGTCACAGCTGAGAGGAGTGTAGAGTCCAGGGATGTTGCTGAACATCTTACAGTGCGCAAAACAGTCTTCTCCCCACCCTCCTCCCAACCCTTGATAGACCTCAGAAAAATTATCCAGCCCAAGATGTTAGTAGTGTGGTGGTTGATAAACCCTGGCCTAATGTAATGAATTGTAAGGGGAATACAGCAATAATAATATTGGTGATACAGTACTGATTTACCCTTATTACTGGGAAGGAAAATCAGATATGAGTGAATGAAGAGTAAATATTTTATTTGGTTTATGGTTTCATTGGATTGAAAAGGACATCTTAGCTAATCTTGTTCTGATTCATATGTGACATAATAACCTTGCTTGTATTTGTGAGGAGCTCTGTCCTTTTAAAAGAACAGAGTATGCAATCGCTGGGTCTCTCTAATTGTAGAGCGTTCATTATACTGAATTGAAATCTGACTTTCTATAACTTCTACTCATTAGTCCTAATTCTTCTGTGTATCATAGAATAACCTAGTCTCTTTTGATAATAGCCTATCAAATATTAGAAGAAAATCATTCTACTCGTCACTCATTTTAAACCTCTAAGATACCTAGAAGTATATATAGTATCTCACATAATCTGATTGTAAAGGAAATAGTAGAACTTGAAAGGCATGGAGATGAAGAACATAGGCTTTGGAGCTAGACCTAGCTTGTCTAGTTACTAGCTCTGTGATCTTAGGCAAATTACTTAACTTCCTTAGTTTTCCTATCTGTAAGTGAAATTTATAATAGTATCTAATTCTAAGAGTTGTTGTAGTGATTAAGTGAAATAATGGGTATAAAATATGATGGACATAAGGCAAGGGTGTGAAAAAGAAGGAGACTTTCCAGACACAGTAAGAACATGTTCTAAAAACAGTATGGTATGCCCAAGGAAGTACAAGAGGTTTTGTAATTCCTTTGGAGAGCAAAGAGTGGCTGTGAGTAGTAGTAGGATACAAAGCCAAAGACATGGGCAGGAGCCAGATCATGAAGGGCCTTAGGTACTTCACTGAGGAGATTGAACTTTACCCAGAGATCTATAGGGAGCTTTTGAAATTTAAACAAGAGAATGGCCTGATTGGATTTGACTTTGGATAGATCACTCTGACTGATGTATGGTTAGATGAGAGCCAGACCAGAAGCAAAATATCAGCTGGGGTCTTCTGTAATAAATTAGATTTAAAAAAATGTAGAAAGCCTTTTTGGTAAAGGTAAATACAAATACAAATGAACTAAGAGGAGAAAGTACAAATGTATTCTGTATATGCTGTATTCTCCACTTGGGGCTTTCACATTTATTTTCCTACTTGATCCTTCCGGAAATCCTATGAGTAAGCTGTATTTAAGAGATCTATTTTCTCAGGTGTGATCATATAATCACTATTGTTATTGTTACTTTTATTTTTAGTAGTATTATCCTGACTTATGCTTTCTTTTCCTGCTGGTCATTTTTCCTTAGAGAATAATCCTATTCTTTATCCTTATCTTGGCTTTAAGTCCTCAAACAATCAGGGTTTTGTTTCTTCACTCCCATTATTTCACCATTTTGTTCTATATGCTTGCTACTTTTCCCATTGTATATTTTCATCCTCTTATGATTTTGGAATGCCTTTTATGTCTCATTCTGTACAGAGATAGGTGCATTAATCAGATTGATTTGCTTTCAAAGGGTGAATATTTTAGATTAGTTAGTGTGATAACTTCTCAGGCAGAAATAGTCTCATGGATGAAAACTCATGGATGAAAACTTTTAAAAAATTAAATGTTTTGCTTTCATTCTAATTCTGGGTATTTCTATACAATTCTAATAACAGATATTTCCTTATACATCTTTCTGTAACAGTTATATCAATTTAGGCTTCATAAGCATTTCCTTCAAATTTTCATATTTTGAATGTTTTTCATCTAACTATATTAAAATTTTTATGAGGCTTATATTTCTTTTTTTTAAAGTCAATGTATTTTTTAAGTTTATTTACTTTGAGAGCAAGAGAGTGGGACAGAGAGTGAGGAAGAGAGAGAGAATCCGAAATAGGCTCTATACTGTCAGCAAAGAGCCCAACACAGGGCTCAAACTCAAGAATGGTGAGATCATTATCGTAGGCAAAATCAAGAGTCAGAGGCTTAACTGAGCCACCCAGGTGCTCAAGTTTATAATATTTCTAATGTACTTGAATTTATGCTATATTATTTAACTTCCAAATAACTATGTGCAATAGTAAGGGCAAGTATTTCCATTTATATATGAGAAAGATGAGACTGGGAGAGTCTAATTGGTGCCCAAAGATACATGATAAGTGACAGAGCTGGGACCATGTCATCTAACTCTACATCCAGTGATCTTTCTACTATGTAATCCTTAGACCAGCTAATAAGTAATGAGTTGGTGAAAAGTGAAAAATATTAGTACTTATATTTTAAAACATTTCAATTGACTTTGACCTTCTATTTTATAGGATCATATGTTCCAGCAGAATATTCTTCCTTTAGAATTGCTGAACAGATTTTTACAAGAATCAGTACTGATGACGATATTGAAACAAATTCATCAACATTCATGAAGGAAATGAAAGAGGTACCTAAACTAAACTTTTCTTATGTTAAACTCATGTTAAATTCTTCCACTAATGACCAATTTTTATGTAAGAAACTATCCTTATACTGAAACATGCAGATGTGCTTATACTCCTCTACAAGAGACAGAGGGCAGTCAAAGACAGCAGCTTCCTACTTTCTGTCTTATGTGGAAATGGAAGAGGTTTTACTGAAAAATACACTTCTAGAGAAAAAGCTAGTATTATTGAACAAAAAACATGCTTTCATGTTTTTACATGGAATATATAAAAGACTTTTCAGAAAACAATGACCTATTCAAGACCATTTTGCATAGTATCTATCATTCCTGTTAGGCTTGATTTTAAAATAAAAGATGATTGGATGCTTTTAAAAATCACCATCGTGTATGCCCCTTTAGAATTTTCACTTTCTGTAAAAATCCATGTGTCCTCACCTTTTTCTGATCTGAGCCAGATGTCAAATAGGCTTGAAGGGCTAAAGGAATTCAGTATAGTTTTTGGGCTATCTTAAGTAGGTAGAAATTAATGGACCACTGTAGAGTTAGATAACTTTTTGTAGATAGGGGGAGAATGGTTATTATTTATGACACTGTGTATGACTTTTACATAATTATTTAGTATGTATTGAGTATCTGTGGGAGAATATAGCAATATACTAGGTGCTTGAGGTGTATTTTTAAATGGTCCTAGCTCTCAAGAAGCTTAGCCTTAATAGAAAGGTAAAATGGCCATGAAATTTACTTTTGTGTCAGGACATAATGTGGATGGAATTCTATTTTTTGAGAAAGAGATTAATACTCTTCAGTTGAGAAGTAGCATTTCTGTCAAAGTTAGTCCTTGTTGAGCATGTATTTAAATTGGTTTAAATAGGAATCAATGGGCTTGGATACTTTCTCTTTAATTTTTCTCTCTTTACTCTCTAGAGAGATGTTAAAATAAACTTGAGAAATAGTTTTGAGTATGTTATGACAATTGATTAGTCATTTGTGGAGAAGAAAATGACCATCTTTGTGCTTTATTTAGATATTTAATTCATTGCTTAGTTTTACTTCACTGTATCTAAAACATCAATATTTTAGATAATGGTTATTTATCTCTGTTGTCTCATGCACATATGCATGTCTGTTTATGTATATATCAGTTATTCTATTGAAATTATTAGTCATGAGATTTTTAGAAGAAAAGCAATGTGTTAGTTTCTGCCTAGCAGGATATCTTTATAAAAATATGTTTTGGATATTATTAGAGACTGGATTTTTCTCATTTTTTTAAATGGTAGTGACAGCTGTTTGGTTACAATGAATAACATTAAAATTATATTTTCCAGATAGCATACATTCTACATAATGCTAATAACAAATCACTCATATTAATTGATGAGCTTGGCAGAGGTACTAATACAGAAGAAGGTATTGGCATTTGTTATGCTGTTTGTGAATATCTGCTGAGTTTAAAGGTATTCTCTATCTCTTTTAAGTGTATTAATTCTTAGTCCTTTTTTGATGTATCCTTTATATATTTATCATGAATGGATTTTACAGACACCTATAGAAAGCTCTTTAAACAATTTTAGGTGGTAAAAGCATACCATAGCATTTATATTTTTATTATTTCATTTCTGATGGAAGCAGAACAGCTAGTATGATAATCATGGTGTAGAAAGGAGGAAATCAAGAAATACAAATAATATTAAAACTAGTCACTTGGCTATAATCAAATTAAATAGCAAAACATGAAAGCATTTCAATAATTGTCTCTGTGTGTAGTAACATTGACTAGGATGTCATAACATGAAGTGAAAAACTAGGCATCTGAGGTCATTTTATGGTAAATTTATTTTACTTACCCAACTTAAATTTCATTCCTTTAAAGAAAACAAGTTTTTAAAAATCCAGTATGTAAAACAGACTATGATTTTTGCTCAGTTATTAAGCTAATATGTAAAATATCACAATATATATGGATATGAAAAAACTTAAAAATACTTTTCCATATTTAAAGTTCCTTGAAATATCCCTAAAATGATGCTCTTTACCTTAAATGAGATTACATAATGATTTATTATGTAGAATGAGAAAAATCTTATTTTATACTTGAAGGGTATATGATAAATCAGAAGTAATATTAATAGAGAACAGTAGTGTTTGTAAAACTGAATCTGTGTTGGTCGATCAGAATTTCTCATATAAATAAGATATATGCATTACTTGTTAGGATTAAAAGCTAGTTAGTATCTGTGATGGTTAATTTTATACGTCAACCTGACTGGGCTACAGAGTACAGGACATTTGGTCAAACAGTATTTTGGGTGTATCTGTGAGGGTTTCTGGATGAGATTTGTATTTAAACTGGTAGACTGAGTAAAGCAGATTGCCCTCCCTAGTGTGGGTGGCTCCATCTAATCAGTTTTGAGTGGGGTCCAGTTGAAGACCTGAATAGAACAAAAAGGCTGACTTTTCTGGGAGTGAGAGGGTTAATTCCTGCCTGACTACCTTTAATCCAGAGTCATTTTTTCCTGACTCTGGAGTAGAATTGAAACATCAGCTCATTTTGGATCTTGAGTCTGCCAGCATTTGGCTCAAGTTGGCAGAAGTTTGGTTCTGAGGCCTTTAGATTCAGACTAGAACTACACAGTCACCTCTCCTGGGTCTCCAACTTGCTGATTGCAGACCTGGGGAGTTATCAGTGTCCATAATCATATGAGCCAATTCCTAATAGTAAATCAATCAGTCTCTCTCCTTCTTCCTCCCTCCCTCTACACAACCCCCCACCCCCACCCCCCACACACACCCTATTAATTTTGTTTTTCTGGAGAACCCTGACTTACAGATTTTTTTTAATGTGAAATTTATTGTCAAATTGGTTTCCATACAACACCCAGTGCTCATCCCAACAGGTGCCCTCCTCAATGCCCATCACCCACCCGCCCCTCCCTCTCACCCCCATCAACCCTCAGATTGTTCTCAGTTTTTAAGAGTCTCTTATAGTTTGGCTCCCTCCCTCTCTAACTTTTTTTTTTCCTTCCCCTCCCCCATGGTCTTCTGTTAAGTTTCTCAGGGTCCACATAAGAGTGAAAACATATGGTATCTGTCTTTCTCTGTATGACTTATTTCACTTAGCATAACACTCTCAAGTTCCATCCACATTGCTACAAATGTCCAGATTCTATTCTTTCTCACTGCCAAGTAGTATTCCATTGTGTATATAAACCACATCTTCTTTATCCATTTGTCAGTTGATGGACATTTAGGTGCTTTCCATAATTTGGCTATTGTTGAAAGTACTGCTATAAACATTGGGGTACAAGTGCCCCTATGCATCATGCCTCTACTCCTGTATCCCTTGGGTAAATTCCTAGCAGTGCTATTTCTGGGTCATAGGGTAGATCTGTTTTTAATTTTTTGAGGAATCTCCACACTGTTTTCCAGAGCGGCTGCATCAGTTTGCATTCCCACCAGGAGTGCAAGAGGGTTCCCGTTTCTCCACATCCTCACCGGCATCTATAGTCTCCTGATTTGTTCATTTTAGCCACTCTGACTGGCGTGAGGTGGTATCTGAGTGTGGTTTTGATTCAGATTTTGATATTGAAGTGGTTCTAGAGGAATTTTAAGGACGGATTTTCTGAATTGGTTCTGGAGTTTCTGGATTTGACTCTCTGATCTGATTAGATTTATTTTATTTATTTTACTCAAAGACTTTTGTTTTATTATATACATGGGCTGGGACTGATGGGAAGGGGTAGATGTAGTGGGCAACCATGGTCCAGATTAGTATTGGATGCCCATACCGATGGCCATGGATATGCTAAAGGTGCCACCACTCTGCATGATGGTTTTCCTGATGCTGCTCATCAGCAACCAATTTCACATTCCAATCCTGAGACAGGAAGAAATATTGAAGAGCACCCTGGCTGCCATGCCCACTGCATAGCCTGTCACAAAGCCCATCTTCATGTGGTTGAAGCAGCTTGCCTGGAACTGTGTATAGGCCCCAGAGCCACAAGGATCCTCTTAGTGTTCAGGTCCCTGCACTGTGGTGCCCCCACCTCACTTCTAATCTGATTAGATTTAAAGATACTAAGGACTCTATTTCTAGTAGTAGAGAGCACTAGTCATCCATAGTGTAAGGGTGGCCTCAGCAGAGGAGGATTTTAATAATCAAGTGGAAAGGATGACCCATTCTGTGGATACCAATTGGCCTCTTTCCCCACTTACCCCTGCCATCATCCAATGAACTCATGAACAAAGTGGCCATGGTGGCATGGATGGAGACTATACATGGACTCAGTAACAGATTTCCACTCACCATGGCTGACCTGGCTACAACTGTTGCTAAGTGCCCAATCTGCCTGCAGCAGAGACCAACAGTGAGCCTCCAATGGCACCATTCCCTGAGGTGATCAGCCAGCTGCCTAGTGACAAGTTGATTACATTGGACTGCTTCCATCATGAATGGAACAGCAATTTATTCTTACTAATGACTAGACACTTACTCTAAATATAGATTTTCCTTTCCTGCACATATTGTTTGTGCTGAAACTATTACCCATGAACTTAATGCTTTATCCACCATTGTGGTATTTCACACAGAATTGTTTCTGATCAAGGAATTCACTTCATATCAAAGTGCAGCAATGGCCTTTTGCTCATGGAATTCACTGGTTTCATCATGTTCCCTACAATCCTGAGCAACTGGCTTGATAGAATGGTGGAATGGCCTTTTGAAGACTAAGTTACAGCACTTTCTAGGTGGCAATATCTTGCATGACTGGGCAGGGTTTTCTAGAAACTTGTATATGCTCTGAATCAGCACCCATTATATGGTGCTGTTTTTCCTAGAACCAGGATTCATGGGTCTAGGAATTAAGAAATGGAAATGGGAGTAGCACCACTCAACTATTACCCCTGGTGACCTCCTTGCAAAATGTTTGCCTCCTGTCCTCTGGACCTTATGCACTACTGGCCTAGAGAGCTTATTTCCAAAGGGAGAAATGGTTCCACAAACACACAACAATGATTTCATTCCACTGAAAGTTAAGACTGCCACCAAGCCACTCTGGGCTCTTCATGCCTCTGAATCAATAGGCAAAGAAGGGAGGTACTGCACAGGCTGTAGTGACTGATCCTGACTTCCAGTGGGAAATTGGATTACCAATCCATAATGGAGGTAAGAAAGAATAATTCTGGAATACAGGAGATCCCTAAGGGGTCTTGGTATTAGCATTCCTTGTGATTAATGTCAATTGAAAACTACAGCAACGCAATCCTGGCATGACTTCTAATGGCCCAGATCCTTTAGGAGTGAAGGTTTAGGCCATTCCATCAGGTAAAGAACCATGACCAGCTGAGGTGCTTGCTGAAGGCAAAGGGAATACGAAATTCATAGTGGAAGAAGGTAGTTACCAACTATGAGCATGTGACCAGTTACAGATGAGGACTGTAATTGTCATGAATAATGAGTATTTCTTCCTTATTTTGTTATGAATTTGTATGTATTTGTTTTCTTTCCTCTCTTATTCCCTTATCATGTGACATAAGATGTACTGAACTTATATCATGTTTATATTATGTTTATTATTACTTTTATGTCAATAGTATTTAAGTTACAAGATATCAAGAAGAGTAAATGTCACTCAAGGACTTTATGTCCCCTTAGGGGAAGGGATTGGTACATTCTCTTGTATGCAGGATAGTTGAAACATGTTAGGTGGAGTTATGACCTTCTTGTTGTCTTTATTTGGAGATTAGGTATGGTTTTAAGAGATGGTGTATAGGTACCAATTTGACAAGAGCTGGCCTTGTGTTAGTTAATTTTATATGTCAAATTGACTAGACCACAGAGTGCCCAGTTTGGTCAAACATCATTCTGGGTGTATCTGTTCTGAAGGTGTTTCTGGATAAGATTAACATGAGAATTGGTAGACTGAGGAAAACAGATTGCTCTCCCTAATGTGGGTGGGCCTAATCCAATCAGTTGAAGATTTGAGCAGAACCAAAAGGCTGACCCTCTTGGGAGTAAGAGGTAACTCCTTCTGCCTGACTGCCTTCAATCTGGAACACTAGTTCTTTCCTGCCATCATATTTGAACTGAAACATCAGCACTTTTTAGGTTTTGAGCCTGCTGGCATTCAGACAGGAACTACACCATCAACTCTCCTGGATCTCTAGTTGGCTGACGGTAGATCTGAGAATTTGTCAGCCTCCATAATCACATGAGCCAGTTCTTTATAATAAATCTTTTTATATGTGTATATATAATCTACAAATTATATGTACATATATATATATATAAAATCTTTATGCAGTATTGATATACACACTTACATAGTAGAAGATACATGTATTTCCTGTTGGTTCTGTTTCCTGAGAGAACAGTAATTATAGTATCCATTTCTGAGATATTATGTAACAGCTGAAAATAATGCTTTTACTAATATTTTGAATACCTGTCTTAGTTTGGGCTGCTATAGACAACAGAAATTTATTTTTCACGGTTCTGGAAAGTAGAATGTTGAGATCAGGGTTCTGTATGGTAGGGAGAACCTTTTTTCCAGGTTGTAGACTGTCAAGTTCTTATTGTGTCCTTGCATGGTAGAGAGGGCAAAAGAGCTCTCTGGGGTGACTTTTAAAACAGCACTGATCTTATTCATGAGGGCTCTACCCTCACAACCTAATCACCTCCCAAAGGCTCCACCTCCTAACACCATCACACTGGAAGTTATGATTTCAACATTTGAATTTGAGGGGGGACACAGATATTTAGTCCATAATAATATCCTTTACCAGTATAAATAACTTAGTAAAAATATAATTATTGCTGTTTACTTTTAAGGTGCTTAGAAGTAATTATTATTTTCTAAGCTACTATAATAGGTTGGTTTGATAAATAAATTTTGAAGATAAATGAAAAACATATTCCTTAGCTTCTAGTTTACTGGGTTTCTAAATATTTTCCTGTTGCTTTATAAATTAGGTTTGTTTTATGCCTCTTTTGATTTAGTAGTTGAGTTTTTTCATTTTTCTGTCATAAACCTCTTGAAACCCCTTTTACATGGTTGATGCCGTTTGCCAGCCAAATATTTTCTTTTTAATGTCTTAACATTTTATTTTTCCAGTAATCACATATGTATAGTTTTCCATGGGTAATATCTTAACATAACCAATTATTCATATCTCTAGTTTAGTAATTCAGGGCTGAAAACCATGTGCTGGTTGTAAGTCACTTGACCCATCTGCCTCAGTATCACTTAAATACTTCTGGCAAATAGAGTTTCCTGGGATTCCACATTACACCTACTGATTGAGAATTTGGGGGAGACAAGTACCAAGAATTTGCATCTTTAATAAGCTCCCCAAGGGGTTACTAAAGTTTGAGAATCATTGTCTTAAGCATTATTCTCAATCTTTTCTTTCTTTCCTATAAGTACCTAACTCAAACACAGTACAAATCTAAAAATGCAAAACCTTTGTAATTTTGAATACCTAAGACAAACCATTGATTCCACTTTCCAAAAAATAGTTATATGGAGGGAAGCTACTTTTAAAGTAAAGTTTTTTCAAAGTTGAGAGAAATGGTATGATTTTGTTTGTAGATTACTTTTCTAATAAATGATTACTTCACTTAACAGCTTTATTTCTGATAAACTTTGTCTTTTCAATATCTTCAGATATTTTTTTAGGATCTTATTTTTAGATTTGTTGTCTTTCCTGTATTGTAACATTCACAAAATGTGTAAACATAATAAACATGTTTCTTTCATTGAATATAAATTTGCAAAACATTTTGAAATGAATTGACCATTATTAGTTTCATCTCTGCATCTCTGCCAAGCTACTTGGTAAATCAAACTAATTTTTTTTTCTAGTTCATTTTGAAAATACTGATATTTGTTGTTACATATTCTAGGCATTTACACTGTTTGCTACACATTTCCTGGAACTATGTCATATAGAGGTCCTGTATCCTAATGTGGAAAACATGCATTTTGAAGTTCAGCATGTAAAGAACACCTCAAGAAATAAAGAAGCAATTTTGTATACCTACAAACTGTCTAGGGGACTCACAGAAGAAAAAAATTATGGTATTGCATATAGAAAGTATATATAATATCTATTTATTGAAACACTACATATTCTCATAATTCTCCCCTTTACTTAGCTGTCAATGTAAGCAACTTTTCCTGTCATTCTTTTGGGCACTTACATTCTCTCAGACTATATTTTCTATGTCAAGCTCACATTATATACATATCAAGCTTATATTTAAACTTGTATTAATCAGTACCTATGTAGAATTACAACACATGAAAGCCTCATTTTTCTATTCTTAGAAAAATGTAATGTAGCCTATATTTGCAAGTTATAAATGAATTGAAGATTGTGTATTTCTTACACACTTTTTCAGTAACATCTGTTTTCTTCAGATGCAGGGAACTTGATAATTAAATCTAAAGTCTTAAAAAAGAATGTATTATTACCAAACCATATGATATTTATAAACTTGATTAGATATTTTCTATCTAAAACATTATGTGACATGTGTAAAATCTCATGGATTCAGAAAATTTTCAATTGACCTATACATATAAAGTTTCTAAAATTGTTTTGTTTTGTTTTATTTTATTTTATTTTATTTTATTTTTCTTTTCTTTCTTTTCTTTTCTTTTCTTTTCTTTTCTTTTCTTTTCTTTTTTGAGAGAGAAAGTGCATGCATGTGATTGGGGGACAGGCAGAGAGATTGGGAAAGAGAATCTTAAGCAGCATGAGCACCCAACAGGAGCCCAATATGGGCTCATTCTCACAACTTTGAGATCATGATCTGACACAAAATCAGGAGTCTGATGCTTAACCGACAAAGCCATCCAGGCATCTCCCTAAAATTATTTTAGCTATGAATGTGATCCTTGTGAGGGGGGGTAAAAGGCATCTTTGTTTTGCTATTTGAAATGGGAAGCCACCTGCATAACTTAGTTTATATCAGATATTTTTACAGGCCTTAATTTCATCTATTAAAATGGAGATAATTATATATATAGGGCCTATGAAGATTAAAGGAATTATCAAATATGAACTGCTTAACATAATGCCCAGGAATTAGTAACTTCTCAGTAAATGTGTTAGTGTTGTTTCTATTGCCTCTTAAGTAGTATATTCAGTAAACTATTAGCACACAGTAAAAGGTTTATGTGGCACTTATACAATAAAATTAAGCTCAGGGAACAGGAGAATACTAGATTGTACTTTGAATTTACATGAAGACTAGTCATCTACAGTCATATCTTCTGAGAAATCTCTCTCTCTCTCTTAATGATCTGCTAAAAAGGTGAACATTCAGCTGTAGGGTTATCTCTGTGACTAGGATTATCTCTTATCCCCTGCAAAGCTCTATCCTTTGATCTTCTGTTAACCAACTGCATTTGTGGTTGGAATTCCAATGTTATTATTCAGTTTTTTAATTATCCCTTTTGTTTTCCCTATCATGTTTTCCTGGGTATCTCAGAAGTATGTTGAAAAACAAGTGAACCTCTACTTTGTCATATTTCCCAGACAACTAATTATATCCTAAAATTGGGAAATTGTCATTCAGAACTTTGGAAAACTCAGTTTTGAGAATTGTTAAGTAGTTCAGAAATGCCTACAGAATGGAAGGTTAAAGCTGTGAAGAAAAGATTATTACTGCTCAAAATAAACATAATACCCACAGTAACAATATTGAAATCCCATTGTACGTAATTTTAGGATTAAAAGCTGCAGAGGTGTCATCACTCCCACCATCAATTGTCTTGGATGCCAAAGAAATCACAACTCAAATTACCGGACAAATTTTGGTAAGAAACTTTTTAGCAATAAGAATTGGTTTTCAAATATTTAATAATTAATAACTAAAAAATTTAAAAAGTCTAATCCTAAGTAAGTTGAACCCTTTTTATTTCCCACAACTTTTTTGGTTTGGTGTATTTCAACCTTTCCCAGCAGACCAATTAATAAGATAGTAGACAAAAATTAAACAGGTCGGTCCCTATTATACTTATTGCTACACTAACTTTATGATGAGAAAATAAATCTGTATAAAATAAGTGTTAAAAATCACTATGCACCACACTTTCATATCTTCTTAAATAGTTTTTAATACTCTTTTATCTTTTAACTATATAAGCTGTATAACTCATCATGAAGCAGTTAGGTCTTTCTGATATAAGATATATGATAAAGGTGTTATTTTTTTCACATTTTTACAGCTGAAGTTCGCAGAGATTTTGCTAGGAAGCAATAGATTCAACACTGAACGTATACGTATTATTTAAAAATTTGGAAATCTTTTTTTTTTTTTAAGTCAAGTTGCTATATGCTTTAAGAATGCATTGTGTTCCATAAACTAAAAGCTAGGTACATTATGAAATTTTCTTCAGTAGTAACAGTTTCCTTTGTCTTCTTTCTTAACCTTTCAATTTTTATTGCATTCCTTCAGTGTCTTGAGCTCCTAGACTGTCTTTATGACCTTACTTGCCTAATCCCTCATTTGAATCCCTTCAGCAATTTTGACAGTGTTGTACTTCTGAAGACCTCTCATTACCTAGTTCCTCAGACTTCATCTTGCCAAATTCCAATTATGACAGGTCTTCTCCAGTTGCCTTATAGGCTTTGGCTTTCCTAATAATGATGCTCTAAATATATTCAAGACAAGCTAATTTTATCTACTGTAAATTCAGATATTCTACCTTTAGTTCAATATTGTACTGGATAGTTTTTACCCCTTTCTTTTATTGATCCCTGTAGAGTTTCTTTACCTTAACTCTTTGAAAACATTTCTACTCTTCCTAAACCCTCAATATCCTCATTGTGTACAGAAAATTTACCTGTGCTTTTTTTTTTTAAGTTTATTTATTTATTTTGAGAGAGAGAGCATGCAGGGGAGGGGCAGAGAGAGAGGGAGAGAGAGAATCCCAAGTAAGCTTACTGTTGGCAAGCTTTGCCAACAGTACGGAGCCAGATGCGGGGCTTGAACCCACGAACTTTGAGATCATGACCTGACCCAAAATCAAGAGTCAGATACTTAACCAACTGAGCCACCCAGACATCCCCCCCAACTTTTGTTTTTTTTTTAAGTTTATTTGACCTCCTATGCTTTTTGAGAGCTTTGAGGTTATCTTGATGAGACCTTGAACTTTTTCTCCTTAAAAACTCTGCTTTGGAATTTGTTTTTTACCTAGTTCTCTTCCTTTCTATCTTAGAGGAAGAGATTACCTTTCAACTTATTTGAAGTTAACTTTTCTACCTTCTTTCCATCTCCAGTAATATAACTTCATCAGTTTCCTTTCTTCTCTCTTTTTTTTTAAGATTTTATTTTTTACATAATATCTACACCCAATATGGGACTCCAACTCACAACCCCAAGATCAAGAGTTGCATGCTGTACTGACTGAACCCGTCAGGTGCCCCACTTAAAAAAAATTATTTTACTTTTTTAAAGTAATCTCTACATCCAATGTGGGGCTCGAGTTTACAACTCTGAGATTAAGAGTTATATGCTCGGGGCGCCTGGGTGGCGCAGTCGGTTAAGCGTCCGACTTCAGCCAGGTCACGATCTCGCGGTCTGGGAGTTCGAGCCCCGCGTCAGGCTCTGGGCTGATGGCTCAGAGACTGGAGCCTGTTTCTGATTCTGTGTCTCCCTCTCTCTCTGCCCCTCCCCCGTTCATACTCTGTCTCTCTCTGTCCCAAAAATAAATAAACGTTGAAAAAAAAAAAATTAAAAAAAAAAAAAAAAAAAAAGAGTTATATGCTCTACCAACTGAGCCAGCCAGGCACCCCTTGTTTCTTTTGTTTTCTTTGTATCCTTAGTGTTTGTTCACTGGCTTTTCTTTTTTCTTATGAATATGCTTAGGTTTTTTCCTAAGAAATCTTTCTCTTTTACCTTACTTCTCAAATGATATTTCTCTTCTTTGTACTGCCAACTTCTTAAGAGTAATAGCTACGTGCTTCTTCCATTTTCCACTTGCAAACTGGATCTTGTCATCATTCCACTGAAACTTTCTTTTAAATACCAACTGATGATAAATTCTTCCAACCTTTTTTTCACTTCTCATCTTCCCTGGTCTTTCTGTGGTATTTTACACTATCCTTCTTTCACTTTTCATAATTCTTCCCTGTCTTAGCCACTGGGGAACTGTCATCTCTTGGATATCTTCATTCTCCTACCTCTGGTTACCCCTTCTTTCCTTCCTATACCAGTGCTTTAAAAAAAATTTAATGTTTATTTATTTTTGAAAAAGAGACAGAGTGTGAGTGGGAGAAGGGCAGAGACAGAGGAAGACACAGAATCCAAAGCAATCTCCAGATTCTGAGCTGTCAGCACAGAGCCGGATGCAGGGTTCTAACCCAGGAACTGTGAGATCATGACCTGGGCCGAAGTCAGACGCTTAACTGACTGAGCTATCCAGGCGCCCCACCGGTGCTCTTATCATTCCACTTATTAAATGGAATTGTTCCTAAGATTTTGCCCTTCTTTCTTTGTTTAAAACTGTGTTCTTGGTGAGCTCATCTTTTCCTCAACTTCTGTTTTCACTTCTTTTTGACTTTGAATCTATATATTTTCTTATTTCTTCTTGAAATCTCAATTTATGTTTTCACTCTTTAATAGGACCATAATTAAATATATCATCTGAAAAATCTTCTCATCTCTTTACTTCCAAATCTCCCAGTGACCCATTAGGATCATCTATGAATCCTTAATCACCTCTCGGTAAGGACCGTGCAGTAGATTCTCTCTCTTTTCCAGTCTATCCTTCTTCTACCAGATTGACTCCTAAGCATAGCTTTTATCATGTTTCCCTGTTCAGAAGCTTTTGGTTGTTTCTTACCAAATAAAAGTCAAACTGCTTAGCCTAGTGTTAAAAGTCTTCTATGATTATTTCTCAAAATATATAGTCTTAGAATTACCTATGTCAGAGGGCACCTGGGTGGCTCAGTCAGTTAAGTTTCTGGCCCTTGATTTCAGTTCAGATGATGATCTTCCGGTTGTGTGATCAAGCCTCCTCCTATTGGACTCCACACTGGGGATGAAGCCTGCTGAAGATTCTCTCTCCTTCTTCCTTGCATGTGTGCAAGCTCCCACTCTCTCAAATAAATAAATAGATAGATAAATATCTAAAAAAAGAATTACCTTCATCAGAATCACCCACGGTGCTGGGAATCATCTTAGATTTTCAAGGATTTCCTGTGGCTTAGGAATTTACATTTTTAAGCAGTCTTCAAATGATTCTTCAACACACTAAAGTTTGTTAATTACTGCTTTGTGATCTCCCTTTTTTAACTTCCCCAACCCTACATAACATTTCTCAGTTTAACTATAGCATACATTTCTGCCACATTGAGTTACTTGTCATTCCATCATTCTGACCTGACTGTGTATCGGGATTTTTAACATGTCTGCTCTAGCTGTTTCCTCTATCCAGAATGCACTTCCTTCTACATTTTTCTATCAAGACTCTTTCCAAATATTCCATCCTATTTAAACTTTTCTTAACCTGAGCTGGAAATGAGTTCTCCTTCCTCTGAGAATTTTTGTATCTCTTTCATGAGACTTATCATAATTTCTTAAAGCAGTTGCTTATGAATATGTCTCTTTCACTATAATAATATGTCTCTTTCATTGAGCTTCTTGAGTTCCATTGTCATGTCAGGTAGACATTTTTGTATCCCCCATGACATTAACATGAGGTTTGGGACCTGGAATATAGAGGATAATAGATATTCAGTAACTGTTTGTTATTTAAATAGTAAACTGATAGTTGATCATTCAGTGTATCATATAGATGGGTGAATAAATGATACTTATTCTACCTCATGGAGTTCTATTCTATTAGAGTGAACGAAGAAAAATACCTTGAATTCCTTGCTATTGAAAAAGAGTTGGGGGATTTTATTTCTCTTAGTGAAGGGAAATTCACTGACTTGCCAATAACAGTTTAAGATTGAAAATGCTGATTCTTCTATCTAGCTCAGGAAACCAGGTGAATGAAGAATTTTCTAGCTGTACTCACAACCCTGAACTAGTTCTCAAAGACTGAATATCTAAAGGCTTTGTAAAGTACTAGAAGATTCCTGTTTTAAACATTGTTTCTTGAGTATTCTTAAGTATAGTTTAAGAATTAAGGCATAATTTCAAGCAGCTATTTATGGTGCTTATTTTCAACATGTAATTTACCCCTCAAGCAGTATTTTGTCTTAGGCTCTAGCAGTTTCCATATATGAAATCTCTTGAGGGACAGGCAATTTACTGATGACCCATTCTGTCCACCAGTTTATCTGCTGGGGAATTAAGATAGGAGATAGCAGAGTAGTACTCTTGGGTGACATTTAAAATGAATGCTGCATAGCAACGAGCAGTTATGTTGAGTGAGAAATTTGACCTATTTAGCAGAATTTTTTTCATTCAGAAGTGATTTTCAAAAATAAGAATCTGTCATAAAGTAGTAAATACTCATGAAAAAGTTAATTTTTTCAAAACAATATTTCTTTATTTTTTCTGGTATATTTTTTACTAGTTGGATGGAATTGACTTTTCCAAAGGAATTAGTTACCTTTGAGTTCTGTATTTCTATGAAGGAAAAGAGAAAATCGCCAGAATTTTAAAATAAAGTCATAGTAACCATATTTTAATTTTTATCTGTATTTTTTCAAAAACAGCAAAACCAAAGAAGTACCCCTGAGATGGAAAGACAGAGAGCTGTGTACCATCTAGCCACTAGACTTGTTCAAACTGCTCGAAACTCTCAATTGGATCCAGACAGTTTACGAACATATTTAAGTAATCTCAAAAAGAAGTATGAAACAGATTTTCTCAGGGCTGAACAATTTTCAGGAAAGACTGAAGAATAATAACAATTCACATCATGTAGTAATGTAATAATATATCTTAATATGAGGAAACTAGGATTCATTTTTCTCAAGAGCAAGAGAAAATATTTGCTAAATTTTATATTTTAATGGAAAATTACATTATATTAACCTTAGAATTATCATCTATGTATTCTGTGTAATAAAGTATTTGTTATAACTTAACATATTGGAACCATTTAAAGGACTGATTTTTATGTTAGAAGAACGTCAATGTGACATTTTTTTCTCATTTGTGAAAATTCATGTTGTTATGTCTTAACTGTATTTATACTTACAAGTTATGCTTTAAATGCTATTATAAATACCTTAGTTTAAAAAAAAACACTTTTTTCAGTCTGGAAACTTATGTGAGTTCTTTTATGCTCTCTTCTGAAGCAGTAAGACCCTATGGCTCAATAATTTCTTAATTAGTACCCCCCAAATTCCAACACTGGATGCTTCTGAAGTTTGTTAGGATAATATTGGGAATTTTAAAGTATTCTTTTTGACCGTTCTGAATAGGTCTAAAGGGTGAAAAGAAACAAACAGATATTTTGTAATGCAGAGAATGGTTTTGGAAGGAGTCACCATCACCCACCCTTTCAGTTTTCCAAATACCAGGCATTTGATTTTGTTTTCCAAGTTTTCATTTTTGGCCATCTTTTTTAGGTGAGTAACCAAAGCAGCATAAAGGTAATATTGGTTCATTTGCCTCAGGGAGCATTTTATAGAATATAAAATTTATAGAATATAATTTTATAGAATAAAATTTTATAGAATGTAAAAATTTATAGCATTTTTCCAGAGCATGTGGCTTACACCACTACTTCAGAGTTTACCAGATCATTCTTGTTTCCTAAATGGACAAAAGTAGACAGAAGACCAGCTGTTGTTCAGTAACTGTAAAGAGTAGGGCTGTTGTCTTTTCAAATACCTTATTTCTACAATTCCATCTCACTAGATGACTGATTTACATAATCCCATCCCAAAAGCCCAAGATAGGGAGATTATTCTTTTCTTAGACAATGAAGTATCTGGAATTCAGGGCATACATTCAATAAACTGCAGAATTCATAGTAATTTAGCCCAAAAAATATATTTACAGACTGGTTAGGGCCCTATTTTTTGTCAATGTGTGCATATTTTATACAATTTAATATTTTTGACTTTATTAAATTTTAAGCATTCTAAGTACATACTAGCAGCGAGATATTGAAAAAGTTATAATTTGGTTGGCATACATGCTTGTTTGAAATGTAATTGTAAATTAGTGTTAGTATTTAAATTTGATACATGTTAAACATACCATTAGACTACTTATATTACCTATTGTCATGTTTTAGAGAGTACCACAATATTTTAATTTGACCATTAACCATTGTTTTAATTCAGTCTTTGAAATGAATTCTATTTTATGCAGTCATTCCTAAAAGCAGTTAGATAATTTAGGCTTGCAGCAAATTTCTAAAAGGTACTGAGGATGACAAGGGCGTGGCACATGGTCTGAGAAGAAAAGGGAAGTAATAATAAAAGGCAGAAAGGGAGCAGGCAGTAGGATAAAAAACAGGCAAGCAGAGACAAGTACAGAGTATAAAATATGCAGAATATCATTTCCTTAAATGTATTAATTTCCCTTTAGATTTAACCCCAATATTAGATTCCACCAGACTTTTAAGAAATTTTTCATGATTTAGATCTTTTGCTAAAGAAACTGTAGCCAACTGATTAATCCCTTTTATTTTATTTTAGGTTTAGAACACTGAAATAAAAATAGGTTTATATCTTCTTAAAATTAAATTACTTTTTCTTCAGTCGTTTTGTGTGTAGCTGAGACATACAAAACAAATTAAATGAAGATATAATTATTATGTTATGGTACTATAGAATAGAAGTGAGTACTAGGGAGACCATCCATTCTTTAATTTTAAGGTCTATTTGCTTTTTTCTTCAGTAACTTTTCACTTTGCCTTTCTCTAAAATTATAGATCATTATCTCATAATCAAGCTTTTTAAGATAAATGTTCATAACGTTGTAGCAAACTCCTTTAATTTCTGCCTCAAAGCCATTCTTTTAGTCTGTCCTACCTTTCTCCTCACATAAAGCAGCCTCTTTCAAGTCTAGGGTTAAAGGATGTAGAGTAGAAGAAAATGGCAGCTTATCCTCATGCCTGGGGGTCATGCATTTATTTTTAAATTTACATACAGTAAAGTTAACTCTTTTTTGTATAAAGTTATATGAATTTTAGCATATTTATGGCTTCATGAAATCACTACCATGATCAGTTTCTTCATCAAATACTGAACAATTCCTTCACCTTCACATCATTCCCTTAGTATTGTCCTTTTGTTGTCAAATCCTTCCCTGACCCCTGACTTTAACCCAGCAATCACTGGAAATTAAGCATTCCATCCCAGTAGTTTTGTTTTTTCCTTAATGTCCAACAAATGGAATCCTATAGGATGGAACTTTTTGAGACTGGCTACTTTTGCCCAGCATAATGCATTTTAGAATTTGTCCATGTTGTTGTGCTCTTTTATTGCTGACTAGTATTTCATTATTTATATGTGCCATAGTTTTACCTGTACACTCATTGAAGGACAGTTGGGTTTCCAGTTTTTGGCAATTATGAATTAAACTGTTAAAAAACATTCATGTATAGATTCTTGTGTTAGTGTTGTTTTAATTTACATAGGTTAAATAGGAGTAGAATATGTGTTTAACTTTATAAGAGTTCCCCAAACTGATTTTTAAAGTGGCTGTTCCATTTTGCATTCCCATCAGCTAAGGATGAGAATGTCCCACATGTTCTGTAACACTTGGTTTTATCAGTTTTTTTTTTTAATTTTAGTCATTCCAATAGGTATGTAATTAGATACCTGAGTATCTAGGTGAGTAATATAGGTGAGTAATTAGATTTTAAAGCTATTCTGATAATTCTTTAGCAAGCAAAAACTAGTCTGACCTTTTTAACCAAATTAAATCACTATTTTATATGCTAGTGTTAAAAAAATATTCAAATGTTAATAGTGTGTATGTAGTATGAACTTCCTTTGTGCATATTTATGAGCTTAAAATATGCTCAATTATAATTAAATGTACTTTAGTTAAGTGTGTAAATTCAATCCTGTAATGCATTTGTACCTCATAGGAATGAAAATGGAAGGAAAGGAAAAACAAATGATCTGGTTATATTGCTACTTTGCTATTTCCATTCTATTCTTTAGAAGTTTAAATCACACAGTTGGTTAGCTATAGGATCAGAATGAATACTCTTTTCCTATAAATTGTCAAAATTTTGATAGTCCCCAGATTGCAAGTAGACAGTGAAAACAGCTACTAAGTGCCATAATCTACTAGAATGGATCCTAAAATACACAGTGATGAGGTGGGAAACAGATTTTAATTGTCAAGAACTATTAAGATATAACTGTGTATGGTAATGGATGGTAACTAGACTAACAGAATAACTCTGTCATATACCAGAAACTAATATAATGTTATATGTCAATTACACCTTGATTAAAAAGAAAAGAACTGTGAAGGGTCTGAGATTTTTACCTTACTTACAAAGTAGCAGTTAAGCTTCTGACAATTTTGTGTTTGCTGTCAGAAGACAAAAGATTTTTGGCTCAGAAACAAAAGACTTTATTCTAATGGCACATGATGCGGCATGAGCTTCATGTTTGTGTTGGTTCCAGGTATCCCCATCTTCTAAGACATGAAGTGGTCTGGTTAGATATGTACACAGGGGATTTATACTATGGCTGAGAAACTCCAAGCTAGGGAAACTCTTTTATAATGAGCTTCTAGCAAACCTGCTCAACCTTTTTTTTTCAGAGGAAGACATTACCTTTGTTATACTAGACACTGAGCAAACCTGCCTCTGTTCAGAGAGAGACGCTGTCTCTATCTTCCAAGGGTGTTTATTACACACACATCCGTAAAAAGGTAGTCAAGTATAAGGCAGCTAATACCTCTGCTCATAAGACAGGCAGAAACATGAGAGACCCATGGAGAATTGTCTCCCAGTTTTCTTCTGTGTGTTGCAGCAGTTTGACCACATAGTTATACAGAGAAAAGTCTAGTATCCTCCACACTCAAAAATAAATAAGCTAAAAAATATTGCAGAATACATTTATTTTTTAAAGTTAAATTTCTTTGTAACCAAAGAACATACAGATTTAATTAATATTTTCGTTCTGACATTATATTGGATAAAAATTATTCTTTGATTTCTTTATACCAAATTCCATATAGTTTGGGGGTGGGTGAAGTGGGTAAATGTAGTAAAAAGGTACAAATTTCCAAGTATAAAATAAATAAGTCCTGGGGATGTAATATATAGAATGGTGACTATGGTTAATAATTATTGCATATTTGAAAGTGGCTGAGAGTAGATCTTAAGTGTTCTCATCACAAGAAAAAAAATTGTAACTATGTATCATGATGAATGTTAACTAGACTTATTATGGTGACCATTTTGCGATATATCCATATATTGAATCATGTTATATACCTGAAAGTAATCTAATGTTATATGTCAATTATATCTCAATTAAAAATATACTACTGGTATAGTATTTAGAAGTATCACATACCAAACACCAAAGCTCAATATTGTTATTTGAGTCTAGTTATTTCTAAATATTACACATTTCTATCATCTTGTTCCTGACCCCCACCCTTTATTGGCTAATTCTTCACCTCGTATTTTTTGTGACAAAAAAGGAATCATAGCTTAATTTCCTTGACTATTCCCTACTACCAAGCACAATATTTTATTTGCAAAGGAATTTAATAAATACTTGTTGATAGGAATGCACAATATAAAATATTACCTAGCTTAGAAGATACTAAGCATAGAAGCTTCAGAATATTAATATGACCAAAATTTCCATAAATAACAAGAATGATTTTTTTTTTAATGTTTATTTATTTTAGACAGAGACAAAGCGCAAGCAGGGAAGGGGCAGAGAGAGAGGGAGACACAGAATCGGAAGCAGTCTCCAGGCTCTGAGCTGTCGGCGCTGAGCCCGACGTGGGGCTCAAACTCACGAACTGTGAGATCATGACCTGAGCTGAAGTCGGACGCTCAACCGACTGAGCCACCCAGGCACCCCACAAGAATGATTTTTAAGAACAGATTAAAAAGGTAAATCTAAAATATAACAAAAAACATATAATTTGTTCCACTATATAGAAAGGTAGAGCCATATATTGATTTAAAGTTGATTTATTTAGGGTGTCATGTGAAATTATATTTATAAAGAGTGTGAATGGGGGAAAAGGGAAGAGAAAAAAGGGGGGTGAGAGAAAGAGAGAGAGGGGGAGAGAATCCCAAGCAGGCTTCATGCCCTGTGCGGAGGCCAAATTGGGGCTCGATCCCATGTCTCTGGGATCCTAACCTGAGCCAAAATCATGAGTCAGATGCTCAACCGATTGAGCCACCCAGGCACCCCAAAATTCTATTTCCTTTTTTTTAAATGTCCATTTATTTTTGAGACAGAGAGTGCAAGCAGGGAGGGGCAAAGAGAGGGAAATAGAGGATCAGAAGCAGGCTCTGTGCTGACAGTAGACAGCCTGATGCAGGGCTCAAACTCATGAACTGTGAGATCATGACCTCAGCCAGAGTCGGGCGCTTAACCAACTGAGCCACATAGGCGACCTTCTAATGGAATATTCAGTGCAATAAGAATTTATATGAAGTTAATAGTTTATTAACTTCTAAACCATACAATGGTGAGTACCTTAAAGAATTCAGGACACAGATGTGTATTAACTTTCTAAATTCAGGTAGTTCTGCAGACGAACTGGTATTAGAAGTGAAAATATTCCATTTGGGAGCATATTGTTGGTCAATAGTTGAGCCCTGATGGTTATTCTGCAAAGATGTAATAGTTCACATGGATCTTTGTATCTTGTTGAAGGAATGTAGTCCAGCCAGTTAGAAATAATTGGACGTCTTCCTAAACTTAGTTGTGTCTGAAGAAAGGAGAGACATTTTAATTTTGTAACATTAATCATTGGTTAGTTCAAATTATCAATATTTTTATTTTGTATTTAAATTCAGAAAATAGGGGTGCCTGGGTGGCTCAGTTGGTTAAACATCCAACTTCAGCTCCGGTCATGATCTGACCTGAGTCAGTTCGTGAGTTCGGGCCCCGTGTCGGCCTCTGTACTGACAGCTCAGGGCCTGGAGCCTGCTTCTGATTCTGTGTCTCCTTCCCCTCAGCTACCTCCCTTGCTCACACTTTGTCTCTGTCTCAAAAATAAATAAAGATTAAAATAGAAATAGATTTTAAATTTATATAACCCTTATATTTTTTCCAAAGCATTTTTCCAAAGTATTTTTATTCCCATTTTACTCTCACAATGATATATAAGGTTTAAATAATATGTCTAAGGACACAAAACATAATTTCTTACAACTATGAATCTGTGTATGTTTTTCATTTTAGACAAATCACACACTTAAGTTTTATCAGCTTTTCCTTCCAGAGTAGTGTTGTCAACTTGGCTATACACTGAATTATCTAGGGGATTTTAAAATATACCAACACTGAGATTTTACTCCAGAAATATTGATTCAGTTCATCTAAGGTTGGGTACAAACAACAGAAATTCTAAAAGTCCCCTTAGGTGATTCTATTGTAGAATACTGCTAAACCATGAGAAGTCCTGATAGGAGGCTTAATGAAATGAAACGATACATTTTTAAGTTTTAGTTAGGATATCCCTTTTAAAGATTTACTTCTAGAAGTCAAATGCTAATGCGGTTGACTTAACAGTAAAAGACATTGCTGTATTACAGAGAGATTTCTCCAATAGAACCTACACCCTACAGACTATATGGTACTTTTATTTAAAAGATATATAAGGGGCACCTCGGCGGCTCAGTCGTTTGAGCGTCCAACTTCAGCTCAGGTCATGCTCTCACAGTTCTTGAGTTCAAGCTCCATGTCAGGCTCTGTGCTGACAGCTCAGAGCCTGGAGCCTGCTTCGGATTCTGTGTCTCCCTCCCTCTCTGCCCCTAACCCACTCACATTCTGTCTCTGTCTCTCTCAAAAATAAATAAACATTAAAAATAAATAAATAAAAGATATATAATATTTTATTATCTATTCAATAATCAGCTAATTAAAGAACGGTATATGCTTAGCACTGAGCTCCGTGCTTGGGATCATTGCTAAGGTATGCAAAATAGTCTCTGCTTATAAAACTGAGGGATAGATATTTTTAAAAAAAATTTTAATGTTTATTTTTGAGAGAAAAAGCACACAATGTGGGGGGGTGGGGAGGGACAGAGGCAGAGGCAGACAGAGAATCCAAAGCAGGCTCCACCTTGTCAGCACAAAACCAACATGGGGCTCAGACCCATGAACGGTGAGATCATGACCTGAGCCAACGTCAGATACTCAGCCAACTGAGCCAGACACCCCGAGGGACAGATATTTTCAGTTGCACAAATATTTTAAGCCTTTATATTTTTATTTCTCAGCATGTGATTGTGAGAAAAAAATCTCTCATTTTAAAATATTCTTCAAAAGGGTCTATTAAATTTTTATTTTATTGTGTTAAGACATAGAAATCCTAATGGACACAGGTTGTTATGTAATTAGAATGTAATAATATGTACCTACTTAGTAACTACTAAAACTATAGATTTAACTTTTTAAATTATTTCATATTTAGAAGACAAAATTGTAAAATAAAGGGCTAAAATTATTTCATATTTAGAAGACAAAATTATGAAATAAAGGACTAAGGTCTGAGATAATTTAGATTTTACCTATTTTTAATTTAAAAGCCTACACTCAATGATTAATCTTTCACTGGATATAGTTCATAGATTAGAAATTAACTTCATTCTTGTCTCACAACTTAATCTTAAAATTGATCAATATTTGAGCCCACATGCAAAGAACAGTATTTTGCTTACCTCTATTTCCCTAATTGAAATGGCAGAAAGCACTCTGGAACATAGCTGTAAACATGTTTTGGCATCTTCCTGGATGTCTACTAATTCATGATCAACCATTATTCTCACTCTTGAAGGGTAGAGCAATATTGTTATCACAATGTTGATAGGGTTTTTTTCTCTTTCTAAGATTCCATATTGCAGGAGTATTTTTAAGATAGTAGATTGTCTTGTCTGAGCTACATAGAGTAGAGGTGTAATACCACTTAGTGGGCTTGGACAGTATACTGGTGTGAAAGTTCTGTGAATCAAACAAGCAAAAACTTCATTGAATACAGAATTAAGAAACGTGGTAAACATTTTTTCTTAACAGTAATGGGAAAATAATAATATTATCTTAAGTATTAAATGTCTTAAATAACTTTTAATGTAACTTTACCCTTATATATGACTTAAAAATATATTTATTTATTTTGAGAGAGAGAGAATCCCAAGCAGGCTCTGCACTGACAGAGCTGTATCTCATGAGCCATTAAATGATCATGACCTGAGCCGAAATCAAGCTGGACCCTTAACCGACAGAGCCACCCAGGCGCCCCTACCTTAATGTATGTCTTAACAAGGGTTTTTCACTCTATGAATCTAGACCAAACTGTAAATTAAAAAATGAGAAAATCCTTATTACACATTTAAACTTTGAACTTGTAAAAACAAACAAAAAAAGATTTAAATGTGTGGAAAGTGTTTACTTTTAGTAATAGCAATTTTGCTTCTCATTGGAGAAATCCATTGTTACTAGAACCAGTATTATAAAAGTCATGTAGCTCTGGAAAATTTAAAACAGAAAAGGGAAAAAGGCTTTTTTAAAATTTCACTTTATTAAAACAACACAATTTTTTTTGTTTGCTTTTCTTCTTGATCATGTATCAGTCGTGAATTGAGTTTGGAGATTAGATGAGAAAAGAGTAAGTGCAATTACCTTAATTCTATTTTTTTATTCACTTTATTTTGAGAGCGGGGCGGAGAGAGAGGGAGGGAGGGAGGGAGGGAGGGAGCGAAGCAGAATCCCAAGCAGGCTCTGCACTGCATGGAGCCTGACTCAGGGCTTGAACCAACAAACTGTGAGATCATAATCTGAGCCGAAATCAACATTTCGAAGTCAGACATTTAACCAACTTAGCCACCTATGTATCCCCTATTTTTTTTTTTTTTGCTTTAATAAAATTAAAGTTGGTAATTGCAGGTAGGTTGAAGCAATGAAAGTTTTATTTATTTTTTTCTAATTTGAGGTAGTCTTTGCAATTCTTTCAGTTAATGGACATTTATGTTTGCTGATCAATTGGTCTCTATATGTAGATAGGACATGGTATAACCAACTACAGGGGATTTTATATATTTGTTTAAAGTTTATTTGGAGAGTGTAAGTGCATGCTAGAGGGGGAGGGGCAGAGAAAGAGGGAGAGAGAGAATCACAAGCAGGCTCCCCAGTGTCAGTGCAGAGCCAGACTCGGGGTTTGATTTTATGAACCTCAAGATCATGATCTGAGTTGAAACTAAAAGTCAGGTGCTTAATGCACTGAGCCAGCCAGGCACCCCCACAGGGGATTTTATATTATCAAGCCTTGATTTGGCCAAATAAAAATAACTTATAGGACTAAAGAAATGGAAAGTTCATTCATGATCTTTTGTCTCTGGAATTCTCTTGATTGGTCTAATAAAATACTAATATGTTTTGCAGAACAGCATATAAACTATAAATACTGGTTTTGGACAACTATGTAGAGCAAGGAAAGCATTATTCAAAATGAGGAACTTTAAGATTGCATGTACTTAATAAGGAAGGCAACATGGTATAATATGGTAGACAATGGAGATTTAAGGGTTCTAGATTTTAGGTTTTGATTCTCCTAACTAGCTCTATGGTGTTGGGTCAGTCCACCTCCCTGAGTCTTAGTTTTCTTATGCATTTATGTATTCATTTGTTCATGATTAATTTATTCAACACTTGATTTTCCAGAGTGTACGGAGTACTAGATATACAGAGATGAAAGTTACAGTCCTTTCATATCAAGATGCTTATCATAGTCTAGTAAGGAAAATGGATAAATAATTCAATAATACAACACAAAATGATAATTGCTAGGATAGAAACATTCTTGTGTGCTATAAAAGCGCTGAAGGGGAGCGCTTTACCTGGAATAACAATTATTTATAGGTTATCCTGGAGCTAAGATTTGAAGGATTAGTGGGTATTTATCAATGAAAAGATTGGAAGGAATGTTTCATTTATAAGCATAAAGCAACACTGGAGGATTATCATACCTGAACTAACTGTATAAAATGAATGTTTTGTGTTTGATAAGTTCTCTGGTTGAAGTGTGTTTAGAAGTCCTAAATACCTCCCTTGTAGTAATTCCCAAGGAGCTCCAGGAGAACCATTTGAAAATCACTAGACCAACCAGTTCATCTCCAAAGCTTCACTGAGTCTTGAAATGCCAAGATTTTGTGATTTAAAAAAATAGTGTGGTGTAGTAGAGAGCAGTATATTAGAAATTAAAGAGTGGATGGGGCGCCTGGGTGGCTCAGTCGGTTGGGTGGTCGACTTCGGCTCAGGTCATGATCTCACGGTCCGTGGGTTCGGGCCCCGCGTCGGGCTCTGTGCTGACGGCTTGGAGCCTGGAGCCTGGAGCCTGTTTCAGATTCTGTGTCTCCCTCTCTCTGACCCTCCCCCGTTCATGCTCTGTCTCTCTCTGTCTCAAAAATAAATTTAAAAAAAAAAACGTTAAAAAAAAAAAAAGAGTGGGTTTTTGCTGTAACTCTGACAGTGATACTGAATATATGCTTCTAAGTTCTGTATGTAAATGCACACATGGGAATCATCTCCAGATCAGTATTGCCCTGGACATCTCATCTTTTTCACACATACTTCCAATATGTATCTCAATTGAACTCCTACACTACTTCTCCTTCTGCATTCCCTACCTTGCTTATTGGTACTCACTTTCCCAAAACTATTGCATGCATCTTTTTCACATTGATTTGTATGCTCTTGCCCTCCCTTTTCAATTCTGGGACAAGTCTTGCTCATCGTATAAGACTCTAATAAACTCTTGTGAAGATTTCTTTGATGACCTAACCTTCCTCTTTATGTGACACTTTGTATATTCCTCCATTAAGCCCATATCATTTTGGACAACTTGTTTAATGTCTCTAATCTTTCATTTTCTCATCTTCAAAATAAATAGGTAAGCAAGATGAGCAAAAAAATTAAATCTTCACAAAGGCAACAATTTTTTGTCTGGTTAATCCACTATTATATCCCAAAATTCCTATAATCTTACCCTAGAGTAGACATTTAAATATTTATTAATTGATTTTTTACTATTATTCAGAAATATATATATATATAATTAAATTTATTTGGTGGTTTCTGGATCTAACAAGACTTTTAGTGAGGCACAATTATTGCCATTTTTCAAAGACAATCTGATTTATTCATCTTGCTCTTTTTTTAAATCTTTTTTGATGAAGTATAATTGATACATAACATCATATTAGTTTCAGGTCTACAAAATAATTATTCAATATTTGTATACATTGTGAAATGAATATCACAATAAGTCTAGTTACCATCTGTCCTCATGAAAAGTTATAAAAATTTTTTTCTTGTGATGAGAACTTTGAAGATCTACTCTCAGCAACTTTCAAACATGTGATAAAATATTATTGACTATAGTAATCATGTTATAAGTTACATTGTCATGAGTTATTTATTTTAAGCTGGAAGTTTATACTTCTTGACCCCCTTACCCATTACACCTACCCCTAACCCCTCTTCACTCTAGCAACCATCAACCTGTTCTGTGTCTATAAGTTTTGTTTGCATGTTTGATTTGTTTTTTAGATTATGTATTTAAGTGAAATCATATGGTATTTGTCTTTCTCTAACTCATTTCACTTAGCATAATACCCTCAACGTCATTCCATGTTGTTGCAAATGACAAGATTTCATTCTTTTTTATGTCTGAGTCATATTTCAATGTGTGTGTGTGTGTATCACATCTTTTTTTTTTTTAATTTTAGTTAATTAACATACAGTGGACTACTGTCCCCTTAGGAGTAGAATTCAGTAATTCATCACTTACATACAGCACCCAGTGCTCATCATCACAGCAAGTGTCCTCCTTAGTACTCATCACCCATCTAGCCCATCTTCCACCCACTTCCCTCTGTCAACCCATAGTTTGTTCTCTGTCATTAAGAATCTCTTGTGGTTTATTTCCCTCTCTTCTCTTCCCCCCAACTTCCCTTATTCATCTGTTTTGTTTCTTAAATTCCACATATAAGTGAAATCATATGGTATTTATCTTTCTCTGATTTATTTCACTTAGCATAGCTAGCTCCATTCACATCATTGCAAATGGCAAGATTTCATTCTTTTTGATGGATGAGTAATATTCCATTATCTATCTATGTATCTATATTTTCTATATCTATGTATCTATATATCTATTTCTCATCTTCTTTATCCATTCATCAATTGATGGACATTTGGGCTCTCTCCATAGTTTGGCTATTGTTGATAATGCTGCTATAAACATTGGGGTGAATGTACCCTTCAGATCTGTATTTTTGTATCCTTTGGGTAAATACCTAATGGTACAATTGCTGGATCATAGGGTAGTTCTATTTTTAGTGTGCTTTTTGTTTGTTTGTTTTAAGTTTATTTTTGAGAGAGAAAGAGAGACAGATGAGCAGGGGAGGGGCAGAGAGAGGGGAGAAAGAGAATTCCAAGAAGGATCCACACTGTCATCATGGAGCATGATATGGGGCTCATGACCTGAGCCAAATCAAGAATCAGATGCTCAACTGAGTCACCCAGGCACCCCTTTTTTAGTTTTTTGAGGGACCTCCATGCTATTCTCCAAAGTGTACCAGTTTGCATTTCTACCAACAATGTAAGAGGGTTCCCCTTTCTCTGCATCCTCACCAACACCTGTTGTTTCTCGTGTTGTTAATTTTTGCCATTCTGACATGTGTGAGATGCTATCTCATGGTTTTGATTTGTGTTTCCCTGATAATGAGTGATGTTGAGCATCTTTTCATGTGTCTGTTAGCCATCTGGATGTCTTCTTTGGAAAAGTATCTATTCATATACTAACCCATTTCTTAACTGGGTTATTTGGTTTTTGGGTGTTGAGTTGTAAGTTCTTTATAGATTTGGGATACTAAGCCTTTATCAGATAAGTTGTTTGCAAATATTTTCTCCCATTCCATAGGCTGCCTTTTAGTTTTGTTGATTGTTTCCTTCGCTATGCAGAAGCTTTTTTTTTTTTTTAATTTTTTTTTCAACGTTTATTTATTTTTGGGACAGAGAGAGACAGAGCATGAACAGGGGAGGGGCAGAGAGAGAGGGAGACACAGAATCGGAAACAGGCTCCAGGCTCTGAGCCATCAGCCCAGAGCCTGACGCGGGGCTCGAACTCACGGACCGCGAGATCGTGACCTGGCTGAAGTCGGACACTTAACTGACTGCGCCACCCAGGCGCCCCAAGAAGCTTTTTATCTTAATGAAGTCCCAGTAGCCCAATAGTTCATGTTTGCTTTTATTTTCCTTGCCTTTGGCAATGTGTCTAGTAAGAAGTTGCTGTGACCAAGGTCAAAGAGGTCACTGCCGGTGTTCTCTAGTATTTTGATGGTTTCTTGTCTCACATTTAGGTCTTTCATCCATTTTGAATTTATTTTTCTGTATTCATTACTTACTTACAGCATCCAGTGCTGAAAGTGTTCCACTGTCATTGTTCTACATGTCAGTGTCCAGTTTTCCTAACACCATTTGTTGAAGAGACTCTTTTTCTTTTGTATGTTATTTCGTGCTTTGTTGAAGAGTAGGTGACTGTATAGTTGTGGGTCCATTTCTGGGTTTTCTATTATGTTCCATTGACCCACGTGTCTGTTTTTGTGCCAGTACCATACTCTCTTGATGACTACAGCTTTGTAATATAGCTTGGAATCTGGAATCCTGAAGCCTCCAGTTTTGTTTTTCTTTTTCAGGATTGCTTTGGCTTCAGGGTCTTTTGAATACATCTCCTTTATCCATTCATCCATTGATAGACATTATGTTGTTTCTATATGTTGGCTATTGTAAATAATGTTGTCATGAACAAAGGGGTGCATGTATCTTTTTGAATTTGGGTTTTTGTTTTTGTTTTGTTTTGTTTTTTCAGGTAAATAGCCAGAAGTAGAATTGTGGATCCTATGGCAGTTCTATTTTTAATTTTTTCAGGAACCTCCATATTGTTTTCCATAGTGGTTGCACCAATTTTCATTCCCACCAATACTGCATAAGAGGTTTCCTTTTCTTTATATCCTTGACAACACTTGTTAATTTTTGTCTTTTTGATAACAGCCATTCTGACAGGTGTGAAATGATATCTCATAGTTTTGATTTGCATTTCCCTAATTACTGATGTTGAGCATCTTTTCATGTGCCTGTTAGTCATCTGTATATCTTTTGAAAAATGTTTCTTCAGATCCTTTGCCCATTTAAAAATTTTTTTTAATGTTTATTATTATTTTTTTTAAATGGGAGAGAGAGAGAGAGAGAGAGAGTGCAAGCAGGGGAGGGGCTGGGGAGAGAGAAACACCGAATCCCAAGCAGACTCCAGGCTTTGAGCTGTCAGCACAGAGCCTGACCCAGGGCTTGAATGAGCTGTGAGATCATGACCTGAACTGAAGTCGGATACTTAACTGACTGAACCTCCCAGGTGCCCAATCCTTTACCTATTTTTAATACAATTTTTAAAAATTGAGTTGAATGAGTTCTTTATATATTTTGGATAATAACCCCTTATCAGATACATCATTTGCAAGTATTTTTTCCTATTCAGTGGGTTACCTTTTTGTTTTATTGATGATTTGCTTCACTATGCAGAAGCTTTTTAGCTTACTTTTGCTTTTGTTGCTACTGTCTTTGGAGTCAGATTGTAAAAAATATTGCCAAGAATAATGTCAAGGAAATTACTGCCTGTGTTTTCTTCTAGGAGTTTTGTGGTTTCTGGTCTTACATTCAGGTTTTTAATCAATTTTGAGTTAATTTTTGTGTGTGGTGTAAGACAGTGGTCCAGTTTCATTCTTTTGTGTCTGACCAGTTTTCCCAACATCATTTATTGAAGAAACTATCATTTCCCATTATATAGTCTTGTCTCCTTTTTCATAAAATTAATTAACTATATATGCATGGGTTTATTTCTGGGCTCTCTCTTTTGTTCCATTGATGTATGTGTCTGTTTTTATGATAATGCCATACTGTTGTGATGTGATTATTATCTTTTTAATAATAGTTTGAAATCTGGGAGCATGATGCATCCAGTTTTTTTTTTTTTTTTCTTTTTCAAGGCCACTTTCACTATTCAAGATCTTTTCTGGTTCAGTACAAATTTTAGAGTTGTTCTAATTCTGTGAAAAATGATATTCAAATTTTGATAGGGATCATATTGAATCTGTAGATTACCATATGAACATTTTGATAATATTGATTCTTCCAATCCATAAGCACAGAGTATCTTTCCACTTATTTGTATCTTCTTCAGTTTCTTTCATCAGTGTCTTATAGTTTTCAGAGTACAGATCTTTCACCACCTTGGTTAAATTTATTTCTAGGTATTTTATTCTTTTTGAAGCAGTTGTAAATGAGATTGTTAATTTGTTTTGCTGATGGTTCATTGTCAGTATTTAAAACTGCAACAGATTTTTGTGTATTGATTTTATACATGGCAACTTTACTGAGTTTATTAGTTTTAACTACTTTGGTGGAATCTTTAGGGCTTTGTAAATGAAAATCATGTCATCTACATATGGTGACAGTTTTACTTTTTCCTTTCCAATTTGGATGTCTTTTAATTAATTAATTAATTAACTTACCTACCTACCCACCTACCTACCTAATTCTTCTGTCTACGATTTTTAATACTATGTTGACTAAAAGTGTTGAGAATGAGTATCCTTGTCTTGTTCCTTATCTTAAAGGAAAAGCTTTCAGCTTTTCAGCATTGAGTATGATGTTAGTTGTAGGTTTGTCATATACAGTCTTTATGATGTTGAGGTACCTTCTGTCTATACCCACTGTGTTGGGTTTTTTAAATCATAAATGGATGTTCAATTTTTCAAATGCTTTATCTTCATCTATTTAGATGATCATATAATTTTCATGCTTCATTTTGTTAATGAGATATTTTATGTTGATTGACTTGGAGGTATTGAACCATCTTTGCATCCCTGTAATAAATTCTACTTGATCATAATGTGTGATCCTTTTGATGTATTGCTGAATTTGGCTTGCTAATATTTTATTGAGGATTTTTGCATGTGTGTTCTTCAGAGATATTGGGCTGTTTTCTTTTATTATTTCTATTTCTATTATTTCAGTTTTTATTTTTATTTTCAGTGTCTGTGTCTGGTTTTGCCATTAGGGTAGTTCTGGCCTTGTAAAATGAGTTTGGAAGTGTTCCCTCATTTTCAGTTTTTGGAAGGGTTTGAGAAGGATAGGTATCTAATCTTCTTTGAATATTTAGTAGAACTCAAGTAAAGCTGTCTGGTCCTGGACTTCTGTTTGTTGGGAGGTTTGTGATTATTGATTCAATCTGCATACTAGTATTTGGTTTATTCAGGCTTTCTATTTCTTTATGATTCAGTCTTGGAAGACTGTTTCTAGGAATTTATCCATTTCTTTTAGGTTGTTGACTGTTGATGTGTAATTGTTCATAATTGTCTCTTATGATCCTTTGTATTTCTTTGGTATCAGTTGTAATTTTTCTTTCATTTCTGACTTTTTTATTTGGACTCTTTCTTGATGAATCTGACTAAAGTTTTGTCAGTTTGGTTTATCTTTTCAACGAACCAGTTCTTAGTTTCATTGATCTTTTTTTGTTTTATTTTTAGTTTTTATTTCATTTAATTTTTGCTCTGATATTATGTCCTTCTCATAGCTTTGAGCTTTGTTTTTCTTTTTCTAGTTCCTTTTGTTTTTTGGTTTTTTTTAAATTTTTTTTTTCTTAACGTGTATTTATTTTTGAGACAGAGAGAGACAGAGCATGAACGGGGGAGGGTCAGAGAGAGGGAGACACAGAATCCGAAACAGGCTCCAGGCTCTGAGCTGTCAGCACAGAGCCCGACGCGGGGCTCGAATTCACAGACCGCGAGATCATGACCTGAGCTGAAGTCGGCCACTTAACCGACTGAGCCACCCAGGCGCCCCTTCTAGTTCCTTTTGGTGTAAAGTTAGTTTATTTGAGATTTGTCTTGTTTTTTGTTTTTGTTTTTGGTTTTTTTTGAAGTAGGCCTGTATCACTATAATCTTCCCAATTCAAACTGCTTTTGCTGCATTTCATTGATTTTGGTAAGTTGTATTTCTATTTTCATTTATCTCAAGGTGTTTAAAAAAATTCTTTTAATGTTTATTTGTTTTTGAGAGAGAGAGAAAGCATGAGCAGTGGAGGGACAGAGAGAGACTCCAGGCAGGCTCCAGGCTCTGTGCTGCTAGCACAGAGCCCTACACGGGGCTAGAACTCCTGAGCCATGAAATCGTGACCTGAGCTGAAGTCAGACACTTAACCAACTGAGCCACCTAAGCGCCCTTCTCAAGGTATTTTTTGATTTCTCCTTTCATTTCTTTGTTGACACATTGGTTGTTCAGCAGCATTTTTTTTTTCAGTTTTATTTGAAAGAGAGCTCATGAGCATGGCGGAGGGGCAGAGAGAGAGAGGGAGAGAGAATCCCAAGCAGGCTGTGCACTTGGAGCACAGAACCTGATGTGGGGCCTGAAAGGTGAGATCATGAAAGGTGATATCATGACCTGAGCTGAAGTCAGACAGTTAGCCAACTGAGCCCCCCTGGCACTCCAGTAGTACATTTTCAAATCTCCACATATTTGTGATTTTTCCAATGTTCTTCTTATAATTTATTTATAGTGTCATATCATTGTAGTTGGAAAAGATGCTTGATATGATTTCAATCTTCTTGGATTTATTGTGATTTGTTTTGTGACCTAACATAATCTATCCTGAAGAATATTCCATGTGTACTTGGGAAGAATGTATATTTTCTTGCTTTTGTATGCAGTGTTCTGTGTGTGTGTGTGTGTGTGTGTGTGTGTGTGTGTGTGTGTAGTCCATATGGTGTAATGTGTCACTTAAGGTTGATGTTTTCTTATTGATTTTGTGTCTGAATGGTCAATCAATTGATGTAAATAGGGTCCCTTTCTATTGTTTTACTGCTGTCAATTTTTTATATATGTTTTATGTTTAGATCTTCTATGTTGAGTGCATAAATATTTACAAATGTTAGATCTTCTTTTTGGATTGGCCCCTTTATTTTTATTTAATGCCCATTTTTGTCTGTTTTAAAGCCTATTTTATCTGATATAAGTACAGCTACCCTAACTTTTTTGTGGGGGAGGGTTTCCATTTGCATGAAACATTTTATTCCATTCCTTACTTTCAGTCTGTGTGTGTCCTTATACATGAAATGAGTTTCTTGTAGACAGTAAGGTAGAGGGATAGTGCAAAGATGGTTGGTACCTATTTGTGCTGGCACTAGCAAAGTAGATGGTGAATGCTGAAAAGATGCCCGCTGGTACCTTTGCTCTTGGAGAGTCTCAACAGGTTTCTGCCCCTCTGGCAGATAACTTAAGGTTAGCAAATGAATCTCCTTCACATATGCTCTAGGCATTTTTCAATCTGCAACTTTTGTACTTGGTCCCAAAGTGAATGAGTCTGCTTGTGAGTCTGCTAAGAGTGGAATCTCCATTCCCTACAGCCCTATTTCTTCTGGACATAAATCCTGCTGGTTTCAAAGCCAGATATGTTGGGAGTTCATCTCTCCAATGCAAGTCTCAAGGGTTGGAGTGTCTGATGTGGGGTACAAACCCCTCTCCTTACAGAGAAGCTGTGTTATTTGTGAGATCCCTCTTGACTCTTCCAGTCTGTAAGTCAACGTGTTGGGGGTGGGGTTTTGGCAAGACGATGTCTCTGCTTCTTTTATCCATCTAAATGTGGCCTGTTAATCTTTCGTTGTGGAGGATCTGTTCAGCTAAGTTTGGGTTTTTTTTTTCGTTTTTTGTTTTCAGGGGGAATTGTTGCATATGTAGCTGTAGATTACGTTGTATCCACTGGAGGAGATGAGTTTAGGATTCTCCTACACTGTCATCTTGAACCACCTCTGATCTTGCTCACTCTTAAGATATTTGACTAAGAATCTTGTAAGTATAGGAATTCAGGGGATTTACAGGACAAAGATAGCACAAGTGGTCCTGGTTAAGATTTAGAGATATTAGTTGATTTTAAGTCATTAAGATTGATACTACCTTTAGAAGATATTTTAGGGGCGCCTGGGTGGCGCAGTCAGTTAAGTGTCCGACTTCAGCCAGGTCACGATCTCGCGGTCCGTGAGTTCGAGCCCCGCGTCAGGCTCTGGGCTGATGGCTCAGAGCCTGGAGCCTGTTTCCGATTCTGTGTCTCCCTCTCTCTCTGCCCCTCCCCCGTTCATGCTCTGTCTCTCTCTGTCCCAAAAATAAATAAACGTTGAAAAGAAGATATTTTAGACCACAAATGTTGAAAACATAACTAAAACTCAAATAGGTTTAAAATGAGATTTAAAAGTCTAATCTGTACCCAAATGACATGATTAATCCTCATGTTTAAAGAGCATGTTACTATAAACCAAAATTTGCTTAATCTGTACTGACAGTTAATTATGGCAATACTTATATGGATGGAGTAAGGCGAGCACAGCAAGAATTAGTTTTTAAATGTGAAGTTAATGAACTGAACCCTCTGTGTCTGAAAACCTGTCATATATGCTTATTAAATGGGGCATAATATTTCCATATAGACATGCAGAGAATGATTCAGTTTTGTAGCTATACTAATTATTTCTACTTTTTCCTACTCCTCCTTTAGTTTTTAGCCACTAAATTTAAGAGATGCTTCTCTATAATAATTTTATTTCTGATATTTAGCACAGTTGACTTTCTTGGAGCCACATTTTGTCCTAACTTAGTAAGGCTGTTTTCACCAAGCTATCCACCTGCCTCTTTGGCTATTCCTTGTCAATAATCTTTTACTGGTTCCTCTTTCTTTCCACTTAACATAAGTAAAGAAGATATGGCCTTTTGACTAATTCATTTGATTTATGTTCTTAGGCAATTTCATCCATGACCATAACTTTAATTACTGTCTATTAACTTATTCAACAAATATTTATTGAATGCATATTGTATGCCAAATACTGTTTTAGGTGCTTGGGATATGTGAATGAAAATAATAAAGATGCCTACTTTCCTGCTTGTATTGTAGTGAGACAAAACAGACAATACAGAATAGACATCGCAGAAAAGCAAATTTTATAATATGTTAGAAGACTTGATAAGAAAAAAAGTAGAGCAGTGTAGGAAGTGTGAAAGTGCTGGAGGGTGTACTGAGGGTATTTTCCAATTTTAAAATAGGATGATAGGAGAGGGAATTACTGAGAGATGACATTTGGATGAAGAATAAGGAGATCAAGAAATTGACCACTTGGATATTTAAGGACCCTAAGGCAGGTGAGTGTTCCTGGAGTGGTGAGGGAAGAGTAAGGGAGCCAGTGTGGCTGAAAGAGTGACAAGGCTGAGGAGTAGTAGGAAACAAGAACAGAGGTAATGGGGTGCCACATCATGTAGAGCCTTGTAGATCACTGAAAGGACTTCATCTTTTACTCTAAGTGGAATGGAGGAGCCATTGGAGATTTTGAGTAGAAAAGCAATGTGATCTTATATTTGTTGAGAATTTATTCTGAGGAGGAAAATTATTTATATGAGGAGGAAATTTATATGAGGAGGAAAATTACTTGGTGCCAGCCAATAACAGTAGAAATAGTCAGATTCTGTATACTGTTTGAAGGTAGAACCAACAGATATCCTGACATACAAGATGTGGAACTTAAAAGAAAGAGACTCAAGCATGACACTATCTAATCACCTACTGCTTATCTGTACCTGGATATCTCTTAGGTAATGCAAACTCTTATGTCCCAACCTGGCTTTTTAGATCCTTTGTAATAATCTTGATAGGTTTGTGGTATGACCATTATGGTAGACTGAATAATGCCTCTCAAAATGGCAAAATGGATTTTGCAGATGTAATTAAGATAAGGATCTTGAGGGGTGCTACGGTGGCTCAGTTGATTAAGCCTCCAACTCTTGATTTCAGCTCAGGTCATAATCTAATAGTCTGTGAGACTGAGCCCTGCATTGGGCTCTGCGTTGAGAGTAGAGCCTGCTTGGAATTCATTCTCTCTCTCTCTCTCTCTCTCTCTCTCTCTCTCTCTCTCTCTCTCTGTTTCTGCCCCTCCCCCCATAAAAATAAATAAATAAACATTAAAAAAAAGATGGGAGATAATGCAAGTGGATCCAATGAAATCACAAGGGTCCTTACAAGAAGTGTCAGAGAACAGTAGAAGCAGAGCCAGTGAAGGAGTTATGACTCTACAGTGCTGACTTTGAAGATGGAGGAAGAGGCCATGAACCAAGGAATTCAGGCAGCCTCTAGAAGCTCAGTAGGGAACAGATTCTCCTGAAGAGCCACTAGAAAGATTTTAGCCCAGTAACCTCATTTTGGGCTTCTGACCTCCAGAACTATAAAAGAATACATTTGTATCATCTTAAGCCACTGCGTTTGTAGCAATTTTATTACAACAGTAAGAGGAAACTAATACAAACATCAACCAGTCTTAAAATTTAGAAATCTGAAATTAACACTTCTCTCTTTTTGATGCTTCTTTTCTAATTACAGTGTTTTGTTATTCAACTTAAATTATTAAGTTGAATTATTTCTTCTTTCCCCTACTGCTATTTAGTTTAACTTCTTATTATGTTTTACCTGGACTGTTATGGTATCAAAGCATAGCCAGGAGTTGGAGAAGATGGTGACAGAGCAGAATTAGTTCTTTTCCCCAAACTATTATATACACATGTAAGCTAAGTTAGCATGGGGTGCCCATTATGCAAATTCAGTTTCAAGCAACTTCTCTAACCATCTACACCTTTTTGATAAGATTACATTCCCCAACCCTTTTTATATAGAAGGTCTGGAACTGCCATTGTGCCGGAGTATTTGAGCAGCCTTCTGACTGGTCTCCTTGCCTCTAGCCCCTTCCTACAGTCTAGTCTTCAAATGGGAGCTGATGAATCTTTTCATACTACAAGTCTGACCTTCACTAGTTAGGCATCACTCATGGTGTAAATTTCAAATTCCTTAGTATGGCCTACAAAGTCCTGCAAGCTTTCACTTCTAGGCTTCATATCCCGCTACTACCTGATTTCCTATCTCACTTTCTAGCAATTGTCCATAATCACTGGATGCAACATGTTGTTTGTGTCTCCTTTGGCTTTAGTCATCCTGCCTCTGCCTAGATTACAATTCTTCAAGGGAAAAGAACAGAAAATTCCCTTTCATTTTTTTAAAAACCAATTTAAGATATCCTATCTTCTAGATAGCCTTGTATCTACTCCTCCACAGTAATGTTTAACAACTTGTTTCTCTGTTCTCTCCACCCGCACATGCTTTTGTGTTTGCATTTATGGTATAATTACAATATTTATTGTTCACTTACTAGTCTGTGAGCTCTCCAAAATCAGGATATATGGCTATTTTATTTTTTTATTCCCATCAAATAACACAGTGCTTGGCACTTAGAAAATTCTTAATAAATGATTATTGTTATTTTAACTGAATGACATCATCTCTCTTTAATCACTTGTAGACTGTCATACAGTGGCATTTAGATTAATATTGCAGGTTTGTTGTAAAAATGAACAAAATTAAGTTCCTTTCCCTCATTAGTTCTATCTCCTCCCCTTCAAGGACTTATTCAGACACTTCATTATTATAATAAGAAAATTATCATATTGGAGTGTATGCAGAGGAGGGTGACCAAAAAATGATGCTGCTTTAGGAATAAAGAACAACAGATAATAGGAAACTTAAGATATTCATTTTGGGGACATATTAGCTGTGTTCAAATATCTGAGAGATCTTCATGTAGGAGAGAAATAGACTTTGTTCTCTATAGTTCTGGGGGCAGAACTGGAGAAATGGAGACAGATTGCAATGCACTATGAGGAAGAAATATCTAATAACGTTGCATAAAAAGTTCACTTTTTCATTCAACAAAATCTTGATTGAGCACTTTCTGTGTATGTACATAGTTCTTGGCACTGAGGATTCAATGTTGAGGAAGTAGTTGAGATTTTTTCCTCTCATGGAGCTTACTTTTTTTTTTAATTTTTTAATGTTTACTTATTTTTGAGAGAGAAAGAGACAGAATGTGAGTGGAGGAGGGGCAGAGAGAGAGGGAGACACAGAATCTGAAGTAGGCTTCAGGCTCTGAGCTGTCAGCACAGAGCCCAATGCAGGGCTTAAACCCGTAAATCATGAGATCATGGACCTGAGCCAAATGCTTAACTGACTGAGCCACCCAGGCACCCTTCATGGAGCTTACTTTTAATGACAGTGGACACCCCCCCCCTCAGGGGGGGGGGGGGGCCCCCAACCAGCAGCAGTAATGAGTATATAGTGATTGATGTTGTGTAGAGAATTAAATAGTGTTATGATATTTGAATGAGTGGCTTCTTTAGAAGGTGTGACCACCTGTCTGAAGAGATGACATTTATACTGTGTTCCAGCTGATAAAAAGGAACTAACCATTGGAAGAACTGAGTGAAGAAATTTCCAGGCAGAGGGAACAGTGTTTTTTTTTTTTCAATCTTAGTTTTTTAAATTTGAGCATAATTGACATACAATGTTACATTAGTTTCACGTGTACATCACAGTAATTCAACAAGCTTATACATTTTATGCTATGCTCACCACAAATGTAGCTACCATCTATCACCATACAATGCTATTACAGTATCATTAACTATATTCTATATGCTGTGCCTTTTATTCCTGCGACTTATTCATTCCATAACTGGAAGCTTGTATCTCCCAGTCCCCTTCACCCATATGACCCATCCCCCTAGGCTCTTCCCTCTGACAACCATCAGTTTGTTCCCTGTATTTATGGGTATTTTTCTGTTTTTCTTTATTCATTTGTTTTGCTAATTAGATTCCACATATGAGTGAAATCATATGATATTTGTCTTTCTCAGTCTGACTTCTTTCACTTGGAGGTAAACAGTTACTACAGGGCCTTCAGACAGGAATGAAATTGAAGATATTCAAGAAACAAAAGGGTCTGTATGGCTGGATATAGTGCTCAAGGGGAAGAATGACATGAGATTGGATTTGGTTGATATAGTGAGAGGTCAGATCATGTAAGGCTTTTAAACAATGGGTATTGAGTTTGAATTTTATTCCACTTGTAGTGGGAAAGTTTTGGAAGATTTTAAGCACAAGTGGTATGACATATTTCAGTTTTTATAAGGTTTCCACAGGGTTCTGAGTCAAGAATAGATTACAGAGTTTGAGAGGGAAGAGTGGAAGCTGAAAGACTCGAGCAGTCTATAGCGGTTGCCTAGGCAAGAGATGAATATGGCTTCACCTAGGTTAGAAATGGAGGAAATGAAAAGATGTTTAGCTAAGAGGGATATGTTTTAGAGACAGAGTCAAAAGTACTTGCTGATGTGTTGGTGAAAGAAGAAGAACCAAGAATAAATCCTGGATTTCTAACTTGAGCAACAGGGTAGAACAATAGGGGCCATTAATCAAGTGGGGAATTCAGGAGAAGGAGCAGGTTGACAATGGGAGAATGAGTTAGATCAATGTTCTGTTTTATTTCTGTTAAGTTTGAGGTGACTTGTGGAGATGTTGAATAGACAACTTCATATAGAAGGAGTCTGGAGCTCAGAGGAGAGGTCAGGGGTGAAGATAAAGACTGAAGAGTCATTCACATATACATATACATATACATATACATATACATAGTATTTAAGTCCTGGGGCTGGGTAAAATCTTTGAGGGAAAGGGTATACCTGGAAAAAAAGAAGGGGCCCTGGGCAAAGGGATGGTTTACCTCATGAAATAGTTAACTTACTACTACTAGAGTTGTTCAAGCAGAGATCATATGAGCATCACCCAGGGATGTTTGATATAGAGTTGTTGCCCAGGGTGAAGGTTTGCTAATGAATTCTTAGATCCCATCTGAATCTGAAATTCGACGATACTGAAAGATCCAGATGATGTCATGGTACATAGAATTGGCCAGTAAGGGGCGCCTGGGTGGCGCAGTCGGTTAAGCGTCCAACTTCAGCCAGGTCACGATCTCGCGGTCCGTGAGTTCGAGCCCCGCATCGGGCTCTGGGCTGATGGCTCAGAGCCTGGAGCCTGTTTCCGATTCTGTGTCTCCCTCTCTCTCTGCCCCTCCCCCGTTCATGCTCTGTCTCTCTCTGTCCCAAAAATAAATAAACGTTGGGAAAAAAAATGTTTAAGAATTGGCCAGTAATGTGTTTCACCTTGTGGATGCATCTAAGTTAGAATTTCTTGATTTTAAAACTGTCACTTAAGACACTTGTTAATGGCACTGTATCATATCCCACTGTGTGTGTTTTTCATTTTCCTTCCTCCCCTTTTGCCTTCTATTTAAAACACTTTGAAGTTTTTCTTCTCTTCTTCTGTTTTACTCTATTTTTCTTTCCCATGAGCCTACCAGGGATATACATAGGCATTACTTGGCCCAGCTAGGGACACTCAGTTTTAGAAGCTGCCTGATCTTTGCTATAGCTAAATATAATGGTCCTTAAAGCAATCAAAAAATACTGTTTGGGGATTTTATTTATTGATATTCCAGACTGCAGCTATCAGATTATGTACTTGGGTGATCATTAAGGAAAGCAATCTAGTGATTCTCCAATACCATAGTGATACCCAATCAAGAGAACACCTCTGCTTCAGGCAGAATCTAAATTGGTTGAGTCTTTAACTGATCTTATCTGTCTTGTTTTCCACTGCATTCATACTCTATTCATTGTGCCTAGCTAGTAGAATGCCTTATGCATAGTAAGGTGGTAGATAAATAATTTATTGAATGAATGAACAAATGCGCATTTGTTCTAATCAAACTAGTACCAAAAACTGAAGAGTATATTGGAGTTAGTACAAACTGAGTAACTTTACAATACATATTATGGACTTTACAAAGAGGTCACATTGAATATTATATTCTATAAGATCCTCGTTCATTAGCTAGATTGACACGTTCAGACTATGTGAAAATTTGGTTCTCCGACAGACTTAATCAAGTATTTAACTTGCTTTGTGCTCAATTCTGGAGAATTTGGAGTCAAATTTATCAATGCTTAACATACAAATAGGGAATTATTATGTTATTAACTATTACTAAGTGAATGTGTGTGTGTATTCTGAATTATACTTTAAAGTCATTTTTTATATGTATTAGATAGATAAGCTTTATCGGTATTCTCAAGAAGAGATCACAGTATTACCCCAATGTCTTTGTTTAGTTAGAGAAATCTAAGTTGTCTAACATGCCATTACCTTGAGCACTAGCATGTATACTTTATAGAGCAGAACCACTAACAATTTATTGGCACATAGTAATGTACATATGGGGGAACATTTATTGAACAAATAATGAGGAGTGTACAAATGGATGAGCAATCAAGTTAGGATTCCTTATCCTTATAGCCACCAGGCATATTTATTTTAGAGAAAAAAAGAAGTAATATAATCTCCCAAAGAGAAATTTTGTCCTTTTATGTAAAAACATGAGATTATTACCTCCATATCAGTGCCAGGTTACAACTTCTATCTTGAACATAGTTCTTTGTTTTCTTGAGAAGCAATTCCACAAAGTCAGGATTACCCTTCCTCGCAAAAACCCAGTACAGAATAGTATTCACACATATTTCAGTAAATTCAAGATTAAAATTCAGTTCGAAACGGTATCCTGATTTTTCCACAAATGCAATATAGTCTGAGAGTAGTACGTCAAACCCATCCAAGTTGACATACCTCAGAATTTTTGCCAGGGTTCTGTAAATCCTAGGTTCGTAACAGTGATATCCCCACTGACCCAAAAACTGCAAGGATGGTCTTTTAACAATTTTGTCAATGAGATTGCAGAATATATTGCTTCTTGGACAAGAAGTCTTATGACATAATTTGGAAGATTTACTCATTGCTATTTAAGGCAACAGTATAGAAGTCAAATCACAGGAGGTCATACTGTAATCCCTCAGTTACATATTTTGATAATGTGGTAGGCTTTACTCCACCAACAGGAAGTGCCCTTTAAACTGTAGCCACAAAAATATCATATGAAATATTACCATAAGGTACTGGATGACATCACAATAGATGGTGATCTGTCATCAGCATAGGTCAGGAATTTGGTATAATATACGTAACTGGGGACATTTGAGAGGGACATACTGGATATACATGGCATGTGTGGCAGCTAAGATATAATATTTTTAAGTCTAAAACTTTCGCTCAAGCCAGTATGTATGTTTATGAAGTGCTGAAAATATAGTCTATAAATTAGACAAAATAATAGTAATAACCAGGTTGATTATTCCTTTTAGGTTGTCATGTTTTGCATGAGTACTGCATTCTCACTTAAACCTCATAGGATATTTTCCTTATTTTATAGTTGAAGAAACTGAGACTTAAGAAGGTTAAGAGACCTGCCAGAAGGCACTATATTAATTCTCAGAGAGAAAAGCTGACATACAGTGTTAAACAAAATTCAGAAACTTTGTTTTAGAATTTAAAATTGTATAGATATCGTTCCTCTATAAATTAGGCAGAACATATACAGTTTGTACATTAAAGGTATATCAAGCTTGTTGTGGCATCCTTGTTCCAGGAAAATAAAGGGGAAATATGGTTGTTTTATCACTGTTTAGTAGTTTATGCTTCGGCCATCTTTCTGTTAAATTTAATAACCTTACATGTATTTATTAGCAATTTTAAATGTTTTCTTTATCCTTCTCAACATTTTTCTTCTTTAAATCACAGAAAATAATGTTTCTTTAGTAAAAGGAAATTATAACTTTGGGTTTACTATAATATACTTCCACTAATACTGCATTTAATTCTGTAAGCTCTAAGCTCTCCCCAGGATAGCAGGAAAAACTAGTAACTATTGTCATCTTTCTGAAAACCAAGAGTTCTGTTATTTTCCTCTGTTGGCTTTCTCTTTTTATTCTCTCCACTTCAAAAAAAAATGCATTTAAACTGAACTATTTTTTGCTGATTTCTTAATACTATACATAAAGGTGGTAAAAAATGGAAACATTATAGAGCCAGTGAAAATTCTTCCCTGAGATAATCATGTTAGCAGTTTTATGTATAGTCTTTCAAATATTTTTATGCTTATATATATAAATAGATATATTATTATATACCTTGTTCTTTTTACACAAATAGAATATTGTACATAACTGGTTCTATGAGCTCCTTTGTATTTATATAACAACATATCATAGGTGCGCCTTTGTATGACCATTTATAATAATGGGTAACTCTTATGTATTACTTACTATGTATGAGGCACTGTTTTAAGTACTTTATATATTAACCCCTTTAATCCTTATAACAACTCCACAGATAAGGAGGTTAAGATTCAGAGCCTTAGTGACTTGCCCAAGATGATAAGTCTTAGTAAGTGGTAAAGCTGGGATTTGGACACAGGCAGGATAGTACCAGAGGTTTTATGTATATTCTCTCTGCTTCTCAAGAAAGAGATACCTTTCCATTTTTATGGCTCATTTATGAAGAGTGGTCATGAAACAAAAGCTCTACAATTATATTCAAAACCAAAAGGAAACAGATAGTAGATAAATCCTGCTTTTGGGGAAAAAGAGTGTTATTAAAGTAATAACAATGTATATCTCTGAGTGTATAATTTCAATGTTTTTTTCTTTATAACTTTCTTTATCATTTGAATGTCAGTGAATATGTTTTTTTAATCAGATTTACATATTTACATATTTAAAAGTAAATAAAAAATAAAAACAAGATTGAGAGAAGAGAAATTTTCCTACTTCTGTGTATGGTGAGGAACTGTGTATTTACAAAGGCCAAATAAAAAGTACATGTATATATTATATAATGCCTTAAATGTATATTTAATAGCTCTGTGTCAGTTTTAAAGGGTATCTTAAAATGCATAGCAAACTGAATTTTTGCTCTTTTATTCATGCACTGAACAACCCTCCAAAAATACTTAGACTCATAATTGTGGCTCCCTCAGAACTTTGGGTTGCACAGAGCTAGTTTGTCAGGCTTCTCTCTACCTTGTGGTGTCCACTCAAATTTTTCTTAATTTTTAAGTCAAATATTTGAGGTAGGCTACTTTAAGTCATAGATTCCTGGCCAACTTATATGTCTACCACTTGGGACTATGTCTACCACTTAGTCTAGTCAGTTGTGGCTATATGAAGCAGACAACACAAAGTATTTAATATTACAATTAAAATGTAAAAATAATCATATAGGGGCGCCTGGGTGGCTCAGGCAGTTAAGTGTCCAACTTTGGCTCAGGTCATGATCTCACAGTTTGTGAGTTCAAGCCCCTCGTTGGGCTCTCTGCTGTCAGCGCAGAGCCTGCTTCAGATCCTTTGTCCCCCTCTCTCTCTGCCCCTTCCTCCTCTCAAAAATAAACAAACATTTAAAAAATAAAAAATAAATAAACATATAGATGGTTTATATCAAGCATATTAGAAATATTACTTACAAAAGAATAATAAGCACATATATGAAATTTTTAACTCTTTAAAAACTCAAGTCTAATGTTAAATCCCTCTAATTTATTAACTTACTTAATTTATTAATTTATTTAAATTTCATCATGGTAACATGTTCTGGGATTATGAGGATCTGAGGGCTACAAACAGATCCTTACCTGTCATTCTTCTGTTGACCTATGCAAAACTATTTCAGATGAACATATGTAATAGAAGGTATCATCAAAGTACATTTTTTCTGTGTGGAGATCACATGGTCTCTCACTTGTAAGAATATAAGTAACGTTCTTAACTCCCTTCTGTAATGAGATGTTACTTCTGCTGCCTCTGTGTCTTTTTGTTTCTCTTTTTCTTTATCTCTTAGAGATCCTGTTTCTAATTCTCTTGGATAAATACCCAAAAGTGGGATTGATAGATCACATGATAGTTATATTTTTAAATTTTTAGGAACTTCCCTACTGTTTTCCATAACAGCTGTATCATTTTACATTCCCAGCATTACATACAAGTTCTAAGTTCTCCACATCATGGCCAGCATTTGTTTTCTGTTGTTTTCTGTTGTTTCAGTGATGGTCATCTTAACAGGTGTGGTTTTGTCTTGCATTTCTCTGATGATTAGTGATATTGAACATCTTTTTATATGCCCATTGGCTATTTGTATGCCTTCTTTAGAGAAAGTCTATTCAAGTCCTTTGCCCCATTTTTAAATTGGGTTTTGTTTTTTAATTTCATTTTTTTTTATTATTGTTGTAGGGGTACCTTATATATTTTGGATGTTAACTCCTTATCAAAGAAGTGGTTTGTAAATATCTTCTCCATTTTTAGTGTGCCTTTTTACTCTGTTGATTGTTTTCTTTGCGGCACAAAAGTTGTCAAATGTGCTGTAGGTCCTACTTGTCTATTTTTTCTTTGAAATCATAGTCAAGAGCAATGTCTTAAAGCTCTTTCCCTATTTTTTTTTCTAGGATTTTTAAAGTTTTAGGTCTTGAATTTAAGTCTTTGATCTATTTTGAGTTGATTTTTTGTGTATGGTGTAAGGTAAGGTCCAGTTTCTCTTTTGCGTGTGGATATCCTGTTTTCCCAACACATTTGTTGAAAACACTATTCTTTCCTCATTGTGTATTCATGGCACCCTCACTGAAGATTATTAGACCACATATGCATGGAATTATTTCTGGGCTCTGTCTATGTTCCTACAGTCTGTACGTTTGTCTTTATGTGAGTACCATATGTTTTGAATACTGTAGTGTTGTAGTGTATTTTGAAGTCAAGAAGCATGAGGCTTCCACGTTTGTTCTTCTTTCTTAAGACTGTTTTGGCTATTTATGATCCTTTGTGGTTCCATATGAATTTTAGGATTTTTTTTCTTATTTCTGTAAAAAAATGGCATTGACATTTTGATAGGGATTGCATTGAATGTGTAGATTGTTTCTGGTAATGTGGATAGTTTAACATTAGGCCTTTCAGTCCATGAACACAGGATGTCTTTCCATTTGTTTGTGTCATCTTTAATTTCTGTCAGCAATGTTTTATAGTTTTCAGTGTGATGTCTTTCACCTTTTTGGTTGAGTTTACTCCTAAGTATTTTAATGGTATTGCATATGGGACTATTTTAATTTCCTTTTCAGATTGTTCATTGTTAATATATAGAAACACAGCTGATTTTTATATGCTGGTATTATACCTTGCAACTTTATTGAATTTCTTCATTGTCACTAACATTTTTTTTGTGGAATATTTAGGGTTTTCTACATATAAAATTATGTCATGTACAAGCAAAAGATAATCTTACTTCTTCCTTTCCCATTTTGATGTCTTTTATTTCTTTTTCTTTCCTAATTATCCTAGCTAGGACTATAGCACTATATTAATCCTAAATATCAGAGAGTACATATAGCTAAGTAAAAGTACATTCACTGCACACTGCTTATTGTTGTTAACAATTGGAAACTACCTAAGTGTCAAACAATAGGGGATTTATTAAATAAATCATTATATATTTTCAATAAAAATTTGTAACACAGCAGATATAAATTAGAAAAGTCCAGAGAAGTTGGAAAATTGTCACAAGTTTTTTTTTAAAAAAAGATACAAACTACACTGTTTCATGTCAGTCTCAGCCTATCAGTAGTGCTTCTGTTAAACAACTATAGTACTATATTGTATAGTACTACTAAGTGGTGAGAGCAGGCATTCTTGCCCTATTACTACTCTTAGAGGAAAAGCTTTCAGTTTCTTACCACTAAGTATGATGCTAACTTTAGGCTTACCATATATGGACCTTATTATGTTGAGGTAGTTTCCTTTTATTCTTAATTTATATTGAGTGTGTTTTTTTTTTTTAATCATGAAAGGGTATTGAATTTTATCAAATATATTTTTTTCATCTATTGAGGTAATCGTGTCATCTGCCCTCCTGACTTTGTTATGTTAATGTGGTGAATCACATTGATTGATTCTTGTTTGTTGAACCATCCCTGCATTCCAGGGATAAACATCACCTAGTCATGGTATATAATTCTTTCCATGTGCTATTGCATTTAGTTTGTTAGATTTTGTAAAGGATTTTTGCATCTATCATTAAGGATTTGGCATATAGTTCTATTTTCTTTGTTTGGCTTTGGTATTAGGGTCATACTGGCCTCATAAGATTGGAAGTGTGCCCTCTCAGACAGACCAGACAGAAATAAGTGCTGGGGCAGCCCCCCCAAAAGCCAGAATGTTGGATATACTCCCTAACTTTTTCCCTTCCTTCAAAGAAGCTGGGGGTTGGGAGTTTCCCTCTAATCCTGCAATGCCAGGGGGCAGAGCTCTGGAGAGTGGGTGCCATGTCTTTTTCTAATGGCTTCAATGTAACTGGTTTCATGCTTGCATGTGGTGTAGGGGCTTCTTCACTGGTTTCTGGATTTCCCACAAAGGGAACTGGTCTGTGTATTGTTGTTAATTCAGTGTCTCAGTGGGGAAAGAACAATCTGGTGTTACCTAGTCTACTATCTTGCTGTTATCACCTCTTACTTCTGTGTCTTGTATCAAGAACTTACCATAATAAATCAGCATTTTAAAGAATTCAAGCATGAAATTATTGGGATCTAGCACTTCACCAATGGCCAATTGAGAGCTGATATTTGAAAGAGAGAACTCTAGGGGACAAATTAATGACATATTTCTTTAGGTTATACTAGCATTATGTCTGCATTCCTAGATTAGCAGGAATTAAAATTTCTAGATCTTTTGTTAAGCCATTGTCATGTGACTCCTTTTGATAATGGACACTAAATTGTGTAACAAGCAATTTTTAAAAAGTGAGATATAGTTCATATGCCATAATATTCACTCTTTTAAAGTGTAATGGGCAATGTTTTTGGCTAGAATTTTGTAAAAATCCCCAAACTTTATATATATATATGTGTGTGTGTATGTATATATACATAATATACATAAAATATGTATATTATGTATATATACATAATATACATATACATGTATATATATACATATATATGTGTGTGTATGTATATATACATATATACATATATATATGTATATATACATAATATACATATACATGTATATATTATGTATATATACATATATATGTATATATGTAAATAAATTACATTTAAATTAAATATATATTATTATTAAAATATATTTGTATTTCTCACTTAACTGAGATAGGCTAACCTATCCAAAACACAAGCATGGAGTGAAAAAAAGCTTTTTAAATCAAAGGAAAAAAAAAAGAACTCCTTATAAAGCCAATGCTCTTTAAAATAGGCAAAGGCCAGATAACTTATTATACATAACATTAGGGCTAGTCACTTTAAAAACTTGGTTATTTGCTGTTCTCAGGTAACTTTCATGATTGACATACTTCCTCAAATTAGAAATTATATTGAGAGGTAGTAGGTAGAGCCAGACAAGTAGCACTGAAAGGTTCTCCTTTTACAAGTAGAGCTAATGTAAACAAGAATCCAATTATTAGAGAGGCTGGGGTTGTTTACTGTGGAAGAAAACACAATTATATTATACCTTGAGGCTATTTTATATTGTATAATAATTGATACTGATATTTATGAATATAATTATTTCTTCATAAGCTTTTTGGCTAGTAGATATGTATATATCTTATACATTTATAACTCTTGATTATAAAATTAGTCTCATAGCATAAAGGAAAATTACCTACATTTCCACCACTTAGGAATAACTATAAATGACCTTAATATAATCAGATAATATATCTCTTTAAAAATTGTTAATATATATATACATATAAACTATACATATTATATATATACTATTATATATATATGTGTATATATGTGTGTGTGTGTATATATATATATATATATATATATATAAGTGTCTGACAGTAAGCTTTTTTGATTATAATGTAAGTGCCTGACATTAAGCTTGCAATTGCTGAGGCATCCTTTTCAAAGACATCTGTCTTGAATAAACTTATTGCTAGCTATATGACATGGCTACTAGCTAAATAACTAGATGAGGAACCAGGCTGCCCTCATTCATGAAGTTCCCCTTTTAGGAAGCCCTGGTTGACCTAGATAACCGACAGCTTGAATGAACCCTTTTCCCTTCCCGCACCCTAATTCCTGCACTTACATTGAATTTACCAATAAAGAGTAAACCCGTGAAAGTCTAGGTACCTCACTCTTAACCCCAATAACAGCAGAATGCCAGGTCCTGTCTTTCTCCTTCTCTCTCTCCTTGCAACCTCCCTGTGTGGCCCTTGGGTATGCCAAGTACGCTCCAAGGCTTGTGAGTAATAAGTTTTGTCTTTTCAAATCCCTAATGGTTGTTGCTAAGGTGGCTCTTGGAATCATATCAAGAACCACAAAGGTAGATCTAGTAACAACATTGGCCCTGGTGGAGAAATACCTGTTGGGACTTAACCACAACTCCTACAGGCCCAGGTAAGTGCCCCAGGCATTTCCAGCCACTAGAAGCATTATTGATAGGCTGAGACTGACATGAAAGTGTAGTTTATATCTTCTTTAAAAAAAAACTTGTGACAATTTTCCAACCTCTCTAGATTTTTCTGACTTATACCTGCTGTGTTGTGTATTTTTATTGAAGATATATAATGATTTATTTAATAAATCCCCTTTGGTTTGACCCTTAGGTAGTTTCCAATTGTTAACAACTATAAATGCACTTTTTTTTTTTTTTAGCTATATGTACTCTCTAATATTTAGGATCAATTCCTACACGTAAAATTGCTGTCCTAGAATAGCTACAGTTTCAAAGCTATCCATTGCTCTTGTATGAGTTTCCTATTGCAGCTATAACATTATATACAAACTTGGTTAAATAACACAAACATATTATCTTCTGTAACATAAATAACACAAACTTGGTTAAATAACAAAAATGTATTATCTTCTAGTTCTGGACGTCGGGAGTTCTAAATTGAAGCTGTCAGCAGAGCTATATTTCTACTAAAGGCTTAGAAGATACTCTGTTTCTTGGCCTTTTTTAGCTTCTAGAAGACACCTGCATTCTTGGCTCATGACCACTTCCTCCATCTTCAAAGTCAGTAGTGTAACATCTAAAAACCTCCCTTTCTGACCTCTGCTTCCTCCCTCATCCTGTCTCCTCTTATTTTGACTTTACTGCCTCCATCTTTTCCTTAGGATCCTTGTGATTACATTCGAGTCTACATGGTTAATCCAGAATAATCTCCCCATCTCAAGATCATTAATTCAAATCTCTTTTTAACGTTTATTTATTTTTGGGACAGAGAGAGACAGAGCATGAATGGGGAAGGGGCAGAGAGAGAGGGAGACACAGAATCGGAAACAGGCTCCAGGCTCTGAGCCATCAGCCCAGAGCCTGACGCGGGGCTCGAACTCCCGGACCACGAGATCGTGACCTGGCTGAAGTCGGACGCTTAACCGACTGCGCCACCCAGGTGCCCCTCAAATCTCTTTTTAACATATCAAGTAACATATTCACAAATTCTGGGGATTAAGATATGGATATTTTGGAGGGCCACTATTCTCTCTACCAAAGTCTTCAAAAAAGTTTTACCAATTAAAAAACAATTTTTTTTTTTTTTTAATGAGAGAGAGACAGACAGAGAGAGAGGGAGGGAGGGAGGGAAAGAGTCCAAGCAGGGGAGAAGGGCAAAAGGAGAGAGAGAATCTTAAGCGGGCTCCACTGCCAGCACAAAGCCCAACATGGGACTTGATCCTACAACTCTGGAATTATGACCTGAGCCAAAATCAAGAGTCAGTGCTCAACTGACTGAGCCACTCAGGCACCCCACCAGTTTTGTTTTGTTTTGTTTAATTTCAGTGTAGTTAACATACACTGTTATACTGGTTTCAGGTGTACAATATAGTGATTCAGCAATTCCATATATTACTCTGTGCTCATCAAGATAAGTGTACTTTTAAAAAAAATTTTTTTTAACATTTATTTATTATTGAGAGACAGAGAGAGACAGAGCATGAACAGGGGAGGGGCCAAGAGACGGGGAGACACAGAATCCGAAGCAGGCTCTAGGCTCTGAGCTGTCAGCACAGAGCCTGATGCAGGGCTCGAACTCACAAATTGCCAGATCGTGACCTGAGCCGAAGTCGGATGCTTAACTGACAGAGCCACCCAGGGGCCCCAAGATAAGTGTACTTTTAATCCCCTTCCTTTATTTCATTCTTCCCCCCCCCTAGTAATCATCAGTTTGTTCTCTATAGTTAAGAATCTTGGTTTTTTTGGTTTCTTTCTTTTTTCCCCCCCTTGTTCATTTGTTTTATTTCTTAAATTCCACATATGAGTGAAATCATATGGTATGTGCCTTTCTCTGACTGGCTTATTTCACTTAGTATTATATTCTCTAGATCTATCTATGTTGTTGTTGCAAATGGCAAGGCTTCATCCTTTTTATGGCTGAATAATATTCCAGTGTGTGTGTGTGTACAACATCATTATCCATTCATCTATTGATGGACGCTTGGGCTGCTTCCATTATTTGGGCTTTTGAAAATAATGCTGTAATTAACACAAGGGTGCATATATCTTTTGAATTAGTGTTTTTGTATTCTTTGGGTAAACACTCAGTAGTGTGATTACTGGATCAGGGGTATTTCAATTCTTAATTTTTTGAGGAACCTCCATACTGTTTTCCACAATGGCTGTACCAGTTTGCATTTTCGTCAACAGTACATGAGAGTTCCTTTTTTTCAACATCCTCACCAATACTTGTTTTGTCTTGTGTTTTTTTATTTTAACCATTCTGACAATAATGAGGTGATAATCTCATTGTGGTTTTGATTTGCATTTCCCTGGTGATGAGTAATGTTGACCATCTTTTCATGTATCTGTTGGCCATCTATATGTCTTCTTTGGAAAAAAAAATGTCTGTTCATGTCTTCTGCCCATTTTTTAATTGGATTATTTTTGTTTGGGGGTTGAGTTGTATAAATTCATTATGTATTTTGAATACTTACCCTTCATCAGATATGTCATTTGCAAAAATTTTCTCCTATTCAGTAGGTTGTCTTTTAGTTTTGTTGATTGTTTCCTTTGCTGTGCAGAAGCTTTTTAGTTTTATGTAGTTTATATTATTTTTGCTTTTGTATCCCTTGCCTCAGGAGACATATCTAGAAAAATGTTGATGTCAGAAAAACTATTGTCTATGCTCTCTTCTAGGTGTTTTATGACTTCAGGCCTCACATTTAGGTATTTAATCCATTTTGAGTTTATTTTTGTGTATGGTGTGAGAAAGTGGTCCAGTTTCATTCTTTTGCATGTAGCTGTCCAGTTTTCCTAGCACCATTTATGTGTTAGTACCATACTATTTTGATCACTTATGGCCTTGTAATATATCTTGAAATCTGGGATTGTGATACCTCTGGTTTTGTTCTTTTTCAGAATTGCTTTGACTATTCAGTGTCTTTTGTGGTTCCATACAGATTTTAGGATTGTTTGTTCTAGTTCTATAAAAAATGCTCCTGATTTTTGCATACTTATTTTGTTGCCAGATATCTTACTAGACTTTCCTGTTAGTTTTAATCGTTTTTGTTGTTGTTGTTTAGCTTCTTTTCCATTTTTAGTTGGATAACAATATCATATGAAAATAAAAATAATTTTGACTCTGTACAATAGCTATACGTCATATTTTGGTTTTCTGATTTATTTCTTGAAATTTCAAGTCAGTGTTTAATAATTGTCACTGCTGGACTTCCTTGCCCTGCTACTGATTTTAAAGAAACTGCCTTCAGTGTATCAATAAAGACCTTGTTATGCTCTAACCATACAGATCTTACTTTCAGTTTCCTTTTTCTGCCACAGCGCATTTTCATGAGGTGTTTCCTCAAGCTGGAATGATACTTACTTCTTCATTTCACCTAAATAATACCAATTATTTAGAACTGTCATTTTAACCATTATTCAGAGCGGTTTCCTTGGCACCCATAGGGGTAGATCATGGCACTGTTTCCTTCTGAGTCTGGAAGAAGCTTAAGAATTCTCCTTCCTAGGAGTACTAATGGTAGCCACTACCAGTTGGTTGAGGCATGGCTAATAGAACCTCTCTGTTATCCTCTCCTTTTGCTCTGTTTCACTATGAAGTATCACCTTAGCTATAACTAGTCAATGACATTTCTTTGAGTGTTTTTTTTTTCGTTTGTTTGTTTTGTTTTGTTTTTAATGAGGCACGTGTGCTAGACTTGATCAAATGTCCTTTCCTATGCATCTATTGATCTCACCATACGGTTTTTCTTTTTTGGCCTATTGATACTATAATACCATATTTCTTAAATTTTCTACTCTTTTTGGATTCCTGAGACAAATCCTACTTGGTCAAGGTACATGATTCTTTTAATATTCTCCTATAGTTGAGTTGATAGAATTCCACTTAGTATTTTTACTGTTATGTTGATAATTGAGATTGAACTGTTAAGATGATTTTTGGTACTGTATTTGCTGTATCTAGTTTATAAAGCTGTATTATGCAACCTTTACAAAATTAGATTTGTTCTTTGAATGTTTAAAAGAAATCTTGTAGAGATTATATTTGAAAAACAAAAAATTCTCCTGGCTATTGGATTTTTTTGTGTGTATTTTAAAAATTATTTATATATTTCCAAGAAATTATTGATTTAAATGAGATTTTAAAATATGTTTACATAGACTTACACATAGTGATCTCTGGCAATTTATAATATCTTTTTAACATATGTTTTTCCTTTTTTCATTCTTAATTTTATGTATTTGTGGCTCTTTTTTATTTGTGGATTCACATTTCTGGAAAATTGTGTAGTTTATTGAATTTTTTCTGAAGATTTCTATTTATTTGTTTACTTATGCACTCATTCAACACAAATGTTTCAGCCTATATTATATGAAGAACACTATGTTGGGCACTAGAGGTTCAGTGGTGAAATGGTTAGATATGGTCCTTGCCCTGGTGGAGCTTACAGTCTAACAGTGAACAAGTAATCAGAGGTGTGATAAGCACTAGGCTGTGTAGATACATACATGAGAAGGAATTAACCCATATGGGTGTTAAGGAAACCTCTCCAACAAAGTATTGTCTAAATTGAGATCTTTAAACACTCAGTAAGTATTATTTAGGTGAAAAGAAGGGGCAGCTATTATTCCAGGTTGAGGAAACAGTTTATGAAAAATGCCCTGAGGCAGAAAAAGGAAGCTAAAAAGACCAGTATGGCTGGGCCATAAAAAGTCCTACCGTTGTCTTTCACTAATATTTTGATTACTGCTTTTATTAGTATTACTCCTCTATGGTTGTTGTTTTTTAAATAGCTTCCAGCCTAGTAATTTTTCTTTCCTTTATTATTATTTCTTTAGTTCAGTTTACTAAGAATATTTAAGGTTATACATTTTCCTTTGAGTATAACTTAGGCTGCAAACATAGTTTTTCATTTGATGTGTTCTTGTTATTTTATTCTCTAAGGTTTTTTTTCTATTTGTATTAACTTGATTTCTTTTTGTATTAAGAAAAAATTAGCAAATATTTTAATACATTCATTACAAAGAATTTATGGTAAGAATATATTACTGGCCCAAAGTGCTAATGTTTTGAGGATATCTACCTGAATCTACATAAAATAGAAGAGATTTTTTTTTAAGATTTTATTTTTAATGATTTCTACACCCCATGTAGGGCTGGAACTTCAACCCTGAGGTCAAGAATCTCATGCTGTAACAACTGAGCCAGCCAGGTGCCCTAAGAAATCTCTTTAAAACTGTTTTGTCTAAAATGGCTTTACTTTTTTTTTTCACAGATTTATACTTTTAGACTTCAAAAAGGTGTTGTTGTGTCCCCCTAGATAATCATTAACCACAAATCTTCATCATTGCCAACTAAAGTGATTACTGAACTAATTTTGTATCCCTATATTTTCATCACATTAATTCATATATACACTGATATTATACCAAATCGTATCTATTATTGGATAACTTTATAAGTTTTTAGATTTTTCAGAGAAAAACTGTCATTATATAAAGGTAAACCTAGTGGACTGTTATATATACATGTACCATTTTTCCTATGTTAAGTAGTATGAAAATTCTTTTCCTTTCTCTACTGTGGATGGAAAGAGATGACTTCAGTGACTTTTCTATTATAATTCAGCGTGAAGCTAGCTTTAAGCTGTGTTTAAATACAACCCAATGTGACGTGCCTGCCTGAGGCAACTGACATTTCAAATTATGATTCTTTTCACCCCAAAAGCAAGAAGGTCTACTCTTTACTGTAGTTGGAGCTATTTAAATGAAGTTAATTTAAGAGGTCAGATTCCAACTTGTGACTTCTCAGATTCTTTCATTTGCATTACAAATCATTTGAAAGAAATGAAGCAGTTGACTAAAATATTGAAGAAAGACTAGAGTAAAACATTAATTTGAAATTTCTTATTTTTGAATATCTGATGATCTACACAGAATAAAAGACATTGGACAAAATAATTTACAATGAAAATCAATAAGGTTTTATAGGGGAGATTAAATTATTCACTCAAGCAAACTTTTTAACCACTATCAGTACCTGAGAAGTAAGTACCAGTTACATGAGGCCCAAGTCATATTGTGAACATCAACTTCTTGTTTTCCAGGCCAGAGAGTAAAAGAAGTGAGGCTAAGTGAGGCTAAGTGAGGCCTGGTCATTTGGTCTCAAGCAACCATTCTGTTGGTTAGCCTCACTGGTTAAATAAATAGAGCCTTGAAACCTTAGATTGCATATTACCCAACCTCAACCAAATATAAAAATTCTTCAGCTGAACTTAGTTTTAAAACAAAATACTATATTTAATCTCCATGTTTCCATGACCTTCTCCCCTTTGTGTTTGTATATGTTTAAATTTTCATCATTTTATAAGGGCATTAGTCATTGAATTAAGGCCTCCATAATTCAATGACATGATTTTAACTTGATTACAACTCTGAAGACCCTATTTCCAAATACTATCACATTCACAAGTAACAGAGTTTAAGACTTGAACATATATTTTTTTAGGAACATAGCTCAACCCACAATAGTACCCATCCTTATTTTTTGTTTTTCAAACCTCCCTATATAACTTTTCCTGTTTAAGGGTATTTCTGTCAAGTTTTTTGTCTTCTTTCTTCTTAGTGACCTTGTCCAAGTACCATTTTCCTCTCATGTGTCTTCAAACTTTATCTCTTTTCTGGCTGTCTCTCAGCATATAATCATATTCAAGTCTCTTTTATATTAAAAGCAACAAAAAAAAGCAACAAAAAAATCCTACCTATCTCAATCCTAAGTTCTTTTTATCTCCTACCTTTCTTTCTGCATCTCTGAAAGTGTGTCTATCATATATATCAGCTGAAATCTGGCTTCTGTCCCACCAATGAGACTGCTCTTGTCAAGATTTTTAATGCTACCTTTGCTGCTAAATCAATGGACATGTCTTAATTCTTCTATTAAAAAACTTAATGCCTGATTGGATTTTTTGATAACTTCTATCTTCGTCAAACCGACCCCTTCAAATCAAACCCCTTGATTTCCGTGGTATTTCACTTTCCAGATGTTTCCTATCTCCCTGTCTGGAAGGCTTTCTTCCCTAGTCCATAAATTTTGATGGCCCTAAAAGATTAACTTACCTTTTTCTCCTCAATCTATAGACTTTTCTTGGTTAGTCTTACCTCCTGCATGTCTTCCACATCAACTATATCAGTACTGATCATCCAGAATGTGTCTCCAGCCTACATTCCTTTTCTGCACTCTAATTGCATATATAAAACTGCCTGTTATAAATCATCTCTTGGATGTCTCATGAGTATTTTGGATGCAACAAGTTGAAATTTCACTCACCAGTTCTTACTTCTGAACTTATTCCTCCTTCTATATTATTTTCTTTCTTAGTGCCTGGCACTATTACCTAGTCAGTTACCCTGTTGAGAAACCTTAGCATATCCATAACTTTTCCATTGTCCTCACTCCTGTATTCAGTTTTCCTATATTATATCTCTTCCAAATTAGTCCTTTTTCCCCCCAAATCACTTGAACTGATTTATATTTGGCCATATTTTCTTTTTGGATTCTTCAATTATTATTATATTGTGTCCAATCCAAATCGTTTTCCATGTGTTGCCAGTTTGATTTTGCAAAATGTAATCAGATGATGGTAGTCCACTGAAAATCTTTCTAAGCCTCATGATAACCTTCAAGATAAAGTCTCAAACTCCTATATGTCCTTGTTTAGTCATATCTCCCACTGTTTCATCCCTGCAAACTTCATCCGTGTTGAAATATGTGTACCTACTTGAATGTGCCATGCTGCTTCTCTGTGTGGAAAATCTTCCTTCCTACTCTTCATCCACTAATTCCTATTCTCGTGTGTCCCTTAAGGCAGAACATCTTCTCTGATCATACACTCCTCCATATGATTCAGGTTTGGTGCTGTTTGATGAATCTTTTTTTTAATGTTTATTTATTTATCTTGAGAGAGAGTGAGAGAGCAGGGGAGGGTCAGAGAGAGAGATGGAGAGAATCACAAGCAGGCTCCATGCTGTGAGCGCAGTGAACAACGAGGGGCTTGATCTCATGGACTGTGAGATCATGACCTGAGCTGAAACCAAGAGTCAGAAGTTTAACCAACTGAGCCACCCAGGTGCCCCGATGAATCTTTTATACACTCCCATAGAATCGTTTGTTTGCCTCTATACAGCAACATAAATGAAATCTTGTTTTTAAAAATACCTCCAGAAATTAGCACAATGTTTGTCAAATAAAATCTACTCAAACATTTTTTTGAATGAATGAAGCCATGGATATGGACACAATTGAACTGAATATAGAGTAATAAGAGAAGGTGACAAATATTGGATCCTTAAGGGAAGACAAACATTTGGAGGTAGGCAGAGAGACTGTATGATAGAGGCCACAAGGTTGTCAAAGGTTCTCCACAGTAAAGAGAACCAGGAGATAATGGTAGTACTTGGTTATACCAAGTGTCTACGACAGTGCTGAATTATGCTTGCTACTCTGACTCTTCTCCAGCTTAGCAGTGTTCCTGGTTTTTCATTTTTAATGAGGAGTTGTGCCCCCCTGATTCCTCCAACAACCAAAGCACCTATTTCCCCAGCTGTTGGGAGTGGTTAACAAATGTCTCTAATCTGAATTCTTTTCTGAAGGCTTAAAATATAAAATGTATTAACTTAATTCCAAGACTTGTCCTCAGATACAGCCATGTAGCCTCATCCAGTGACTGATAAATATGATCCCACATTGGGTACCACATCCAGTGACTGATAAATGTAGGGGTATGAAGATCTGTGCTCTCCTAATTTTTGACATTCATAAGAGCCATACTAACTCCAGAATTCCCATGGGATAAGCCAGGGCCTTTGTTGTGATTGCATTGCCACCCAGCTCTCTCTCTTTCCAGTTGTACTTCTTTTACTTCTACTACATGTTTTGATTCCAAGAATGCATTTCTGTAAACTTCCTGTGTACCAGTCCTCAGATCTCTGTCTGCTTCATGGATAACCTGATCAGTGGCAGTAGATCACTTTTCACTTACAGCTATTGTCATGGTTTCATCTAGTAGTATATGGGTGGTGCCCTGGGGGCTCAGTCAGTTAAGTGTCAGGTCATGATCTCATGGTTTGAGGATTTGAGCCTCTGCACTGACAGCACAGAGCCTGCTTAGGATTCTGTCTCCCTCGCTCTCTGCCCCTCCCCCACTTTCTTTCTTTCTCTCTCTCCCTCTTTCTCTTTCTCAAAATAAGTAAATAAATAAAGAAATCGTAATATATGGCATGTATGTGTAATTAACAGATTTCTCACTTTGGCACATGGTGAAATCTGCAAGATGACCAAAGATATCTTGAATCTGTATCTTGACCCTTCTTAGGTGCAACAAGGTAATACTCCCCTTTCAAAGACTCATTGATAAAATGAAACATTTCAACACATGGTTAAATCTATTTCTTGGGGTACCTGGGTAGTTCTGTTCCTTAAGCATCTGGGTTTTTTTTAAGTTTATTTATTTACTTTTTTGAGAGAGACAGAGACATTAGTGGGGGAGGGGCAGAGGGAGAGGGAGAGAGAAGATCAAGGGCAGGCTCTGTGCTCCCAGCACAGAGCGCCATGTGGGCTGGAACTCACAATACTGTGAGATTATGACCTGAACCAAAATCAAGAGTCGAAACTTAACCAGTTGAGCCACCCAGGCGCCCCAAGTGTCTGACTCTTGATTTCAGCTCAGGTCATGATCTCATGGTTTGTGGGAGGCTTCACATCTCATGTCAGGCTTCACACTGATGGCACAGAGCCTGCTTGGGATTCTCTGTCTCCTTCTCTCTCTGTCCTTCCCCCACTCATGTTCATGCTCTTTTTCTCTCTCTGTCTCTCAAAATAAATAAATGAAACTTTAAAAATAAAGTTTTTTATTTTTAAAAAACTAGACTAGAAATAGGTAACTCTTTCTGGACACAGATGTTGGCAGCAATGATAATGACCCTGACAACACCTAGTGTTCTAGCCACTTGTGATGAGGCTTGTGCTACAACATGCAAGATACCCAGGGCTACCATGCCACTGCAGACAGAATCAGTTGGCCAGGTACATATGAAATATGTGCATAAAATAGAGGCTGAATAGTCTTGTTCTAGAGCAACAGGACATATTGAAAGCTTTTTACAATTTTTTTGTCATTTATTATACAGTGAAATTATAATTTGATTAACAATATCGTATTTTCCAATGTACTTGTTTAGCAGTAATGATCTAAGTAAAGTGCATTACTTATTTAATAATAAATTAAGTACAATATTTTCATTTCTCAAAGAAATTGATGAGCAGATTGTATTTTGCACAAAATGATTGTCAATACAACAACCCACATGGGGGCCATGTCTTATCACTTGAAAACCAAGAGACACAAATCTGCTGAAGAAGCAGTATCATCTATTTCAAAGATTAGTAGTTACATGAAGGAGAGTCTGTCCAAAGTTAATGGTTTTACACATGCACTTTCAAAACATGCATTTATGTATCACCCTAGAGAGCATGATTTTTTCGCGTAGATCAAAAAAACAAGTTTTCTAAAATAATTTCTTTATTTTTTATTCCATTTTCATGTGTAGGTATGCAAAGTGAGGTGAGAGTTTACTTTGTCAGTGAATAGTATTAGAGAATTACAAGTAACAAACTATTAAGGAATGTGAACATGTTGGCTTCATTAGCAGAACTTGACAAAAAGTCAGATATTGCCATTTTTTATTAATGTCCTCATGATTCCAGTGTAAGATCAGTTAAATTAGTTTGAATGATGGTTTGCTTTTTTATCCAGTTTATAGAATTAAAGTAAAGCTTTTGGGAATTTGTTGGTCAAGGTGAAATATTGCAAATCTTATTATAAGGTCAATAATAAGGTTTCTCATTAAACAGAAAATTATTAGGTTTAATGATGATAATACAAAACAGATTTTATTAATAAGTACAGCCATTTGGTAAAAACAAATCAAAGTTCTTAGTAAAATAAGGAGCCTATGGCATAGAAATGTACTAGGAATTTGTTGTGGAACACATGTGATGTGCAATTGCATCCAAAAAAAGATCTGATATTCTACTGATCTAAAAAGTACCTTTGGTTGCCAAAACGTAGAGATACATATATACACACGATAATTAATGTACAAAGTTTTTGTGATGGTGCCCTGTGCTGAATTATAAAACATACCCTAGAAGGTATGAACTGTCCCTCTTGATCCATCACAATGAGATTTTATAAATGCTTGTGGCTTTGAAGAACTATTTTGTAAATCAGCCTAAGCTATCACAATGATATTAGACTATTTTTAGAAATAGGTCTTCCAATTTTTGTTTCATTTATTCAAAATCAGTTTGAGATCTTTAATGAAATCATTCAATAAATGAAGCACTCAACACCTCCAGTTTTTGGAGATTTTAGAAAATTGCAATTATTAAGCCAAAAATTGCACAATGGAAGAGGTTGAACTTCACCTTCACAAGTAAGGGAAATATTGAACAAATTAAACAGGGAGATGTTTCTATAATTCCACTGTGTAAAATTCAACTTGTAGGAACTTTTAATGGATAAATTTATGATATGCCTTGAAAGAATAACATTTAGAAAACAGTTTTGCAGCATCTACATTTGGCAAAACATCGAAAAGAATCATTAGGTGACTTATTTGATAATAGCAGTAGAAAGATACTCTGAATGGTGCCAAAAGGTAGTACTTGTGGGGCACCTGGTTGGCTTAGTTGAGCGTCCAGGTCTTGATTTCACCTCAGGTCATGATCTCACGGTTAGTGAGATCCAGCCAGGCATCAGGCTCTGTGCTGACAGCACAGATCCTGTTTCAGTTTCTCTCTCTCCCTCTGTATCTGCCCCTCCCCTCTTGTGCATCCTCTCTCTCTCTCTCTCTCTCTCTCTCTCTCTCTCTCTCTCTCAAAATAAATAAGTAAACTTAGAAAAGAATGTAGTGCTTGTGGAAATGTTTGGACTGAAATATTTATGCATTTATGGTGGCCGTGAGATTTGTCTGGCAGCACTCCTCCCTGAGCCTAGGTCTCTTCCATTCAGCCTTCCCTCCTCTCTCATTCATTCAACATTCATCCCCATTGCCAGTTCTCCCAGCCTTTTCCAGATATTTCCCCACTTTCTCTCACAATATTCCCTTAATAAAACCCTTCCATGTCTAATCTCCTATTGATATCAGCTTCTCACAGAATTGGGACTAACACAACATTTCATTTTAAAAAATAGAATTGGCAATATCCTCCATTTAGTATACTTTGCTTTTGCCCTGAGCTTATCTGGTGTTGTAGCATCTTTACCGAGAGTATTTTTTCAATCAGTATTTTGGCTTATATAAAAAGTTTTCTAAAGGTCTCAATACATCAGATTTCTTAACCATAAAATGCATTTTTACTATCCAGACCAGGAATCACTTGAGAGTGAAAGGAAGAGCTAACAAAAATTATATATTTTTTGAGCTATTTATTTGTTGAACAGAGTTCTATCCAAATTTTTTTTCAAAAGTTAAATTCTTTCTAAGAATATAGAAATAACATATATTTGTGTAGATGAAAACAAAATTATATTGTAAAAGGCCTTTATATTGACTTTCTTTAGCTTTATTAAAATATAATTGGTATGCAAAAAATTCCACAGATTTAATGTATACATCTTGCTGAGTTCAGACATATGCATATACTCATGAAAGCATTACTATAACCAAGGTATTAAACAAATATATCTATCACTTCAAAGATATCCTTGTATTTTTGTTTGTCCTTCTGTGACTGGTTTATTTCACTTAGCATAATGTTCTCTAAGGTTCATTCATGTTAATACAGATGACAGGATTTCCTTTTTTTTTTTTTAACACTGAATATTGTATGTGTAGACCACGTTTTCTTTATCCCTTCATTGTACATGGACATTTGGGTTGTTTCCATGTCTTGAATACTGTGGATAATATTACAGTGAACATGAGGGTGCAGAGACCTCTCTGAGATGCTGATTTTAAGTCTTTTGACTATATACCCAGAAATGGGATTGCTACATTAAAACCACAATATGAGATGTCACCTCAGATCTATTAGGATGGCTATTATACAAATTTTAAAAAGTATTGGCAAGGATGTGAAGAAATTGAAACACTTGTGCACTATTGGTGGGAACATTGAATGGTGCAGTCACTATAGAGAGAAGTATGGAGGTTCCTGAGAACCTTAAAAATAGAACTGTATGGTGACTTTTGAACATTAAAAAATAGGGGCGCCTGGGTGGCGCAGTCGGTTAAGCGTCCGACTTCAGCCAGGTCACGATATCGCGGTCCGGGAGTTCGAGCCCCACGTCAGGCTCTGGGCTGATGGCTCAGAGCCTGGAGCCTGTTTCCGATTCTGTGTCTCCCCCTCTCTCTGCCCCTCCCCCGTTCATGCTCTGTCTCTCTCTGTCCCAAAAATAAATAAACGTTGAAAAAAAAATTTAATAAAAAAAAATAAATAAAAAAACAAGTATACTTGATATGTATTAACATTTTTTAATAGTTTCTGAGACTTACCTGTTGCTGAGACCATGTCACTCGTAAGTGTTTAATCACAAGTTTTTGTTCAGTACCTGCTCCCCAGAACCCTCAGAGTCTGTAGTTGTGGTTCAAAAGCCACCACAGGGAGAAACAGATGCCAAGCAGAGTGTGTCTGGGACCTGCTCCTGGTGTCTTGAACTGAAGCTGCCCACTTCGTGTGTTTTATGTGTTAGCTTTGTACAAACTTCTTTTTTTTTTTTTTTTTTTTTTTTTTTCAAAATAAACTCTGTCAAAAATACTTGAGGGGCATGTGGGTGGCTCAGCTGGTTCAGTGTTGAATTCTTGATCTCAGCTCAGGTCATGATCTCACAGTTTGTGAGTTCGAACCCCACATCGGGCTCTGTGCTGACAGCTCAGAGCTTACTCTGGATTCTCTCTCTCTCCCTCTCTCTCTGCCCTCCCCTGCTCACATGCACTCAAATAAATAAATAAATAAATAAATAAATAAATAAATAATATTTGAAAACTACTGGCCTAGTGTTCTCTTGTATTTTAAAGCAAAAACTCAGTGTCTAAAAAATTTTACCATTGATGGTTTCACCTCTTGCAAAGTAGGCTGTTTTTTTTTTTCTTTTTCCCTTTACCTATCTAAATTAGTTTTATTATTTGGTTTTTGTGCCTACCTAAATGAGGTGGGAGGAGAGGGCTTTGAAATGGCTTTATAGGGGCAGAGACTTTTAAAAAGAATAATATGTGTTTTAATATAAGGATGTAATGATAATGAAAAGAAAATATGTACTCATGAAAATTGGTATACAGAGACTTATGGTGGTATTATATTCTATTTGAAGAAAGTGGTAATACTAGAAAGAACACAGACTTCTATGCTTTAAAATTCTGTCAAGTCCTGAAAGTCAAATAGTGTTTAAAATAAGAGATGACCTCTACATATAGAAATATTTAATCAAGAGAGAAAATATAATCATAATTAGAATTTTAAAGAGTGACAGGAACTAATATTGGATATTTCTAATGTGGTCAATGGTGGTTTTAATTTTATTTTTTTATTTTTTTGTCTTCTAAATGTTTCCCCAATGCACATGGATTTCTTTTATATTTCTTTATTGTAACTTTTGGGTTATACTGTGGTACATAAACAAATAGAGATGTGGTTGAAGTGATCAATAGTGGTATCTAGGCCAGGTTAGCAAGGAAGAATCTGCACTAGATCTGGGAGTAGAGTTAAGGTTATTGCTGTTTAAGAGTCCAGAAATTTTAGGGGTACCTGCGTGGTTCAGTCGGTTAAGCGTCTGACTCTTGATTTCAGCTCAGGTCATGGTCTCATGGCTCATGGGTTCGAGTCCCACGTCAGTCTCCATACTGACATTGCAGAACCTGCTTGGGATTCTCTCTCCCTCTCTCTCTGTCCCTTGCCCACTCATGCTCTCTCCCCACCACAAAAAAAAAGTACAGCAATTTTAGGGGTGCCTGGGTGGCTCGGTCAGTTTAGTGTCTGACTTGACTTTGGCTGGGGTCATGATCCCAGGGTGGTGGGATCGAGCCTTGCAGTTGGGCTCCATGCTGAGCATGGGGCCTGCTTAAGATATTCTCTCCTTCTCCCTCCCCCCTCTCTCTCCCCTCCCCTCCCTCCTTCTGCCCCTCTCCCCCTTCCTTGTGTGCACGTACTCTCTCTCTAAAATAAATTTTTAAAAAAAGCAAAAAGAGTCCAGCAATTTTATGACAAGGTTATTATATGAGTTGTCCATGTTGGTGTTGGTATGAAGATTGCAGAAGTTAGGACAGATAAATAATGTGAATAAATTTGCAAAATCTTAATTAATAAAGGGGAGTGGCAAGGAGGTCAACACGTGATAGCAATGAGGACAGCTAAAGAACAATGTACTGGAATGGCTTAAATTTTAGATAAGAGAGATTTGTCATTTTTTATATATATGTAAGTCTCATTTTACTTATTTGTTTTATTTACCTACCTATTCATAGAATAGAAAGTGTTGAGGGACTGTACTTGGTGCAAAACCTTAAGGAAAATAATACATATTGCTTATTCAGTGATGTTAATACATATTTTAAAACTTTTACCAAAAAGTATAGACAGCATATTAAAGAGCAGGCTTTATATAAACACATGTCAGCAGTGTGCATCCAGCATTTTCTAGAGTGATGTTGAATCTGAATTACACGAGCGTAAAGGTTTTTAGAGCCTTTCTCTGCTATGAGGCAGGAACTTTTGATCATATTTCATCAGACTATATCCCCTGTGTAAATCCTTTCTTTTTTCTAATTCCATGCTAAGCAGTCAGTCTTCAGACTAATTCTCCTTTTAAGTAGTCAATTCCAATTTAATGCCTGCTTTGAAAATGTAAATTTATTTCAACACAATTGATATATTAAAGAATAAATTGAATTTAGTGTGAATTATGAATTTCCCATTTAGTTGTATGTGATATTATCCATGAGAAACACTAGGTCCACCCTCTCCCCACCTTCTGGTGGTCACTGTTCATAACCCTTTCACGTGAAACATTTGTAAGTCTCAGCCTTAATTCCTGGAATTTTTTTTTTCCCATGACTCTTGGCTCTATCCCTGGAATTATGGCTCCACTCCCTCTGCCTTTTGAGTCATCCTTCCTTTTCCATAAGAACTTGTCTGTGTTTGCAAGTTAGCTTGTACCTGCCAATCTTATATAGGGTTTTTTGAAGCATGGAGTTCAAGGAGTGGCGCACTTTCACAGGTGTGAATGGACACCTGTGACATCATCTTTACTAGTAGTTTGTAGGAGTCCAAACACTTGTTTTTATTTCTTACTGTCTCTTTACCTTTCAATCAAAGCTGGTAAATTTTTTCAAAAAACATTGTGGGATTTTAATATACCAATTTATAATCCACTTCTTTAGATAAAAGCCACAAGCACAAATTATCTTGAGATAAGCCCTTCTCTACCTTGGAGTCCCGTGAGATTGTTAGGGAAAAAGCCCTTAAGATACAGAAGCCTTTTCTCTGTCTTTGAAACCTTCTATGAGATATGTTTTTTTTTTTATTATTTTTCTGTGTTTTTAAAGATCTTATAGCCCTACTCTGGATTTGACCTTAGCCTGGAAGCTACCAGGGATAAGAGACAGTTTTATTTTCAAACCCAGTAAATCCTAGACTCTTTATGTTTAACAGCTTATTATTTAACTCATTTATCTCCTTTCATAGTGTATCATAGACAGTGAGAAGCCAGGTAGCACTTCTAATCTTATTCCTGGAAATCTCCTTAATTATATTATTAAATTCTCAACATACTTTGCCATGTACATTTGGTACATTTTTATGCTATCAAACTTTCTAATACTACATAAAAGTATTTCTCTTTCCTCTGTATTCCAGTAACATTTTCCTTACTATCTTTCAACTACTCATTAAAAGCCTCTTTGAAACCCTTTAGTCTGCTCCTAACCCTCTCCTCATAGCCATCCAGCCTATCTGGTCCCAAAGTCAGTGCCTCATGGTTTAGAATTTGAGTATGGAAATCTCCACTTAAATTTTGTTCTTGTTATCTTTTACTACATAACAAATCTTCAAACTTATTAGTATAAAACAACCATTTTATTATATTTATGGATCAATCAATGGGTATGTGGGCTGTTTCCATATCTCGGCTATTGTAAATAATGCTGCTATAAACATAGGGGCCATGTGGTTAAGGTGTTGGACTTAAGATCACTGCTATTTATATAGCAGATATGGCCTTTCTCTGCTCCTCAATTTCTGGTGCCATTTCTGGTATGATGTAAAGCCTGAGTATGTCTTGATGGCTGGGGAATGGAGTCATCTTGAAGTGTCTTCAATTGTATGTCTGGCATTTGATACTGGCTATTGCTTGGCAAACCTAGACATGGTCTGTCCTTATGGTCTGGGCTTTCTTACAGCATGGTGACCTTAGCTCTCTTACATGGTAGCATAGGGTTCCAAAGGTGAGTGTCCTAACTTGACAAGTTGGAAGTGCGTGTCATTTTTATAGTTTAGCTTACAAAGTCAAACTGTGTCACTTCTGTTGTATTGGCTGATCAAAGGAGTCATAAATATCTTCCCAAGTTCAAGGGGGAGGGGACATAGATCCATTACTTGACAGAGAAAGTGTCAAGGCCACATTGTAAGAAAAGCATATGGGATGTATCATATTGTTGTGGCCATCTGCAGGAAAACAAGATCTGCCATACCATGTCAGCTTCATTGGGGAGCTTAACTACTGACCCCTGAATATGGACTAAACAAAGTAATCGTTCACAAATGAACAAGACAGGTTTGAAGGAAATCCAAGGAAAATATTGACCAATCATTTTTTCACAAATTGATTGCCAATCTAAAACATCTCCACAAGACTTACTTCATGGGTTTGCAACCTGGGCCATCCCACAGGGCTGCATGCTTAGAGAGACTCAGCACTTGCTTTCATTTTCTGCTGTTGCTATATTGACATTCTTAATTTATAAACTTTTTTTCTGTCTCACAGATTATTTTGTTCATTCTGGACTTCCATCCATTAGTAGTCAGGACCAGCTTGGATTTTATTGGAGACCTATCAGACCTATATCTCTACACAATCCCTATCAAGCACTGCCTTATACACTTAACCAGAAGTAAGACAATGTAGGACAAAACAAAAGCATATGAAATAAGAAGTAAGACCCTGTACACATACACACACACACACACACACACACACACACACACACACACACACACTCACAAAGAAAAAAAGCAGTGGAAGAATAAGCAAGTGAATGACTAAAATATTAATCAAATGTGTATCTTTATAGCAAAAGGTCTCATTACCTTATATAAAGGTATACTCTTAATTCCCTTATTCAAAGCTGGTTACAAATCCTCAAGTGAGAAAATGTTGCATCAAGAGCTTACTGAAATTAGAGCGCAGATCATGGTTGACTTACCTGGCAGCAAATGGCAAAGCAGCTTGGGCACAAGGGACCCAGTGAGTCGTTCGATTGGCCAGGGGTCCCTTGGAATGCTGCCAAGCGAGGGTCTTCAAAATGATCTTGAGGGAACGTTCAGCAATATTAAATGATGAAGATGCCATAATAAAATCTGAATAAAAAGAGAAAGCTGAATTTCTTGCTTACTGTGTGAAAGCTATGTTGGACATAGACACTGTGAGTAGAGCAGACTGTTGATTTTATATAGTGCTTTTGGGGAAGCTCAAGGATTTTCAGGAGTTCAAGAATTGATGGACTTTCAGAAGTATAACTGAGTTGACATAATCTGCAGAAGCATGGCTACTTGGGTGAGATTACATTCAGATACAGCTTTTTGGAGTCTGTTCCTGACTAGGTGACTTTCAGAAGCAAGCACCTCCTACTGATTGGTTGGCTTGCAAAAACATTTTCACTGAGGCATATTGCCATTGATACACTGAAGAGGTTTAAATTGGTCATAGTGGTTATCTATTACTTTCTGCCTGCCACCCCCTGACAATCTCCTTAGCCATTTTCCCTAGGTCTAAGTGCATTTCCTACAAACTGTGAATTCCTCCAATCTCATTGGTGAGATTATCATCTGTAATTTGCCTCAAAGCTTTCATCACTTTACACAAATGGATAGGCAGCCATCCTTGCATCAAATCCTAATCCACAATCTGATACAGCACAAAGGATCAGATTGTCAGATCAGACTCACGTGAGTCAAAGATCTGGCCCAGTGTCAAGCTTTACTAATAATTTCAAGAATAGGCAATCAAGAAGCAGGTCTGGGATGTGGAAGGTGGCTCCCGCTCTGTGAGGTGATTTCACAGGACTTCATAGCTGACCTCTTTTGGGCCAGAGAGTCTGTTGCAGGAAGAAAGCACCTGAGAGCCATCCTCAACTGCATGGTTTTTCTTCTTCAATTAATTAGTATGGAAAATATTTTACTAAATTCCTAGTTATGGAACTATGTTTGCTTTGTGATGATGTTTTAATATTTTTAAGTGTTTTGAATTTTTGAATTACATTATTCCTGGATTTATTATATACTTGTCTGAGAATATGATTCATTCAGTTTTTGCTTTTTGAAATGTCTTTAGATTATTTTATTGGCCAATTTATAAGCAATATTCTATTGACTCATTGCTTTGGTGATACAAAGTACTGTTTTAAATTCACATTATTGTTATTTCTATTCTGTATTATCAATGTTATGTAACAATTTTATTTTTATATTTGTTCCTTAAAATTTTTTAATGTTTATTTTTGAGAGAGAGAGAGAGAGAGAGAGAGCAGGGGAGGGGCATAAAGAGAGGGAGATACAGAATCGGAAGCAGGCTCCAGGATCCAAGCTGTCAGCACAGAGCCCGACGCAAGGCTCAAACCCACGGAGTGTGAGATCATGACCTGAGCCAAAGTCAGACACCCGACCAACTGAGCCATCCAGGCGCCCCAATATGTGTTCTTTAAATATTACTTCACTACTTTATATTTTGTATGCTCTACCATTATCTTTTCAAAAGCTATTTAGGCAATATATATTTAATTGGTTTTAATACCCTCCCTAAGTATTTTTATATTTTCTCAATCTTGATTTCACTTTTAAAATTTTCTCCTTAACCTTGAAGTAAATTTTCAAGTAAATATTTTTAGGGAGGTTAAGTTTAGAGGTATGTGTTCCATATCTTTGTATAATTAGAACTATCTTTCTCTTTGTACACAGTGGTTTGGTTGTGTATTGCATAATCTTTCTTCGCAAAGTTTGATGAATGCTCCATAGTTATCATCCATGTTGACTTTCCCCAATGTTTTGGGGAAATGTTTTAGACCATGTTTTTTTGTTTGCTTTTGTGTTTTAGCTTTCTAAATGCTTTAAGATTGTGTTTTCATCCTTTAAACTTTTAAATGTCTTTGAATCATGTCTAGATGGTAGTCTTTTTTCAATAATTTTACCTGGTACCTGGTAAGCTTTTTAGATCTACACAAACACATCAATTAAAAACATTATTCTATTATTACTTCTCTGTGAATTTATTTCTGGTTTCTTAATGACGTCTATTATATGTCTCACTTTTTCCCTATAATTCTCTTTCTTCTAGATTTTAAGAATCTTCTTAAGTATGCCCTTCACTTCATTTTTTATTCGCCCAGTATGTATTGAATGCCAACCACTCGTCAATGTACTAGGCCTTGGGAATAAAAAGGGTAAAACAGCTGTGATCCCTCTCTTGTGGATCTTCACTGCAGTGAAGGGAAGTGTAGAGATGTGCAGAGAGAGTCCTACCTTTACATCATCAGAGATAGCATGTCCTTTTCATTGTCAAAGATACCATTTTGTGCAGGGACACAAAAGTAGAATTGGGTCTAATTATTTTATAGTGTTTTGCTTATTCAATTTTGCTGCCTCAGGACCCCAGCTGCATTTTGCTTTATGGAAATTCTTCCTGGGTTCCACTAGATCCTAAAGCATCACTATCTTTTCATTATTACTTTCTGAAAATTGGTTTTGGGCAAATCCACTATCTCTAGCTAGCTTTAAACTTTATACTTAAACTTTCTCCAAAATAATAAAACTTTCCTGTATTTTAGTTCCATCACCCAGTGTTCCTATATGGCTATTGTTTTGATATTTTTCATCTCAATAATACAGCTAAGAACTGTGATTTGACTGGGCATATCAATTCTTTATACCTGGGACACAATCTCAATATGAGAAGCTAGATCAGAGGGCAGATTTCTGAGATAAATGGGAAGTTTAAATATTTGCAGATATTTGCAGATCTATGACTATCCCTTCTGAGAGTTGGTTATAAAGCCTGTATATTATTTAGGCTTTTCGTTTTCTTTTCTATTTCTCCTAGTCACCTTTAAAAATACCAATATTTATTGACTAGGAAGCATCTAGCAGGGAACATAAAATGAAACTGATAAGTTTGGATGCTTTCTTAAAGCTAATTTTGTTTTAAAAATAAAATATTTGGTCAAAAAGTGTTTTGTAAGTATATATTACACGTACGTTCTTTCATGAAATATCGTTGAATTTTGCCAATTCTTGTCATTTCAGTGCATAAGTGAGAACTGATCATATGCATGTATTTCTAACAATTGTCAACAAATGGAGGAACAAAAAACTTTCTCTTTGAAAACAAGCAAGCAAGTGAACAGAAATGCAAGCCAGTAACCCACAAACAAGTATATCCACAGCTCTAGCTTCCTAATGGAATGGAAATAAATTAGAATTTTGTTGATTGTGGTAGGCTTTTTTTTTTTTTTTTTTTTTTTTTTGTCTACCTATGTTTGGATAAGTCTATCATTTTGGGTATGTATTCATGTACATATGACTATTCCCTCAGTATTGAAAAGAATTGAAAATCAGCTGTGGAGGGAGATAGAACAACAATAATGGACTCAGACCACAAAAGTTTTAAGCTGTGGATTATTGTACATCTTTGTCCTTGTTCCAGCATTTCATTACATTTGTATTTCTCTGGGAGACAGCATACAATTTTATAATTAAGAGGGACAAGATAGAATTCTTTGTGTTTTCTGCTGTGGTTTCTCAGTTGTGGTTTTAATTGTCAGACAAGTAGAAGAAAAGGGGTTCTTGAATTTAATTCTAAAGGATTGAAAAGGCAGTGGGCAATACATGGATGCAGAAAGATTGCGATTAGAGATGCTTCTCACCAAGCGGAGAACTAGTCAGCCCTCACACACCTTTCCAACCAGTGAATAAAACCCAATGGTAAACGATATCCAAGAAGCAGCATTTCTTTCCTTATTTCCTATGTGGTTAATTATTTTGTTTTCCCATATAATAGTCATGATTTGTATGTATAGCATCTGTCTGTATCAGTGGAAAGAGCTTAGTATTGGGAATGAAAAAACCTGAGCTTAAACGTGTTCTGTGATTAATTAAATATATAATTTTGTGCGGGTCACTTGTAAATTGCCTGGGCCTTAGTTTCTTCTTCTGTAAAGTGAGTATGTTATACCACATACTTTTTTTTTTTTTTTTTTGAGAGAAAGAGAGACAGACACAGAGCACAAGTGACTGAGGGGTAGAGAGAGAGGGAGAGAGAGAGAGAATCCCATGAGGGGCAGAGAGAGGGAGAGCCTGAGAGGGGCAGAGGGAGCAGAGCCTGAAGTGGGGCTCGTGCTTACCTTATGCAAGGGCTTGAGCTCACATGACACAGGGCTCAAACTCATGAACCATGAGATCATGACCTGAGCTGAAGTTGGATGCTTAACTGACTGAGCCACCCAGGTGCCCCTATACCACATACTTTTTAAGTTCTTCTCCATTTCATCTCTAAGTCATCTGGTATCTAATCTACATGCAAATTTCTCCAAGTCCTACGATAAGTTTTTAGAACTTTTGAAGAAATACGAATTCAATAGAAATTCATACAGTGCATTTAATTTGTTGTTTCTTTGGACTTTGAACAGTTCTCCTTTTATCTTCTACATATGATCTTGTCATTCCCACCCTCTGTCTTCAATATCCTACTGTCTTCCTCTGGAATCTGTATTATGATTTCCTATTGTTTATGTTTATCACCCTTTATAATTTATCCCACACCACTCAAATCATTCTCTTATTCAGATTTTCTTACTGCTCACATATTTGATAGTATGAGTCTACATAAAAATAATGAATGAAAGTACAGTTCTTGATAGTGTCAAAGAAGCCACCCTGTGAGACTAGGCTATTATTCAGCAGTGTTGGGAGTTTTCTCTTCTAATTTTGGGTAAGGTATGATTTTTATGTGGCCTATATTTCTGGAATTGGGCAGTTTGTTCCAGATGGAGCTTTTATGGCTGTGGTTTGCGAGGATATATTGCTGTGCTTGCAGATCATTCATTCACTGATAAACTGACTTGACTTTCCCCTGTATTTAACTCAGTTTTTCATTGTGATATAGCGAGAAAATGCTGGATTTGTAGTAAGAAGACTTAAGTTTAAGTACTGGCTCTGCCACTTACCTTATGTGTGACCTTGACCAACTCCTTTAACCTCTCTGAGCCTTAGTTGCCTTATCTGCAAATGAAAAAAAAATATCCCACAATACCTACTTCACAGAGTTGTTGCGAAAGATAAATTAGACAACATGTGAAAACCCTACATGACTTACAAAGCACCATCCAAATGTATAGGATTATTATTTATATGTTTAAACATATTAAGGAGATACATAGCCTCCTTCAGTGAAAAATTTCTGTCTTCTACCTCAAAATCATATTTTTATGTTTTTTAACTAAGAAAAAAAGACATGATTGTGTTTCATTTCTAAAGCAATAATATTGGAAATGAAGAGAAAAAAGAGAATTCATTTTTCTTTGAATTCTTTCTAGCCATATATTTTGCTCATTTTCTCTGTTATCCCCATTTCTTCCTTATTATGGTATCTTGTATTTTTGGAGATATTCAATAACATCTTACTAATTTTTTTTATACTGATTTAGTTCCTGGCTTCAGGGCTAGTTTTATGCAGTTGAACAAACCTCTATATTCTTGCATTCTTTTCTAACATTTTTTTGCTGTAAACATTTCATTTATCAGTTCATTTATCAATCATACAACCAGTATTTATGACATACCTGTTATGTAAAAGTCATTCTTCTCTTATTAACTTGTAATTTTTAAGTGTGTAGTATCTGTTTTGGATTTCATTTATTTGGATAATAAACAATTTCAGTCACCTGTATGCAAAGTACCATGGTTATGTAGAAAATGGCTCCTATTCTCAAGAAATCATCATATTATTCTGGGAGATGACATAGAAGCGATCTCAACAACAAAATTGTGGGTATAGAGAGGAGAAATAAAGTATTACAGAGAGGGGATCATGTATGAGTTGTCTCAAATGAATGAAGACTTTAGTGTGAAATGTGCTTTCAGTGATGCAAAATTCTGATTTTTAGTTAGAGATATTTAGGAATAGTATTATGACACTACTTTAGAAGATTTGTCTATTGCTGTGGAACAAATTTCAATAGGTAGCAGAAGTCCATATTCTGTTGATTAGAAATGAATCACCAATGGAGTGCCTGGGTGGCTCAGTTGATTATATTCATCTTCGGCTTAGGTCATGATCTCATGGTTTGTGGGTTGGAGCCCAGTGTCAGGCTCTGTGCTGACAGCTCAGAGCCTGGAACCTCCTTCAGATTCTGTGTGTGTGTCTCTCTCTCTACCCCTCCCACTTTCACTCTGTCTCTCTCTCTCTCTCAAAAATAAATAAACATTAAAAAAAATAAAAAAAAAAGAATCACCAAGTCCAACCTACATACAAAGGGAGGGGAATCAGGCTGTATGTTTTGAAGACAGAAGTATTAAAGAGTTTGCAGACATGCTTTTAAAAAAAAAAATGTTTATTTTGAGAGAGAGAGAGAGCACTCATGCATCCACATACAAGCAGGGGAGGGGCAGAGAGAATGCCAAGCAGGCTCTGCACTGTCAGAAAGAGTGGATGCAGGGCTCCATCCCATGAATCGTGAGATCATGACCTGAGCCAAAATCAAGAATAGGGTCCCATCATCTATATTATATCCAGGTATAGATGAGGCTCCTCTGGTGTCTTTCCTTAAGTATATTTCCTCAAATATAGTTGTTCTTGACCTATGAAGACCTATGAACCAAAGAGACATGTTATTTGCTCCACAAATGGTGAACCCACAATGATGGGGCAGGCATAGAATAAGTGCCATAAATACTCCCATTCAAAAAGGGCAAAAACAGGAGGCTTACAAGGAGCCACAGATCCATGGAAATTCCATATTATAGCAGAGCACTAGTTGGTAGTTCCTTGACTTGGGAATCAAGGCCTGGGAGTAATTCTCTATACTTCTTGGTCTGCACCCTGTTTTCTTGGTTTTACCTTCTGAATCAGCTTCCTTTTTTCATGAAAAGTAGCCTATAGTTGTTGTTGAGTAATCTTATAAGCCTGCTTCCTGCAAGAAATTTGAGAACCCAGAGGTCTTTTTTTATTTTGTACTATGTTGTTCCTTTCAGTCCATACTGGTGGTATTTCTGCCATATAATTCTTTTTAAAACTTGTGGGTCTCCTGTGATTCTTATTGAGGGTTCATTCTATCGACAAAAGCCACACCTATGAATATTTTTGAGATACACCCTTTTCTACTTAGGCTTCTGCTGAGACTGCTGAGAGAACAGACTTCAAGCTTCTTACAAGCCTTGTGTTTTAGCTAAAAGGTTCTCTAAAGCACCTCCCTACATCTTTTTGAGGTTTAGTCAAAGGATTTTATAGCCACTCCCTCACCTTCATCTTTTTCAGTTTTTATTGTAATGCCCCGGGTTTGATTTCCTATGTAGGGACATTTCTTTAACTTTAGTACTGTTTGCCATCTGGAAAGGCTGGGAATTTTCAAAACCAGCAAGTCCTGGTTCCTGTATGTTTAATAGTCCTTTTCTGAACTTCTGTCTCTTCTCTCACATTTGATTATAATCAGTCAGAAAAAAAAAAGTGGCACCTTCAAAACTGTTTCTGGAGATCACCTTAGCTAGATAATCCAGTTCATTGGCACATTTTCTTTTTGTTTAAATGGACTCATACAATATTTGGGGTTTTTTTTTTCAATTTTTAAAAAATTTTTAATAATTTTTTTAAGTTTATTTATTTTGAGAGAGAGGGAGAGACAGAATCCCAAGCAGGCCCCACACAGTCAGTGCAGAGCCCAATACGCAGTTCAGAATCTCAACTCTGAGGTCATGACCTGAGCCAGATCAAGAGTCAGATGCTTAACTGACTGAGCCACCCACATCCCCTGTACATTTTCTACTTTCCATGTAACTGCATGTAACAGTGTCTGTTAAGCTTTCTGCCACTATGACATAACATGGATTTCCTGTCCTCTAGTTTCCTATAACATTTTTTTTTTTACTTTCTTTTAAGCCCTCACCAGTAGCCTCTTCAAAGGCCATCAAGATTCTGCTAATACTGTCCTCAAAGTCCTTTCAGCTTCTCCCACTTCTTGGTTCCAAAACCTCTCCCACATTTTAGGTTTTTATTACAGTATCATATCATTTCTAGTACTAAAATCATTAGTTATCTATTGCTGTGTAACAAACTGTCCAATATGTACTAGCTTATGACAAAAATAAGTATTTATTATTTTCAAATTTCTGTGGGCCAGGGACTCAGGAGTGGCTTGGCTCAGGGTCTCTCAGGAGGTTGCAGTCCAGATTTTGACCAGTGCTACATTCATGTGAAGGCTTCTTGACAGGCTGGAGAATCTGTTTCCAAGTGGCTCACTCATGGTGCTTGTGACTTGATGCTGGATGCTTTGTTGGAAGCTTTCATTCCTTGCAATGTGAGCCTGTTCATCAACTACATGTGTTCTCATGACATGATGTCCAATTTCATCCAGGGTGGGCAATCTAGGAAAGCAAGGTAGAAGTGACAATGCCTTTTATGACTCAGGATCAGAAGTCACAAGCCATCATTTCTGCCACATTCTGTTCATTACAAGCAAGTCACTCTGTCCAATACACAAAGGGAAAGGAATTTGGCTCCACCTTTTGAAGGGAAGAGTGTCAAAGAATTTGCAGACATAAAAACCACTGTAATCTGAATCCTGTTCTTGACCACTAACTCTTCCAAAAAGATCCCCAAGGGAATATGCACACGCATGTGCATGCACACGCACACTCATTAAAATGAAAGCAAAGACGGAGTTTGACCCCAAACCTCAGTATATAACCCCTGGTCTGTGGAGAAATTTTTTTTAAGTTTATTTCTTTATTCCAAGAGAGAGAGGGAGAGAGAAAAGCCTAGTAAGGCTCCACACTGACAGTGCGTAGCCCTATGTGTGGCTTGAACTCATGAGCCTGTAAGATCATGACCTGATCTGAGATCAAGAGTTGGACACTTAATCAGTAGAGCCACCCAGGTGCCCTTGTGGAAGAATTTTTAACTGAAGCTAGATAGGTCCGAATGATAATACAAAAGCAGGCCAAAGAGCACTTAGGTATGCTTCCACTCCAAAGCTAACCACTCCAGTGAGAGAAAGTGGAAGGAGAATGTATGAGAGAAGAGAAAAGGAAGTGTGGAGAGCAGACAGACATATTTCCTTTAGTGCCTAGAGTTTCTTGCCTCAGGGTTTTCCAAATAGCGTAGTAGCTCCAGGGCCGCATCTGTGTTGGAGGAAAGAAAAATAGGGAAAAAGAGAAAGAGAGATGATGGGGAGGTTTCTTAGGGCAGCTGTAGTATTCTTATAATTCCAGGCCTGTGAAAGAAAAGAAAGGAGGAATGACCCAACATGTATATCGTATGATATTTAATTAGCAAAGTGGCTCTACCCAGTAGTATAGTGACCAGTATAATGGCCTTAAAACTGATCAGGTCATAGCAGCAGCCATCACTTTTTCACAGTGCAACAAGTTGGTTGGGGCGGAGGGAGGGGGGTTAAGATGAACATTTCCCCATTTTTTTGGTTTGTATCCTGTTAATCTTGTTGACCTAATCCTACTAGTGGTCAGTCTAGAGCGTGGTCATGGCTTTCATAGGGGAAAGATAAGCAGTGCATTTAGGTAAGTCCCATTTCATTCCTTTTGTGGGTCTCCTTTCTCAATCTTTCCTACAACAACAGTATAAGAGCCAATATAAGGGGGGGGGGGTCTGGGCCCCAGGTTCCTTTAATGTTGTCCCTAGAAGTTTCTGAGATGGATGAAGCCTGGAGATGAAGGCTACCATGTACCCCAGGCTGAGATTTCATTCCTCTGTGAAATCTTTCATTCATTCCTGTCATCTCAAAAATGGTCCACTGTATTGTCTAGTGAAACAGCATTATTAAAATAAGCACCATGTAAAAGCATAGCCCCAAATACAGTTATATAATATAAAAAGGCTCCAAACTTATTGCCACCACAATAAATTAAAAAATTCCCTTCTCATGATCAACTACTAATTATTCTGTTGCAAGGGCACATTTTGAGAGGCATTTGCCCTAATCTAGAGAAGAAGCCCTAACTCCAGATCCCCACTAGCCAGTGGCAATGGCCCAGACAAGCCTCAGGTGGCATATTTGAGATCCTAAGATACAATAGGTCACAGGTTAACTGGCAAGTATAAACAGCAGCTGTCCTGCTGCATCACAGGGAATATCAACTTCCCAGTTAGAGTCAAGGGGGAGCCCTGCTGCCCACACCCCTCCTTAATCGAGCCAATCCTGCACTTTAGGGTCTGTCATTTGCAGCATTCCATTTCCACATACCTATTTCCATATTAATCATGACACCTGGTTGCAATTCAGAAACCCACATCTCTAGATGAGAAAAGGGAAAGAAAACAGAATTGTCAATTAATTGTATCTCAGTTCCAATTCAGCGATTGGAATCCTAATCTTGCTATTAAGATCTCAGTCTCATGTCCAGTAAATTTTCTATCTTTGCCTTCTGAGTAGGGTCAGTGAATGACACACAAAAGGATGTGGCCTCCTCCTCCTCCATCTTTTTCCTCCCCATCTCATGTGCTTATGCACCTCATGGCATAAATGGGGTTGGAGTGGGGAGAGAGAGGAGTACACTCAGGTGATTGCCTATACCTTAAAGATAAGGAGGTGAACTCCTTTCTGTTGGCTAATTTTGCTTCTCCCTCAGATACTGGTGACATGAGAGATGCTCATATCTGCAGATATCTCCACCTGGGTGCAGTAGGAAGCAGTCTCCCCGTCATCCAGTTGGTCTTAGTATAGGTGATATACACTCTCAGCTGTGTTTCCCTGATGTAGCTTCAGGCCAGGGGAATCCCCAGAGGAAGATGCTCCCATCTCACTTCAGCCTCACTTCAAGAAAGTGTACCAAATGCCCCATCATGTGTGTGGTTTCTGACTAGGTGGGTGGCTGTCCTAGTCAGAATGATATTTCTCTTAACCCATCTCCAAATCCTCAGCACCAAGGAGCCTGGAAACCTTCTGTTTCTCCTTTTTGGAGCTGCAGAGTACCCTGCAAGCTTTGCATCAGCTCTGTTATGAGCCAGCTCTCAGAAACTCCAGGCAGAAAACAGGCCGTTTCCCCATGACCTAGAGTGATCATCACCCTGATTGATGGCTCTTCTGGGACTTTCAGCTTTTCCCAGGATGAAAGAGAGAGGCAGATGGAACATCACTGTTTCCACACCCTGCTTCACCATTGGGAAAATGGTAAAATGGAGAAAAGACCAACTATGTAACTATAATTCCTTCCCCAACTCTCTTTTTCCCCCTCTCCCATTTTTAGATTTCTTTATACAGATGAAAAAGGAGGACAATTATCCAATAGTTTCTGCTAGAAGACCTCAATATAGCAAATCATATGCTGGGTAGTCTAGCACCAACAGGTTAATGAACTTGAAAGGTAAAAGAGGTGTATTTTGTTCTTAGCAATGAGGTGTTATCAGAGTATTTTGTACCAGCATCATCCTGTTGCCTTAATATGAATGATTTCTATGACCCATCTAAATTCCTGTGAATGACACTGAAGACCTTCCATAATCTTAGCACTATCTACCACATCTGTACTGGTCCTGCAACAGTCTCCTCTTTAAATCATAAGAAGCATCTGTTTGCTTCCCACACATACTGTTTTTTTTTATTTTATTTATTTATTTTGAGAGAGACAGAGACAGCATGAGTGGGGGAGGGGCAGAGAGAGAGAGGGAGACAGAGAATCCCAAGCAGACTTCACACTGCCAGTGCAGAGCCTGGCAAAGGGCTTGGGCTCACAAAACCATGAGATCATGACCTGAGCCAAAACCAAGAGTCGGATACTTAACCGACTGAGCCACTCAGGCTCCCCACACATCATGCTATTTTTATGCACTTGCATCTTTTCAGTGCTTTGCTTTTTTCTAAGACCTCTCTTCCTTCCTCTTCTCCTTTTCTCTCCATCAGCATGACCATTGTTGTTGCCTGTGTTATCCTTATATTCCAGGATGAACGGACTACTTCTTCCTCATATCTTCATTAAGCTCTGGACTCCACATTGAATGGAACCTAGATGGAGGTCTCCTTGAGGGCAGAGGGCATGTCTCACTCGCCTTTATATGCCCAGTGCCAAGCACAGTGCCTGGCACAAAATAAGTGTGGAATACATAATGAACTGAATTGAGGTTCTGAAGGAAACTTACCATATCCAATTTGTTCATTGCTCTTGCGAGGACCCCTCTGTCTACTCTTCTTTTTTTTTTTTTTTTTTTCTTGCAAGATTCATTTTGGGAGCAGGTCATTTAAAACCACTTACATCATGTTCTGTCTGTATGCTCTGATTGCATACCTTTCACAGTAATATTTTATAGACAGTAATTATCCTGTCACTCTTATGATATAGGTTAGTATCACTGTATTGATTGAATAGCTTATTTATTGAACTGCTGTTTGTCTCAAAGACTCTCTTTCTTTCAGAAAAATTCAGCTTTAAAAGATAAAGGAGCTATGAGCAAAGTCAAGAAAAAAAAGAGATAGTTGGCTGCTAAATTTCTGACACTGTAATAAGCCAACTTTGATAGCATTGATTTCATAACTAACCCAAGATAGATCTTAAAATGAGCCAATCTATAGTTTCTTTAAAATAAATAATTCAACCAACAAAGGCACATGAAATGAATGATAAGCAAAGATGATCAATGCTATCATATTCATTCTGTGTTTTGAGTCCAGGAGAACAATCCTGGAATATTTCCTCTTCATAGAGCATTTAAACCAACTTATGTATTACAACTATTACACGAGAGGCAGTTGCATAGTGGTTTGTGGTACTATGTGCTAGGTGCTGTACCTAGGAAATATTTCATTGCCTCATTTAGATCTCACTACCCTCTTGTATTAGGGTTCTTCAGAGAAGCAGAACCAATAAGAAAGATATATATATATATATATATATATATATATATATATATATGAGGTGCATCATAAGGGATTAACTCACATGAGTATGAAGGCAGGCAAGTCCCAGTATCTGCAGAGGTGGCAAACTGAAGACCCAGGAGATCTGATGTTTCAGTGTGAATCTGAAGGCAGGAAAGAAGCTGATGTCCCAATTCAAAGGCAGGGAGGGAGGCAGAAGGAATTCTTTCTCACTTAGGAGAGAGTCAATTTTTTTATTCTATTTGGGCTTTCAACTGGTGGGACAAAGCCCATTCACGTTAGGGAGGGCAATCCGCTTTACTCAGTTTACTGATTAAAATGTTAATCTCATCTAAAAACAACCTCATAGACGTACCCACAATAATGTTTCACCAAATATCTGAGCATCTGTGGCCCAGTCAAGTTGGCATATAAAACTAATCATCACACCTTTGTAGTAGGTTCCATGACCATCCTGCTTTTTAGATGAGGCAAAAGAGAGAGGTGATGTAACTTTCTTGTCATGTACAATGGATAAATGGTATAGACTCTGTTCTAACCCAGGTCTGACTACCCAAAGCATGGTTCTTAAAAAAGAGAACAGGACTTAGAATTTAGACAGACCTTGATTTTTTAATGAGAATTAAACTTTTTAAAAAAAGGAATACAAAAGCACATATTACTGTGCTTGGCATATAAATTCATCATATATGACTAACATTATTAGTATTAGCATTAGTATTATTTATCTTAGAGAGAGAGAAAGCAGAGGGAGGGAGGGAGGGAGAGAGAGAGAGAGAGAGAGAGAGAGAGAGAGAGAGAGAGAGAATCTTAAGTAGGCTCCACATTAGCATCAAGGCCAACATGGGGCTCAATCCCACGAACCTGGAATCATGATCTGAGCTGAAATCAAGAGGTAGATACTCAACTGACTGAGCCACCAAGGGGCCTCTATTATTAAAAGAATTATTATTACAAACAAACCTTGGTCCTCAGAATACTAAGTAGTGAGAATGCAGAATGTACTTTAAATGAAGATATATTTGACCAAATATTATTCTCTGTTCTTTTCTTTGGTTTTGCGATATAAAGATAAAAAATTGTAAATCACTAGATAGTTAATTTCTCCAACATATCCTCTTGCAAAAATGATATTACCTTTGGCAGAGATATACTTTATTCCTGCTGATGCTGTTAGAAAATGGCAAGGTCAACCAAAATGAGAAATTGACAGCATCTCTGTCTTTCCAGTTTTTAATAAGTATTATCAAAAGAAATAATAATCAGATTTGAACTTGTTTGTCCTTGATGTGCCTTTTTTAAAAGGCCTCCTGGAAAATCTAATGTAAGATCAAAAGCAGCTGGGAAAGAGTAGAAATCACTTGAACATACTTCCTTTCTTTATTCTATGGGATAAAAATAAAATACTCACTTTCAATGACTCAGGCACTGGGGGATTTGCCTGTTTCTTTCCCTAGGGTGTGGGGAATGTTGGTAAAGGGAGCTCTAAGGAAGTAATAAACCAGATTTTCCAAAATGTAAATAAATATTACCCTTCTAGGGAATAAATGGTTTTTAACGACTTTGTCCCCCAGACTCCTCGTCTCATTTCTAGGGCAAAACCCAGGCAAAACTGTGAAATTAGTTATATTTTTTTCCTTCTTTTTCTTCTGCCACGAAACCTCCCATCCTTCATCCAAAATCCTTGTGTTCTTTCATCTCCACATTTTGTGTTCTCAGCAGAGGATGTGATAAACTCACAGCCATTAAGATACAATGACTTCTAAGAATTATTGTGCTCTTTTTACCAATCCCCTTTAGAATTTAACCAGCTTTATAACTTAAAAAGCTTTAATTATAGGCATCAATGAGATTGAGGGGGCATTTACTACAATCAGAGGGACCTCTCTGGAGTTGCTGAAATCACAACATATAGAGAACAGGCTCTCTCTGCTTTCCTAGACATTAAGTGCAGCCTTGCTGTTTTCTTACCTTGTCTCTAATGTGGGCCCTAATTCCAGCTATGTCATCACAGTGCTAATCTCCCTTACCTGATTCCTACCAGTGCTCTCCTCATTCTGTCTCTGTACAGTGTGTCAGTGCTGTTGTCTCCATTCAGAATGCCTTCTTCTCCCCTCTCGGGCAACCCAGGCCCCTTACTTCAAATGAGCCCAGCTTAGTCAAAATTCTCCATTGAAGGTATTAAAGTTTAACTGAGGAAATAAACCATCTTCTAAAAAAGCAACTATGAAAAGGTACAAGGTAATATACAACCAGTAGCCATGCTAGTGATAGATTCATAAGTAAACATCATCCTGACTCCCAAGGAACTTATCTTCTTCTGAGGGACATAGATAAACAGAAAAGCAACACACAGGTAGGAAGATACAGTAGCACAACAGAAACGGGGCATTATGGGAGCAGAAAGGAGGTACCCATCTGCTAGAGTGCATTGTTGTCACCTGGGTAGCCCTGAGAAACTGCATTATCTAAGGAGTTGTGCCAAACAATTGCCATATGATTTAGTGTCTCTGACTTTGCCAAGTAATACTATATCACAGGGGGAAAAAAGAGAAACATTTGAGTGTAGTAGGACTAATGAACACACACATCAGAAGGAATGTTTCCAGCAAAGAGCAATAGTCAGACGATGAGCACCATTAGATTTTGGTAGCTCTTCCTCCCATTGTCTCACACTGAAGGAAGGGGCTGCTGAGTCGCTTCCCTGATCACACGCATCCAGCTTCCTTCCTCCTGCTGTGGAAAGATGCTCACTGCAAATTCTCTCACACTAGTGAGCCAGATCCTCCCAACCATAAAACAAGCTGTGTTGGGCACATGTTTGCCTGTAGTAACAACCATGTGAAGGGTGTTTAAACTCCTAAGGCAATGAGAGATTATAGAGAACAGTGATTAAGAACCAGCCTGCTTAGGTTGAGTCCAGGCTTCACCACTTACTAATGGTTTGATCGTGGGAAAGAGGCTTAAACTCTTGATGCCTCTGTTTCCTAGTCTATACAATGGGAAGAAGAATAATAGCACTACCTCATGGGACTGATACGAGAATTAAACAAGACCGTAAAGTTCTTCACATTGTACGTGAAATGTTTAATGTTTCCTAGGGCTGCTTTAACAAATCAGCACAAACTGCCTGGCTTAAAACACAGAGATTTATTCTATCACAGTTCTGGAAGCTAGAAGTCAGAAATTAATGTGTCAGCAGGGCTGTGCTCCCTCTGAAGGCTTTAGGGAAAAATTGTTCATTGCCTCTTGTCATCTGATGGTTGCTGGCAATCCTTGGTGTGGCTTGGCTTGTGGACACGTCATTTCAATCTCTGTCTCTGCCATATTCCATGTTGTTCTCCTTGTGTGTCTCTGTGTGTCTTCACACAGCCTTCTGATAAAGATACCAGCAATTGGACTTAGGGTTCACCTTAGTCCAGTATGACCTCATCTTAATTTAACTGATTACATCTGTGAAGACTATATTTCCAAATAAAGTTACGTTCACAGGTTCCAGGTAGACTTGAATTTTGGGAGAACATTATTCAACCCAGAATACCTAGTAAGTATGCAATAAATGTTAGGTAAAACACATTCACCCATTTTACCACACACCCCCACAAACATAAAACATAAAACATGTACTCACACACACTGAGGGGATTCTGGGAAGATGGTGGTTTTAATATGACCTTACTCATACTCTTTATTCTCAACTTTAGTCTCTATTTCCGAACCAAGTAGTTGGGGGCTTTCCAGAAGGCTCTGAGGGGGCATGTACAATTGGTGCAGGAATATCTTCCCTCTGGTCAGTCCCAGGGGAAAATCGATACCAGGTTCCATAGTTTCCCTGGATCTGGAGAAGTTGAGGAGTAGCTAAAAAGACGGGCTGAATCCCCTCTATTCCAGAGAATGAGTAAGTGGGAGGAAATTGGGTACAAAGATGATGAATGGAGCCTCACAGCCTGCCTGCTATATACCCAAAAGAGCAGAGACCAATGTGCCTTCTTCTACTTTCAGACCTTTGGCCATGTAAGGTGCCATAGCAGCTGCATCTGAGCCCTAATAAGAAGGGAAAAGAAAATAAGGCACATCAGGCGCCAAGGTAGAGAGAAAAGGACTGAGTATGACTCTTGGAAAGAACTGCTATTGAAATATAGCTGTTGGAAAAGATAAAGGATAATGGGAATAAAACAATGAAAAGAACACTCAAAGATATACAAGGAGAGCACAAAACAGACTGTCTGGAACTAAAACATGGCTTATAAATGAAAACAGTCAGTAGATGAAGAAGAGATTTGCCCCAGTCAGGAGCTGTATATTGGTCTGAAAGATTAAATTTATCAAGACACAGAAAATATTTTCACAGAGATGGAAGTCATGATGGATAAGAGAACAGACTTTGGGGAAAGATTCATGAAAAAGCTAATATGAGAATTATAGGAATTCCAGCTAAAGCAAAAGAAACAGACATGAGAGAGCTGAAGGAAGCCCTGACTATAGTCTGGAAGTGCATATCTGTGACTACGCCCCACTAAAGAAAATGCATGAGAAAGGACACAAAGCAAGCAAAGGAACCCAGAGACTTCAACATAAGAGAAGATGAAAGAGAGTGTTTAGGAAAAAGGAGGCTTAACTATAGCTTATAAAGGAGTCTTATAGATACAATAGAGAGAACACTACGTGTAGCTTTTTGGCAATATAGTAGTCCCTCCTTATCTGTGACTTCATCTTCTGCAGTTTCAGTTACACCTGGCCAGCCATTGTCTGGAAGCAAATGATCCTCCTTCTGTCATCAGAAGGTCAGTGGTAGCCTAATGCATTGTCAAGATTCCTGCATCAAGTGTCTCACTTCATCTCATCATGTAGGCATTTCAGCCTCTCACATCATCACAAGAAGGGTGAGTACACTACAATAAGATATTTTGAAGAGAAAGAGAAAGAAACCACATCGTATAACTTTTATTATAGTATATTGTTATAATTGTTTTATTTTATTATTATTGTTACTCTCTTAATGTGCCTAATTTATAAATGAAACTTGTAGGTATGTGTGTATAAAAAATATTCTATATATAGAGTTTGTTACTATCTGTACCTTCAGGTGTCCACTGGAGGTCTTAGAACATATCCTCTGCAGATAACGGGAGACTACCGTGAATTTGAAAACCTAGTGGAAATAGATGTTTTTCTAGTAAAATACAAATGTTTAAAGTTGGCATATGAAGAACTGGAAAATTTGAATAGACCAGTCTATAACAGACATTGGAAATATGACTAAAGACCAACTGTTTAAAAAGACACTGGAATCAGAAAGCTTCTCAGCTGAATTTTGTCTAACTTTTAAAGAACAAATACTTCCAGTTTTTTAAAACTATTCCAGTCATAGAAAAGGATAGAAAGTACCCAAATTCATTTTATAGTCCCAATTTATTTTGAGAACTGCTTAACTTTGATACCCAAACCTAAAAAAAAATAGTAAAAGTAGAGATAGATAGATATATACATATAGATGGATGGGTAGATGGAAGGATGGTTAGACAGACAGATGGATAGATAGACTTTTTTAATGCTTTCTGAAAAACAATAAGATACTCATTACTCAGCTCGTTAGTTTTTATTTTTATTTTTAGTATAAATTAATATAAATGTCAGACTCCCGCTTTAAAAACCCTTCATTTGCTCTCCATGGTACTTAGTATATTTTATAAAAAGATCATAGAACATCTCTTTAATCTGGCAAGTCATTTGGTAGTTATAGGGATACAAAACTTTCCACCATGTATTATGTATTCAATTTATTATTTTTAAAAACACTTATGTGACATTTACCTTGAACCACACTGTACCAACTGCTTTACATTCATTAATGCATTCAGTTCTACAATCATCTCCTGATATTTGTACCATCATTGCTTCTGTTTTAAAGGCAAGGAAACTGAGATTTGAAGGGAATGAACAACTTGCATAGTTCTACAGAGGAGCAGGTCTCTTCAAGCCAACATCTTATTGTTTATGTGTCTAATCTCCTGGGCCAGACTGGAAGGTCCTTGGAAAGAAACTATTTTTTTTAAGTTAATTTTTTTTTTTTTTAAATTTACATCCAAATTAGTTAGCATATAGTGCAACAATGATTTCAGGAGTAGATTCCTTAGTGCCCCTTACCCATTTAGCCCATCCCCCCTCCCACAACCCCTTCTGTAACCCTCAGATTGTTCTCCATATTTATAAGTCGCTTCTGTTTTGTCCCCCTCCCTGTTTTTATATTATCTTTGTTTCCCTTCCCTTATGTTTATCTGTTTTGTCTCTTAAAGTCTTCATATGAGTGAAGTCATATGATTTTTGTCTTTCTCTGACTAATTTCACTTAGCATAATACCCTCCAGTTCCATCCACATAGTTGCAAATGGCAAGATTTCATTCTTTTTGATTGCCGAGTAATACTCCATTGTATCTATATACCACATCTTCTTTATCCATTCATCCATCAATGGCATTTGAGCTCTTTCCATACTTTCGCTATTGTTGATAGTGCTGCTATAAACATTGGGGTGCATGTGCCCCTTTGAAACAGCACACCTGCATCCCATGAATAAATGCCTAGTAGTGCAATTGCTGGGTCATAGGGTAGTTCTATTTTAGTTTTTTGAGGAACCTCCATACTGTTTTCCAGAGTGGCTGTACTGGGAAAGAGACTATCTTATTTTGTGTTCCACATGGCACCATCATAGTTCTTTGAACAAGGTACTAAGTAAGTATTTGTTGAAATTAATTGGCTGAGTGGCACTTTTTGTTTGTTTTAAGGTAGGGAAACTTGGGCATAGTTCAAGGTATCAAATATGGGCCAATGTAGGTATTGAAGATGCCACAGAGGGACGTATTAATGGATCATGATCAATTCATCAATAAGTTTATTGACTGTCTTTTTCCTGCTAGTAGAGAGAAAGATGAAATAGCACAAAGCTCATAGGAAAGTGTAAGCTTCTGAGAAAGATGGACAGTTTCTCCTCTGAGAGTACAGGGACAAATAGACAAGCAAAGATGAACCAGAATGAATATGTAAAGATAAACAGGAGAGGAGCTAAGGGCCTGTCCAATCTGTTATCGGAGCTCAAAGGAAACAATTAGGGAAATATTTTCTAGACTGTCAGACTTTGCAATTTAGTAAAAATAGCAGCTGAAAAATCCAGCTGCTAACGTGACTTTCATATACAGTTGAGGTCTGGGGGCAGGAATTGGTTTGAATAAGGCCCTTATTTTATTGGAACAACTTGGTTGTTCCATATTGGAGTTCATCGGTAGGTCACATGCTAATAAACTAGCCAGTTCCACAAACTTTAAATGATTGCTACTCTAGAAATTGAAAAAGAAGTAGATTTGGAAATGGTATGAAAACCAACAGTGAGAAATACCATGTGTCAGTTTTCAGATAAGCATGACTGTCCATTAGCTCCCCTGGTCATTTAGTGAAGCTGAGCTATTGCCCACAAAGCTTTCTGTGCAGGGTCTGTGGAAAAGAGAGCTGAGAGTTCTATGTGGTTGAGTAAGCTGAAGAGTAGAATGCCCATTGTCTGTATGCCCCAAGATCATCTGCAATGTCCAGTTTTCCACTTGACCACACAGGAAATGGGTTGGCTATAAGTTATTGTTTCAGTGTCAGCAGATAAAGTTATCATGGAGCATATTTCTTTTATGCTGGATAGAGGGTTTTTTTTAAGCCTTTGCATAGTGTGTTTCTTTGTTTTTTGTTTGTTTGTTTTCAGTGAATGCTGGAAGCTTGGAATTACAACTTCCATTTAACCTTTTCTTTTCTTTCCTTTTTAGAACATTTTCCTACTGCATTTCATGAGAGTCCTAATATCCTAATTGAGTCATGGTACAATGATTTTCATATATAAAATAAAATAGCACCCACAGCACCAAATTAAACTCTCTTTTTAAATGAAATCATTGGTTAAAAAAAGTAACCCTCCAAATAATTACAATGTATATTTTCTACATATGTAATAACTAACACGTTTTTAACAAATTATAGTTCATAGTGCCTATTTATACATGTTTTAATCAACTGTCATTTCAATTCTGTGAAGTAGGTGTTATTGTCTTTTCTATTTTAAAGATAAGAATTGGGTGTCAGAAAGAATAAGTGACTTGCCCATGATCACAGACCAGTAACTAGTGGAAATGGAATTCATGGCCATTTTTTTACACTCTAAATCCTTTCTTGTCTTCAGAGGAAGAGGTCCATATGGATTCACTCACTATTCATTTACTCAAACATTCAACAAATATTTATGAACACTGTTTGGCTCTTGAAATGCTTCTGTTAGGAAAAATGCTGGAAATGATGGGGTATAATGGGGTGGTCAGGGAAAGCTTCCTGAAAGAGGTGATGTCTAAGATGAGACAGAATAAATAAGTAGGAATTTATGGTGGGGAATGGGGAACAATGTTCTGAACTGAGGGAACAGCATGTACAAAGGTCCTGAGTCAGGACAAATCATGGTTTGGAAAGTAAATATTAAATAGTGGCCTATTTAGGCATTAGCTGAAACACTGAGTGTTGGAGAGTTAAGGGAAACCTGAGCAAGCTGGGTCTTCAAACTATGCTAAGGACAGTCTTTGAAGATTTCTAAGCTGGGAAGCAGTGTGCTGTTTTTACCGCTTCAGAAAGGTCACTCCGGCAGGAGTGTTGGGAATGGATGGGAGAGAAAATAAGGCTAGTATGAGGAAAGACAGTTAAGGTATTATAGTGATGGAAGAGATGATGGATGACAGTGGCCTGAACTGCTGCCCGGTGGCCACATCTGGTCACCTGGGAAACTGTGGCAATTCCATTTGGTGAATGAAAGACAGACCTGCCTGAGCACTCGCTAAGGCTAGCAAAGCAACAAAAGGACCCCAGGTACTTAAAAACAATGAGGGTAACAACTTCAGGGCCCCAGTTATGCAAATTCCACTCAGTTGGCAGGCCAGTTAAATTGTTCAGTCTTTGAATTGATTTACCCTCTCCAGATACACAGAAATTTACTCCTTTTTAAATTTTTTAAAATGTTTGTTTATTTTTGAGAGAGAGACAGACAGAGTGCAAGTGGGAGAAGAGCAGAGAGAGAGGGAGGGAGACACAGAATCTGAAACAGGCTCCAGGCTCTGAGCTGTCAGCACAAAGCCTAACGTGGGGCTTGAACTCAGGAAAAGAACTGTGAGATCATGACCTGAACCAAAGTTGGACGCTTAACTGACAAAGCCATCCAGGCACCCCCAGAAATTCACTACTTGATGGTATTTTCCCCTCCTTAGTTAAAAACATGCTACTGCTATGCAGTAGACATCATAGCCACTCTGACTGGTTTTATTTGATTGAGTTGTAGTTATCTGAGGATTAGACAGATATTGATTCATGTCATGTTCTGTGTCTTGGATCCTCATCTAATCAAAACATTGCCAAAACATTGTCTCCTAAATGTGAAATTACTCAGTGAATAAATCATAATGTAAAGCTTTCAGGCAAGCCATGCTTAGAAATGAAATTTAAGTAGGAGAAATTACAAAAGAAATAGGGCAAACGATTGCTATTCTGAAGATAATCATTTACACTCTCCTGGTAGTTGGTGGGGTAGCAAGGTGGCAAATAGAAGGGAAATGCAAATGGGGAGAGTCTACTCAATTAACTATCATTTGCTGCTCTTGACAGAGGATAAAATCTAACCTCCTTAGCACGGAATACATGGCCTTTCAGGATTATTGCTGGCTAGCCCAGTTCCTCTTCCTGGGACACTCTCTTCTTGTTTACCTATGGGTCAATTTCCTTTTGACATTACAAGTCTTTGCTAAACATTACTCCCTCTCTGAAGGCTTTTCTGCCTCCCTCCATCCCCACCGGCCAAATTCTTTTCTTCCTTTGCATTTCCATTGTACCTTTCTGCACTTCCCATTCCAGCATTTGCATGTTATGGGTGTAGAGACAGTCTTTCCTCATTTATTCACAATTCCATATTTATCAATTTTCCTGCTTGCTAAAATGTGTCTGTAATCTGCAAATCAATACTTGTGGACCTTTCACTGTCACTTGTGGGTACATTCACATAAGCAAAAAATTTTAGCCGCTCATCATGAATGTTCCCAACTGAGGTCACCCAAGCACTGCTCTGCCTTCTTGTTTCACCTCTCATAGTGTAAACAAATGTCCTTTTGGTGGTGTCTTTTATGACACGTCTTTCACATTTTTGTGCTTTTTGTTGGTGGTTTTGTTGTTTAAAATGCCCCCCTGCCAAGCATAGCACTGAAGTGCTGTGTGGTATTCTAAGTGCAAGAAGACGGTGATGTGCCTTACAGAGAAAAACACGTGTTGCATATTGAAACGTGAGTCACAGTGCTGTTGGCCGTGAATTCAGTGTTAATTAGCCAGCAATGTATATTAAGTTGTCTTCAAACAGAAACACACATAAAACACAGTTATATATTTATCACATGACAAAAATGTAACCAGATGCTTGCAGGGACTTAACCCCATATTTCCCCATATAGGAGCAGTGGCTCAGTATTCCTCCTAAGTCAGTGTTTGTGGTGACTTTATAGAACATAATAATGACAAATAATGAGAATCGGTTATATTTAACTGTCTGTAGAATTCCTTTAGAGATGAGACCATCCTCTTTGTATACCTAACACCCAGAATAATGGTGAAAATTAAGAATATGTTTGGTGCTTAGTATTCTTGACAGTAGTACCAAAGAATATTTCAAATATAATTCCACTGGTAATTGAAATGGGTTCTTCCTTATTCCAAGTCCAAAAGAGTTCCTACTGAAAGGCCGGATGATTATAATACAGTTTTGGTATTAGTTTGGTCATTAACTCCAAAGGAATTGTGAATGGTCTTAAACATTTACTGACCTAAAGGGATTGTGGGATTACTGCATTGGAGTCATATAACTCTAGGAAAAGTCAGAGCATATTATATGGCATACTCAACAGAAATAAGGCTCCTTGAAACAGAACTGGCTAAAGCAGTGAGTTTCAGTGGTAGGGCCTAGGGATTTGGAATTTAAAAAGTACTCTAGTCAATCTGATGTATTGTGTTCATAATGCTGTTCCAGGGGTTTCTTACCTTGACTATGGTAGAGAATTGTCCTCTCTGGGGCCCCTAAAGGGATCTTTAATGCAGTTCTTTTTGAAAATAAATTAAGGTTTTTGTTTTGTTTTGTTGTGCTTTGGCAAATGAGTGACTCCCCAGACTGTGTATCTTTTACTATATGTGCATTTACAATAAGCTCTACTCTATTTCACCTCTTCTTCACTAAGTAGCAGGTACTGATCAGTGTGCTAATGAAGAGTTGAGGCTTTCATTTTAGGCTTTCTTTTAGGTGTGCCCCCACTGCTCTTCTCCCACACAGTCCAGTCTGAGCTGGGATACTAACCTCTAATGTCAGGGCTCTCATAATGCTAATTAGGCTACTATCAGAATAGGCTAGGTTATGCTGTGGTAACAAACAACCTTCAAACTCTCTGTGTTTAAAATAACAAAGTGTTCTCTCTCTCTCTCTCTCTCTCTCTCTCTCTCTCTCTTTTCTAATAATACCCATCTACATTGTGTTGGCAGGAAACAGTGTTCATCAATGGTCATCCAGGGGCCCAGGTTCATGAAAGCTTTGTCATCTTACAACATTGCTATTTCTTTTTTTATATATAGTTTATTTCTTTATTTTGAGAGAGAGAGAGAGTACATGTACACTTGTGAGTGGGGGAAGGGCAGAGAGAGAGGGAGAGAGAGAATTGCAAGTAGGCTCCATGCTGTCAGCGCAGAGCCCAACATAGGGCTCGATCTCACGAACCATGAGATCATGACCTGAGCCAAAATCAAGAGTCAGATGCTCAACCAACTGCACCACCCAGGCACCCCAACATTACTATTTCAACCAAGTCTTCAAAGTTTGCTCTGACAGGGGAAATAAGCATGGACGGTCATGTACTGGAACTTAAATGCATCTGCCTGGGAGTGACACATCATTTTTGCTCCTGTCCCGCTGGCAAAGCAAATTATTGGCTATGTCCAACTTCAAGAGACAGAGAAGTACAATCCTCTAGTATTCTTAAAAGAAGAGAAGAAGAGAAATATTGGGCAAGCACTTATAATGCCTACCATTATCTGGTTCATTTTTTTTCCCTACATGTACTATGGTCCTGCCTCCTGTGTCTTAGTCTGTTTGGACTGCTGTGATAAAATATCAGGGGTGGAGTAGTGCATAAACAACAGAAATTTATTTCTCATAGTTCTGGAGGTTGGAAAGCCCACGATCGAGGTGTCAACAGGTGGCGTTTCTGGTGAGAGCCCATTTCCTGGTTCACAGGTGGCATCTTTTTGCTGTGTTCTCACATGGTAAGAAAAGGAGCTTTCTTGAGTCTCTTTTATAAGGGCACTAATCCCATTCATGGGGATTCTGCCCCCATGATCTAATCACCTCCCAAAGACCCAACTTTCTAATACCATTGCCTTGAGAGTTAGGATTTCAGCATATGATCTCTGGGGGGCAGGGGGCACAAACATTTAGATCATAATACCCTGCAAAAGATAGAATCCCAAGTCCCCTTGGAACTCTGTGAACTAAAAAGACAAGTCATCTGCCCTTACCCCTCGTGTCTTTCCAGTAGAATAGGGACAGGATAACTTCAATAACCATTCACATTCTGTAAGAGGAAGAATGAGAGACTCATGTCAATAACTGGTTTGGAGAAATTCTGGAAACTCACTGGCATATGGTGATGAGGAGTATTCCTAGACTGAGCCCCATTCTGATCCCCAGGAAAGTCCAATGATCTCCACAGCCCTTGGCATACCCCACTAGGATGTTCTTCCTTCTCTGTTATAATCCTTGGTCTCATATCGGAAGTGGGTACTGGATAGTGCTGCCATCTCAATGTGGGGCTTCAAGCTTTGCTATGGCAGGAGTGGTAGAGAATTGCACACTTGATCTTAAATGCTTCTACCATGAAGTATGGTATGGTAGATCAAGACTAACTTAAATGGGTAAGGCCATGTAATCCACCCACATGTTCAGAAGGAGAGAAGAACCCAAATACATTAGTAAGCTTTGGTATTATTTACCACACCTCATTTTTATTGATATACTTGTTCAAAGTACAGGGTTCCAGCAGACAGACTGGGGTTCAAGACTGGTTTTGCTTCTTACTTTCTATGAGATCTTAGGTAAATTACTAACCCATTTAAGAAACCTCAATTTTCTTATCTGTAAAATGGAGATTATAAGAGTGCCCCCTTCCCTGGGTAGTTCCAAGGATGCATATTTGTCAAGTCCCTAGCAAAGTGCCTAGCAGATAATAAGAGCTCTCAAATGTTAGCTTGATGATTGCTGATCACAATGTGCTGGAATGTGCTAGAAACTGCACTCTTTTTACACAGTAGATATTCTCTGTGGTGGAGGGCTGTAAACCCTCTGCTGGATTATCCTTGAATATGGTGGAATGATATAGGATATTAGAAGTCCTTTGGTAGGCAGCGTTTCTTTCTGAGAGCCTCCATTTATGTAGCACATGGCACTTGCTTTGTAACATCACTAAACATCTTTCTGGTATAGTGGTTAGGGAAAATCTGTTCATTTGCTTCATGCCCAATTTGGTGAGGGTCACAAACTCCCACTAGAACCCTGCATTTCATTGCTTGAGTCATTGTACACAAGGTTTCATAATAAAGAGTGGTGCCTGATTCCACTGCACCAATGGGAAAACATCTGTTTAGCTAGGGCTGCTATAGCAAAAATACCACAGACATTTATTTCTCACAGTTCTGGAGGCTGGAAGTCTGAGATCAGGCTGCCAACATGAATGGTTCTGGTGAGGGCCCGCTTCCTGGTTTGCAGATGGCTGCCTTCTTCCTGTGTGGTGGAGAAAGAGGGATCTACTCTCTTTTTCTCTTATTAAGGCCCTAATTCCATCATGGGGGTTCCATTCTCATGGTCTCTTCTAAACCTAATTATTTCTCTAAGACCCCACCTCCAAATACCATCACACTGGGGATTAAGTCTTCAACATATGGATTTTGAGGGGATGAAAACATTCAGTCCATAGAAACATCTAATTGACACCCACAAAACATCATGGTCACTGTTGATGTACCAGGCATTATACTCATCACCAATAATATAAAAATGTGTAAGATGTTGTTCTTGCCACAAGGAGTACCAATCCAATGGGGGAAAAGATAGATGAGTGAGCTGAAAATTCCGTATAATGTATTAAATATTCCAATAGAAGAACAAACAAAATGCAATGGGTTTTCAAATGTAGGAACAACTTAAATCTGCTTGGGATATTAAGATTTAGTTTGGTTGCCATGGCAAGTGGGCTGAACCAATCATCAAAAAAAGTTGGTATTTATTTACTGTGACCTATTTATACACCCAAATCATGTTCACTTTAGTATCTTTGGAATTAGGCCACCTAGATTTTTGGTTCCTGTCAGATTTGCCTTGGCTTTGTTACATGTTTTAACAGCAGGATGGCCTGTTATATCCCTTTTGTTTTGCTTTTTCTCCTGGCCTTTGTTTTTAAAGAACTGTATATAAAATAAAATATCCAGTTGGTTTATATGTTGGCATCTGAGCATCCCTGATCAAAGACCATTCACAATTTCACAATCCTGGAATCTCTTCCTTAAGAACCTCAGAGACAGATTGGTTAATGTTATCTTTCAATTCACCTTTCTTTTCATTGGAAATGTAGAAATATATATTATTTTGGCATGCTGAATTTGACCTTTTCCAGGCCAGTTGTTTCATCTGTCTGGGACAAAGGGAGTAAAACAGACTGTAAAAAGCAGGTCAGAGGGGAAGATTACTGATGAGAAAGAAAGCCTGATTCAGAAGGGAGGCGATGGCATTCTCAGTGTTTTTAAAGTACTTTAGATATTGTGCTCTCTCAAGAGAATCTGTCTTGAACAAGCAAAGAAGAATGTCAGGAAATTGTATGGCTCTTGAAAATAGCTCTCCATCAAAGAGTGATAAGAGAGCTCTCTGAAAGCAGGAACCTTACAGAGTGGGGAGCCCGGGTGATGCCAAGACCATCATCCAGCAAACTTTCTGAGACTTTGGCCATTATCTCAAAGTTGACAAAAGGTAGCTGAGAGAGGGATTAAAAACACATGAGAGTGAGAGTCCAGCTGTCAGAAAATAAGACAAATCCGCCTCCAGTACCTTGTTAGACAAAAGCATAAACTAGGACTGGCCAGTCCTAGACAGAGCTGCCACACATGGCTGTGCAGGTTGTCTGGTGCACAAAGTGCCATATAAAAGAGGACAGTGTCCACAGCATAGGTATCATAGATCTGTGCAGTTAGTGTCTTTGAGCAGATGGCATGTAAGTTATTCTAACAAATCCATTTGTAAGACAGATTTCTGATAGGTGGATAAAACTGCCTCAAGAAAGGGGCTTCTTTTCTAATTTTGGACACACTGAACCAGCAGCAGCCACTGGCTCAGAAACAAATGAAATCAGACATACATATTCCTCAGCGTTCTGTGATACTCGAGTCCACTCTAGCAGGATTGAGCCCTGGATCTCACGTATTCATTAATTTAAACAAGCAAACAAACAAAGAACCAGTTGGACATCTGTCACACACACCAGCCACCGTTGTAGACAGTAAGGCACATGGAGAACAAAAATCCCAGCCCTCATAGAGACTTCCCTCCAAAGTGAGCTATGAACTGTGAACATCTGGGCATTGGGAAGAATAAAGGACAGGGAGAGTTGGTGCAGAGGAACATGATTAGGCTATGAAGGGAGAATGATCCTGCATTTAATCCCGACTCCAGAATGGTGTGGCCTCAGGCAATTTGATTCTCCTCACTTTATTGGTTTAATATAGGTTAATAATACTTTCTTCATTGGGTTTGTTGGAAAAATTAAAGATATTTTATTTAAAAACTTTTAGTGTGGAGCTTATGACATAGCAAGTATGTGGTTGGTGACAGTAATGGTTATTATTCTTGTAATTATTATCTAAGTAAGGTTAATCGCATGGACAATCCAGTGCTGTACCCCTGGACAGCAGCCTCTATGCTTGTGCTTGGCCTGACATGGAGGGAGGGTGTTAGGATGGGAAGTTTTACTTCCTGTGGATTTACTTCTTTTCCCCACTGTATAAAACTTGTTTTCTAAACCTCACCGAGGAAGTCCAGTAGAGTGAAAACAGACAGACCTCATGACCTATGTGGGAAATGGACGTTGAAATGAGATTCATCTGAGATGGCAAGGTTATGCTTAGTTATGCTCCTACATGTTTCCAGAGGGGATGACTTTTATGTGAAAGAGAGATTGAGTCAGAGGTTGTCACAGGCGGGTTCTGGGGGCTGACTGAGAGATGGAGATTTGCAAGCAGGGAGATTGTTGGGTGTGCTCCTGGGATCAACAGCTGTAGGAAGAGAAGAGGGCAGGATTGGACAGAAAGGGAAATAAAACAGTGATGCATTGAAACAGAGGCCTCAGTTAAATTTATAGGAGCTCTGTGGCTGGGGGGTGGCTCTTTAAACTTGATTAGAATTGGAGAGAGGGACCAGGACTTAATTCCCATCCCTAGTCATTGAATAGTCAGCTTGCAGGCTGTCCTTGAGGAGGGCAGTGACCTTGAGTTAGGTGCCTCTCTTCAGCAGAGTGTGAACCCCAATGAGGGACTCAGCCAAGAGCTTCAGCTGCCAACACCCCCAGTGGTTACAGAAACAAATGCCTCAGTCCTGGAGAGGCGATCTGAGCAGTAAATCCATGACAGACGTGAAGGTCACCTCCAAGACAAACCCATCCATAAAGAACCCTGCAGACAGAGGCATTAGCTGTGCTTTCTAATCTTTTCTTCATTGTGGCATGTCAAAAATAATAATATTTTACATTGCATTAGGATAAACAGATTGAGTTGCTTGTGGTCAGAGGAGACAGGCTCAGACACTCCAGTTGCCATATGCCTACCTGACAGCCCAGGGCTTAGAGGATTAGAGTTTTGGCAAGCATATTCATATAACCTGAGCCTAAGCACACTGCTTGGGAGATGGTGAATTAAGGTCATAAAGGCAGGTTTGGAGGGTGCAAAGCAGATAGGAATCATTTGAGAAAGGCACATGGTCACTGGTACATATAAAAAGTGAAGCATAATTTGGGGTGCCTGGGTGACTCAGTTGTCAACTGAGTGTCCAACTCTTGATTTTGGCTCTGGTCATGATCTCACAGTTCGTGAGTTCCAGCCCTGCGTTGTGCTGACAGCATGAAGCCTGCTTGGGATTCTCCCTCTCTCTACCTGTCCCCTGCTTGCGCATGCATGTGCTTTCTCTCTTTCAAAATAAATAAATAAACTTAAAAAAAAAAACGTAAAGCATATTTCTTCCCATCACATTTGTGTAAGTCTCACTCTTTGAGTACCTTAACTGTTAGAAAGTCAGAGGCTAGGCTCCAGCTCGCAGTGTGTTCACTTTGAACCCTCCCTCCTTCAAATGGTTTTGAGACTCACAAAACTTCCCTGTGTTCAGAGATATGAATTTAGTTTCTCTATGGCTGCCTGTTACTTTGGAGCCAGAATTCAGTTCATGGCTATACATCCTGATTGACGTGCCCCTAAAATATATCATTGATCTCTCTCTCTTTCCTTTTTTTTTTTTTTTTTACGTAACCAGGAGGAGGGAAGCAAATAATATTGTGTAGCTTCCATCTGGCATTAATTTCTCTGTGCTCCTCATCAGAATATGATGGAAGTTGGAGAGTCCTGATGTGGCCCATGGTCATTGTCTGACTGCTGCTGTCCATCACAGAGTCACAGGTGAATGCCCTATTGACATTTCTATCATTAACCAACATGTCACATGTCACAAACTGGGATTATGGTTGTGTTTCTTTGTCCCTCATTGTATTGGTTCATACAGTATATAGATATTCAACATTGAATTAATTACCAACATAAAAGGGAGATTTCTTAAAAAGTCAAAGGATCTGCAATGAGTGGGCCCCAGTTTGTTACCACATAACAATTTGTTCATGCTGAGTTTTGACTGTACCTTCCTTCATGAGATGGGGCATGTGCTCTCTAGCTTGCCTCAGTCCTGGTGCCTCCCTATCCATTTATTTCAATCATTTATGTTACCTACTGTACCCTATGAGTATGAGTGTGACAGTTGATTTGTGTAATTTCAGGAGGTCTCTGGGGATTCCTAAAAGGCATGAAGAAAAATGGCCAAAATTAGTCTTGGGGACAACAAAGATGTTACAATTAATTTGGTATGACTTTTATTGATCAGCTTGTCTAGAATGCAGCCCTTGTCCTGGAAGCCTGTAGGTGCTCTGCACACCAGGGAGGAAGCCAAGCAACAGCTGCTGAAGAAAAATGGCTGTAAAAAGCATGTAGCAGGGGAACGCCCCAGTGAAGGTAAGCAGTGAAGACGTATGGTCAGAAATGGGACAGTGAGAGGCAACTGCTGAACAAGAAGGGTCTGAGAGTTCAAGAGATGAGTCAAAGGATGGGTTTTAGGAACCTAGAACAAGGGGGAGGAGGACTGGAAAGATACCTGTGGAGGTCAGGGGTTCCTTCTGATGCCACAAGGGAATCATACAGCTGATAAACAAAACCCATTTGATTGAAAACAGTCTGGTTTGTTCTAGATAGTATTCTGTTCCATCCCAATCCAGAATACTAATTTGCTGGGTTTTAATGGCCAAAGCAATTTGTTATTTATGTAAGTAGTGTTAACAGAGAACATTTAACTTTAAAATCAGGTAATATATGTGACAATGTAACCATTCTAGACCATCTGCAAGTGGGATAATGGATCAGATCAGCCAGTTTTTAGTAGATATATCCCATGGGATAATAAAAATCTATGGGATACTTGCTGTCCTATTTCTCCTTCTGCACAACCCGTGCCTTACACAAGCACAGAAGTTTGAATTCATATATTAGGTGGGAATCTGTGAAATTCATGACATTGAATTGTTCTGCTTTCTACCCAAGTCTGCAATTGCTACAGAGATTACTAGATAAGGAAGGAGTGGGTCTGCCCTGTGGATTCTTTGACAAAGTTGTTATGGATAGTCTTATCCTTTATATTAGATTTCTGAATGCCCCTTGTATGACAATGGTCACGCTGGTAACAGTACTTTCTCCCCTCCTTCCTCTCTGCTCCTTTTCCCTCTTCCTTTCCCCTCATTACCCTACCTGCTTTCTCTTCCTGACAGTGTTCACCGTCTCTAACCTTTCTCAATGTTGTGTAGGGAAAACCCTTTTCTTCATTTCTTCTTTCCTTGCTTCCTGTACCTTTGGCTGACAGACTGGCTAGTTTTTGTTTGCTTGCTGGAATTCAGGGTTTCCTGCCATCCCATGGCTCCCTCTTTCTGTTTTTATTCCTTTGATGGAAAATGCAGCTCTTTAAATCTTCAAGGAGTTGGACGAGCAGACACTAAATTTCTCACCCCATCCTAAGTGCAGCTTAGCCTGCCTTCACCCTTTTTTGAGGGAGAGGGAACTCCCTCTTTCCTTTGGGTTTTCCATCCTGCCTAGGTTTTGGTGGCCTGTGGCTGGATATTTGGAGGATTAGGATAAGGGTACCAAGTTAGTTATGTTTTGAGCCATTTAGGATCCTCATTCTCAGAGTGAGGACAAGCCGCCTGGTTCAGCAGCCACAGTGCCCTGTTGAGGGATAAAGCCAAGAGGTCTGTGAGAGGCCAGGATGTGGGCATCTGAAGAATGACTCCATCCAGCTGAGCCAGCATTCTTGTTTGTTTAAGAATCAACAAAAGCAAGATAGAAATAACTTGAGAAAGACTGAGCAGGACTGTGAAATAAAGATAGAAAGCAAGAATCTATACAGAATGATTTAAAAAAAAGCTATACAGAATGAGAAAGAACTTTTGCTTTGAAGAATTTTGTGGTCTTCCATTTTTGAGCTAAAAATGGCCTTAATTGGGCCTTAATAAGAGAAGCTCCTGATTCACAGACCTCAAGATAAAGAAAGCTGTAATTGCTCCAGATGTAGGTGTGTTGCTCAAAGGAGCCCAAGCCTTAGCAGTCTGCGTATATAAATAAGCTTCTATTAATAGTAATCCCCAAATCTTGTTGGTTGCATGCTTAGCCTCCATGATGCAAAGTCCTGTAGCATATAGGTGAGTCCCAAAGTCTTACATAGAACCAGGACCACTATTGCTGTTGGCAGCTACTTGCTGCTGGCCTTGCTGACCGAGTTCCTTCCAGGTTACTGCAATACTTTTGTAAGCAACTATCTCTATGGCAGTTGTACCAGTGTTGACATGGAGGGCAGACAGGTTTTTCATTCTGGCTCTAGTTATACTCAGTCTTTAAGTGTGACAAGAGGGAGGCACTTTCTGTTCTGTCGTAATTTCTGTGTGTGTGTGTGTGTGTGTGTGTGTGTGTGTGTGTGTGTAAGTGAGAGAGAGAGAGAGATGTGTGTGTTGGGATCTCACAAAACATTGTGCAAGAATGTTACAGGGTTTCATGAAATAGCTCATGCACCAACAGTCTTCCCCCCTAAATAGTGGGCTTGCCAGGGGGCATGCTGCATTCAGATCCTCCTACCCTACTGCTTCATGGCATGCCAAGCCAGACTTCTTCCCAAAAGAGAGATTCCCTCTGAGGGAGTTTGCCTTTCCCTTCACCACCTCTGCCCCAGCCCCAGGCATGTCTAGTCCTTGCCACAGCTGTGGAATGGGTTCAAACAGTTTTTTTCACTGCTGCTTAGCCTCTGTGAAAAACAGTGGGTACCAACATAAACTTGGAAGAATACTCAGACATATCTAGTGGCCTCGAACAAAAGGGCCATTGGCCATCATAATTAACAGCCTTGAGTTCCTTCAGAACATGTTTTTAAAGTTTATTTATTTTGAAAGAGAGACAGTGCAAGTGGGGGAGGGGCAGAGAGAGAAGGAAAGAGAGAAAGTCCCAAGCAGGCTCTGAGCTGCCAGTGCAGAGCCTGACGTGGAACTCAAACCTGTGAAACTGTGAGATCATGACCTGATCTGAAACCAAGAGTCAGATACTTAACTCACTGAGCCACCCAGGTGCCCCTCCTTCAGAACATTCACACCAAAAATGTCAATCTAGTTGTCCCTACCCTTCATCCCTGTGTTTCACTCAATTATCTGAGTTCCAGAGAAAGGTTTTAAAATCTATTTTTTCCTAATTTTGTCTTATGACTATTTGTCAGCTGGTCAGAATAAGGCAATGTTTACAGAGAATAAGATCGATTTACAGGATCTTAGCCTGTTGCTTACTCTGTATGGGTTAAAAAGCCTTGCATGGAAACCAGCCATCCTTTGTAGCAGGTGTATGATAGAGAAATGCACTCAAATTTCCAAACTTATAAATGATTTTTCTTATAAATTTAGACCTTGATAAGGAAACTATTTACATAACTTCCAGCTAGTCTTCTAGAATGCACATGAAGAGAGTAAATATTCCCAAAGAATGACAATGTTTTTCTTTCCAATCTTTGATTTCTCCCTCTCTACCACCAGCTTACAAGTCTCCTCCTTCCTTAAGAACAATACAAAACAAAAGACTCTTCTTTATCTCCTTCAGGCTACTGTAACAGAATATCAGAGACTGATAAGATAGATGGTTTATAAATGGCAGACATTGATTTCTCACAGTTCTGGAGGCTGGGAAGTCCAACATCAAGGCCCTGGCAAATTTGTCACCTGGTGAGACCCACTTCTTGTGACAGCTGTCTTCATGTGGCAGAAGGGACTAGGGACTCTCTGGGTTTGCTTTTATAGGGGCAGTAATCCTATTCATGAAGACTCCACCCTCATTACTAATCACCTCCCAAGGCCCCGCCTCCGAATGGCCCCCCCCCCCGGAGGCTTGGTTTCAACGTATGAATTTAGGGGCCAGACATTCAGTCCATCACAGACTCTTAAGAGACTTTAACCATGACGGTTTTGTAGTCGCAGGTCCCGTTCCACTGCCTCTGCTGCTGAACTTCCAGACAGTGGCATCAACACTCATTGTTTCCACATCACTTCCTATTCTCTTGACAACCTCTTACAATCTGATTTCACCCTCACTGATCTGTTGAAACTGCCATGAAAGACCAAAATGATCTAATTGTCAAATCTCATCCTCCACAGCTCCTGGCAGCACTGTGAACATTGTGTCCTATTTAAGGCTCCTCTTTTGATTTCCCTAATGTTGTGCTCTACTGTATTTTTCTCTATATCTCTGGCTCTGACCTTGTTTCATTCTCTGGATATTTTCTTCCTTTTGTCCTGTAAGTATAGGGTTTTAAAAAATGAAATATTTTCTGCATATGAAACTGCAAAGACAGAATACCCAAGTACCCATCACCCCGTCTAAGAAAGAAAATATTACAGCTGTAGCTGAAATCCCCTGTGAGGGGATTATTCTTAATTATTTTCCCCTTTTTTCCCCCAAAGAGATAACCAGTGTCCTGGACTTTGGGGGCATCATTCTCATATATGCTTTATACTGTTACAAAAAATATTTGTTATCATACTTCCTTGTCCAGTTGAGCAGTGTGTCTTTGAACAAATCTAGGGAGGCACTGTTTACAAAGGTTATGATAGGAAAAGTGCTCCTTAAAATTGTGCAGTGTACATCCTGCACAGAGACATGCAGGGCCTTCATTGTTTTGCCTGTTTGGGAGCTTTAAAAAAAATTTTTTTTGATGTTTTATTACTTATTTTTGAGAGAGAGAGACAGAGTGTGAGTGGGGGAGGGGCAGAGAGAGAGAAACAGAGAGACACAGAATCTGAAGCAGGCTCCACGCTCTGAGCTGTCAGCACAGAGCGTGACATGGGGCTCAAACCCACAAGATTTGAGATCATGACCTGAGCCAAAGTCGGTGTTTGGGTGTTTTTTTATAAGTGGATATTATACTGAATGTATATATGTATGTATGTAACTTGCTTCTTTCCCTGAACATCATTGCAAAATTGGGGGAAGAGGTGTGGCCTATAAGACCACCCTCATTTCTGACACCAATTGTGAGTTCTGGAGCTCCCAGAACTACTCTCACATTGGTAATTCACTAAAAGATTCACTGAATTCACTGAGAGCTGCTATGGTCACATTTAGAGCTTTACCAATGGGAAAGGATACAGATTAAGAACAGCCAAGGAAAAATGCATGCAGCAGAGTCCAGGAAACTACTAGACATGGGGCTCCCAGTCTTCCTCTCCCTGTAGCATCATGGAGAGTGTTACTTTCTTAGCAACAATGTGTGACAATATTCATGAAGGATTGCCAGCCTAGAGACCTCACCCAAGCCTTGGTATCCAGAATTTTTACTAGGGTTCCATGGTTCACTGCCCATGTGGCTTACCTCCAGTATACAGCTTCTCTAGATTGTCTGATGACCAGGGCCCCCAGGAAAAGAAAGACATACCCAATATGAAATTCCAGGAGCCTAAAGATCAACTCCCACTAGCCAAGGGCAAAGGCCAGATGTGTCCTTGGATAAGTTTAATTCTTCACTACATAATTATGTTTGGGAGATTCATTCACATTGTTGCAGGATGCTGAAGTTTGTTTTCCTCTTAAGACATATTTGGGTAGTTTCAAAATTTTTGCTGTTAAAAACAGTGCTGTGATGAACATTCGAGTACACATATGTAAGTTTCTTTTGGGTATGTATATATAACTAAGGAGGGGATTGTTGGACTGTAGGGTATATGCTTCTTCACATTTCCTAGACAATGCCAGACTGTTCTCCAAAGTGGATATATCAGTTCATTTTCCCACCAACAGCATATGAAAGTTACAACTGCTTGATGACCTCACCACATTTGCTATTGTTGGATTTTATTTTTTTGTTGTTGTTTTTATTTGATTGGTATGTAGTGGTATCTTATGGTTTTAATTTGAATTTTCCTGATTCCTAGTGAGTTTGAGCTGCCTTTTTTTTTTTAAGAGAAGGAAAACAGTTTTATTGTTGAATGAGATTAAACCAGAATGTGATGCACATCACAGATAATCCACTAAGAGATTACAAAGACAGAAGGAAATCTCACCCCTTATATATAGCTAAGGGGATACAACCAATTACATTCATATTTTCAAGATGGAATTGTTAATTTTCTTGTATCTTTATGAGTGAAGGTAGGTTTTGCAATTTGGGGTCAGGTGACAGTTGTCAGATTTACAAATGCCCTCAGGGGACAATACCATGCCCTTGAAGTCCACACCTAGAATGATATTGCGGGGTGAAGCATCAGCTCACCTTTAAGTCCGCTGGAAACAGCAGTGACTGTATCTGGTCCTGCTGACATACAGATCCAACTGCAGTGAATTTGCACTGAAGTTGCTCATCATCTGTTCATATGCGGGCTGCCTTTCATAGTATTATTGGCCATTGGGTTTCTTTAAGCACTGCTTGTTCATACTTTTTGTTCATTTTTCATTTGAATGGCTTGTCATTTTCCTTATCAATTTGTGTGAGTCTTTTACTGTTATAGTATTATGGGCACTACACTTTTGTTGTTATACGCATTGCAAGTACATTGCCTAGTTTGTCTTTTTATTTTTGGTTTGTGACTTTTGTCTTTTGTGTGAGAGTTGCAAATACCCCGTGGTCAATATATTCTAAATTTTTAAAAAAATCTGGTTTTTCAGGGGCGTCTAGGTGGCTCAGTTGGTTAAGTGTCCAACTCTTGGTTTCGGCTCAGGTCATGATCTCACAGTTTATGGAATCAAGCCCCCCCTTGCACTCAAGGGGCAGAAAGAGAGGAGAGAGAGAATCCCTAGCAGGCTCCATACTATTCACAGGGAGTCTGATGCTGGGTTCATTCCCACAAACTGTGAGATCATGACCCGAGCCAAAACCAAGAGTTGGACAGTTAACCGAGCACCCAAGCACTCCAATCTTGTCCTTTTTTATGACTATATAATATTCTGTTTGAGTGTGTGTGTGTGTGTGTGTGTGTGTGCGCGCGCGCGAGCATGCACACCACATCTTCCTTATCCATTTATCAATCAATGAACACTTAGGCTGCTTCCATATCTTGGCCGTTGTAAATAATGCTTCAATAAACATTGGGGTGCCTAAATGTTTTTTTTCAAATAAGTGTTTTTGTTTTCTTTGGATAAATACCCAGTAGTGGAATTATTGGGTCTTATGGTATTTCTATTTTTAATATTTTAAAGGACCTCCATACTGTTTTCCACAGTGGCTATACCAGTTTACATTCCCACCAACAGAGCACAAGGGTTCCTTTTTCTTGACAGCCTTGCCAACACTTGTTATTTCTTGTCTTTTTGATTTTAGCTATTCTTGAATAAATTTTTATTGATCATGATGTTCTGTCCATCTATATCTGTTTACCTTTGTACACACACATATACATTGTTAAATATGATTTGCTAATACTATATTTAGGGTGTTTTTTTTTCATTCTCCTTTGATTTTTCTTTCTTGACTTCTTTCCACATTTCAAAGAGAGATTGGCAGTAAGGGCATTTTGTCTTCCACTCTTATATCTCACCAGATGAACTCAGATCACTATTTCCAGCCCTGACATTTCTCCTGAACTCAGGACTACATATAGTCACCTAAATAATTCATTTGTAGTTGATCAAAAATGATCTTCCATCAATGCCTACTTTTTTTTTCTAACTTCCTTAGCCTAAAAATTATCTTTGATCCCTCCTCTTCATTCTACTCAGTATCAAATAGTTTCAATGGTCTGTTCTGTCATAGGATATATCTTTACTCCATCTCTTCATTTCCTTCCTGACTGTCATACTCCAGGTCCTAATTACTGTTTGCCTTTGTTTATTGTAAGAACTTCCTAATTAGTCTTTCTCCCTGTAGATCTCATTGCCCACCCTCATTCTCCCATTCTAGTCTATAGGTTGTGCCAGATAATCTTTAAAACACACATTTTTCATTGTATCAGTATCCAAGGCATGCTCTTGTTTATATGATAGCCAAGTGCATCCTATTTTAGACTTGACATGTGTCTCTAGCCACATTGCCCATCAGTCCCCTTCAGAACCTATCCTTCAGCCAGACTGCTTGTCCCTAACATGTCCTGGCATTTCCAAGCTCTAAATGTTTCCCACATTGCCCTTACAATGTCTCTGACTCTGAATCCTAAATCATCATAATATATAGCTGGTGTTCACTGAACACTGTTATGTTCCAGCTAATGAGCTAGCTGTTTAATGTATGTCTCATTTAATGCCACCATGTTCCTCATTAAAAAAAATTTTTTTTAGTGTTTATTCATTTTTGAGAGAGGGAAGGAGGGAGAGAGAGAAAGAGAGAGAGAAACAGACAGCCAGAGCATGAGCAGGGGAGGGGCAGAGAGAGAGACACACACAGAATCCAAAGCAGGCTCCAGGCTCTGAGCTGTCAGCACAGAGCCTGATGCGGGGCTCAAACCCACAGACCGTGAGATCATGACCTGAGCCAAAGTTAACCAGCTGAGCCACCCAGGAGCTCCAAGTGCCACCATGTTCCTCTGATGGTAAAGATTGCTACATTCATTGAATGCTTACATATTTCAGGCACTGTTTTAAGTATCATTTTATTTAATTCTCACAACAACCCTATTGGATGAGTGCTGTTATTATCTTTATATTACAAATGCACATATGAGATATAGAGAGGTGAAGTAGGTTGCCCACAGCTATACATCTAGTAAGTGGCAGATCCAGGACTTGAGCACAGGTTCTAGATACTCCCTTCCTTGCCTTTACAGATGAGGGGACCAAGGCTAGGAGGGGTGAAGTAACTTGTCCCTCTGTGCCAGAGTTTTCGGTACATTGGTTAATGATAATGTCTCTTATTGTCTTATTTCCTCTTCTAGACCTTCACTTCCCCAACTCCTTCCATATTTCATATAAAATCTAATTCCTCTACTAATCCTTTATTTCCATAATATTCACAAGTACTCTGCTTTCTTCTTTTTTAAATTATTTTTATTTTGGAGAGAGAGAGTGTGTGTGTGAGTGTGAGAGGGGAAGAGGGGCAGAGGGATAGAGAGATAGAATCTCAAGCAGGCTCCACATTCAGCGCAGAGTCCAACAATGGGGCTCAATGCCACGACCATGGGCTTATGACCTGAGCTGAAATCAAGAGTCAGACGCTCAACCGAGGCACCCCAGTACTCTGCTTCCGTAATTGAACCCTGACACACAGTACTTTTCAGATTACACATAATTTTCATGTGATCTCATTTGCTCCAAAGCTTTCCTAGGATTCAAATTATTATTATTTTTTTCTTTATGAATCCATCTACACTAATCCTAAACTTCTCAAGAATGAAGATGGTAAAAGATGTGAGAAAATGCCCTTCCTGTAGTGCCCTCAAAAGTTTTAAGTAAGAAAATAGATACAAAATATTGGAGTCACAGTTCATGAGTTTGCCAGATGAAAGTAATTCTGAACCTCCAGATGCTTTTTCAAGAAGGTGGAGGTTTGCAAGTCTGGAGGACAGCTCCTGGAGAGTGAAAATAAATTCTGCCACTTTCTGGGAGAGTTTTATTTCCTCCATATGTTTATACATTTTTCTTCCCTTATGTCTGTGATTCATCACTGGCTCAAGCCTTGTCTGTGAGTGGTGCTGGGGAGATTGATGGCTGGGAGGGGGGCTGCAGGAGTGGTGAGACCATTGCTGCCCTGATGTGACACAATTCTTGGCATTTATACAAAGATGGAGAGTTCAGATAGCCACAGAGTAGTGGAAATAGCTCTGGGAACCCTGACTTTTACCGGGAAGTCACGTGATTTTTGGTGAGGCCAGGAGATCACACACACACACACACACACACACACACACACACACACACGATTGGTAGAAAGTTTTTTAACAATTTCAGGATATGAGCAAATGCTTGCCTATGAGCAAAAGCTTTCACTACCAATAGTGTAGATTTTAGCCCTTGATCACACCAATGATCAGGTTTTCTCCTCTTTCCTTTCTCTTTCCTTTTGCTTTTATGCACCTTGACCAAAAGGATTGGGTCTTCCATGGTATTAAACCTCCTGAGTTCTGCTTCAGCTCCTGCTCCCCAGAATGTTGCACATGTAATAGAAAGGAGAGGCAAACACCCTAAGCATTAGGCTAACTTGCTTTAGGGCACAGGAGCAAGGGTAGTATGTGTAGTGGTTATGAGGGGGGACGCTGGCATCATGTAGATATGGGTTTTTTTTTCATTGAAGAAATGAGTGCCCACTGTGTAGCAGGCATGATGCTAAGTAAAAATTTATATTTTTTTCAGCTTCTCCACTTATTAGCTGTGTGACCTTGAGCGAATTATTTAACCTCCTTGAACTTAGTTTCCTAATGAAAGTATAATGTCTACCTCGTAAGTTAGTATAAAGTTTGAATGAAATGATCTATGTGGAACATTTAGCTAGGCCCAAGTGCCTACTAAAGTGCCTGCCATGTAACAGACAATCTGCTGATTAATGACAAAACCAAAATTAACACCAAGTACATCTGACTTCTATGTGATGCCCTCTCCACAGTAACTGTTATTGTTTTTTTAAAAAAATCAGTTCTGTTACATTATGCACACTCATATATGTCCTTTATATTCCATGTGGTAAAGCGGACACTTACATTGTAATACCTCATCTGGTCTGAGCCTGATTTCCTGGTTCTATTGATTACGTTCCAACTTTGGCATATCCTTCAAGCTTCTTTCAACCTGATGCCTGTTTGTTGTGCCTGCTTGATGCGGACACCAGGTGGCGCCTGGGGTCAGATTTGGAGAGAGAGTTGTCCAGAGAACTGGGGCTCTGTGGCAACCTGGGAGGCAGTCTGGCTTTCCCCATCCAGGGAAGTTAATCCAGAAGGGAGAGGTCGTATGCTGGGTACACTCATGTTCAAGAATTCTCTCCTTCCTATCATTTGGAAAGGAAAGGAATTTTTAATTTTTTAAAGGTAAACTCTAATTTCACAGTAAAATCCACCCCTAAACATGCCCTATCGTACCCAATCACCAAGTAATCCAAAATTGATAGCTTCTTGATATTCACCCAAGGCCTTCACTGGGAATGGCATTTCCAAAAGGGCCAATTTCTGTGGCAACAGAAGGAAGTAGAATATAAACTCTGGTAAGAAAAGCAGTTACTCGTAGGCCAAGCAACTCAGGAGGGAGCTGGATTGCCATTTTGAATAAGAAATGTTGCCGTGTTTTATAGAAGCTAAGATGCCATCAATTATAAGCCTCCCCGTTGTTTTATTTGTACTAAGAAAGAGAAAAAACCTTGCCAATTAAATTGTAAGGCCCAACCTGATTTCAGAGATATTAAAATGTGAAAAACTTTCATTCAATGTGTGTCTTTCATTCAATGAGATATGGTAAATCCGAGGACGAGTTTCAGAACCAGCTGCCTCCTAGATATCTTAGCCTTTTCTTCAATCCCTCTCTATCCTAGAACAATGAGGAGATGGGCTGCTAACAGTTAAGTGTACTGGGCTTCCAGCAAAACAGTGCTTGTCCTTAGACTAAATGCAGATTAGTTTGTCTTGGGCTATTCAGGTCTATTCAGGATATACTAAAATACCAATATACCAAAGAGTGCATAGCTTATAAAGAACAGAAATTTATTTCTCACAGTTCTAGAAACTGGAAGTCTGAGATCAGGGTACCAGCATGGCCAGGTGAGTCCCCTTCTTCCAGGCCACAGACTTCTTGTATCTTCACAGAGCAGAAGGGACTAGGGAGTTCTGTTATAAGAGGACTAATCCCATTCTCAAGGGCTGCACCCTCATGACCTAATCACCTCCCAGAGGCCCCATCTACTAATACTGTCACCTTTGGGTTAGGATTTCAACATATGAATTTGGAGGAGGAGTGGCATAAATAATCAGACCATAGCAGGTTCCTTCCACTGCTTCTTGGGGAGCTAAATTAGCCCATGTAGTTAATGGTGACTCACTGTAGCCTCTAGCAAACTGTGGCTGTTTTGTGTGCCAAATCTAGTGCGATGCCTGTTTCTGTACAGCGTACAGGCTAAGGATTGTTTTTACAAATGAACATTTGAAATAAATATGATGGCAGGTAGTATTAACTATGACTGCAATTAAGTGAAATATTGCCCTCCAGAAAAATATTCCTTCTTGTCATTAGTAGATCTGTATTATTAAAAAATTGTATTTTTTTAGGAAGAACAAATACTGTTAAAATGTCGATACTACCCAAAGCAGTCTACATATTCAATGCAATCCCTATCAAAGTAACACCAGCATTCTTCACAGAGCTAGAACAAATAATCCTAAAATTTGTATGGAACCAGAATATTTGTAAAGACCCTGAATAGCCAACGCGATCTTGGAAAAGAAAACCAAAGCAGGAGGCATCACAATCCCGGACTTCAAGCTATACTACAAAGCTGTAATCATCAAGACGTACAGTACTGGCACAAGAACAGATACTCAGATCAATGGAACAGAATAGAGAACCCAGAAATGGACCCACAAATGTATGGCCAACTAATCTTTGACAAAGCAGGAAAGAATATCCAATGGAATAAAGACAGTCTCTTCAGCAAGTGGTGCTGGGAAAACTGGACAGCGACATGGATCACTGGATCACTTTCTTACACCATACACAAAACTGGATCACTTTCTTACACCATACACAAAAACAAACTCAAAATGGATGAAAGACCCCAATGTAAGACAGGAAGCCATCAAAATCCTCGAGGAGAAAGCAGGCACAAACCTCTTTGATCTTGCCCGCAGCAACTTCTTACTCAACATGTCTCCGGAGGCAAGGGAAACAAAAGCAAAAATGAACTACTGAGACCTCATCAAAATAAAAAGCTTCTGCACAGCGAAGGAAACAATCAGCAAAACTAAAAGGCAACCGACGGAATGGGAGAAGATATTTGCAAATGACACATCAGATAAAGGGGTAGTATCCAAAATCTATAAAGAACTTATCAAACTCCACACCCAAAAAACAAATAATCCAGTGAAGAAATGGGCAAAAGACATGAACAGACACTTCTCCAAGGAAGACATCCAGAAGGCCAACAGACACATGAAAAAATGCTCAACATCACTCATCATCAGGGAAATACAAATCAAAACCACAATGAGATACCACCTGACACCTGTCAGAATGGCTAACATTAACAACTCAGGCAACAACAGATGTTGGTGAGGATGCAGAGAAAGAGGATCTCTTTTGCATTGTTGGTGGGAATGCAAGCTGATACATCCACTCTGGAAAACAGTATGGAGGTTCCTCAAAAAACTAAAAATAGAACTACCCTATGACCCAGCAATTGCACTACTAGGCATTTATCCACAGGATACAGCTGTGCTGTTTCAAAGGGACACATGCACCTCCATGTTTATAGCAGCACTATCAACAATAGCCAAAGTATGGAAAGAGCCCAAATGTCCATCGATGGATGAAAGGATAAAGAAGATGTGGTATATATATATACAATGGAGTATTACTCGGCAATCAAAAAGAATGAAATCTTGCCATTTCAACTATGTGGATGGAACTGGAGGGTATGAGGCTAAGTGAAATTGTCAGAGAAAGGCAAAAATCATATGACTTCACTCATATGAGGACTCTAAGAGACAAAACAAATGAACATAAGGGAAAGGAAACAAAAATAATATAAAAACAGGGAGGAGGACAAAACAGAAGAGATTTATAAATTTGGAGAACAATCAGGGTTATGGGAGGGATTGTGGGAGGGGGTATGGGCTAAATGGGTAAGGTGCAATAAGTAATCTACTCCTGAAATCATTGTTTTCACTATATGCTAACTAATTTGGGTGTAAATTTGGAAAAATAAAAAATAAAATTAAAAAAATTGTATTTTAGTGTTATTATCACTATTATTATTATATTTTGAATTTAATACTACATGATATCCTCAATTTTGCTACTTGGCCCATGAAGTCTAAAATAGTTACTGTCTAATCCTTTACAAAAAACATTTGCTGACCCCTGCCCTAGACTAAAATGGAAATCATAGATTAATCTATTCGTTTCATTCATTAGCAGAGGAATGCCAGGTTATGTGAACAGAAGTTAGGCTGGATAAATTGTTGTAAATGGCCAGACCCAATTGATGGCTACATATTAGGAATGTGGTTATATAAAGTAAGGAGATCTTTTAAAACACCAGAAATTACACATATAGATACCTCTAAAAGTAGGTATCTAGAGAGCCTCTGTGATTATTCTGCAACTCTCAGAATGGTCTTCAGAACTAGTTCATGAACCATGCGATGGAGTCTGTTATTCACTCTGATGAGTGAACATCCCTATGTGTGTACTTTTACCTGACATACTGACCAGACTGCTTTCATATCTTTCAGCAGTCTCTGTTCTAGTTTCTTTCAAAACTATGTTTCTGCTTGAAGCAAGGGGAATTGTACATTCTCTTTTACTAATTACAAGTTAGGATCTTATAGCCCATGAAGTTGATATGCTGTGGCTGTAGCTCAGATGGTAATGTTCTTATTGGTCTCTGAGGTTTTTGTTTTGGGAATGGACCACATCTGTAAGACATATCAATATGGTTATATTAAAATATACAACTTTCTCAGGCAACTTTCAACATCACATTTTATGATTTGTGTCATTAAGGATGCTTGTCTCAAGCTTTTTAAAAAATGAACTGGTATTAAGCAAGGCCTTTTGCTGCAAATGCTTATGTTAATAGATAAAAATGGACTTGGGGAATGGTGAAGAGTCATGGTCAAAGTAAAAGTGGGGTTCTGGTCAAGGGGTGTAGTGCTAGCCAGTATTCTCATGTTTTGGGGAACATAATCAGATGGATTATTTTGAGGTTATCAAATCTTAGATTTTCAATATGGTGGTGCAAGCAACTCACCTTCAGCTTGCTTATATGAGAAGACCCATGTTGAAGTAACATTCGTGATAAGTGAGGTCATGAGATCTTTTGTGGATGGTCTTCTCTTTTGTCTTAGATCCATTTATATTAGGGTTTAAAACCTCACCAGAAGCAGATTTCACGTCATATAGCCACACAAAAGAGTTTTCTGTTAGGAAGCAATGCTGAGTGCTGTGTTTTGTTTTTGACTTGTGTTAAAAATGTTCTGTGTACAGAGCTGTCTGGAACTGATTATTTCCTAAAGATTTTTTTTTTACATATTTTTAATGTTTATTCCAAAGTTTCAGCCCTGGCTTACTAGATAAAAGATTCCATGTACTAATAAATTCAAAATATTTTAATTATTGCAAAATGAGAGTTGAAATGCCTTTTTTCTTGTCCAGATGTTGGTCTGTCATTTTTGAACCCAGGAAAGTCTTGGATGGCTTTGCTTTTCTGTATCTACATGAATTCTGTACGATGTATCCTCTTCCATATGATGCATATGGCAGCAGCCCCTGAGAGTGGGTACTGGCAAGTACAGATACAACTGAGGTTGCCTCTTAATACCGCCCTCTTTGATAATGTAAAGAAATATTCTTCTAATGCATTTGACACCTTTTAGATAAGGTATTTATATGGAAATTAGCACACAAAATCTTCAGGTGACATCTTCAAATGTGAACAGCTATAGAAGAAAAAGGGCTAAAAGGGCAACTGTGGTCATGATTGCCAACTTAAAATATGGGACATAATTTATTCTTTTGTAAACTCTCTACAAACTATAGCACATTTAAACCTTTCCTTTAGTCTCACTGGGGAGGACAGAGAGCTTCATAGTGCTTTGAGTTTCTTCCTTATTCATTTTCTCTCTAGGCCATAGAGCAGATTTCCATTCAATATTCCTAGCTATTATTGTGATACATGTACATGTATGTATATATATTCACATGTATAATTTATTTGGTATCTAGAATCTGCAGGCATGGTTCTAAATACTTTTCATGTACTAACTCTTACAACCCTCACAACAACTCTATGTTCTTTTCTTTCCGTTCCTTTCCTTTCCTTTCCTTTTTTTGTTTTGTTTTCTTTTCTTCCAAAGAGGCAGCTGTTAACAACTAGTCACATACTAGCTAGTGATAACAAACTCTTGATTTCTTCCTGCCAGGTTTCATATTTTACTTTTGAACGAGGATATTGTGGGGAGGAATCTTTGGTATCATGAGAGGCTAGTGGTGGGACACTCGGTAGATGGACGTGCTGGGGTCATGAAATCTTGTCCTCTTCCCTGTCACATTGACCATGTATACTGGCATGGGTGGGTATTTCCTGGAAGACTTCACAAGGTCCTGACTTCACCATGGCTAAAGTACTCCAGTCAAGTAAAGTATTTTCTTTGGTTCTCCAGCATTTACATTGCATTGCTTATTTATAGCAATAATGCTAGGTATGGGAGATAAAGATTGCCTACTTTTGAAATATTTTTTATTTTTGTTTGGAGAAGGGGGGCATTGGAAGTTTAAAGTGTTAGCTTTCTGTGATACATTAACTATACATTTTACTTGGCTCGTGTCAGTGCTAACGTTTTATGTTTGGAAGTTAACTATTATTAGGGTGTCATTTAAAATTTTCTAAAGGGTAAGAAATGGTCTTAATGGAGACCTCATCTGCAATCATGCCTATCAGGCAAAAAGCAATCTCATTCTTTGAGGTCTATTCACATATTTGAAAATTACATGGCTTGGCCTTATAAATCAATTTAGAGTGTCATTGTTTGAATGTGACATGTATTGGATTTTCAAAGGAAATATGCAATCTTTCTTTAAACTCCTATTAAATCAACACCCCCAATCTAGCAGAGGAGAGAAACTGGGTGAACACCAAGCAACCACCAATTTAATAAACTAAGGGTAAGAGTGGAGATAGGAAGTGTAGAGAGTCAGAAGCACTTTTTTTCTAACTAGTTTCTTATTTAAATAAGCCAATCAAGTAGAGTTTGCCTTTTTAAAGGCCGCGGTCATAAACACAACTAGCCCCATTGTGGTCTTTGAAAACTTAGACAGTTTAGTGTTCTGGAGAAATAACCATTTCTTTCTTTTCTGAGTGTGTGCTGTAAAGGGAAACCCTGGAAGTAAGCACGTTGGTTATTATAAAAATGCTGTGGTTATTAATTCAGCTGAATACTTTCTGAAGTCCTTATCCCTTTACATTTTGGACTTTTAGTTTTAATTCTTCCTTCCAAAATTTACTTCATCCCCTTTTTGCCCTGCCCTTGGGAAGGCAAACATTTGTCTCTTTATAATTTTAATGAGTTCTTGCTTTCTTAGTAACAAAGTAATTGTTTCTGAGTAAGAGGAAGAGAAGATGTCTTCTCTCCACCCCCCACCCCCGCCCAAGGCACTTTCCTCCACTTCCTTTCCCATTCCTGAGGTTGTCAGTTCTGATGGAATCTTGTAAGTCAGCAAAATATTTGGTTCCTTATCAAGGAGGATAAGCTACCAAAAATGCCATCTGCAGAATTTCAGATAATTTCCAAAAGAATTCTAAGGAAGTATTTTTGGCTCTATCTTAGAGGGATGAATGCCCCTGGAAAATAGCTGTCAGGGCGTTGATCTTTGGAGCTTTAATACCTTAATTTTGTTGTCACTCTATTTCCAGCTTTCTTCTGCATTATTTTTCCTGGTCACAGTTATTCACCCTTCAGTCAAGAAACATTTAAGAGAATAGTTGTTGTCAGGGAATCAACTTGTTTCCAGGAGGTTTTTAAAACATTTTGATTTCTTAACTATTCTAAATTGATGAGAAGTGGACAGTTTCCCTCTCTGGTAACACAATGTATTAAAATATTTTAAATTTGTCTGTAAGAATAAAGTTTTACCATCTGTGGTCTCTTAACTAGATCTGACCATTGCTCAGTCAAGAGAGATTACTGAGAAAAGTCTTAGGAAAGCCCCCTGCATTGTATGTATTGAAAGGGCGGGCCTACGCCGGCCGACTCCATCTTGTTCTGTGTCCTTCACCTTGACCACACCTCCTCCCCTTGAGTAACCCTCCCCCCCCCACCTGCCTAACAGGACTCGGACCCTTCCCCAGCCAATCGCTAAGGCCATAGCCATTACCTCACCAACTGCCCCTAGGCCCCAATAAAACCTTTGTCCTTTTGAAACTCGCTCTCTCTCCCTGGTATCTCACCGCTGCGTCCGTGCAGGTAGGGGATTGAGCTCGAGCTAGCTCGAATAAAGGCTCTTTTGCTTTTGCATCGGACTCGGCTCCCTAGTGGTCTTTGGGGATCACGAATTCTGGGCATAACAGTATGTATTTGTTCACTTGACTGTCTTTCTGTTAGATTATAAACTACTTGAGGGTAAGGACTGCGTTTTATTCATCTTTGTATTCCCAGAGATAGTGCAGGGCTTGACACCCACTGGACATTCACATAAAAATGAATGAGCGCATGTTGAGAGAAGGTCCTGGGTCATTCTTCCAATTCTGAAAAGGACGGCATTAATCATGTCTAAGGTATATGGTTATACCACATCTTAGATTTAAGAGTCTTTGGAAAAGAATAAATAGCAAAATCATATGTAACATGTAGAATATTTACACAGTGCACTTCCCGAAACATTTACATTATCACATCTATCCTAATAATTAGGTGATATGGGATTGATCCCACTTGGGCATTTCAGTTATAGGCCTTCAACAAATACTTGCTGAATGAGTGGAGGACTAAAAAACTTAGCAAATGAAGGGAATTGAAACACACTAGACTAGATGAAAGACTTCAAGTTACAGAGCAAGTTAACAGTAGAATTTGGGCTAACCCCCAAGTAAATATCGTGTTAGCTCTCAGTTCATCTCTGACCTCACATAATAAGGTGAATACTTCTTCCAGATACTTGTAAGTTTTTTAAAGCTCACTAACAGCTTAATTTGGAGGAGGGTCAATATGACCTACTATAAAATCAAAAGTATATGATATTAAGAAAGAAAAAAAAGACTTTCACTTTTTTGACTTGGTTTCCAAGACACTACAGTCTCTTGTTTTTTTTTTGTTTATTTTTCCTACCTTAGTAGTTGAGCCTTTTCAGTCTCCTTTGCTAACTAGTCCAGGGTTCAGCCCACGATCCTATTTTCTTCTCTCTGTATATTCACTTTCATGGTGATCTCATCCAGTGTAATTGCATTAAGTACCGTCAATATACTTACGGCTACTAAATTCATATCTCCAGCCCAGTTCTTCCTTTCAAAATAAAGACTAGAACAGCAGATTACCTACTTGGTTTCTCCACTTAGATGTATCATGGACATCTTAAATTCAACACATCCCAAACCGAGCTCCTAACTATCCTTCCCAAACCTGTACCACCCAAAAACTACTCTATCTCAGGGGAATTTTATTCTTTTAGTTGCTCAGCCCAAACACTTAGAGGCATCTATGACTCTTCTTTGTCCTTTAAACTTAGGGACTCCATGTAATTTATTGTACAAACCAGGATACTTTCAAAATGCAAGGAAGTGCTATGAGTCATTCCCAGACAACAGGTTTAAACTGGGATTGTCCAGGGCAAAGCAGATTTGTAATACTCTATTCCAACCCCACATGTAACCCATCAAGAAATATAAGCTGTACCTTCGGAATTGGTTGAAAATCTACTGATTTGTTTCCACCACTACCACAGTCCTTTAAGCCACCACCATTGCCTCTCCCTGGCTTACTGCAAAACTTCCTAACTGGCTTCTGTTTCCACTGTTCTCTTGTCCTGTCTAGCTGAGTCCATGCTAGATCCAGCATGCCTTGGCCTCTGGGGTAGGGATTTCTCAATGTTTCTGTCCCCTCTCTTCTTGGCAGCCATCTTATATTCATGGCATGTCTTGGATGGAAAAGAGTCCCAGACTCTCCCCTAGTGGTAGGAGACTTCAATGACGAGCTGTGGGATTGTGAACTTGGGACATTTTCTGCTTCTTCCTCAGGGATGGAGGGCTTTTTCCTTTCTACTCTTTCTCCAGCACCAGTGGGTAGTTTACATGTGCCTTGGAGGGCAACAGGGTTTGCTGCCCACACAAGTGGCTTAAGGCTTAAGGCCCCAGGAAGGGATCCAGATTAGATCATTTTGCCTTCAAAGGGGGCCAGTCCCTTTGTGCATACATGCAGTGCTGAAGCTGACTCTCTCCAATGTTCATCGCATCTGCTCCCATTCTTTCTTGTGGTTCAGGGAGATGAACTGCTAGGGATGCATAATCCCCTTGTGTCTGAGAGTCCCCAGAGCTCTTTCCTGTCACACTAGCCCACATTTGGCTTGTAGCAACTTGTTAAACTTTTAATTAATTTCTTCTTACCCAGTTGCATGGTGACCAGTAACTCTTTCTCCCATACTCTGCCATAAGCAAGCCAGTTGTGTGTCCCATTCTCCTTGAAGGGGCTTGTCTCTACTTGGAAGTTAGGCAGCTTTCTTGTCCTACGACCCCAGCTCTCACTATTGGGCAGGAGCAATGCTCTTCCTGGTTCTTTACATACTAGGTGGAAGCAGAATATAGCTCTTATTTTAATGATGTGCTTTTGATAAAAATTTTCTGGAACCCCTTTGTAAGAATTCCCATCTATACTGGTAGCCCTGATTTTTAGCCAATTTTTGCTCTTTGAAAAATGAATGTACTTTTTAAAAATATTTCAAAATAATTTTGAGTTAAGTTTGATAAATAAAATATGTAATCCTGTTGGTTACGGTTGCCTTTAATAACCACAGACTTGTGCAAGATAAGGTTGTATAGTAGTGACCAGAAAGAAATGTGAGAAAGACTTATTTAGCCCATGTAGGCTTATTTCCTCCAAACATTGCTTTCATCTGATATTCAGTCAGCCGCATTGGTAACTTTGAAGAAACATAGAGGTAGGAATAAAAGAAAAACTCCAGCTCTACTTACCTTTAACCATGTCAACACCACCAAACATTTATAGACCAGTGATAACAATTTGACTTAAGTTGTTGGGAACATGTCTAGCTTCTTCTCTGCAATATAGAAAATGTGAACCTGAATTTGAGAGTCATGTCTGCTATTTACAAGCTGTATAACCTCTAGCAAGCCATTCTTCCATCTTGAGTTGGTTTTACCATCTAAGAAAAAGAAAAACATACTGTTGTCCCTATAAAATTGCTATGAGGCTCTATCAAAATAATATATGGGAAGGACTTTGTAAAGACCTAATCAAATGTTAGTTGTCACTAATGATATTTTATTATTTTGTTTGTGAGAGAGCTATTACTATCATAATTATTAACAATGATAAATATTTACTGAGTACCTATTACATTAAGCTGTGAAGCTAATAAAATTATTTTAATGACTACTTAATAGTAAAAAGGATTTTTTTCTTTTTCAAAGAAAGTATCAACTCATCCTTCATTGGATAGATCTAGATCATTAAAAACTTTTCTTTTGCTCACATATTCTTTGTAAATTTACTTCTACTAGCATATAAGCCCTAGATAGACTTTTTATGCAGTTTTATGTGTTCCTACATTAAGATCCCTTTTATTATCCTCATGTACATTAATTTTGTATTTGTTTTTTAGGACTCGAGGGATTCCTTCATTTTTTGAGTGATTTTAGAGAATAGGGTAATTTCATTCAGCTTTATATCATATACATTAAATATTGTTTACTGTAAAATTTATTTAATTTATGCAGCTTTATTATATATATGACAGATATATTTCATATGTATGGATTATTAAATATATATTGCTATTGAATATATTATTCATTTTTATTATTGTTGTTATTATATATGTTGATTTTAAATGCCAAGGATTATCCTAAGCACTTTACATAATCCTTACAACAGCCCTTTGAGTTTGGTAGTAGTATTATTCCTATTTCACAGATGAGGGAACTGAGGTATAGGGATGCTTGTCTAGCTCCTATAGCTACTGAATGGAGGAACTGGGCTTTATAGCTGGCTCCAGACTCTGTGCCATTAACCAGTATGTAAACTGCCTAGGGGCTTCTCTACAGAAGGTGCAAAATACCCTGGGTTATAGAAGATGGGAAGATGGGGCTGAACACCCAGAATGTCTCTTAGACTTCTAGTTGTAAGCAAGGAAGCTTTTTTCATTTCTTGTTTTCATAATTGAAGTTAACAGTAGCCCTCATTCCAGGTGGTGTCTCCTGCTTCTGTACCTATTACCAAACTGCTAAGTAGAAGTTCCATAGAGGCTCAATAATGAATTAAAAAAAAAAAAAAAATCTTCCAAGCAAGGCATTCCTAACCTCATCAGGCAGATTTTGGCACTAAATGATTGTCATTTTTCTTGTGGTCTCAATCTCCAGGGCTCAGATCCTTTCTGAGTTTCAGGACAGGTGTCTATTAAGGCCAGAGGTGCAGATAAAATGGAGTCGTGATGAAGTTCTTTCTTTTCATGTTAAAGAGTGGGATGATGGGGGCGCCTGGGTGGCGCAGTCGGTTAAGCGTCCGACTTCAGCCAGGTCACCATCTCGCGGTCCGTGAGTTCGAGCCCCGCGTCGGGCTCTGGGCTGATGGCTCAGAGCCTGGAGCCTGTTTCCGATTCTGTGTCTCCCTCTCTCTCTGCCCCTCCCCCGTTCATGCTCTGTCTCTCTCTGTCCCAAAAATAAATAAACGTTGAAAAAAAAATTAAAAAAAAAAAAAGAGTGGGATGATGGTCCAATAGCAAACTTAGAAACAGACTTCAAATCTCAAATTTTTATTATTAAGGGATATTTCAGAGTGATAGATCATGGTAGAAGATAGATTGTGCTTAGTAGCAAAATTTATCTTTTTTTTTTTTTTGTCTATTTTCTAAGTCAGTTTGAAAAACTATTGGCTTATCCAATTTCAAGCCAACTCAGACATCTGTCACCAATAGATAAAACCAATGCTGTGCAGTGATGCTGAGTGACGCTCCTATCTTTGGAATTTACTGTCTCTTCTTGGAAATCGTCCCTTAGTTCTTATGCATATGTATTTTAATCCTCCTTTTGGCTAGGCTTTGCAAGTGGTAACTTCCTTCAGCTGATGGTGCAGAAACTTTGGTTATCTCATCTCAAACTAATTTGCCAGCAAACAGAATGATCCCGAAAGACTGCCATGATCTTGGATAGTAGTACTGGCTTAAGAATAGAAAATTTTCTGCAGCCCTTGATTAGGTCCTGAGGAGGCCTTTTTTTTCTTTCTGTTTTTGTTAATGATCTTTGAATTTGAAATAGGCAAACAGCTACATTTGATGGAATTGGCCTGTTCAACTCTAAAGGAAGTCTGGATAACAAGCAGATGTTTTGTGACTTCTTTTGGTTTATGGCTCGGTAGTGCAAAAGCATTATTTAGGATCTCCCCCAGGACTGCGTCAGGGCTCACCCAGGACCCTGTGCTTTACAATTGCCGTACATGAGATCTCACAGAGATGTTCCCATCACTGGTTCAGTTAATATTTAATAACTCAATCTGGTACTTGGTCACATGAGATGTCTGTAGTGCCTTGAACAAATATTTGGATCAAAGAATGTCCAAGAAGCAATTCTGTAAAATCTGTATTGTGAAGACCTATGAGAATAAAATGTCTATAAAAAAGAGCTTTTTTTTTTTTTTCATGATGAAACAATGGCCAGGAATATAAGTAAACATTTTTTCCCTTTTTCTGGGTAAAAGAGGATGTTGATAATGTGCAATCTAAGAATTTTTTTGTTGAAATTTAAACTAGTTGTCCCTAGTGTTGGAAAAAGGACAGCAGGAAAATAAACAACCTATATAAAATTTCCTGCCATTTGAGGATGATTATTTATTTGGATTAGAAATAATTGGACATCCTTCACCAGAGGAGAGAGTAGCAAAGGCCCAAGTAGAACATTTCAGCAGACATGAAGGAAGTCTTTTCTGTGACTTGAAGCCCATTGAGAATCATGTTGGATTTGATTTCTGTTGGAAGCCTCTGTGTGTGCCCAGAGAATGCCCAAGTATACCTGCAGTGACAGCCACCCATAAGAGGTCTCAGCCTCATCAGAGCAGTACCCTTAGGATGCTTCTAGACCATCTACGATATCCCAGGAGATACTTTTGGGTCCAACTCTCCCACATCATCCTCAGGGGCTTTAAAGTGTTTGAATGAATGAAATAGGTTCACATGGCAAGTTATCCAGTAAAGTATACATCTTTACAAACGGTAACATTAGCTGTGAACTGCCATTTTCAAACTATGCCTGTGATAGAAGAAAGTGACTGCAATTTTAGCATCAAAGCAACAAAGTACATCAACATCCTGGAGTCACCTTATGACCCCTCCAGATGCTCCATGGGCAGTGAAGATCCTGCAGCCAGAAGGATGAGGAATCTAACATTCCTAAATATCAGGGTCACTGCAGGAGCTGGCCATCTTCAGTGCATTAATTAATGCCTTCTTTTATGCAGCCGTAGGATTGAATAAAGATATGGCCTCTCTTTTCTGAGGCAAGAACCAGAGAGTATCTTCTCTGTTATGGCCCAAGTAAAGGGGGTTTTGATGGAGACAAAACTGCTGGTAAATCCAGCCAAACTGCTACAAAAAAACAAAGAAGATGGAGGGCACATTACAGATCTGCAGTATGGATGCTCATCAATCAGAAGTTATTTTGCTTTGCAGAGCTTGACAGAATTATAGTTAGGTAGCCACGATTATAAAAGAAGTCCTGAACTGTTGTAAGGCAACAGACTCCTTAGTCTACTGTGACATCATATTTCTCACCCCAGTTTCACTCTCCTCATTGCACTATGGCCATGATGGTTGGGGAGCTGACCCTCCAGTCAGGATGAGCCAATCCTCCCTTCCACAATTATAAGTTCAGGGTTGGATAGGCTAATTCAGGACAGTGATACTCAATAAAGAATTTTCCAGAGGCTTTTGACAAAGAATATTATCACTCTTCAGACAGCTTCTGGAAATAACTGTCTCTCCTGCTAAATGCTTTGGGGATTTTTTTGCCTTTTTTTTTTAAAGTTTATTTATTTATTTAGAAAAAGAGTGTATAAATGGGTGGGGGGGCAGAGAGAGAGGACCCCAAGCTGACTCCGTGCTGTCAGTGCAGAGCCTGACATGGGGCTAGAATTCATAAACCGTGAGATCATGACCTGAACCAAAATCAAGAGTCAGATGCTCAACCAACTTAGCCACCCAGGGGCCCCTCTCCTGCTAGATGTGAACCAAACAGCATGTGACATGGATTGCTACCAGCAACCATCCTGTGTTCATGAGGGGAACCAGCCTTAGGAGGAAGCCCACTCTGTAGACAGGAGAGAAGAAACATGGGTAAAGAACCTAGGTTTTTGATAACATCATCAGGATTCCTGGACAAACCAATACTTTGGGCAGGGATCAAGAGAAGTTATGGATCACCCTGACTAAGCCAACAATCAAAGGATAGTCATTCAGTGTACAAAATTTTTAAGTTGTAATATGTGAGATTTCAGAGAAAACAGTAGTGAATGTGAACAAGTTGACTATTGTATAAACATGATCTAGTGTTCACTCACAAGGAGTGTTTGGTTATAATTAGTTTCTGATGTGGTAGGATTTTTAGTTCAGGAGCCTGACCCCACTGGATAGAATTAATGATGCAGATAGCAATATATGAGGTCTGGTGAGATATTATTAGTTTCAAAACATCTTATTCAACAGGACATGGCAATAAAAATCAAAATTGTGACTGGCTTGGGGAGGTTTGGATGCGATATGGAAAATCTGTGCAAACTGGGATAAGGGGGAGTCACCAAAACCTCTCCATTGTGGAATAGCATTGAGACACTAGAATCACTTCACTATTCTGAAGTGAATCATACCAAAAAGTCATCTAATATTGAGGGGTAACATGGATTTATGTGATATTTCAGGCTATTCATTGCAAAAACTTCTTTTCAGACAGTAAGGAGTCTCAGTAAACATTATGCCCCTTGTTATCTCTCTCTCCCCCACCTCTTCCTCTCCCTCTCCTTCTCTCTCTCTCTCCCCTTCTGCATCTTCTTCCCTCCCTCTCTCTCTTTCTCCCTTTCACCACCCCCTCCCTCCCCCAACTCTGGGTCCCTCTCTTTGTTTATCTTTCAAATTCTTGTTTCTCATTCTAGCAACGGTGTGGACATGGGCAATGTATATTGACATATTTAATTTTCATTTCTTTTTACACTCATCGGAATTTTCACAGCACATTGTTCTGATGTTTATATAAAACTCTAGTAAAATGTTGATTGGATCTTGTGGATTTTCCTGACACCAGGTGAGAACTTGTGAAATTTAGTAATGATTTTTGTCTCCAAGTTAAAAATCACTTGGCTAAGTGTCTGGACTTAAAGACCTAGAAGCTTCCTCAACAGCAGGGGCCAGAGTAGTCACTGCTCATCCAGTTCTTCTTGTTTGTTTAGTAAAAATTAGCTCCCTTACTTTGCTTCTGTTACCTGTTGAAACAACTGACTCTTGGTAGCAGGAGTGAACCAATGATCCTCTGGTTGTTTTAAGGTAAAAGCCTTGAATGGTTGTGGCTAGGACTACACAGAGTGAAAAGATTCTTTTGCAAAGCCCAAACAAGGTAAAGTTGAAGTCAGTGTACTAGACATTTTTAGTTATTCCCTACATCATGAAGCTTTCCTTAAACCTCCCAGTTGTAATTAATCATTTTCTCCTCTCTACTTCTATCCCATCATCCAGCCTGTACCTCTTGTCTAAGATCAATATCATTCTGCTTTATAACATAGGCTTTAGCTGTGTTTTATTCATCTCTGTATCCTGGTACCTGGTATATAGCTAAGTAGATAGCATATGTTGATTTAATACATAGCTACAAGGAAATAGCCCTTTAGATCTCACTTCTCCAACAAGTATTCATTGAGTATCTACTCAGTACTAAGCATTATTCTAAGCATTGGATATACTGTGATGAGTAGCATAGTCTGAGTGTCTGCCTTCATGGAGGTGTCACTCTAGTAGGAGGGACTGACAATACAAAAAGAATACATAATATAATGTTAGGCAGTAAAATGTTAACAAAGAAATAAAGGATAAGGGGATAAAGAGGAGGGGGTGGGATGGGAATGGGACACAATTTTAAGAGAACTTGGAGGAGATAATAAAGGGGTAAATGAAGCCGTGCATATATCTGAACGAAGAACACTCCAAGCACAGCCCAAAACATGGGCAAAGGTCCTGAGACAAGAACAAAGCAGGCTTATCCCAGAAACTGCAAGAAAGCCAATGTGATCAGCAAGGAATGGTTGGAGAGGGGGTTGAGACTGGCATGACCAGATCACATGGGATCTTGTAGGCTAGCAAAGGTTTCCTGTGGGTGCAATGGGAAGACAGTAGAAGATGGGGCAAGGGAGAGACATGATCAGATTGTGTTTCTAAAAGGTCATTTTGGTCAGTGTGCAGAACGGATTGTAGTGGGGTATAAGTGGGTGCAATTGAACACATTTAGAGAAAATCTCTCCAGTAAAAGTGAATGAGATTATAGGTGATGACAGTCATGAGTTGTGGTTAGATTCCCAACATAGTTTGAAGCTCAAACTATCAGGATTTGCTTTGACCCATTAACACTCCCACAAAGTCTATACTTTATGGAAGCCACTGTAAAATGATGATTGATACTTGTCTAATCAGGCTATAATCCAAAACAGTGGTTCCCAAGTGTTTAGGTCTCTAAACTCTTTCTACTCATTTTTTTATTAAAAACAATTTTTTTAATGTTTATTATTTTTGAGAGAGAGAGAAAGAGACAGAGTGTGAGTGGGGGAGGGGCAGAGAGAGAGGGAGACATAGAATCTGAGGTAGGCTCCAGGCTGTCAGCACAGAGCCTGACTCGGTGCTTGAGTTCATGACTCAGATGCTCAACTGACTGAGCTACCCAGGTGCCCCAGGTGCCCCTAAACTCTTTATACTCTTAAAAGTTATTGAAGGCCCCAAAGAGCTATTGTGTTTGTTTATGCAGATCAGATATATTGACAAATATTTACTTGTTAATTCATTTAAAAATAATGATAAACCTAATAGGCCCATTACATGTTAACAGAAATAACCTATTTTTTGTGTGTGTGAAAACTATATTCTACACACACACACATACACACACACACAAAATTAGTGAGAATATTGGCATTGTTTTACATCTTTCTAAGTTGTTTTTATATTACTTAACAGAAGATCACTGGATTCTCATATCCGCTTCTGCATTCAGTCTATTGTAATATCACACCTTAGGTAGCCTCTGGAAAACTCCATTGTACTCTTGGAAGAGAATGAGAATAAAAAAAGCCAGTAACATCTTAGTATTATTATTTTCAAAAAATCTGATCTCAGACTCTCTGAAAGTAGTTCTTTTATCCTCGGGGTTCATTAGACTTTATTTTGAGAACTGTTAACCTAAGGAAAGTGATCTTGATGGTAAGATCACAACTCTGTCTAAAAGATATTAGCATCAATCCCACAAATCAGATGATGAAACCATTGTGGAATTAATTTATCACCTATGATTACCAGCGTTGGAGATATATAGAAAACCAGACCACAATTTAAAAATGCTTTAAGGGGTACCTGAGTGGCTCAGTTGGTTAAGCATCTGACTTCAGCTCATGTCATGATCTCACTGTTTGTGGGTTTGAGCCCTGCATCGGGCTCTGTGCTGACAGCTCGGAGCCTGGAGCCGACTTCAGATTCTGTGTCTCCCTCTCTCTCTCTCTGCCCCTCCTCACTTCCTTTCTCTCTCACTCTCAAAATAAATAAATAAATAAATAAATAAATAAATAAATAAATAAATAAAATAAAAATAAAGATTGCTTTAATTTGGGGGCTCACAACCTTTTAAATTCTAGTAGTAAATTCTGCTCTGGCACCAGTTCCAAATTTCATGCCCTGAGACCTTCCCCACAGAGGAACATCACTCCATAGGTTACCAAAACCACCTCTACCTAAGCTTTTCCAGCTCAGATGCCAACACTTCATTTCTTTAAATGAGATGCTAGTTTTAATACTATAACCATAAAATCTACCATAGGTGAGTGTGACTGAATGTAAAATAACCCAGTGCCTCATGCACTTGAATCAGAAAGGGAATATTATCTGGCAACCCTACAGATGAGGGAAGAGGGAGAAACTTTATCCACTTCCAAATTGAGCATCAGGCAAAAACCAGTTTTTTCTTCCAGAAAATACAGTCAATCAGTAAATGACATTCAAAACCAAAACTACAATAATGTCCAACTTTTGCTGAAAGGAGCCACAGGAATTCACAGCATCATTACATGGCCTTGGGCTTCAAGGCGATGTGAAAGACACTAGAACAGATTAGAAGGCCGGGTTCAAGTTTCCAAAGAAGTTCTATTGAGATGCACTCTGCCTCACAGAACACAGACCTGGCTACTGCTAAAAGTAATGTAGCTTGAAACTTTGGTGCTGGGTGAAAGGTGGCCTGAGCTTGTAAGACCTACTTATCACTCCTCTTGTAGGCATGGGGCTTGGTATTCTGCTGTGTGTCTGACACCACTGAGAAAGGTTCCTTGTCTATCAGGACTGGTGGGAAAAAAAATCTCAATGTCTACCTATTTGCAGCTAGAACAGGTGCATCCCAATGGGTTGTCATAAGGTTGTGTGGAATTAGTTTTTGTGTTTTTTTTTTTTTAAATCTGAAAACTTCCTTTACTTTCTCTTTTTTAAAATGCAAGCAAGAATGGCATCAACATCTCTGGATTTTGAAGAGTAGGTTGGGCTATGGTGCGTGGCTGGGGACAGGCAGAGAGGACAGAGAGTGGCCATTCTCAAGAGCAAGGTATGAAGCCATGGGATTAAGCAGGTTAGCACTCAGTGTTGTTGGGCACTGAAGTCATTTATGTTTTCATAGGATTTAATGGCTATATCATAGATTGGTCTCTTGGAAAAAAAGTATGTCTGAAATATTCCTGAGATTCTTGTAAGAGTTATCACTTTGTTTCATTTGTAGTTCCAGTTAGCACAAAATGAAACCTGGACTGTCTCTGTGTGAAGATTTTATGTCAACTTGGTCATCAGGTAAAATTTTGTACTGTTGTGAAAAGAAGCAGACTGGAAGTCATTAGTCACTGCTGATGTTTTATCACTTCTTTCTGATTCACTCCAGCAGTATCAGAGACATTAATAAAACTGGCTGCCAAGGCCACTTACAGGCACACTTGTAAAGTGGAAAGAGATTCTCTTTGGTTTATTCCTCCTCAAAGGCAGTGAGTGTTGTAGCAATAGTAAAAAGAGTTAATATTGTAGCCTTTGCCATCAGAGAGATCTGTGTTTATGTGATTTATTCACTTATTGATTCAACAAATATTTATTGAGTGCCTGTGTGTGCTGGGCTCTGTTCAAGACATCGCAATGCATCAAGTGGGGAAAAAGTAAACGTGGGTGTCTACCTTCCAGTTGGAAAGGCAGCCACTATCATCCAGGTGACAAGCTGAGGTTCACTCAGCCTTAGGCTGAGCCAGTTGTGAAGATATTACCTCTTGGCTGCAAATCTCCTCTCCTATGGACTACTGCATGGAGCTGGCCTGGGGCTCTGTAAACTCTTTCTCCTCTGCCAGCTGGCTTTCTACAAGAGTCTGCTAATGGGGACGGAGAGGGACACAGAAAGGATGGAGGAAGGGACTTTCTCTTCCCTGTTTTCTTGCTGTTTCTGTCAATAACACCCCAGCAATGGCTGACAGCCGCATTTGGTTCTGGTCTCCAGTCTGTTTCGGTAGTCTCAGAACCAGCCTCTGGGCATGGTCTCAGAACATTAATAGCCGCTGGAACTTACCCCTCCCGCAGCTCTGTGGGACTCTTTCTCTGAGTTTCTGGGCTCTAACAATTTCAGCCTCTTCCCTGGATAGCAGCTGCTCCTGCTGTGGAACATCAGAGTTATCTTGGTGACCCCCTTTGCCCTTTCAGCTCCTCCACCCTTTGGGAACACAATTCCCTGTAGTGAGATTCATGTTAAAATGCCTCCTGTGGTATTTGTTTTGAGTGAACCCTGACATACACAAAACATATACCAGTTTATCTTAAGATACTTAATAGTTGCAACAAAGATTCTGGGGAATATTAATTAGTTATGGAGTATACCATCTTGGCATATTCACTTTTTAAGTAATGAAAAAAATTTAGTAGTGAAAAAAATAGCAAGTGCTTTTGTTTGGTTGAGTATTTTTCACGATTTTGAAGAACAGGAGATACAAATGTCCATGTTTACTTTGACAGATCAACATTGCATCTTTATGAAAATGAAACTTGTATCAGGAGTAGCTTTTCTTAAACATTTGTCTAGATCTGTAGGAGAAATAATTTCATGACCTTGCACCAAAAAATAAATGCATATTGTAAATCCATGTTCTTTTTCTTTTTCTTTCTTTTTTAATGTTTGTTTTTGAGAGGGAGACAGATAGACTGCAAGCAGGGGAGGGGCAGAGAGAGAGAGAGAGAGAGAGAGAGAGAGAAACAGGATCCAAAGCAGGCTCCAGGCTCTGAGCTGTCAGCACAGAGCCTGATGTGGGGCTTCAACTCGTGAACCACGAGATCATGACCTGAGCCGAAATCAGAAACTTAACCAACTGAGCCACCCAGGCTCACCCCCCATCTTTTTTTCTAACTTGGGAGCAAGACTCCTACTCACTGTAATTCTTCAACCAATTTTCTGAAAATTTATTTCATCTCTATCATCTCATTATACAATATAGATTAATTTAGCCAGAATATATGTGGATTCTGTTGTAAAGAATGTCATTAACAATCATCAATACACCCATATCCATTTTTAAGCCCTATCCTTACTACTTCTTGATGTTCATTTCTAAATATAAAATAACCTGTTCTTCAAATGCAATCTGGGAATGCACTGGACGTTAGAAGACCAACGTCACTTAAGAATCAATGTCTCCTTCTCTGATATTGGTAAAGCTATACCAATTCTGTCATATTCGTAATTATAAATTTGACAATCATTATGAAATGAAAATGGGTGTCTAGATATGAATATCAAGTAGCTATCTATTTGCCTTGCTTTTTTAAAGTTGCTTTGATATGTTTTAATAAATGAAAGTATATCAAGAATATAGGTCTTTGTTAATGCACAGTGGGAAAGAAAGCCTAAAATATACAAGTTTTGGTTTCACCTAATTTTATTTTATTTTATTTTATTTTATTGTGACTTTTAAAAATTGGAGTATGGAAATCAATCAATGTGGTAAATCACATTAATAAAAGAAAAGATAAGAACCATATGATCCTGTCAATTGATGCAGAAAAGGCCTTTGACAAAATTCAGCAACTTTCTTAATAAAAACCCAGGAGAAAGTCGGGATAGAAGGAACATACTTAAATATCATAAAAGCCATTTATGAAAAGCCCACAGCTAACATCATCCTCAATGGGGAAAAACTGAGAGCTTTTTCCCTGAGATCAGGAACACGACAGGGATGTCCACTCTCACCACTGTTGTTTAACATAGTGTTGGAAGTGCTAGCATCAGCAATCAGACAACAAAAGGAAATCAAAGGCATCAAAACTGGCAAAGATGAAGTCAAGCTTTCACTTTTTGCAGATGACATGATATTATACATGGAAAATCCGATAGACTCCACCAGAAGTCTGCTAGAACTGATACATGAATTTAGCAAAGTCGCAGGATACAAAATCAATGTACAGAAATCAGTTGCATTCTTATATATTAATAATGAAGCAACAGAAAGACAAATAAACTGATCCCATTCACAATTGCACCAAGAAGCATAAAATACCTAGGAATAAATCTAACCAAAGATGTAAAAGATCTGTACGCTGAAAACTATAGAAAGCTTATGAAGGAACTTGAAGAAGATAGAAAGAAATAGAAAAACATTCCGTGCTCATGGATTGGAAGAATAAATATTGTCAAAATGTCAATACTACCCAAAGCTATCTACACATTCAATGCAATCCCAATCAAAATTGCACCAGCATTCTTCTCGAAACTAGAACAAGCAATCCTAAAATTCATATGGAACCACAAAAGGCCCCGAATAGCCAAAGTAATTTTGAAGAAGAAGACCAAAGCAGGAGGCATCACAATCCCAGACTTTAGCCTCTACTACAAAGCTGTCATCATCAAGACAGCATGGTATTGGCACAAAAACAGACACATAGACCAATGGAATAGAATAGAAACCCCAGAACTAGACCCACAAACGTATGGCCAACTCATCTTTGACAAAGCAGGAAAGAACATCCAATGGAAAAAAGACAGTCTCTTTAACAAATGGTGCTGGGAGAACTGGACAGCAACATGCAGAAGGTTGAAACTAGACCACTTTCTCACACCATTCACAAAAATAAACTCAAAATGGATAAAGGACCTGAATGTGAGACAGGAAACCATCAAAACCTTAGAGGAGAAAGCAGGAAAAGACCTCTCTGACCTCAGCCGTAGCAATCTCTTACTGGACACATCCCCAAAGGCAAGGGAATTAAAAGCAAAAGTGAATTACTGGGACCTTATGAAGATAAAAAGCTTCTGCACAGCAAAGGAAACAACCAACAAAACTAAAAGGCAACCAACGGAATGGGAAAAGATATTTGCAAATGACATATCGGACAAAGGGCTAGT
>NW_024412388.1:63997583-63998383 GCF_014898765.1 Herpailurus yagouaroundi
AGGGGAGGGTCAGAGAGAGAGGGAGACACAGAATCGGAAACAGGCTCCAGGCTCTGAGCCATCAGCCCAGAGCCTGACGCGGGGCTTGAACTCCGGGACCGCGAGATCGTGACCTGGCTGAAGTCGGACGCTTAACCGACTGTGCCACCCAGGCGCCCTGCCACTTCTCTAAAGAAGACATCCGGATGGCCAACAGGCACATGAAAAGATGCTCAACGTCGCTCCCCTCATCAGGGAAATACAAATCAAAACCACACTCACATATCACCTCACGCCAGTCAGAGTGGCCAAAATGAACAAATCAGGAGACTATAGATGCTGGAGAGGATGTGGAGAAATGGGAACCCTCTTGCACTGTTGGTGGGAATGCAGATTGGTGCAGCCACTCTGGAAAACAGTGTGGAGGTTCCTCAGAAAATTAAAAATAGACCTACCCTATGACTCAGCAATAGCACTGCTAGGAATTTACCCAGGGATACAGGGGTGCTGATGCATAGGGGCACTTATACCCCAATGTTTATAGCAGCACTCTCAACAATAGCCAAATTATGGAAAGAGCCTAAATGTCCATCAACTGATGAACGGATAAAGAAATTGTGGTTTATATACACAATGGAGTACTACGTGGCAATGAGAAAGAATGAAATATGGCCCTTTGTAGCAACATGGATGGAACTGGAGAATGTGATGCTAAGTGAAATAAGCCAGGCAGAGAAAGACAGATACCATATGGTTTCACTCTTATGTGGATCTTGAGAAACTTAACAGAAACCCATGGGGGAGGGGAAGGAAAAAAAAAA
>NW_024412388.1:63998483-64143148 GCF_014898765.1 Herpailurus yagouaroundi
GGGGGGTGGGAGGGAGGGGAGGGTGGGTGATGGGTATTGAGGAGGGCACCTTTTGGGATGAGCACTGGGTGTTGTATGGAAACCAATTTTACAATAAACTTCATATATTGAATGAATGAATAAATAAATAAATAAATAAATAAATAAATAAATAAATAAATAAAATTGGAGTATGGGGCACCTGGGTGGCTCAGTCGGTTAAGCGTCTGACTTTGGCTCAGGTCATGATCTCGCAGTTTGTGGGTTTGAGCCCCATGTCGGGCTCTGTGCTGACAGCTTGGAGCCTGGAGCCTGCTTCAGATTCTGTGTCTCCTCCTCTCTCTGCCCCTTCCATGCTCATGCTCTTATCTGTCTCTCAATAATAAATAAATGTTAAAAAAAATTTTAATTAAAAATTTTTTAAAAATAAAATTTGAGTAGAGACACAAGGTTACATTAGTTTCAAGTATATGACATAGTGATTTGACAAGTTTGTACATTATGCTATGTTCACCATATGTGTAGCTACTATCTGTCCCATTACATCACTATTACAGTATCAGTGACTATATTCCTTATGCTGTGCCTTTTATTCCCATGACTTGTTTGTTACATAACAGGAAGCTTGGGCCTCCTTCTCCCCTTCACTGAATTTGCCCAATCCCCCACCCCTTTCTCCTCTGGCAACTATCAGTTTGTTCTCTGTATTTATAGGTCTGATTCTGGGTTTTGTTTGTTTATTCATTCATCTGTTTAGATTTCACTTATGTGTGGAATCATACAGTATTTGTTTTTCTCAGTCTGACTTATCTCAGCATAATATTTTGTAGGTCCATAGGTCCATTCGTTTTGTCTCAAATGAAACAATCTTATCCTTTATCCATTTTTATGGCTGTGTAATATTCTATTACACACACACACATTCATCTATCGATGGATGCTTAGGTTGCTTCCGTATCTAAACTATCATAGCTTCCATATCTTAGCTTCCATATCTTAGCTATAACACTGCAATAAACATAGAGGCGCATATTGAATTAGTGTTTTTGTTTTCTTTGGGTAAATATCCAATAGTAGAATTATTGAATCACATGGTATTTCTATTTTTAATTTTTTGAGGAACCTCCATACTGTTTTCCATGTGGCTATACCAATTTACATTCCCACCAACAGTGCATGAAGGTTCCTTTTTTTCCACATCCTTGCCAACACCTGTTGTTTCTTGTGGTTTTGATTTTAGCCATTCTGACAGGTGTGAGGTGATATCTCATTGTGGTTTTGGCTTGCATTTTCCTGATGATGAGTGATATTAAGCATCTTTTCATGTGTCTGTTGGTCATCTGGATGCCTTCTTTGGAAAAATGTCTATTTAGGTCTTCTACCCATTTTTCAATCAGATTGTTTTTTTTTTAAATTTTTTTAACGTTTATTTATTTTTGAGACAGAGACAAAGCATGAACGGGGGAGGGGCAGAGAGAGAGGGAGACACAGAATTGGAAGCAGGCTCCAGGCTCTGAGCCATCAGCCCAGAGTCCCACGCGGGGCTCGAACTCATGGACCGTGAGATCGTGACCTGAGCTGAAGTCGGACGCTTAACCGACTGAGCCACCCAGGCGCCCCATCAATCAGATTGTTTTTGGTATTGAGTTGTATTAGTTCTTTGTATATTTCGCATATTAACCCCTTATTGGATATATCATTTGCAAATATCTTCTCACATTCAATAGGTTGTTTTTTGGTTTTGTTTTGTTAGTGTTTTCCTTTGCTGTGCAGAAGCTTTTTATTTTGATGTTGTCCCAATAGTTTATTTTTGCTTTTTTTTCCCCTTGCCTCGGGAGACATATCTAGAAGAATATTGCTACAGCTGATGTCAGAGAAACCACTGCCTGTGTTCTCTTCTAGGAACATTATGGTTTCAGGTCTCACATTTAGTTCTTTTTTTTTTTTAATTTTTTTTTAACATTTATTTATTTTTGAGACAGAGAGAGAGCATGAACAGGGGAGGGTCAGAGAAAGGGAGACACAGAATCTGAAACAGGCTCCAGGCTCTGAGCTGTCAGCACAGAGCCCGACGCGGGTCTCGAACCCACGGACCGTGAGATCATGACCTGAGCCGAAGTCGGCCGCTTAACCGACTGAGCCACCCAGGTGCCCCTCACATTAGTTCTTTAATCCATTTTGAATTTATTGTTGTGCATGGTATAAGAAAGTGGTCTAGTTTCTTTCTTTTGCATGTTGCTGTCCAATTTTCCCAGCACCATTTGTTGAAGAAACTGTCTTTTCCCCATTGTATATTCTTGCCTTCTTTGTCATAGATTAACTGACCATATAACCATGGGTTTATTTCTGGGCTCTCTATTTGGTTCTATTGATCGATGTGTCTGTATTTGTGCCAGTACCATACTGTTTTGATTACTACAGCTTTGTAGTAGATCTTGACATCTGGTATTGAAATTTTACCTAATTTTACATCCACAAACAAGGTGCCTCTAAGTGAAAGACTATAATGAGTTTAATTAATAATTGGTCACTTGATAAGTCTCTGTAAAGCTCTTGTAGTTAGTGCCACAATTAAAAAGTGAATGACTCTAATGATTTGATAGCATACTCTTTTACAAGTCAGATTGTTCCCAGTTCCTTGTTATCAACAAAATTGAAAAGGACTTCTTTTAATTGTCAAATGAAAGATCATAAAAAATAATTTTTGATGATAAATCACTGTGTGATTTTGGCATCCAACTCAGGAGATCAAAAATTGAATAACATTGTTATAATAGAATTCTGTCCATTTCCATAGAAGGATTCCTCAGCACTTAGATGTGTTAAAAAATATGTAGGATTCAACTGATATTCATTTCAGTATTACATATTATTCATCCAAGCTTGCATGAATTAACTGAGAAAAAAATCTATTGCATGAGGAGGTATATTCCAAAGATCATTTTACTTGTTTTGTCTAATGATTCCTTTTCAAAATTGGAAACATAGTTATACTGCTTTAATAAACCATGTGCAAGTAATAATTTGAAGAAAAATACAATACAGAAAAATAATTTAACACTTAGCTTCATGTTTTCAAAATAGAACATTTTTTTTCTTATAAATTTCACTTCAGACATACATTTGTAGCAGAGAAATGGGATGATCAATGAAATCTTTTCAAACATAAATCATACATTCATGATGGTGAGTATCAAACACTATGGCATTTAGATTCTGTTGCATTTATTTAAAAGTGTAATGAAATGCTTGCTGTTTATAAAAAAAATTTTTTTTTCAACGTTTATTTATTTTTGGGACAGAGAGAGACAGAGCATGAACGGGGGAGGGGCAGAGAGAGAGGGAGACACAGAATCGGAAACAGGCTCCAGGCTCTGAGCCATCAGCCCAGAGACTGACACGGGGCTCGAACTCACGGACCGCGAGATCGTGACCTGGCTGAAGTCAGACGCTTAACCGACTACGCCACCCAGGCGCCCCAAATGCTTGCTGTTTATAAATGTGAATATTTGCAATTTGCTGGAAATTATTTCTTTGCAACTATTTTAAACTAATAATGAAACATTTTAGATAACGGTCTGTGAATATGCAAAGGGGTATCTAGTTTTATACTTACTTTGGGGACACATGAGCAAGAAAATTTGAAGACTACTGGCATACAGAGACCAGCAAGTAGCCAGTGTAGAATAGTAATTCAGGGTTTTTGATGGTGAATGCTGCCTCTGCATCGATGCAGAGATCCTGCATTGGACAGCAAGTCTTATCTTATAGGATTCCCTGGTGTTCTTGGGCACAGGACACCATTTTTTAAGAGTGGATCATATGTAATCATGAAAACAACTGTAAGAATTTTTTGGTATTTTTCTTACACATACATTAAAGATTTTTAGAACTAAATTTTTAGAACTAAAATATTATTTGGCACTCTGTTTTTAATAGCATACACAGATGTTTCTCTCGCGTGTCTCATGGATCATCACCTTGGTGTACTATTTTAGTCTAACTTGTTAGCATGTACTTGGTACCTTGTACTTTGCTCAGCATGCAGAAGATAGCTAATAAGTGTTGTTGGATTTAATTAAAATAAAGTACTATAAAGGCCAATCAGTCCTTTATGTTTTAAAAAGATGGGCCTTCAATGTTAAAAAATAAATTTAACATTAGAAAGGTAAATTGGTGCTTTATTCCATAACTATTATGGTTTCTATATTATTTCCAACTTAATGTTTGGCTGGCCAAGGTGGGAACACTGGTTACCTGTCACTCTTCTGTGCCTATACTGAAAGGCTACAGATGCTTAGTTCTGAATGGGACTTTTCAAATCTACAGGGTTTGTGGTTTGCTGAAGTTCATGCCTCAAGATGCAGCCTCTAGATATAACTATAGATTGTAAAAACCATGATTATTCATGGGAAAATACAAAGCTCTCTGGAATGCACACAGCTGTGGGAAAAAAACAAAATTAATCTTTCAAATGTTATTGAAATGTAAATGTCTACATATCTTCAATTGAGTATGAGCATTCGCAAAGTTGTGTTCAGCACCGGGAGTGCCCAGAGCATTTAAAAAGCACAATTGTGACTCTAAAAGACAAAAGCAAAAATGCAAGTGGTTTCATTCTCTGTTTGCAAATGTGCTTAGCACAAGTTCCATCAGATCCTTCCTCCCAAAATCCAACTTGATTCACTCTGTTTAAATAAGCTGTCAGTGTCCGCTGCCTTATTTTCTACCAAGAAGTGACTGTATTCTTGAAACTGCTGTTATACAAGATTTTCTCCATTTCCTACCTCCAGCCTCACACACTTTTGCCCTAAAATTGATTCCAAACAGCAGTCAGAAAATATATCCAGGGAAAGTGTATTCTGTGCCAACCCAGCCTTTGTAAAAAAGTAAGCAATCTCTTTGCTTCCGCAATTTTACATGGCCATACCATAAATAGCCTACTGTCAATGCTAGTGTGCTCCTCATTTACACTTTTACAAGGTTGGTAACTCTCTTAGTTCTACTCTTTGTTAAAATAAGTTCACCAACTAGGGGGTTCACAGGTGCTTGAATAAAAGTATAGGTATCTTTTAGTTCTGTAACCTAGAGTCAATTCTTTTTATTTTCCTCAAACAGCCAAGAAGGGAGTCATAAGTCAGAGCAGGAGTAACACTATGTCGAGGTATTTTGTGAAAATGATAAGCCTGGAGTCAAAGCCTTGGATTTGTCTCTGTCTTTTTATGTGAGAGCTGGAAAGAGTTTTCTTAAAAGTGTCTGTCCTGGGGCACCTGGATTGTTCAGTCAGTTAAGCATCCGACTCTTGATCTCAGCTCAGATCATGATCTCAGAGTTATGAGATTGAGCCCTGCTTCGGGCTCATGCTGGGCATGGGGCCTGCTTAGGATTCTCTCTCTCCCTCTCTCTGCCCCTCCCCACTTGTGTACATGCTCTTGAGCATGCTCTCTCTCAAGAAAGAAAGAAAGAAAGAAAGAAAGAAAGAAAGAAATGTCCATGTGAATACATTCACTTCCCCAGTAGAGTTGAAAGTAGGATTTAATAAATAGCCTGAATCTACTTTTAGTTGCTGTAACACCTGAACATTCAGTAATCTCTATTTTGAGTAACATGTTTTAGTAGACGTGTTTGTTAATGTTAGCCTTGTTAGAAGGCCAAAAAAGGGCAGCATATCTAGCCCTAAGAGGATAAATAGAATTCAGTATTTTTACAGATATACAATTGACCCTTGAACAACACAAGGGTCAGGGTCTCCGAAGTCTGCATAGTTGAAAAATCTGTGTATGACTTTTGACTTTCCCAAAACTTAAGTACTAATATAGTCTCCTCTCTCCTCTCTCTTTCTCTCTCTCTCTCATATATATATATATATATATATATATATATATATATATACACATATATATATACTTATGCTATATATATAAATATCATATATATATATATTCAAATGTAATAACATACAGTGCTATATTAGACTAATAGCCTATTGATAACCAGAAGCCTTAGCAATAATATAAGCAGTCAATTAACACGTATTTTGTATGTTACATATATTATATGCTGTATTCTTATAATAAAGTAAGCCAAGGAAAAGAAAATGTTATTAAGAAAATTATAAAGAAGATACATTTATAGTATTGTATTTCTCCAAAAAAATACATGTATTAGTGGACCCGCATAGTTCTAACTTATGTTGTTCAAGGATCAACTGTATATTAATGGCTTTGAATTTATATATATTCAAGGGTAGAAGAACTCCTCCTTTAATTTACATAACCTCTTGATGGCATCTACAGGTACCTCTCCCTCTAAATGTTTTATTAGCCGAATCAGAGCATTCATATACATCCTCCTCATAAGAATGGATTTTAAACTCAGAAATTCAGAACTGTTAACAAGTCTGTTTGCAGTGCCTCAAAGTGATGGAAATTCTCAGAAGGACTGAGCCAGTTTAGTCTTGTTTGGTGAGAGGAGGTCAGATGCACTGAGTAACCCACTCTTCAGGTGACTGCTAGGTAGCAGTAGGATGTATCCCTCAGGGTGCCAGCACAGTTGCACGTGACCACATCAGAATAATCGGTCATGACTGCAGACCCTTGACACTTGCTATCTTGACCACATTGGGGCACCAAGGAGCACACATTCTAAGCTGCCCATCCACTGTGATGAGTTCTGAAGTGCTTGAGACTTCTCAGGAAAAAGGTATCTTATGGGCATTGATCACTGCATCAGTGAAGAGGAGCATGTGGCTGCAGGGGTCAAAATACTTAATAGCCTGCTCTGTTAAGAGGGGAAGGGATAATAAATTAGAGAGCACTTAATATTGGCACCACTGATAGTGGTCTGGGAATTGATGGGTCTGAGGGTGAGGGAAAACCTTGTGCCACCACTAACAAACCCCTAGTCTTTAAGCTTTCTTCACACAATGCTGCATTCCCTTAGGTCTTGGCTGAACGCCATTGCTCCCCCTCAGTGCAGGACTGCCCTTCCAGGTCTGCTCAGTGAGGCTACGGTTCTCCCACACTGTGCACACCACAGGTGGAAACTTGGGGTATGTGTTCGTGTTTCCCAGGCACCTCACTGCCACTTCATACATGCATTCCTCTATCCTTGTGCAAGATGCATACTTTTGGGAGGTTGACGCCACCAAGCTGTACCACGGGGTACTAGCAACTGTTGTTTATGGAGCCCAAATGTCATTTCTGACTAACTCACAGAAGACTCTAGCCTTCATTATCCCTCTCCATGCCAACCCCTGCAGTAATCACGGGGTATTTCAGGACCTTGGAAGATAGAGGAGTCAACCCCCACAGGGGGCCTTGCAATTTCCCTGTACCTTCTAAACTCACTCTATTTCAACCACCTACGTAGAAAACTGTCAATTCTCCTTGACTCAACTCTTTCCTCCATACATCAAACCCTACCTAATTACCTCTTGATTCCCTACAATCAGGCCCTAGTTCAGGATCTCAATTAAATGTTTCTCCACCTCCTAACATCTTTATCCAATCCCTTTTCTATAGATCCAGTAGTGTGATACATTGTATTCATGTATAATTATGTCAATTATTTATTTAAGTGCTCTAGTTGCATTTACAACTAATTTTCTACAGGATGGAGTTCAAGGTCCTCACCTTCATGATCTACTTCCTGCTTATCTTTCCAACCTCACCTCTTCATGTTCATCCCTTTCTGCCTTGAACTTTTTGAGCAACAACATTGAATGGCTTGTAGCTCCTTGCGTGCACTGTTATGTCTTCCTTCTGTGCTTTTACTGATGTTGTTCCTTGTACCTGGACTATTCCATTCTCCCCACTGCTGAATTTCCATTTATCCTCCAAGACTTCCTAAATGATATTTCCTAGGAAGCCTTCTCCAACCCTATGAGTGACTTTTCCTCCCACAGTACCTTGGGTATTTCTCCAACATTGTATTCATTACTTTCTGTTCATTCACCTAGCTGGAAATGCCTGCTTATGTTCTTCTCTCCTCATCTAGATAATGAGTTTCTTGATATCTTGGAAGGTGTCTTGTTCATATCTCTATTTTAGTACTTACCACAAAGTGATTATAAGTTAAAAATAAGGAAAAAGTGACAATTATTGATAGCCTCTTATGCACAGAGTATTTGATATGCATCTTATTTCATTTAATCCTTACCATAACTCTAAGAAAATTAGTTATTTACTCGTTTTATAATGAATACGCTGAGATTCAGAGAGATGGGCCACCTTGACCCAGGTCTCCTGGCAAGTGAGTTGGAGAATTAGGATTCAAATCTCTGTTTGTCTGACTCCAGAACATACGTTCTGTTCACAACAACCACAAAATGAAGGTCATCCTGGAAGGGTGCTCTGCTTTCTGAATCGTAATGAGATGGAAAAGAATGAAAGCCACTGATAAGGAAGTTAGGTACATTAAGTTTCTGACTGGTCACCACACCGCGGGGCAAGCGCAGAATTTCATCACTGCCTACATTTCTGTGTCCTTTACCCAGCACATTCCTGTGGCTGTGGACCCTCAAAATATTACCAGACTGACTTACTGTAAAACATAACTTATTCATAGAGCAAAGAATGGCATAATTAACATGCTTATCAGATTTTGGTTATGTAAGGAAACTGAAGGAATTACTAAAAATGAGCACCTACACTTCACTTAGCATTATTTTTTCCTCCGTGATTTGTGGATTTACTTATATGAGAAATTCTTAAAGGCCTATAAAATAAAGTTATCAGTGTAATTAAACAGTTACAAACTTGATTTTGAAAAGAATAAAAATATATGGATTCAAGACTGTTCAAGAATAATGGTAAAAATAGGAACTTTGTATGTTAAGAATCATCACAGTATAGTTACAATAGGTATTGCATAGATGGAATCTATGCATATTTCAAAACAAAATTTCTGTGACTTAAATTATCATCTGTCATCATGCCAGCTGTAAACCATTCCTGAAGCTTCTCCTCTTTATGTGGGGGCTAAGCCAGGCCATCAGTCAGCATCAAGTCAGTCCCTCTCCATGATACTGGCAAGTGGATTTCATTAAATGGAAGAAATTCAACAAATATTTGCTGAACATCTGTTGCAAGATCTGAGCTAGGCATCGTGGAGGATACAAAGATAGTACATCTCTCCCTTAAGACTTATAAAACGATTGCAAATTAAAAGTTAAATCAGAATACAAGGTGTTATGTCAAAAGTGAGTGGCACAGACATAGATGTTAGAGACTCCCTTATCCTGGTTTATATTTTCTCATAGCACTATTTCCTGGAGTCATAATATATAAACATGTGTGTGTGTGTGTGTGTGTGTGTGTGTGTGTGCACCCTGTTCTTCCCTACTAGAATTTTAAGCTCATTAATGGTGGAGACTTGGGTATCTTGCTCACTATTTTATCCACAGCACCTATAGCCATGTTTGACACATACTACGTTCTCAATAAATATTTGTTGAATGAATGAGTGAATTTGGAGAATAGAGAAATTAACCAGAGGTGATTAAAGAATAGAAAGCATTTGATTTAGTTGTTGAAGGAATGATGATCTGGATAGAAGCAGGGAGACATTTCAGGAGCAAGATGGAACCGCATCAAAGATGGGAGTGATAATGTGCTGGCCAGAGGCTTGCCTGGCTTGAGGGTATGTTTCTTATTGTTGGATTATTTAGCCATAAGATCTGCTGGAGCCAAGTTAAACAAGTAGATCAGGAATTTCCTCAGGTGCGTAGGCACTAGAACTGTTTGAGAGACTGAGTCACTCATGCCAAAGCTATTTCTGTTTCCCCAAGCTCATGGCAGTCTGTCTGTGCTTGTAATCACATGTTCGTTACAAATACCTGGGCCTGCATGTTTATTGTCTTGCCCATAGCAAACGGCTAACAAGGCCTGTGTTGAACAGACTGTCAGCACTGACAGGCTTAAATGTTACACTCCACTGGAAATGACACTTCTCTACCAATATGTTTTGTAGAAAAATCCTTCAGAGCAAGGACGCTGGCTCTTTCAGTGTGTTTTAATTCTTATAATCTCCCCACCCCATGCACTGTAAGATTCATCTATCTTGATTTTGCTCCTGAAGCACCCACAAAGATTGATATTAAGTGATTCAGAGTTCAAAACCCCAGCATATCCCTTATCAATCCTCCAGGTATGACTGAATAAAGACTCTCAGAAGTGTGTCAGGCTGAGTGACTTTGTCATTGAGGTCATCCTCAGTGGAAATTCTAACTTTGGGTGATACGAGTATCTTGTATCTCAACTTAGAGCATATGTAGAAACGATAAAACTATTAATTTGCTGAATTATTCTTTGCCCTTGTAGTTTCATCAAATCTGATTTCACCTCACATTCTTGCCCAAGTTTTAAAAATGAACAGCAGGAAGCTTTTACATTTTACTTAAAAGATAAAATTTAAAATTGCCCATATATGTTAGGACTTTGGTTAGGTTTTTTTTTTTATAGTCCCGTTGTTTAAATGGAATCCTCTGACGGTCCCCTTGTCTAAAACAGACCAGAAGAGAATTGTTTTTGGTTAGAGAAGGGGCCCAGAGCGCCCCCTGCTGGCTTCCTCCTTTTCTTCCTCTCCGCTCCCAGGTCAGGCACCTTTCTTGAACTCCACTGAACACAAATTAGGTAACTACTGAATTAAAGTGATACAAAGAATATTTAACTGGACTGCCATAGGGACAGCCACTCATCCAGGGTTCTTAGTATAGTTGCCCCAACCACACCCTCATTCTCAAATGAATTATGCCATCAATAGTGTGCTTATTCTTCTAGAAAACTCTCCCTCAGTGTGCTGAGAATTTAAGGAGGGAAAGTATAGTCTGCATTTTGTTCTAACTAAACATAGAGGATCCTAGCAGATAAAGGCATAAATGATTATTGTGAGAAAAAGGAAAATTCTTTAGATTTTGCCTGTATTCTCCATATTTCAGTCATTTAGTAAAAATTCACAGTCAGTCCACAAAAGAGATAATGGATCAAAGTTAGGAAAGAGTAACATTGGCACTTGGAATGCCACCAGGAACTCTGTGCTTTTGAACTTTGCATTAGTCTTCAGAACCCCCACTGCTTAGTGGTATTACTCCTTCTCCTGTACACATGGTGTAACGTGGCCTTGGAGACTGTTGTGAGGGGACAGGTCATGTCACAGGCATGGGATAGGGTTGGATTTAGGTTCCACTCTTACACTTTGATCCTCTCCAAGAGTCATGCTCCTTTTGTGTCACCTAAAGTTGAAAAGTGGACAGTGTTGTGTGATATTAATTATATTTGGAATAATAAACCCACCTGTAAACAGTGCCAGTGCAAGTGGTGCACAATAATTTAATTAGGTGTGCTAATTAAATTTGGCAAAGGGCAGCCTGTGCGTCAGAGGGGGTGAATAGATTGCAGGGTATACAGGATGACTCATTGGGTTGGGAGAAGAAAATATTAGAATATATTTAAACTTTTACAGCGTTTTGCAATTTTCCTACTTTTGTATACGTTATGATGTATACATTATGCTATTGCAGCACCACAAGTGCATAACGTATGAATCTATACATGTACCTGTATTGGAGTTTGTACTGGAAAGGTTTTACTAATGGGACGTGAGAACTACTTCATATGGCTCTCACGGAAGAAAAGTGAGTCTGTTGTTTTCTTGTTCACTAATTCAGGTGAACTCAGATCCAAGGAGAGAGGCACAGGGGCACAACAAAGACTCTGGCACCAACAGTCCTGGGTTCGGATCCCGACTTGACCATTTACCGCTTTGGTCATCTAGGGCAGGTTTACATCTCTGAACATCAGTTTCCTCATTTGTGAAAAGGGGATCATTATCCCCAGTATTTTAAATGAGGTAATGTATTTAAAGTACATACTAGAGTGTTTGGCACAATATAGTATCTATTATCATTTGTAAAAATCCATTATTGAAGTTTTCATCCAATTTGTCACGTTTTTAGCTGTGTCAATAGAACATGGTTACATTAAAAATGTAAATAGTGTCCAGTCCCTTGGGCTAGAGAGAGATGGGTTTTCTTGTCCTTTTCAACTCTTGGACCATAAAGTCTATATCCTGCACTTATTAATCTGTGTACCGAGGGAGGAGGACCCTTGATTCTTGTCTTCATGGGCTCAGCTCTGCTCAGCCATGGCTGGATTAATGCATGTCCACGTTCACATTACAGAATTCATTAAGAAAAGAAAAGTCAGCTCACACTATGTGGTTAAGGATAATGGAAATTTGCTTATTAGAAGTCTTCCAGAGAGAAAATTTCTTAATTACTTGCTTTCGATTAAAATGAAGGTAAATAGAAGCAATTCCAAAGCAAGCCTTGTGATCGTATTTTCCTGAACATAGTGTGGGAGTCTGACAATTAGGAAGCAATTTCCTGCAGTTCTCTTACATTTGTCTGAGTCTCAGACAGTTTGCAGTCAAACTAACAAACAAGGGAGTCACCTCACAGGCTTTTTAGAAGAAGGCGGCAGTACATAAGTATGGAGTTTACCAAGAAAACATTGCATCAGCTCAGCCTAATTCTTTTAAAGGGGCAAATAGACCAGTTAGCGAAGCGACCACTAGTAACATATTGTACCTAATTTCAGAAAAGCATTTGCAGGGTATATTGTGGTAACTCTGCAGTCGACCTGGGAAATGTGGTCCTGACCATATGGCGATCAGGTGTGTAGGATTGTAACACATTGCATACAGGTCAGGAAGTGATTAGGTAGTAATGCCTTGAGTGATTGTTTCCAGGGAGATGATGAATGGTGTTAACATTTTTGCACAATAGGAGAATTTATTTTTAATTTGGAATATAAGAAAGAGGTGATTCTTTTGGTTTTAGTATGTAAAATGCTCTCAGATTACTAGAGGTAAACACTGATTGCTTCAGCAAGAAAGCAGACCTACAGACAAGGCAGACAAAAAGACATCCAAAGCTACATCATCACACAATCACTTTGTTTACAAGTAGATCAGAGGATCACATTCTTCTATAGCTATAAACTGATAAAAAATAAATAAAGTAAAATGATTACCATAGTCAAGGACATGAGCAGACTAGTACCTTTTTTCTGATTAGTAAGGAAGGTCTTCAGGAGTGGAGTGCTGGTAAATAGGTACCATAGAAGTAAATAATCGCTAGGGCATAGATGATAGTAAAATGTACTAAGATTAGGAAATGACAAGTTTTGAGTGTTTACTGCCTTTAAAAAACCTTATTTAAAATTTTTAAAATGTACTGTTTTGAAATAATTTTAGATTTACAGAAGAGTTGCAGGGTAGTACACAGTAGTCCCATGTGCATTTCATCCAACTTCCTCTAATATTAGCACATTACATAACCATGGTGCATTTATCAAAACTAAGGAATGAACATTGGTATGATACTATTAAGCAACATACAGGCTTTATCTGGACTTTACCAGTTTTCCCACTAATGTCCTTTTTCTGTCCAAGATCCCATCCGACATACCACGTTGCATTTAGTTGTCATGTTTCCTTAGTGTCCTGTCATCTGTGACAGTTTCTCAGGCTTTCCTTGCCTTTGTTTTTAATATAGTTTATTTCATTGTAAGTTTACTTTTGAGTCAGCTATAGGTTCATAATCATTGAAGCACAGGGTGTTCTTTGATGGATAGATAGCCTATGGATACAAGTTTCTAGGGAGATACCCACAAGGATTTGTCACTGGTCTTTTCTCTTCAACAGTTTTATTAATGCCTTGGAAAAGACTATTGGCAAATCATATTGGCAGGTGATACATATCTGGGAGTGTAACAGATATGTTGGATAATAGAACTACAAGGACTACAATGTGATAGACAAATCTAACAGCATAGAGCTTTATATGTATAAATGTGTGACCCAACATTTATGTACCAAAACCCATCTCCATAAATGTGCTTAGGGTGACATGATTTAACAGAAGTTCATACAGAACACATGGTTAGGGCTTTTGGGTAATCCATGTTCCATTTGTGGATAGAATGGGACTCTAGCATCTAACAGAAGCAACGGATACAAGGAAGATGTGGATAGGTGCAGAGACATGTTCATCTAAAATCAGATAACTTGGGGGCACCTGGGTGGCTCAGTCGGTTAAACGTCCGACTTCGGCTCAGGTCGTGATCTCGCGGTCCGTGAGTTCGAGCCCCGCGTCGGGCTCTGGGCTGATGGCTCAGAGCCTGGAGCCTGCTTCCGATTCTGTGTCTCCCTCTCTCTCTGACCCTCCCCTGTTCATGCTCTGTCTCCCTCTGTCTCAAAATAAATAAAATGTTAAAAAAAAAAAACAATTTAAAAAGAGTATATTTAAAAAAAATAAAATAAAAAATAAAATAAAATCAGATAACTTGTCTGGAATGAGATGTAATAAAAGTGATATAATTTTCAAAGGAGAGTCTAGAATCACAAGTAGTCCTGCCTAGGGAGGTGTGAAGAGATTATGTGGAAAGGTGAGGCCAGACAGAACTCCCAGCCCACAGTCAGGTAGCCATAGAGGCCTTCTGTAAGGTTCCCGTACCTTGCCAAGGGCAAGGTGTGCCCTGAGGGTGAAAATGCACTCTCTAGGTCAGGGTAGAGGTGATTGAAAGTACAATCTGAGTCAATGGTGTGATTCAACTGTCAAAAAAAGAAACAAGCCTATTCAATTTGCTCTGTAGCCTTAGAAATATAGGATTCAGCTCAAATGAGCTAATAACCTCACTCATGTTTACATTGATCAGCCAAATATAGAGAATTATGGTCAATTTTGGCTATCAAAACCCTGGGCATTTTATGTATGGCCAACTAATCTTTGACAAAGCAGGAAAGAATATCCAATGGAAAAAAGACAGTCTGTTTAACAAATGGTGCTGGGAGAACTGGACAGCAACATGCAGAAGAATGAAACTAGACCACTTTCTTACACCATACACAAAAATAAATTCAAATGATGAAGGAACTGAATATGAGACAGGAAACCATCAAAACCCTAGAGGAGAAAGCAGGAAAAAACCTCCTTAACCTCAGCTGCAGTAGTTTCTTACTCGACCTATCTCCAAAGGCAAGGTAATTAAAAGCAAAAATGAACTATTGGGACCTCATGAAGATAAAAAGCTTCTGCACTGCAAAGGAAACAGTCAACAAAACTAAAAGGCAACCAACGGAATGGGAAAAGATATTTGCAAATGACATATTGGATAAAGGGCTATTAATCTAAAATCTATAAAGAACTTACCAAACTCCACTCCTGAAAAACAAATAATCCAGTGAAGAAATGGGCAGAAGACACGAATAGACATTTCTCTAGAGACAACATCCCGATGGCCAACAGGCACATGAAAAGATGCTCAATGTCACTCCTCATCAGAGAAATACAAATCAAAACTACAATGAGATATCACCTCACACCGGTCAGAGTGGCTAAAACGAACAAATCAGGAGACTATAGATGCTGGTGAAGATGTGGAGAAACTGGAACCCTCTTGCACTGCTGGTGGGAATGCAAACTGGTGCAGCCGCTCTGGAAAACAGTGTTGAGGTTCCTCAAAAAACTAAAAATAGAACTACCCTATGATATAGCAATAGCATTGCTAGGAATCTACCCAAAGGATACAGGAGTGCTGATTCATAGGGGCACATGTACCCCAATGTTTATCGCAGAGCTTTCAACAATAGCCAAATTATGTAAAGAGCCTAAATGTCCATCAACTGATGAATGGATAAAGAAGATGTGGTTTATATACACAATGGAATACTACTTGGCAATGAGAAAGAATGAAATATGGCCTTTTGTAGCAACATGGATGGAATTGGAGGGTATTATCCTAAGTGAAATAAGCCAGGCAGAGAAAGACAGATACCATATGTTTTCACTCATATGTTGATCTTGAGAAACTTAACGGAAGACCATGGGGTAGGGGAAGGGGAGAAAAAACGTTACAGAGAGGGAGGGAGGCAAACCATAAGAGACTCTTAAGGACTGAGAATAAACTAAGAGTAGATAGGGGGTGGGTGAGAGGGGAAAGTGGGTGATGGGCATGGAGAAGGGCACTTGTTGGGATGAGCACTGGGTGTTGTATGGAAACCAATTTGACAATAAATTATATTAAAAAAAAAAAAAACACCCTGAGCATTTTAAAGGGAGGTAAGCCTGAATGGTCAGAGAACTTTAAGCAATACCCAATGAGAAGCATGTGAAACCCTAGAGGATGTTTTTAGCCTGGCAAAGAGAAGAGGTAGAGGAATTAAGATTATCGTTTCCAAATATCTGAAAAGCTCTCTGTCATGGGAAAGTACAATTAGACTTGGATAAATGGGTGGGCACTACAGACAGACGAATTTTAGCTCAACATACAGAGTAAGCTACCCCAGGCAGAAGCACTCAAGTAGAAACATAATAAATACTTGGTAGAAATGTTTCCTAGAAGATTAAGTCTGTTCTGCTACAACACGTGTTTCTGAATGTGACTTAGCTCACACTCAGTTGGCCACTAGCAGTATTAATATTATTGATATTAATACTGTAATATCAGTATTACATGGACGTTGTGTTGGATCATTTATGGTTCTCATCAGCCCTTTGACGTCTTGCACCATCAAGCAGTGGTGGCAAAGCCCTTTCACACTGCTCTCAGACTGCTGAACACAGCCAGACGTGGAGGGGTGCAGCACAGCATCCAGTGTGAACATGCTCCAGCTTCTTCTTGGCTAAGTTTAACCATGTATTCCAACTTGGTAGTTCTTCCCAATCTTTGTGATTTTTTTTTTCCATTAAACTAAAATCTACTTCCCTTTTTTTAAGGTTAAGTCTTATATTTACTATACCTAATTTTTTGAGGATTTAACATTTTAAAAACTATGTTAGTGTTTTTCTGTTGTTGCTGTTTTTGCCCTAGTTATTGAGTTGCGTCTGTTTTCAGTGGTCTAGCCCTTTGTGTATTTTGCCCATAAGTTTGAGAATTTGTAAGGGGTAATTTGGAAGAATAAATGGTGATAGAACAGAATTATCTCTGTTAGAGGAGGGATTGGATTTGTAGCAATGGTTCCCATCCTGACTGCACCTCCTAATCGCTTAGGGAGCCTTATGAACTTTAAATTCCTATGTCCTACTTCGTGGTCTCTCAGGGGAGGGACATATAACAGTGTGTTTTTAACAAGCTCTTTGCAGCCAGCCAGGAACCATCCTGAGAAGCTGTGACTTGAAATCACTAGATGGATGACCTCTTAGCTCTGCAGTTCTAAGATATGCCACTGCTTTCCCTGCCATCTATCAAGAAGAGGCACCTGCAATCCTTAGAATAGGGAAGCAGCCAAATAAGCCTTTCAGTGTTGGCATGGACAGCTGTCCCCTACCACAGTGAACTTTAGGTATTCGGCACAGTGTATATGTTAGGACCCCGGGAATTTTGTAAGACAAGCATCTCTGCTTCAAATCACAAAAATTTTCATACCACTGAAGTTGAGCCCTCAAGAATATTGTGTTTATCAGGCTAGTTTAAAAGGTGAGCTCATCTTTCAGCCAGACAGTCAGAAATTTAAACAGATTAGGAACATTATGAGCCCAGAATGCAAATTGGGAATCGGATGTCAATTTGTGACCATTTTGATCTCAGTGAACTCCCCACTGGCACATGCATTTCAACATTATTGAAAATCTTTACTTGTGAGAGGTGCTATTAGAATAGGAACGGTGGCGCAGGTCGGCATGGAGGTACATTGATGCTGCAGCTGGCCATTGGCCTGGGACTTGCTCAGGTCAATTTTATGGCCATTAATTTCACTGTCCTGTTTATAAAATTTACTTTAAAGGCCATTTCGATCTTGTCTTCCCTCTTCAGTAAATGTAAACTCCATGGTGACTGCTTAACAGACAATTTCAAGCAGGCAAATCTTGAACTTTCCACACTAAATAGGGATCTAACTCTCTAGAAAGTTATCTATAGCAGTGAAATGTTTTCTCGGTCTTGTACTAAAGCATAAATAGGCAGCTGAGCTACAGGCCTACTGCTGTCGAATCTTGATAAGGGAAATGCCAGGAGGGTTAAAGAAGAAGAATAAGAAAAACCTGATACAAAGCTGTGCTTCAGTACTTTCAGCATATTATAGGATATTTATAACCCATCCTGGGTTGTCTCATGGGCAGGCAGGCTTATTGCAGTGGAACTGAGATTACGCCCTTCCTCACGTACATTAGATGTCTGGCAAAAACAAATTTAAAACAGGAACCTTAACTCACAAATCAAAGATGGAAAAATATTCTTTTCAAACGTTTCCTTGAAATGACTAGAACTGTTCAGTAACTGCCCTCAACTGCCAATGAGTTAGAATCTGATTAGAACAGTAAGTGATACATTTCGTAGCCATGAACACTGCACTTTGCAGTCACTAGCTTTAGAGTCATCACCATTTACCTTAGTTTCTTGGCCTTGTGGTCTTTATGACAAAGAGTCAAACCAGAACTGTGGTATTGAAGAGGGCATCTTTTGGGATGAGCACTGGGTGTTGTATGGAAACCAATTTGACAATAAATTTCATATACTTAAAAAAAAAAAAAGAACTGTGTTTTTCCAGTCCTTTTGTGGACAAAAGAAATACTTTTGTGTGTACAAAATCCTACCTTTTGGGATGCATTTGTGTAAGTAAGAGGGCTGAGGATTTATCCAGATAATCCATCAATAACAATGATGTGGGAAAGGAAAAGGGAGTGAAAGCCAGTCCCTTGGTGGAAAACCAGAATCCTTGCTACCTTCTACCCAAACAACAGAGTGAGGTAAAAAGAGAATTTTTACTAAACCCCAAATTCTCTTAACTGAACAAGACTGAATTGAAACTTTCAAAAATCTCGAGGCTACTTCTTGAATGAGAGACTCGAATCAGGAAAAAGTCAAATGCATGATTTCACAGAAAAGTCACTGAAAATATGAGCAAGAAATAGATGGGAGGAAGAATTGAGGGGGGAGAGATGGGAGAAGAAAAAAAGAGAACAAGAATGGAGACAGAGGAGAGTTAATGTGATACATTGTATGCAGCAAAAATATCAGTAGAAATGACTCTTCCTTTTCCAGGAAATTAAATATTAAAACATTTGTTCTCCTTCTGCTCTACTGTGAGTTCCTTCTAGTATGATTCATGTTCTTCCAGAGTATTACCACATTCCTAGCACATAGTAGCTGCTCAATCAATTGGTGAAGGGGGAAGGTGGCAGGGTAAGATGAGCTTTCTGAATTTTGAATTTAATTAATTTAATCTTTTGAATAAACATTTTATTCACCTGTGTTATGGGCTGAGTTGTGTCCATCTAAAATCCATATCTTGAAGCCCAGCCCCCAGTGTGATTGCATTTGGAGATAGGGCCTCAAAGGAAATAATTAAGGGAAATTGAGGTCATTCGGGCAGAGCCCTCTTTCAGTGTGACTGATGTCCTTATAAGAAGAGGAAGAGATACCAGGAGTTCATGCACACTGAGGAAAGGCTATGTGAGGACGCATCTGGAGGGCAATCATCTGCAAGTTAGGGAAAGAGGTCTCACCAGAAACCAATCCTGTTGGCACTTTGATCTTGGACTTGTAGCTTCCATAACTGTGAGAATGCAAATTTCTGTCATTTCAGCCACCCAGTCTGTAGTATTCTGTATGGCAGCCCCAAAAGGCTAGTCCAATTTAGTTCAAAGATTTGTGAGAGTAAGTAACGGAACCTCATTTAAAACAGTCAGGAAATCCTGAAAGGGGAACTCACACATGAGCTACTCATTGTAACCCTCATTGCTAACAAAAGAAAAATAACAAGGGGAGAGATTTTTCACATAAGAATTTCATCTCTTGCTCATAATAGAAAGAAGGATGACCTATCCCTGTCCCAGGAACAACGCACTAATCACTGCTTGCAGCCAGCGGGAAACCACCTTTTTGTTCTCCACTGAACTTTTGTTTAAAACAACCCTACCCAGTTTCCTCCTCAAACCCAATAAAAGCTGACCTTCCCTTTATCTTCTCAGACTTGCCTATGGTTCACCATAGCTTGCATGTCCTGAATTGCCATTCCTCTGCTATTCCCACGTAAACTCATGTTGCTAGTAAAATCACTGGGGATTTTAAGATTGACTGATTAGGGTGCCTGGCTGGCTTAGTTGGTAGAGCATGTGACTCTTGATCTTGGCATTGAGAGTTTGAGTCCCACATTGGGTGTAGACATTATTTAAAAAAACAAAAAAAACCCAAAACGATTGGCACATTAAAAGATAAAATGAAAAGTCTCACTACTACCCTTGCCTCTTTCTCAAATGATTGTACCCTTCCCCGCCTTTAAATTCGTTGGCACAAGGGCACCTGAGTGGCTTAGCCGGTTAAGCATCCAACTCCTGATTTGGGGTCAAGTCATGATCTCACGGTTTGTGAGTTCGAGCCCCATATCCAGCTCTGCGTGGTTAGTGTGGAGCCTGCTTGGGATTCTCTCTCTCTCCCTCCCTCTGCCCCTCCCTTGCTCATGCTCTCTCTCTCTCTCTCTCTCTCCCTCTCTCAACATAAATAAAACTTAAAAAATTAGTGGGCAGAATATTAGTGAGCAATATTCTTATAGACTTATGACTAATATGTCTATTAGCAATGCAATGAAAACTAATGGGCTGTATAGCACAGTGATGTTCTTATGACCACAACGCATTCAGGGCTTTGAACCCTTACACTCTTTTCCTCTTATCTTGTGGTAACTTTCAATTTAAAAAAAAAAATTTTTTTTTAATGCTTATTTATTACTGAGCGACAGAGACAGACAGAGCATGAGCATGGGAGGGCCAGAGAGAGGGGGAGACACAGAATTCGAAGCAGGCTCCAGGCTCTGAGCTATCAGCACACAGCCTGAAGCGGGGCTCCAACTCATGAACCATGAGATCATGACCTGAGCTGAAGTCGCATGCTTAACCGACTGAGCCACCCAGGCGCCCCACTTTCAAATTTTTAAAAAATGTATTTTACTTGTTTCTTTTTACTTATTTTTTTTTAATGTTTACTTATTTATTTTGAGAGAGAGTGTGCACTTGCATGCATGAACAAGTGGGGGAGGGGCAGAGAGAGAGAGGGAGAGAGAACCCTAAGCAGGCTCCATGCTGCCTGCACAGAACCTGACACAGTGCTCAATCCCATGAACTCTGAGATCATGACCCGAGCCGAAACCAAGAATCAGACGTTTAACTGTCTGAGCCACCCAGCTACCCTCAATTTTTTTATTTTTAAAAAGAGTGTTCAAAAAATTTCCTTTGCCAGATTATCAGCAACTATTGTAACTATTAGTGTGCTTTCCACTACCATCTGTTCCACTTATCACTGAATACCAACTCTGTTAAAATTGTTTATAAAATAGGAGTCAGTAAGGTCTAAGCAAGAGCCAAGCTTTTTTATATGAACAAAGCACGCAGGCTTTGATCCCTCTTTTGCCTTTTCAGAAGTCATTTGTTTTTGTTTTACAGTTTCTGGCTTTATTTTGGTACTTGGGGTTGTCGGACAAGTCATTTCAAGTTAGCACTTTGTACTTGTAACCGACCAATCCTCCTCTATGATTTCATGGTCTAAAATTTACTGGCTTCCCCAGGAGATGGTATTGGTTTGCCCGATAGCTTAGAGTTAATGGCCTCGTGTTGCTTGCCTTTGAGAGTTGCACAGATGTCTATTTCTCAACCCATCAGTGCTGCATGATTCCCCCGTGATTCGTTATCTTTTCCTGTTATTACAGAAAGCTAGTTGGAGCAATATATTAAAAGTTAAACAAGGAACCCCTTTAGTTAGGTGTGAGAACCTTCCATCATTAGACGTGCATGTGATGGTCTCTTGAAAGACTCATGATGGGCAGCACTTGGACTGAAGGCTAGAGTTTGAAAGCCCCTCACCCACTGCCTGCCAAGCCTTGTCACTATCACAGATCACAACAGATAGCACAAAACTGTTCCTTAATACTCCCTCCTAGTCTAGAAAGGGAACAGCAGCTTGCTTGCCCCTTAGTTTGAACTTAACCGTACAACAAAATAGGATAGCCAGGCCTGCATGTTCTTCGTTCTTGAGATGCACAAGTCCAGAGTCTGACAGGCCTGACTTTAAATCTGAATTCCAGCCACTTACTGGCAAAATGACTGGATTCAAATTTCTTAACGTCTCCTAGTCTCATTTTCCTTATATGTAAAATAGGAATATTATTAGTAGCTACCTCACAGGGTTGGTATGAGGGTGAAGTGCGATGGAGTATGTGCAAAGCTTCTTAAAGCACCTTGCGGGATGGTGCTGAAGCACAGTATGCAGCACTGGGCTTCATGATAGCCCCTGGGTGTCCAGTGTGTAGCACAGATTCACCAGAGGTGAGCAACTCTTTGGCTTAAAGACCAATTGAGGATATGTTCAATATTTATGAGCCACTTTAAAAGTGGAAATTTAAAATACACTCAGGTCTGTTGGAAAGAATATATATCCATACAAATTAAATTACCTACTTTTTTTAATGCAAGAGTGTCAGAAAACAGCATTGCTTATTCCCCACAGAAAATTTACAACTTTCTAATCTTTCATCCTTAAATTCGCTCCTGGGCCAAAAAGGGCTGTAAGAACATGGATCACTCAACTCAGGAACACAGCTGGTGGGCTGACAGATCATTTGACTGACCGGTCTGACCCATGTCTTGTCATCATTAATAAATCAACAGGTAGCACATGAAACCATACTCCGTACGTTTAAGATTATGACTTCAACTCTCATTCTTCTTCTCACAACATAAAATCTTTTCTTGAACAAACCCACATCTTTCTTTTTAAAGAGAGTGTACAAGAAATGCTTTTAAGTGGTGATCTAATACAGATTTTCAAGGTAGGTCTGGTCCCGGAGATATACACTATGAGGACCCCAAATGACGCCAAAGTTAGAGAATTGTTGCTCTAAAATACAGAGGCTGGCTTTTCAAGCTTCTTTCTTAAGCTGTTTTTTTTTCCTTACATTTCCCAAACAAGAAACCAGTACAGTGTTAATCTAGAACAGCAATTTCAAACCACAGCTGCCACCTGCTTCAGAGTCTCGCTTTGGGATTGATTCCAAATGTATGGCGAGTCTCAGATCATTCGGATGTTTCTTCAGGAATCACTGTCTGGAAATCCTGATTTCATCAAAGCTTTTGTGATTGCTAAATAGTCTTTCTGAATAGAAGACAAATATCTTTCTTTTGTTAATTCTTTTCTTCAAAAGTAGATTACAATATGTTTTATCCTAGAGTGGCCTTAAAAGAACACATGATCCCAAACCTCTATCTGATAGAGTACTTGACATTCTGAAGAATAATGAAACATCTGGAGCCTTCAAGATCAATCTAGAAATTTTAAATTTGTAAAAGTTTCTTCATACTCTAGGATCTGAATAAACAAATCCCATTCTCTATGCTGAGTTAAATCAGACAACTGTCCTGGTGCATTAATCCAGATTAGAAATCATCTTCAGCTCTGCTCACCTCTATAATCCACAGTCTTGGAGAAGCACACTCCACTTTGCCTCAGTAAAGCCATCTTTTCCCCAGGATGGGCCATTTTCCATGACTATCACCTCAACCGGCTCAGCCACTTTTTAAGTTGAATGATTTGGTTTCTATGTAGCCAAAAGGGCTCAATTATCTTAAAACATTCATTGGTTTCTTATTAGGTATCTTCAATATTCACATACATGAGGGCAAAAGAATAGTTCTCTTAAGGTCATCATGAAGGTGGAACTCTTTTAAAATTACTCAGGGCTCAATATTTAACTTCTCAGCAGAGATAGGTGTCCTTCCTGTAAGAAGAAAATGCAATATTCAGTGAATGTTTATTGAGTCCAAGTCTTAGTTCTCTAGGAGAAAGAACAAATAAGGCTTAGGACATCACCTGAAGTCATGAGCAGGGAATAAACACTTATTTTAGTGACTGTGATGTGACATGATAAGGGACATACTTGTAGGTGTTGACCAATGTGCTGTTAAGAGCCCATTCAGGAATTATTTACTCTCCTGGGAGGAGAAATCCGTGGTGGAGGTGCAGGGAGGACATCATACAGAAAGTGGCAGCTGCATTTTGGTTGCAGATATTCTCCAGTGGTTGAAGGAGTCCTCTTTTGTTTCACATGGTAGGGGTGAGGGAGATTGAGTAGTGGGGAGAAAGTTCTACTCGTTCATTTCCATCTTCTGTGGAGCATTTCACTTCTGGGAATTAAAGTTGAAAGTTTAATTTGAGATCAATCTTGTGGTTCTCAACTGGCAATAATTTGAGATGCCCCAAATGACTTTTTACACTTTGGTTACACATAGTGATGATGCATCTGTAGCTATCGCAAATGGCTGAACCACTTGCCAAATTTTGAAAAGTAGGTCATCAATGCAAAGAGTGTGACGTTGAATGCACACACCGCTGGGAATTACAAATGCCATTTCAGTTCCAGATTCTTCATCCAAGACAATTTTCCAGAATCCTTTGCATAAATCAATAGTTAAGATTAGTTTTAAAGTTCCCCAGTGATCTAATGGTGCAACTTCTCTGGCTATTGACTAGGCTTAGGTATCTCTAATCTATACAGAGTCAAGATGTCCAGTTAATATGCTTAGACCGCTGTAGAAAAAAAAAAAAACACAGGAATTTTCAGAGAAGAGTTAATTACTGTTAATTACTTCTAGAAGTATTATTTCTTTCACTTTCTTTTTCCAAATAATTTTACCAAGTAATGTCTCATAAAGTCTATAAAGAATACGGGGCACCTGGGTGGCGCAGTCGGTTAAGCGTCCAACTTCAGCCAGGTCACGATCTCGCGGTCCGTGAGTTCGAGCCCCGCGTCAGGCTCTGGGCTGATGGCTCAGAGCCTGGAGCCTGTTTCGGATTCTGTGTCTCCCTCTCTCTCTGCCCCTCCCCCGTTCATGCTCTGTCTCTCTCTGTCCCCAAAATAAATAAACATTGAAAAAAAAATTAAAAAAAAAAAAAGAATTCATCTATGTGCTCTATCAGATCTTTTATCTGTAGCCTCTTGTGACAAAATAATTCTTCTGACTTTGCTGTGAATAATTTCTGTGAGTTCACTTAACACAGACATAACTCTCTCCCCATCTGACTGAGGAATGCCCTTAAACTCCTTTAATTACTCCAGGCCACATTCTTCTAGAATAGCACCAGCGTATCTGTAGCTCTTGTTTCCTTTAATAATTCTGGTCTGTCACAGTGGGTATATAACAACAACCACCTCTCATGGAGTGGCCCACACTCACAGTGTTTATTGCACACTGTTAATGTGATTCTTAGGACAACCTTGTGATGTGTATATCATTACTACTTTATACAAGTGGTGTTAAAACCACAGTGCAAGGGCAGTAAACAAAGGTTACTAAACTAGTGTATGGTAAACTTGGGATTTTAACCAGAGTCTTTGGTTTCCAAAGTCTATTTTAATAAGACTCACAAAATAATTATTTGGTTAGCTAAGTCCTTTCTTATTTATAGAAACTATGTTAAATTAAGTATATTAGTTAGAAGTATTTTGATTGCTAGGGAGAAAAAAACTCAATGCAAGGTAGCCTAGTAAAAAATGGGGATCCAATGGTTCTGTTTTCTTCAGGAGAGCCCAGTTGTGCATCTGAGTTCAGGCACACTGGAGCCAAGGACGCTTGCTCTCCCAGGTCTCTGCCCATCTCTTACCTTTTCGCTTTACACACCAGATAACAAATGCTGATAAAGGTACGGACACTGTTGCTGGGAATGTAAACTGGCACATCTACCGTGAGAAACAGTATGGAGGTTCCTCAAGAAATTAAAAGTAGGGGCACCTGGGTGGCTCAGTTGGTTAGGTGTCCAACTCTTGATTTCAGCTCAGGTCATGATCTCACCCTTCATGGGTTTGAGCCCCATGCCAGGCTCTGCGCTGACAGAGCAGAGCCTGCTTGGGATTTTCTCTCTCTCTTCCTTTCTGTGCCCCTCCCTCTCTCTCTCTCCCAAAATAAATAAATAAACTTAAAAGAAAAAGAAATTAGAAGTAGAACTATCATATGATCCAGCAATCCCATTCCTGGGTATATGTCCAAATGAAACAAAACCATCATCTTGAAGAGACTATCTGGATTCCAGTTTTCACTGCAGCATTATTCACAGCAGCCAAGGTATAAAAAGGACCTAAGTGTCTGTCGATCGATGAATGGATCGAGAAAATGTGGTATATGTATACAATGGAATATCATTGTATTCTTGAAAAACAGAAGGAAATCCTGTCTTGTGACAACATGGATGAAATCCCCTCCAGGAGGGCATTAAAGTGAAAAAAAAAAAAACAGAGAAATATATAGACCACATGGTATTTATATGTGGAACCTAAAAAAAAAAAAGTCAAACTCCTAGAAACACAGAGTAGGAAAGTGATTTCCAGGGACTGAGGAGTGGGGAAAATAGGTTAGTAAAAGGTTACAAACTTTCAGTTATGTGATGAATAGGTTCTGAGGATATAATGTATAACACAGTGACTGTGCGCTTGAAAATACTATATTGTGTAACTGAAATTTGCTAAGAGAACTTACATATTCTCATCAAGAAATTTTTTTAAGAAGTAAATTGTGAGTAAATGGATATGTTAAAAAAATGCAAAAAGTATTTTCTTTCAGACAAACTTCCTCCACTTGGTAGGAAACAAAGTCTCCAGCAGCATCCCTGCCTGGTTTGGGTCACATGCTGATCTTTGGACTCACCAGCTGTGGCTGAAAGAATGGGGTTTTATCACATGTAGCGCTCATTAAAACCTCCACATGTGTGGCGTCAGAGAGAGAAAAGTTTCCAAAAAGAAGAAAGTTAGCATTCCCAGAAGGAAGGTCTCCTGGTCCCTATACTGTGAGATTTCAGTGAGATTATTAAATGGAAAGGTCCAGTCTAGTTTTTAAAAAAAATTTTTTTTCAACGTTTCATTTATTTTTGGGACAGAGAGAGACAGAGCATGAACGGGGGAGGGGCAGAGAGAGAGGGAGACACAGAATCTGAAACAGGCTCCAGGCTCTGAGCCATCAGCCCAGAGCCTGACACGGGGCTCGAACTCACGGACCGCGAGATCGTGACCTGGCTGAAGTCGGACGCTTAACCGACTGCGCCACCCAGGCGCCCCGGTCCAGTCTAGTTTTATAAGAGGACATCCCCATGTAATTTTGACTTCCATTTTCATCACATGAGAAGTGCATTTATCATACCACTATTTAAATGAGAATTTCTGATTTTCTTAGGCCCCAACCATATTTCCTTATTCTACATGGCACCCAGCGTGATGTCTGGCACCCAGCAGATGTTCAAACACTGTTCTTGAAAGTATAAAAATGTTTCACCCATTTTTACCTTCCTCCTACTGCTTCAACTGCAAAATAAAGCATTCATCACTATCTCCCCTCTAAAACAATATGTTAAAGTGGTAAGAATTCTGTCATTTTCTTGCAGAGACATCTTTACATGTAAAAAGCAAACTTATCCTGTCATTGAAATGCTCATCCACGACCACCAAGCCTAGTTCTAACCCCAGCTCTGCAGTTTGCCAAATGACATCAGCCTGTCCGCACAGTGGGTGACAAGGTGTGTGTCACTGGAATAAAAGCGAGGGCAGGGGGTCTCGCAGAGAGAACTCTAATCCATCAGACAAAAGTAAATAACAGCAATTCAAATCTTTATGGGACACTCTTAGAAAATATACAGGGTGATCTAATTTGTAACTCTGGACTTAAAATTTTTTTCTTCATTTCTCTTGCTCTTAATTTAATAGTATTGATTAAATGTCTCTTATGTAGCAGACGTGCTTCTAGAGTGGACAACGTCCCAGTGCCCATACAACTCGTAAATGGCCCGTACCCCTAAGTCCCCATCACGCTTCTTGCACTCAAGCTCAGATTGACTGTCAAGTCAGGCAGATGGGGCTCTTGACTTCCATGGCCTCCCACTCCCTTTGAAAGTCTTTTTTTATCTCCTTTAATCCTGAGGTTTTTGTTTTATTTTATTTTAGTTTTACGTCTTTCTAAAAACAAGTGCCCTGATCTTTACATGCAAAACCTAGTGACTCTTAGGCAGCCCTTATCCTCCCAGGGAGCAGTGGGATATGGAATGGGGAGGGAGAAAGCCGCTCTGCAAAGAAGGGCTTTTCTTTAGTATATGGGGGCGTGCACGGGGGATGGTGGGGGCAGACTGCAAACACTATAATGCATGCGTTTAGTATCTTTTCTTTTAACTGCATGGCATTTTTTGTTTTAAAGTGTATTTTCCATGTTTCAGAGACTGAAGAAGGGGAAAGGAGCAGAGAAAAAAAAGGAGCGGAAAAAGATAATAGATAAAGGAATGAATGGCAGCTGAGGAATGGGAGGGAAAGAGGGTTTGTTTGTTTGTTTGCTTGTTTATCTATTTACTTTAAGGAGGGAGAGAGAGAGACAGAGAGAAAGAGCATAAGCCAGTCAGGGGCAGAGAGAGAGGGAGAGAGAGAATCCCAAGCAGGTTCTGTGCTGTCAGCTCAGGGCTCGATCCCACAATCCATGAGATCATGACCTGAGCTGAAATCAAGAGTCAGACGCTTAACTGACCAAGCCACCCAGGTCAGGCTCTCCAAGATGAGATTTCTAATTCTAGGCAACCTCTCTCTGCCCGGTGATTTGTCTCTCATCTCCCTGAGTGTTTTGTATGCTAGCCTTCCTCTCGCATAGGCCACAGTCATGAAGGCCCTAGGTTGTACTTTTTTCTCTTACCACTGTCTGGTACTGAAGGCTCAGGATTTAGTTTTGGAAAAGGTGTGTAGAGGGAGAAAAATGCAGAAAAATAGCTGAATGTATTTTTTCCAAGTTGGTCTGGAAACTAAGCAGTTCATACTTAGGGGCTAGAAGGGAGGGGAAGGAAGGGAAGTGTTTCCAGTAATTTAATTCCATGTACTTGAAATCTTACATTGAACATCGGAGAGCTCCTCAAGCAATTGTAGAATATCAGCCTACAGTTTTACATGAGATTTGATGTAAGCTCCCAAATAAGACTGCAGCTACTCTGGGCATTAGTCATTCTTGTTTTAATTAACTCTAATGCCCAGGCTCAGGAATCATAAGAATTAACCAGTAAAATTGCCTAAAATCATATTCCAGGCTTTGGGGTCACTGACAGTCTCCTTTAAAAAACATTTTTTTTTTTTACATTTATTCATTTTTGAGAGATGGAGGGAGACAGAGTGTGAGTGGGGGAGGGGCAGAGAGACAGGGAGACACAGAATCTGAAGCAGGCTCCAGGCTCTGAGCTGTCAGCACAGAGCCCAACACAGGGCTTGAACTCACAAACCGTGAGATCATGACCTGAGTTGAAGTCGGACGCCTAACCGACTGAGCCACCCAGGCACCCCGAATAGTCTCCTTTAATCTATCGGAACCTAACCTAGTAACTTCATTTTGCTTTTCCAACTAGGCATCTCTTCACCAAGTATTCCAGAAGAAAGATGCTTGACAGCTTTCAAATAGCCAATGTTCATGTATGTTGATGAAATCTACAGCCTTTATTTTTGGAAGTCCAAAGGCATTTCTTCCTATGTATAGCAAAAATACTTTTGAATTCTTTAAAAAAATTTTTTTTAATGTTTATTATTTTTGAGAGAAAGAGAGAGAAAGAGAGACAGCAAGCAAGCAAGGGAGGGGCAGAGAGAGAGAGGAGACAGAATCTGAAGCAGAATCCAGGCTCTGAGCTGTCAGCACAGAGCCCAACACAGGGCTTGAACTCACGAACAGTGAGATCATGACCTGAGCTGGAGTTGGACACTCAACGAACTGAGCCACCCAGGTGCCTCTTGAATTCTTAAATACAGTAAACTGTTTTTTTGAAAGAAATACCTGTTGTAGTGGTTTAAGGGTGTAAGCAGAACTGCCTTTGAGCTGGTGCTCAAGCAAAGTGAAGAGACCATGTGTATTTTCAAATAAACCTGGAAGAAGTCATGAAACCTTGGGAAGAGAGTACTAGTTCACTGCCTATAACTGAGGCTTGCAGAAGCTTATCACAGGGTTAGAAGAAACTGATGTACAACTTCCATGAGCACCAGAGGTTTCCTTTTGTTGGAAAACTTTTGCAGTTTTGGAGGTTTTATTATAATTTAAAGACCTGAGTTGTAATTTAGTTAACAGGCATCTAAATCTGGCACTAGAAGCAGTTGAGAAGGTTTTATATTGTACCTGCCCAGTACCTCATCCATAGATGTTCCGCATGCCTTCTAATTTTTGACAGTTGCCTCACCCAAACTGAGAAACTTAAGTTTCCTACTAAATAAGACTGGCATCGTTCAGTATATTGGCGGCATCTTAAAATCCACTCATTTTTAAGAACATGTGAATTTGAAAAAGAGCATAAATGCAAACTGTTGGATTAGGAAAGTTCCCCACAGAGTGTCTGGGTGTGTTTTATCTATAGCATCTGGCAGATACATAGCTGTCACTCAAAAAAAAAAAAAAAAGATAGCTAATGTTCAAGTTAATCTGAAATATCTACTTGAAATCTGATGTATTTTTTCCAAGTTGGTCTGGAAACTGAGCGGTTCATACTTAGGGGATAGAAGGGAGGGGCAGGAAGGGAAGTGTTTCCAGTAATTTAATTCCATGTACTTGAAATCTTACATTGAACATTGGAGAGCTCCTCAAGCAATGTGGAATATCAGCCTACAGGTTTACGTGAGATTTGATGTAAGTTCCCAAATAAGACTGCAGCTACCCTGGGCATTAAATAGTCATTCTTGTTTTAATTAACTCTAATACCCAGGCCCAGATTCATCTGTTTCGGACCATGAATAACCAAATACTGATGATCACCATTGCTGATTGAAGCTATTGTCTTAATCCTTTTGTGCTGCTATTATAAAATTGCAGACACTGAGTGCCTTATAAACAATCGAAATTTATTTCTCATAGTTCTGGAGGTTGGGGAATCCAAGATCAAGGTGCCAGCAGATTCAGTGTCTGGCAAAGGTCTGCTTTCTGGTTCATAGGCTGCACCTTCTCACTATGCCATCACTGTCAGAAGGGGCTAGGGAGCTCTCTTGCACCTCTTTTTTTTTTTTTTTTTCAACGTTTTTATTTATTTTTGGGACAGAGAGAGACAGAGCATGAACAGGGGAGGGGCAGAGAGAGAGGGAGACACAGAATCGGAAACAGGCTCCAGGCTCCGAGCCATCAGCCCAGAGCCTGACGCGGGGCTCGAACTCACAGACCGCGAGATCGTGACCTGGCTGAAGTCGGACGCTTAACCGACTGCGCCACCCAGGCGCCCCTCTTGCACCTCTTTTGTAAGGGCAGTAATTGCCTCCCAAAGGCCCCACCTTCTAAGAGCATCATATTGATCATTAGGTTTTTAACATAAAAATTTTGGCGAGATACAAACATTTAGATCATAGCAGCGCTGGATCAGAAGTCAATAGGATTTAGGGGGTTGAGGCAGGGTATTTTTTTGGAGGTTGTGTCTGGAGTTTGTAAAAATCTTTCCTGGGACTAAAGCAGAGCTAAAATTCACTTCCTTGGTATGTGAAATCTACCCTTAGTTTTATAGACAGGGCTTTGAAGAGGACTAATTCTAATAGACACCGTTGGTTGCCCACCCTGAATCCTTTCCATCAGAACCTTGATTATGTTTAGGTATATCATGTGTTTCAGGAGAAGCTGACCCCAAATCCAGTTCTAGGGATGAGCTTGATTTCAGTAAATATCAATCACTCTCTTTGGTAATATTGGGTTCAGTGATGGACATGTGACTCAGTCCTAGCCAGCAAAATTAGAGGCAAAGTCTGCTGGGTGAGGGAGAGGGGTTCTGAGGAGCATTCTTGAGAGAGAATTATAAGAAGGTACATTACTGTATTCCTCTGAATGTTGTATCTGAATGTGATGCCTGGAACAGCTGCAGCCATTTTGCTACCAGCCTGAGGGTAATGCTGATATTGAGAAAGGTGTAGCAGAGTTGGACAGAACCCTGGTCTTTGATGACAATAGCAAGCCACTGAATCAATTAACTACCTCTAGATTTTCTCCTTTGTGAGATAATAAATCTTCCTATTGTTAAACTATTGGGTTCCTTTTGCTGCCAGCCAAATGGACCATAACTGATAAAATTATCTAAGTGGATTTGGAGCATTGGTTGATTCCACTGCTGAAAGAGCTTTTCTTGTGCCAGAACTTAAAATAATGTGAGTTTTAACTATTTTTATCAAAAATGAAACTGTACGAGATGGCTTAGTTGAGTTATGCCATTTTGAGCAAGAACAAAGTTAGTCTGTGTGATCTGAAGCAATCTAACAAACTTCAATGTCACTTATTAAATTGGGCTAAAAGCAGCTCTGTTTCTCAGGAGTGCTTTCAGAAAAACTCGTGTAGTTTTAAAGTGCTTTTAGAAGAAAGGTATGTCATGGATTCAAATAATTGTAACCTTCTCTGGCATGTATTTATATCCACATAGGAAAAAGCCTTCTAACATTTCCTTTTGAGTCTATAGGGTAATCATGCTGCCATGCTGTTGTAATTTCAATGGTAGTAAAGAAAAAATATTTAAGGATATCACAGAGAACATTTTAAAGTTGTAGTTCCCAGACCCAGATCCATTCCCATTATACCTGGACCAAATACCCACACATATGTAACACATTAAGCATAGAGAATTTCAGGGCTAGATTTCTGATGCACTAATTGAATGTTTGCTCTGTGATATGATGCAAACATCCATAGAATGTTTTTGAAGTAGATTTGAAGAAGTAAAGTAAAATTCAGGTGTTTTAAGAGGAGAAACATACCATGCTGTGGATAGAAGGACTCATCTTGAAGCATGCTAAATTTTCATCAGCAAGAGAATGAATGACTGTATTGGAATATTAAATAGCACTGAAAACTACATTCACGTAAGTAGAGCATACATACATAAAAATGAACCAGAAGAATATATGCAATATAATCGTATTAATATGAAGTATGGAACCATATAAAATGAGACTATTTTTTAGGGGTACATACATTTATATAGAAAGTATTAAAAAAAAACCTCACGGTGATGATAGTCACCACAGTTAGGATAATTGTTACCTTTGCATGTTAGGAAGGGAAATGTGACTGGAGGGAGAAGCATATGGTACTTTAAATTTAAATTATATTGGAAATAGCTTATTTCTTAAGTTGAATAATGAATAAATGAGTCTTCACTTTATTACTTTTGTGGCTTTTTTGTCTGAAATTTTATAATACATTAAAAATGAAACAAAATAAAAATCTCAATTTTCTTCCCGAAGGGAGCGCTGACAATTTCCCCAGACCTGTGAGGACTAAAGACTCACTGTTAACCTAGAAGATGCTTGAATGGGCGCATTCATTATCATCTTTTCTAACTACACAGGAGCAGAAGCTCTTTAATATTTATATAAGAGAGCTAGACAAATATGTGAGTCTAATCAGGTTATCTGGCTGGCTAATTATAATTTATTATTTTTCTTTTCATTCATGTCTAAGGTACTAGAAATCTACAGGTCTAATGTACTAGACAGTACTCTAGTGGACAGGTTGAACTATTTGGTTACTCTTCCCCTTGCAAAGAAATGAAAATCATCTTTATATTCTGCTATGTTTGGTTTGTTGTCCCACTGCATCTTATAGTAACTTCTCTTTTAAACTGCACACCACATACCTCTCCTTCATGGCAGGTATCTTTATATTTACTTGTGTGGTTATTTTACCAATGTCTGCCTTCTAGGCAGGACTGCAAGCTCCAAAGTGTCAGAGACTATCAATTTTATTCTCTTCTATTCCAAGACCTTAGTGAAGTTTCTGGCAGTGAATTAAGTGTTCAGTATATATTAGCTGAATGGATTGAATAGGATCTGATCACATCACTTTTTCATTCTGCTCATCATAGCCTACTGATATCAGACCTTCTCAAATCTTCCCCAGTGACATGAGGGAATAGATTACCATCTTTCTACCAAATCCTTCTGCTTTATTTTTTAATTCTTATCACTACTTATGACTATTTTGTTTTCACTTTCCCCAAACTAAAGCCTGACTTGGGTATAAAAAGAGGTGATATCAGGTAACATGAGGAAGGAAATAGGAGTGAGCCAGCAAAGAGGATGTGTTCACGAAGGAGAAGGTAGCAAATCCAGTTCATCCCCCCAGGTGACTTGCTAGAACATGATGGCAAGAATTGAGGGCATACTGGAAATTAAGTAATTCAAATCAGATCTCCATTACTGTCTCCCTGCTCATGTAGGTTCTGGGGACATAGTAGTGGAGATCTGAACTATGGAGTCAGTACCCAGACATGATTCAGAAATACCTAGGATTTTTATTTTATTTTTATTTATTTTTTTAAATAATTTTTTTAATGTTTATTTATTTTTGAGACAGAGAGAGACAGAGCATGAACGGGGGAGGGTCAGAGAGAGGGAGACACAGAATCCGAAACAGGCTCCAGGCTCTGAGCTGTCAGCACAGAGCCCGACACAGGGCTCGAACTCACAGACCGCAAGATCATGACCTGAGCTGAAGTTGGCCGCTTAACCGACCGAGCCACCCAGGCGCCCCTAGGATTTTGTTTTTTAATGTTTGCTTATTTTTGAGAGAGAGACAGAGAAACAGAGAGAGTGGTGGTGGTGAGATTATCTTTAGAGGCTTCAGGAACTTTTCCTGAAGTGCAGGCTGGAATACAATGGAGCAGTGTTAGAGGGGAGTGAGGATAAATATTAGTAGGCCAACAATGTCTTCTCCCCAGACCACTTGCAAACTGCATTTATAAAATGGGGATAATAACTGTACCATCTTCAGATGCCTGGGTGGCTCAGTAGGTTAAACATCTGACTGGCTCAGGTCATGATATCAGAGTTCGTGAATTCGAGTCCTGCAACTGTTATGCTCAAGCCCTGTTTCGGGTGAGCAAGAGCCCCACTTAGAGTCTGCTCCTTATAGGATTCCCTCCCTTTCTCTCTCTGCCCCTTGCTCACTTGCGGTCCTCCCTCCCCCCCCACACACCCCCCCCCCCCCCCCGTCTCTGTCTCTCTCTCCTCCTTCTCTTCTCGAAGAGGGAGGGGGAGAGGGAGAAGGAGAAGAATTATTGTACCATCATCATAGGATTGTTGTGTGCCTTAAATGAAATAATACTCTGCCTGACACTTAGCAAAGTAGTAACAAGTGTTAGTTATTATTGTTTTTAGATGGTATCTAGAAATCCTAGCCCCTTGTCCAGTCCTTTGGCATATAGCTGGTACTGAAATATTTTATCTCATGTTATAATCGAGCACTTTTAATAGCAAGGAACAGGGAGAGTCACTCACCACTTCTTAAGAAAAAAAAAAAAGGATTTAAAGGACACAAATTGAAAAGTGATGCCTCTCTTTCCACGTGCATTTCTGCTTTAACAATACTAATTCTCTTTAAGGCACTGCAAATGCTTCTTATTGAATAAAGAGAAGAACACAAACAAGAAAGGCGCAGGGAATAAAGTACATCAATATATTGGGGATATAACATCCTTGCTACAAATGTCCTTAACATAAGTAACTGAAGAGGAATCTAGTTACTTTGGTTATGATTTTAAGCTATGTCATACATTACTAACTTCCCTTAGATATCTACCCTGGTCCAGTCAGCTAAAGATTGAATCACACAGTCCACATACCTCTGTGTTCTGTGCGATTACAGGTGGGGCAGTAGGCAACACAGTTATTCTGAGGCTTTTCCAGGCCATCAAATTCTCATTGTGATCACTGTTCCCTCAACTCTTCTTGGGGATGCTGTTTGTGGTCTACCCTCCAGCCATTCCCCCACCCATACCACCACTGCTTCTTCCCTCTTGAGGGAACATATTTTCCCCAATATATAAACTGGAAATGCTGAGCCTTCCCAGCCCACAGTACAGCTAAGTCAGGGACATATGACCCTCAGGTGACCAATGGCACTTGAGCTCTGCACCTGAGAGGTAGACGAGGTTTTCCTTCCTAATACAAAAAAGAAATGTCCCCCCCCATCCCCGCCACCGCTGCCCTGTCTCTCTTTCCCTCTCCCTCTTTGACCAGAACTAATTGTATTGCAATATAATGCCTAATGCCTACAACTGCTGGTTCTCAAAGAGTGAATGCTGATGATGTGCTAAAATCTGAGCAAAAAATATGGAAAATACTGGTCCTAGATTCTGTTGAGCCACGGTACCAACTCTGGAACTACCTTGACTCTGTTTTTGTTTCTGTTTTTGTTTTTTTTTTCCCTGCGTTTCTTGTTACATGATTAATTAAATGTCCTTATTTATTTTAGACACTTAAGAGTCTGCCATTTTGTTCCTTTCAGCCAACTCCCTTTCCTGTTCTTACAATCTACACACCTCATTCTGTCTTCATTTTACACATTCATTTTTTTGTATGTTTATTTGTTTATTTTGAGAGAGAGAGCATAAGTGGGACAGGAGCAGAGAGAGAGGGAGAGAGAACCCCAAGCAGTTTCCACTCTGTCAGTGCAGAGCCTGATGTAGGGCTCAATGTCACAAACTGTGAGACCATGACCTGAGCCGAAACCAAGAGTTGGGCACTTAACTGACTGAGTCACCCAACCACCACCTCTCTGTTCCTTCCCCATTCCCTATTATGTGCTTCAGGCTGATGTTCTGTCTGCTACTCCACAGTCAGTTGCTTGGTGTTGAACTTCTGTTGTTGCCACTGGTTGTGCACAGCCCTTGGTTCACAGTTCCATCAGTATTAACTGAGCACTGATGATGTTCTGGGCACCATATTAGGGACTGGAGATGTTTATGAGATAGGTCCTATCTTTGAGAAGATGACTATGTATTGGGAGAGACTCATATGGATAAATACCTCAAATAATGTGACAAATAAATGATAAAGTTGGGTCATTATATAAAGTTGGGTCTGACATTATAGGGTCTGAAGACCTGAATGGTATTTATCTGGCTTTCTTTATCTTTAATCCTTGTTTAGGGAGTGGGAGTCAGAAAATGGGGACCTACAGGGTCATACCAACATCAGCTAGTCCCACTCTGCTATTTGGACACTTTTATTCATGTCTAGAGGAATCCTCATTTTGCTATTTACAATAGCTGTTGAAACCCCTTTCCATTCTTTGAGCCTTAATCACATTACTCTCACAAGCCACATCATTGCCCTTCATCTAAACAAATAAACTTGACTATAATTTTTCTGAGCCTTTAGGGCTTGCTACCCTCACCCCCCTTCCTTAGGCACTCCTTTCATTCACTCTTGCCTTTGAGAAACTGTCCTTTTATCCCACCAGTGCTAGCTAAGCCCTCCTCTTTCCTCTCCGCCATTTATTCAACAATTACTAGGTGTCTACTCAGTTGGTATTTATTTACAACATCTAATTGATGTTTATTTACAACATCTAGCCTTGGTCTGACATATAGTAAGTGTTCGGAAAATGCAATTTTTTTCTTTTGCCTTGATCCTCTTCCTCTCCCATGCTTTGGCTCAGTCTCTTCCTTTCTACCAGCTCCTTCTTCATCTCCTAAAGCACACTCTGATCTCCTTTTCCTCACTAAAACTCTTCCTTGACCTTCTTGCTTTCTGAAGTCATATTCAAATCCTCCTTTACCCTTGAACTATGCCTACCAACTCCTCTCTCTCCATTCCCTCCACCTACACCTTTGTTCATGCTCTCATCACACCTTGCTTGAACCACTGACTGGCATCTCTGGGTCTTCTCACCTTTAGTCTTCCCTGTTCAGATCCATCCCCTGCATAAAGCATCACTTTGATTTGTTATCTTCTGGTCAGAAGTCTTCAGGGGATTGCTTTCTTCTAACAATAAAATTTGTCCTCTGAGACCCACTTTCAAAGTCTTCCCCAACATGGTCCTAAACTGTCTTCCCAAATGTGCCTCACTTTTCCTACACTTAAGTACTGCTCCCCGGAAATATGTATGTCCTCCTTTTCCACTTCTCTGCATCTGTTAACTTTGTCCACCCATTCTAGTCATTCATCTGTTCCTATTCCCAATTGTTAAAAAATCCTGGTTCATTGCTTTCTGATGTTAATGTCTGGGCTAAGAGTTTCAAATAGTAGGATAAGTCAGGTATCCTGACAGGGCAGTGTAGATATTTTAATCTTGAAAAAAGTTCAGTGCCCCTCCTATCTAATGGCTTACATGTCCATGCAAAGAGTGACCCAGTTTTCTAAAACAGTGGGGAGCTAATGGTGTTAGAGGGAGGGTTGAGAATGATGAGTTAGAGTTGGGCATTTAATTTAATGAACTCTAGAATTACATGTCTTCACAATTAATGTTATTTGAAGTTACATTGAATTCTAAACTTAATTTAGAACCACACAATTCCATGGAGTGGTCCACATTAAATCTCATCCATGCTGTTTTTACTGGACTATAGCTGCTCAGTTAGATCTGCTCCCGGAGTCCTTGGAAAGGTGTATCCATTATATAAGCACTTATAAGTCATTCATTGAATGTTTATGGTTACATAATGGAGGGCTTGATAGTAGGCCGTGTGGTTAAGTGAGGAAACTAATTTTACTTAGGTAGCTTATTGGGAGCTGGGTTCCTTTATTTTATAGTACATACCAAATTTGGCATATAAGGGAGTTAGTAAGTTTGAAAGTTTTAAGGCTGAACATTTAAAATTCTTTTCTTATAAAAATAATACATGCTCATCTTAGGAACTTGGAAAATACAGGGGTGCCTGGGTGGCTCAGTCGGTTAAGTGTCCAACTCCTGATCTTGGCTCAGGTCATGATCTCACAGTTCGTGAGTTCCAGCCCTGCATGGTGCTGACAGTATGAAGCCTCCTTGGGATTCTCTCTCTCCCTCTCTCTGCCCCTCCCCTGCACTCTCTCTCTCTCTCAAAATAAATAAATAAACCTGAAAAAAAGAATTTAGAAAATACAGAGAATACTAAATAAAGGTTGAAATTATCATGAATACCCCTAACACTTAGATCTTACAGAACATCTTTGTGTATGTATCTGAAGGGTGCTTAAACATATTTTAAGCTGTTGAAGATGTTTGTTATAAATTGTTTTATGAATGTTTATAAATTATATAATATGTGTATATTTAAGATACTAGATATATATATATCTATATATTTTATAAATATTTTAAAGTATATGTATCTTTAAGATGTATTTGTATGTATATGTATATAAGTCTCCTAAACTATATTAAAACAGTTTGACTTTTATTTATATTTGATTGGGTTAGCCAGACTTAACCTTTTCTTATTACACATTTTATTAGATTTATATATATATTGTATTGTTTTTCAAAAAGAAATTAATTTGAAATATGTATTATATTCCATAGTTTAAATCTAAATGATCAAGTTACACCTTTTATGCAAAAGTATTAAACTTAAGGAAAGTGAAATTCCTTACAGTGGGGTTTCTGTTAGGTTTATAGAACTTTTTTTTACTTAGAATACTTACCTGTTGAAATTATTAGTCCTCTGGTTTTGCCTTGCATTGTTTGATGTTGACTTGGAGCAAAGCTTGCTTGGGGCCGTCCTAAACCCACACTGAAATCATTTCCTTGTCTGGCGATTTTATGCCATAAAAGTTCTGTGAACTTGTATCACATTTGCTCCCTGGTGCAATGTTACCATGCTATCTGGGGAGCTCCTGTAAACATACATTTATGAGCATAAGGATGGTAAATTGATTGTGGAGAATTCCCTTTATACATATAGAGGAAATACTTTTCAACAATATATACCTCCTCAGTCTAACACCGCCAAGAATGTAAAACTCCAAATCCCTAGTCTGTATAAATGTGTAATTATCTGTGAAACTAGATTTTTTTTTTTTTTTGAGTCAAAGCACAGATTTTGGTCCCCATCACCTGAATGTAATTAGCTGGGATTACAGGGTGCATCTGGCCATCCTTTTTAGAAATCATTCTCTGTTATGCACAACAAATAAGGTTTCTGAGCCTGGAAAAAATCCCCTACTAACCTTGGTGTAATAGCAGTAGCTCTCGTAGCAGCTCCGCTTTGATTAAAAATTAATAGTGATGTGGGCACTGGGAATTAATTATGAGCTGTGAAATCTATGTCTGATACATTTAAGAAAAAATGAAAGCTATGACTGCTCGTAAGTAGACTATTTTCAATGTATTTTGGGAGTGTTGCCTTTATATTAAAAAAAGGCTTAATTGATTTCAGTAGTTTTTTTTTTTTGCTCTTTTCATTAAAGAACAAACAATGCTAACCGCATGTTTTGCTCTTGCATAATTAAAAAAAAAACTCAAATAGTATTTTCTTCCAAATAATTTTTTTCTAATAAACTGATAATGCATTCTTAATTTTGCTGGCAATTTGAGTACAACAGTGTTTATACTTATTGAAGGCTTAGAACAATGACAGTGAAATAAGAAGAGATTTGTTATTTGCTACTCTGTTACTTGTTTAATATTTGCTTCAGTTAATTATTTGAATTACATGAAATATGTTTTGCATGAAATATTTCAGTGTGAAGGAACAGATGCTTGGGAAGATATTAAACGATCCTTTTGCCTTGGAAATTTTTTTCTCCCATTTTTCATGATTTGGTCTTTGGTGCTTTTCCAAGGTATTCTGGATACTTAATGAGGTTTGGGAAGGATGAGATGACAGGCTTATAGGAGGTGATAATTTTTACAAATGTTGCCTTCAGGATTTGCCTTCAAGATTTCACTACCCTATGTTTTAAAAGCAAAAGCTCAGTCTAAGGTATTTATGTCCTCAACTATCTTGGGGTACAGTTTTTGCCCCATCCCTTCTTCTCTTTCTCCTGCCTGCCACTGCCTGCCTTCCTCCATTCCTCTCTCATTTCTCCCTTCTCCCTTCCTTCCCTCTCCCTGCCTTCCTCCCTCCTTTCTTTTTTTTCTCCCTTTTTCCTTCCCCCTGTCTGTTCTTCTTTCTTCTCCTTTATTTATTCATTCAGTCGTTTATTCATCCCTCATTATTGATTACTTTCTTTTCTTTGAGAGAGAAAGAGAGACAGAGAACAAGCAAGGGAGGGGCAGAGGGAGAGAGAGAATGTTAGGCAAGCTCCATGCCCCATGAGGAGCCCTGTGCAGAACCCACCTTGAGATCATGACCTAAGCCTAAATCAAGAGTCAGCCTCCCCAGGTGCTCCATTTGATTGATTACTTTCTAAATGCTCACCACACTTGGTTCTCTGTGGGAGGTGATTAAGTTAAAGACAAAGCCCCAACTGAGCCCTTATTCAATTCTCCTGACAACTCTGGAGGTTAGGGTTATTCTTATTATTTCCATTAAAAAAATTTAAGGCTTAGGAACACTAAGTCCTTGCTTGCCTAAGGTCACTGAGGTAGTAAATGATAGGTCAGAATCTTTTTCTGTCTTTGCCTCCCTTGGAGCAGACCTTGTTCCTGTGTGTCAGAGATGGCTCCAAACCCAGATCTGTCAGTTTCCAGGACGTGAGCTTATTATGCCACAGTATTCTCAATTCACAGACAAAGATAGAAAAATGAGAGGAAGAGGAAGTATTGACTGACTTAAATAGAATCAAAGTTTAGATGAATCCATGGATGATACAACCTTAGGAAAACCTATGCTAGAATAAGTACCATTTATTGAGTGCTGTTAGGTCCAGGAAATTTCTACATGTGTTATCTTCAGTTCAAACAGCAGTCCTGCTGCCCCATTTACAAATGGAAAACTGTGGTGTAGTTTAGAAAGGATATCTTCCTGAAGATCACAACCTTGTAAGAGAGTAGAGATTTGAATCCAGGCCTGTTTGATTTAGGGTCTCCACTGTACCACCTCATCTTTGGAGGATGAAGTTGGAGACGGCAACTTGGCATCAGAGAGGGATCCACTAGGCACGCTCGTGCACACTCTTTCTGAGTGCTTCCCCTGTGCCGGGCACGGTGCCAAGCACGTGAGCTACAGTGACCACGAACAGGTGCTTCCCTCATAAATACCTGCTTTCTGGGGCCCCTGGGTGGCTCAGTCATTTGAGTGTCCGACTTCAGCTCAGGTCATGATCTCGAGATTCATGAGTTCGAGCCCCACGTCGGACTTGCTGCTGTCAGCTGGTCAGCTCCACTTTGGATCCTCTAGCCCCCTCTCTCTGCCCTTCCCCCACTTGCACTCTCTCGGGAATAAATAAAAACATACATACCTACTCTCTAGTCCTTCTAATACTGAAGCCAAAGCTGTTTTTGCTCACTGCCTTTGAGAACATTTCTCATATACTTATCTGTTTTGACTAAAAATGGTGCACAATAGGGCTGTGTATCTGAAAATATATGTTAGGAGATAAGCTTTCTGTTTTTATTAAGTATTTTTTGTGAAGAGAAGAAAGAATCAAAGTTCAGTGTTTATGTGGGGCACCTGGGTGGTTCAGTCTGTTAAGCGTCCATCTTTGGCTCAGGTCATGATCCCACAGTTTGTGAGTTTGAGCCCCGCGTTGGGCTCTGTGCTGACAGCTCAGAGCCTGGAGCTCAGAGCCTGGAGCCTGCTTTGGATTCTGTGTCTCCTTCTCTCTCTCCCCCTCCCCCACTTGTGCTCTGTCTCTCTCTGTCTCTCAAAAATAAATAAATGTAAAAAATATATATTTTTTAAAAAAATTTCAGTGTTTATGTAACACTGGCCACACTACTCATCACATTAACCCTGGGAAGAAAGTCTGCTTTGGTATGGAGTTTTCAGTTTTAAGTGTTTAGAACCCTCTATTTTAAAAAACTTTTTGAAGTTGTATGATTACATTTTATTCACAAAGGTAAAACAGTAGAGGACGAGACCTAAAGAAATAATAAAAAAGACAAGAGCCCACATTTACTGAGTGTTCACTGTATACTAAGCACTGTACCACGTGCTTACATACATAATTTAATGTAGTCCTCACAGCAGCTCTAGAAGGAGATAACCTTATAGTCCTCATTCCACAGAGGAGGAGACTGAGGAACAGAGAAGTCAGGTAATACCCTCCAAGGTCACACAGCAGAATGGGGATTTGAACCTAGGCGGTTGATGATCCTGGTTGATTAAAGTCACCTAACAGTTGCTCATCTGCCCCTTTATTTTGCACAGTAGAGCACTCATTTTGCTTAATTCAACACTTTTTCACCAAGCTCCCTAACATGTCATAATCATTCATTGTCACTGAACATTTATTTAGCACCAGCCACATGGCACATCTCATACTAGGTGGCTAACACACAGTGTTTGGCAAAAGCTAAGGTAATGTTTATCTTCTAAGGTTTTTTATTTGGGTCCTCTCCATGTATCTCCTCATAATCTTTCTGCAGAAAGCGACAAGCTCTCTGCAGAATACCAATGAGTTATTTCTTTCTCTTCTTTTGTGTAAGACATAATTCAGATTAGGGAAAGGGCCAATTTTAAAAACCTAAGTTTAGGTGAGGTAACTCGAACATGTGGGATTCATTCGGGTTCTAGTTTTTACAGCTTTTTTCTAAAATCCATGAGAACTCGAGTGTGTCTTGCATTAAAGAATTTTTTTTTTTCTGGCTTGTAAGACAATCTAAGGTTGAGGTAAGAACTGAGGTCACGGGAAGCAAAGATCCATGCAAATGCAGTGCAAGGCATCAGCTATTTGGTTATGGGCAATCAGTTTGTGGTTAACTGAGGACGACTGCAGCGCCCCAGTCCCACCTGGGCAGCAGGGAGCTGGGTCTACCCTGAGCTGCCTGTTTTCAGGCGGCTTCTCACAGCTTTGATGTGCTATATCTGCATGTCATTTCCCAGCTCTGATCTCCAGCTTCATTTTCAGCCACGGCCTTGGCACCCCACTGATTCTCACTTCCATCCCAAGGCCAGCCGGAGGCGGACTGTTTAAAAAAAAAATAAGTCTGTCTTGCTTCCCTGCAGATGGAATGCTTTACATGAGAAATAATCCAGCTGAGTTAGCTCCACAGTGTGAATAAGAATGAACTGGCTTTTGGTTTAGGAGGGATTCAGGTCTGGAATGCACTATGCTTTCGGAAGAGGTTAATGGTGGGAGTTTGTGAATTCTCCCTTGACTCTAGAGTCAGACCCAAGTTCAAGTCCGGATGTTGGTACTCACTAGCCACCTTTTTGAATCTTCGTTTCCTCCTCCCTGAACTCAAAAGTTGGTGCAAGAACTAACAGGGATAACGCATGCACAGTGCTTACCATATTGCCTGATACACGCTGAGTGTTTCGTTAATGTTATTTATTGCTTTTGTGTATTTTGGTCTTTATTCATGGAGAAGGAAAAAGCATACTACTTTTGTTTTTAAATCTTCCCTGGATGCATGGTCACCAGTGTCCTACAAAACAGCTATTAGTATAAACCCCTTCATATCAACCCCATTTCCATTGCAGGTAGGTGATCGTACTTTGCCATATAAGCATGTCAGAATTTGAGAGGCCCTGCAGCTAGTGGATGACTTTCTTGGGGAAGCCTTCACTGACCATCTTATTGAAAATGTCAGCAATCCGTCTTGCCCATTTTCTATATCCTTACTCACTTTTGACTGCCTGGTCTATCCAGTTCTGAGAGAAGTGTCTTGTAAAAAATTATACTGCGATGGTGAATTTGTAATTCTGTAATTTTGCCTGTTTTTACCTTAAATGTTTTGTGGTTACATTGTTAGAAGTGTGGAAATTTATACTTATTTTACTCTCTTGGTATATACTTTGCTTCTTATCATTATGAACAGTCCTGTTAGAAGTAATTTCTTTTTCTAAAATTATTTTTTTTTTATAGGCTGTTGCCTTTTTTTTTTTTTGAATTTTTGAACGTTTATTTATTTTTGGGACAGAGAGAGACAGAGCATGAACGGGGGAGGGGCAGAGAGAGAGGGAGACACAGAATCGGAAACAGGCTCCAGGCTCCGAGCCATCAGCCCAGAGCCCGACGCGGGGCTCGAACTCACGGACCGTGAGATCGTGACCTGGCTGAAGTCGGACGCTCAACCAACTGCGCCACCCAGGCGCCCCTCTAAAATTAATTTGAAAGCATCAGCCTTCTGTAGAATGGAATATTACTCAGCAGTAAAAAGAAATGAATTAGAGATACACATGTCATGCATGAATCTCAAAAGTATTAAGATGAGTGAAAGTAGCCAGACAGAAAGATTGCATGCAGTATAATTCCATTAAAAAAATTCTACAAAAAAGTAAATCTAATTTACAGTGATAGAAAGCAGATCGGTGGTTGCTAGGAGACAGGGTTGGGTAGAGGAATTGACTGGGAAGGGGGACAGGGAAACCTTTCATGGTTATGGAAATGTTCTGTACTTTGATCATGGTAATAGTCAAAACTCATTAAACTATACTCTTAAAATGGATGTACTTTATTGTACATAAAATATGTTTCAGTAAAGTTGAATCACACAAAAAAATCAGATGTGATGATTTCTGTCTAATCACAGAAACTCACAGAAAACTCACAGTGAGTTCCCCCCCTCTTTTTGAAGGACAGTTTAATACTACATAGATTTCTAGGTTGATAGTTACTTTCCCTAACACTTTAAATATATATTATTCTATTATCTACCTATTTTTGCTGAGTAGAATTCAGTCAATCCAATTGCTAATATGTCTTGTTTTCCTACTCCATTAGATCTGAAGAAAGCTTTACTTTTTTTTTTTGAGTGTTGAACATTTTCACTAAAGTGTGTCTAGTTGCAGATTTGCTTTTTATTCATCTTGTTGAGATTTGGTGTGATCCATAAATCTAGTGACTTATTTCTTTATTCATTTCTCAGCCATTATCTCTTTTGATATTGGTTCTTCTTCATTCTCTCCATTCTTCCTCCTGAAATTCCTACTAGATATATGTTAGACTTTTCCATTTTAATTTTCTAATTTCCTAATATCTCTTTTGTATTTCATGTTTTGAATTCTTACATCTCCGTGCTACACTCGTGCTGGAATAATTTCTTTAGGACTACCTTCCATTTCATTAGTTCTCTTTCACCTGTTAAGTTCTCTTACTTCAATGGATATATTTTTCATGGCTAAAATTTCAATGTAATACTTTTCACACATGCCCATTTGTTTCTTATACCATCCAGTTCTTGCCTTATGTCTTCTATTTATACCTGTAGTTGTTTGCACATTTTAAAGGTGTTTATTTCTAAATCTCTTTCATTTTCTTCCACTATTCCAGGTCATAGTGTGCTAATTCCAATCTCTGCTGTGTCTACATTCTGTTTCTCTATGTAGTTTGTAATTTTTTATCACAAATTTATTTTCAGTTTGTTTTCCGTGTGAGTCCCATGAGACCCGAGTTATGGGGGGGGCGGGTAGTTTTGAGTTTACTCTGCAAGATCCCTAGAAGTTTCATTGGCCTTCCCCTAATTTTTATATTAAATTTCCATGGTAGGTAGTGTTTCCAGAGAAGCCCATAACAATATCTCCTCTCCCACAAGCTCGTTTGCAGTGTGATCTTGCTACTTCCCATCAAGACGTGGAGTTTATTTTCCCTTCCCCTGATTGTGGGCTGCCCTTTGACAGGCTTTGAACAGTTTAATGTGGTAGAAGTGACACTGTATAACTCCCAAGACTTGGTCTTAAGAGATTTCCAACTTTCACCTTTACCATTTGGAATGCTCCCTCTTGGAGGCTCATCATCATGTTAAAATGCCAACAACGTTAAGACCACCCTGCTGTCTACATAGAGAGGGGAAGGCCAAGTTAGGAAGCACCAGAACAAACATATGAGTGAAGACTTCTTGGACCTTCAGCTTCACTCAGCCCAGTTGAGCCACTACCTGAATGCAGAGGAGCAAATAAGCCCAGCCTTACATGGAGCAAAGGCTTGACCTGAATCCCTGACTGACAGATCACAAGCAGACGATGTGAGGGACACCTGGGCGGCTCATTCGGTCTAGCATCTGACTTTGGCTCAGGTTATGATCTTGTGGTTCGTGAGTTCAAGCCCCACATCGGCTCATTGCTGTCAGTGCAGAGCCTGCTTCAGATCCTGTGTCCCCCTCTATCTGTCCTTCCCCCACTTGTGCTCTCTCAAAAATAAATAAACATTAAAAAAATTATCTAAATCTACCACACAGTCTTGGGATTCTGATTCTTACAGTTGGCCCTTTTCCACTCATGATGTAGGTAGATGGCAGCTGTCTTATCACTACCTAATGGGTACAGCCTTTCCAGTTCACCTTTCACTACAGTCCTTCCATGTCAAGTCATTTCACCGCAATGACTGGAAATGTATCCCCACTCATTAGGACTCCACTTCTCAGCACCTCTGGATGACTTTCTCTGATCATTATAAGGAAGACTGAATAATTATTTCCTCTCCATGCCACCCCTCTACTCACAAATAATGGTTTTCAGTTTTTTATGGAATGAGATTTTATTTCAAGATATTTGTACCTAATGAAGATTGCACCTTACCTATTTCACTAATTCTCTTCACATATTTGTGCCTCAGTAACTGAATTATTTTTTCCTACATACCACTACATATCCTTTCTGCAGAATTTTACACACATTGTCCTCTTTGCATGACATACCCAACCCTCTGATGCCCAAAATGTAATTAAAACCCCATGGTGTGCTAAAACCAATCTTTCAGTTCCTGCTAAAGTATTTCCTTTTCCATGAAGTCTTTTTTGAAGGCTCAAGATATAATCTCTTCCTCCCTTTAAGACTAATAATAATTTTAACTTGTAATTGGCTTGTGATTCCTACCTTCTCCAGATTTTACAGCATAGTGCTTTAGAGCAGAAGCTGGCAAATTACAAGCCTCTAGACATCCAGCCCACTGCGCATTTCTGCAAATAAAGTTTTATTGGAACACAATCACACTCATTCATTAATATATTCTCTGTGATTGCTTTTGCATTATGATAACAGAGTTGATTAGTTGTGACAGAGACCATATGGCTCACAAAGCCTAAAATATTTACTGTCTGGCCCTTTACAGAAAAATTTTGCTGATCTCTGGTTTACAGAATGAGAATTGGACTTTGAATCACCACCCTTAACATTTACCAGCTATTTGATCCACAAGCTTGCTGTGAAGGTCAAATGATAGAATAGGAATGAACTTTTTTTTTTTGGAACATTTAAGGCATAAATATAGAGTATTTTTATTGCTGTTACTTTGCCCTAAGTTAAAATATGTTATGATTTATCTCTAACTGAATAAATATTTCTCATAACGAAATAAAAAGAAATTAGAAACAGTGTGGTGTTATGTAGATGTTATTGCATTCTTTTTATAAAGGTGTACAGACATGTGTGCACATGTGAGGTGCTGTAGAAATACCTGGATTAAGCTCAGAAAAATAAAAGAAACATTTCCCTTTGTAAGCTCTAATGTGGAATATTGTGACTGTAAAATAGACACGGGTTAGTGTGTAACCAGCACATCTTTGCTTGTTTGTGCAAAATGTCTGTCTTAAGATGATTTTTGAAAGTGAAGAAGTTGGCCTTGCCATTTCTAGTCATGAAATGATATCTCAGCTTTTGTGTTTTTGCAGAGCCAGATTTTGGAAAATATAATGTCAAAGATGGTTTCTCAGTGTGGATAAAAGAAGTGAAAGGCCACTGTTAAAAACACACACAACAACAACAACAGCAGCAAACAGGCTGATTATACACAGATAGCTCGGAGATGGTGGTAAAGGGAGCCCCTTTTCTAACCAACTCTCCCAGCCAGTGGTACTTTGAAAGAAGAAATGTATGTCCCATCAGGAAATTTTGCTTCCTTATCCCTTCTGGGACATTATTAAATTTTCTTCTAAGAAGGAGACCCCAGTAGGCTACAAATTGTTTTCTCCACTGTTTGTGCAGTGAAAACAGCGGGTAGGAGGGGAGTGTTTAAGGAGCCTGGCATTCTGCAGAGCATCAGGGCCTCTTTAATTAGAGAGAGGCTGTCAGGAAAGATGAACAATGTTCCCTTTGTTAGAACAACACAGTGTCTTTCAAAATCATATTTGTTTTTAAACTCAGTGTATTTGCTCACAACCACGATGAGAAACACAGTTGAGGTGATGCATAAGACTTTGAATAGGACAAGTTTGCTTTAAAAATTATAACAAATGGTGATACAGGCTTTAAAAATCGGGGACTGCAAGGAGAGTATCGTAAAAAGTTCGCTCTAACTTTGAAATGTGCTGATAAATGAGTTATGTCAGCTTGAGGGGAAGTATAATACACATGGATACTTTGGATATGAAAATGGAATCAAAACTATTCTCTTCTGACAATACAAGTAAATTTTATGACAATGGATTTTTAGTTGCCTTTTTTCCTTTCTTAGGCATCTTCAATTCTTTTTTTTTTTTTTTTCAACGTTTATTTATTTTTGGGACAGAGAGAGACAGAGCATGAACGGGCGAGGGGCAGAGAGAGAGGGAGACACAGAATCGGAAACAGGCTCCAGGCTCTGAGCCATCAGCCCAGAGCCCGACGCGGGGCTCGAACTCCCGGACCGCGAGATCGTGACCTGGCTGAAGTCGGACGCTTAACCGACTGCGCCACCCAGGCGCCCCAGGCATCTTCAATTCTAAGTACATTGATGAAACAGTAAGATGATAGAGACTATGAAAACTTTTCAACTTCTAGGAATTTCATTGACTCAGGCAAGAATATTTAGAGGGCTTGTTGTTTCCAAGTATCTTAGTGATGAAAACAACATCATCCCAAGGAGTTTTATTTCCTAGGAAAATTGGTCTGATATGGCTGCTCATTAAGTACTAATATCTTAATGAAGCCTCTTCTTTAATAAAAGTTACCAAGGGAACAGGATCAGTTGTTGAGATTCTGCTCTGGTCTTTGTACATATAAAATGCCTTTTGTTGGGGTACTGGCTGGCTCAGTGGGTAGAGCATTTGACTCTTGATCTCAGGGTCATGTGTTCAAGCCCCAGGTTGGACACAGAGTTTACATCAACAGCAACAACAACAACAACAAAAATAAAATATTTTTAGTTGTATTTTTTTTCCCAATGTGGCTTTATTCTGTGCACTGCAGGATTACCCAATAGGCAACTATATGCATTCTAAAAGCATCAACAAAATAGGGGCATCAAAAAAACAATTGGGGTGGGCAAGAAGTTGATTGTGTGTGTGTGTGTGTGTGTGTGTGTGTGTGTGTGTGTGTGCATGCGCACATATTCATGTGTATTTATATGTACGTCTTTATATATGTTTCTTATGTGTAGTAAGATATATTTTGATATATTTTGACTCCTTATATACTTCTCATATATTTTTTACTTCCTGTATATATTTCATATATATGTATTTTTTGTTAGGGTTCAAGCTAATTTCCATGAGAAACACAAACAAGAACTTTGCTTGACCTCCTTATGGCCAATTTGTGTTTTAGTAGGGTTTCTCTGCTGAATTATATATTGAGGGAGGGTACCACTTTATATTTCCAATCAGGACTTGAGTTTGTCTTGTATCACACTAGGTCTTTCAGAGGAAATCAAGGAAAGGACAGACATAGTCCCTTTCCACAAGGAGTCTGCACGTGAGACATACACTCAGGAAACAATTAGAGACTTAACCAGTATATTATAGCCAGTAGTTTTAGTTGTGTGTGTTTGAGGTCTTCTTTGGCTTGATTGGTTGTTAACTCTCATGTTGACAGAGTCCTTTATTAAATACCCATTTGTTAAATACCCATTTGTTCAAAATATAGATAATTTGCAGTTATTGATAAAATTCTACAAGAGATAGTCCACCACACCTCAGACAAATGATCAGAGAGCAACTCTCCATAGTTGGTGTTTACCCAGCTATTGTCTAGTAGACTGATGACTATAGGAATAAGCCAGAGGGGTACCCAACTAACTAGAACCTTCAAATGATTGGCTTTTCCCCTTGCACTTTTGTTTGGTGAAAAAGAAGAAATGCTAAGATGATAACCAATAAGAGGAATTTTTCTTTTTTGAGTCCTTGAGCATGGTTTTAGATCAGTGTATAGTAAGTCCAGTGTCCTAGCTCACCTTCATCTATAGTTCTGCTTAGTGAAAACTATTATTGCTAAGAATAACACTGGAAAATACCAGCCTTTAAATAAATATCAATTCTGTTTGCGGCATTGCTCTCATAAAGTAGACAAGTACCTGCAGAAACATTTTTTAATTATAAAAGTAGAGGCAAAACAATTTTCTATATTAGTTGGTACATTTTACTGAAACTGTGGTTTCACTTACCATTACTGAAGTAATTAAGTTTTGTTGTGTCTGGAGAAGTGCTCTGTGTCCTGACATTCTTCTCAGGGTATCTAAGAAAGGCAAAATCTCAAAAGAGGATGGCAAGTTCTCTAAACAAGCCTATCAAAGAGATCCATCAGTAAAGCTCAATACAGAGGAGAATATCTCACTACAAAATGAGTCAGGGTCATAGTAAAGACCTTAGGAGTTTTGAGGGGGAATTGAATGCTACAACTGTTATAAGGCCAGGAACTGTGTTTGCCTTGTTCAGGGCTACATGTCTACCCCCTTGCATAGAATAGGCACTTGGATGAATCTGTCAAATATTTACTATTGTAAGGATCATTATATAGATTATAGCTGTTGAATTAGACATTTACAGATGAGTTGAATTTTAACTGCTTGCCGAGGATCGGGAACACCATCCAGGTAGCAGAAAGCATGTGAAAAAATTCTGAGGTGGAAAGGAAAGTCATGGGTAAAGGGTGGGGTAAAATATTGCACAGAGTTGGAAAAAGTCATTTAATGGATTATCCTATGTTTTATATCATGCTTAGACTTGGTGGTGGTTTGAGAGAGAGTCATTTTATGTTTGTGCTTTTATTCTTCCACATACTTCTCTCACTCCCCTCTCCCAACACCACCCTGTGGATTAGAAGAAAGAGTATTGCTTATTGCTAGGGTCAGTTTGGGTTTTAGCCTTAAAGTATTCTGAACAAAAATGATAACTGGGCACATCCACTCTCAGATACAGAGCTAAAAGAAAGCTTTGCAGGATTCCAGAAGTATTTCATTTGACAGCATGTCTTCACTTTTATTCAAGATGAAACCTTGGCTAAATCTCATTATTTTGCTACTTCAAATCCATAAATATGCCACTTGAGGTGCCCCTAAAGAACACTACTGCGTTGATGGTTACTTCATGAGGTCACTGGTACTGGGTACCCTGAGGAAATGACATCCCTGATGCATCATTTTGCTAAGTGCCCCTGCTCAGTGACAACACTGATTTGACTTCTGAATAGGTGTGCTTCCTAGAAATTACCCTTCAGCTGACCCCACGCCACATCACACATTACATGTTTAGTGATGTCACTCCCATTCCCCGGCTGCAGGCAAGAGATGCCTGAGGAGAGGAAGTTTACCATCAAAGGGAAATGGAAAGTGTTTATTTTATGTCTCTTGTCAGAAGGTCAGCACCAGACACACATTTTGGGGCCCAGTGCACTGAACACTCAGACACACATGGACATTGGAGTGAGTGTGGAGAATCCAAGGGAAATGTGGGACCATGAAGAGACTGGAAGATAAGAGTTATGTGTAATGAAAGAGCTTTAATTTGATGCAAGGGAAATGCCAGGTTTCATGTAAAGGAGGATTTTGGAAAGATTAGAAGTAATGGAGCTGAGGGTTCCTGAACAATGTTGTAAAATTTCCTTTTCAAATATGATGGGCTCTCTCCTTTCTGAGATAGACTAAGTTAGCACTATCTTACTAACAAAGGGATAATTCGAGTGCCCACTTAAGACATTAACATTTGCATGATAGCCAGGTCTCTGTGACCACTTCATATCATTCAAAAATAGACAAAGCAATTCTGCAAATAAAGGCCCTGCTATACTTACTTTCTCTAATTCTTCCCTGAGCTTGACAGTGAATATTTGGGTTTAGCTGAAATAAGAAGGAAAACAAGTGTAATTTAGAAGAAAAAAATCTAGTTGGTTATATGAGTAGCTTCAATGTGTAATTGAGCATCAGTTACTCATCAGTAATTCAATCACCATTCTCTATTCTCTACATGGCTAAAACTTTGGTCATATTTTATGTAATCCCTGGCCATGAGAAAGATAGGAAGTGTGTGTGTGTGTGTGTGTGTGTGTGTGTGTGTGTGTGTGTGTACCAGAAGAAAACAAAGAAAATAGAAGATTTTTTTTAAGTCAATGGGTAAATAATTAATTTTAAAACAAAGTCTTGATGGATTCTGATATTAGGGGCTGGAGGAGAAATGACAAATATTTTGAATCTGTGTCTACTTTACAATTTACAATTACTTATTATCATTACTATTTTTACAAACTGCTTGCTAAAAAATTGAAGCAGCTCACATTCATTGAACAAACACTACTGAATGCCTGCCTTACATTCTCTTCCAGTTGCCTAAATTTGTTGAAAATAGGTACAGTTAAAATTCAGTTAAAATTCATAAGGGCATGTACAGTGATGTGATTAGTAGGAGGGGACACTTCTCAGTTGGTCTCTCTCTTAAATTTCTGTGTTATCTTGTAAATGGAGGTATAGAATGCCTTTGTCCTGGATAATCTTTTCAAAGGTATTTATACAGCTCCTGGTCTTGGAAGAGAAAAATATTATCTCCAGCATGCCCATTGCCCGTTATAAAAGATTTGAGTTCTCTAAGCTCAGGGTTCTTCTATGAAACAGAGCTGCCTGTGCGTGCGAGTATATGGTTTTCTTCAAGTTTTGTTGTGGGAATTGGGGCCCCAGGAATGGATGCAAATGCTGATGATCTGCCTGGGAGGAACTCCTGTGAGGAATAAATAGCTCTATGACTGTAGGTAATAAATAGTCCTGTATCTCTGGCCCTGGAGTCTTGGGCTTTAGCCAACGGCCATAAAATGTGCAGATAACTTCATAGTTTGTATGTACGATAAAATTTCAGGCTCTTCACAAACAGGCCAATTGCTTTGAGTATTCACATTTTATTCAGACAAATACTTGAGACAAACTAGTACTTTTTCAAGGTTAAAGATCTCCCTGGGTCTTTAATTTTCTTGTTCAATTTAAACTGAAAAACTTTCCCAGGGGAAAGGGGTAAAGTAAAGGTAAAATGAAGTGATGGAAACACCAAAAGTAGTGAAAAAAAGAAAAACAGGTCAAGGAAAAGAGTAGGACATAGGTATTAAACATTTTTATATGTTTAGACAGTTTTAAAATTTGGGGTTCATCCAATGTCTGTGCTACCAGACATGCTTTTGTTGAAAATATAGAGAAGCTAGTTTGTCAAGAGAGAGGTCGCTTACTATTCTTCATCTATTTGTAAATGGCAAATTTTTATTGCAATTCAAAAATGGAGAAAGCTGCAAGTAACTCATTTAAAATGTAAGCTGTTGAAAGATGCAGGAAGTGACATGTTTCTGGTGTCCAAATCATGTGATGCTTGTTCTAAATACTGCTGCACTCACCACCTGGAACAGAAGACTAATCCTATTTGGAATATGCCATTATTTAGTGTGTAACTTCTTACTATTTCTTAATTACAGAGGTGTCAGTGAAAATTGCAAACTCAGTTATTTAAATATTTAATACCTTTGAAAACCCATATCTCTTCATCTATTAGACAAAATGGACTTATTTATAATATCCTATTCATTTCATTAAATGAAAATAAAGATAAAATAAAGTGGAATGGACTGAAAAAAATCATAGTGTAAGTCAGCAAGTCATTTTTAATGAGAATAAATATTGAATAAACATATGTGACTGATTAAAAAATACTGTAGGGTGGTTTTTAAAAATCATGTTGGAAATAAGGCAGCTTCCACTTAAAAGCATCACTGATTTCCTAATCAACTGAGAACACCCACAGGGGTAATTACAGGCCACTCTTGTCATTAAACACAGACTACAGAATCCATCTAAATCAAGTAATCACTCTGTTGATTAAAAAACAAAACAAGGGGCGCCTGGGTGGCGCAGTCGGTTAAGCGTCCGACTTCAGTCAGGTCACGATCTCGCGGTCCGTGAGTTCGAGCCCCGCGTCGGGCTCTGGGCTGATGGCTCAGAGCCTGGAGCCTGTTTCCGATTCTGTGTCTCCCTCTCTCTCTGCCCCTCCCCCGTTCATGCTCTGTCTCTCTCTGTCCCAAAAATAAATAAACGTTGAAAAACAAAACAAAAAACCCCAAAAACAAACAAACAAAAAAACCCACTAAGATAATCTGATACATTCCTTATAGGGAGTGACCTGAGAATATCATGTGTGGTAGAGGACTTAATAATACATCCAAAATTCTCTTCTCAAAATCTTTGAGTGGTGTCCAAAATGGTAGGACAGCCTGATTTTCAATTTTATAAAATTGTGGTTGCTTCTCACTGGGCATTCTTAGTTATCTCTTCAGAGTTGCTGTATTTCCTTGCTTGGGGCACAGAGAGGTATAGGATGCAAGGGAAAAAAAAAAACCCATCAGGAAGCTCGTAATCTATTTGGGAAGTAAGGCTAAAAATAAAAGGCAAATAAAGATTTAGGTAATAAGACAAGTTAATGCTAGAAGAAATGATAGGATGTGAATAATTGCCAAAGAATTTTGCAAACAGTGATTGCTGGAATTCAAGTCGGGGAAACAGCAATAGGCTAGGGTGTTCTAAAAAGGCATCAAGGACCAAACAGCATTTGATCCAGGCCTTGAGGATGAAATATGGCAGAATGAAGAGTGCAAAGATTAAGACGGATTGACAAACTACTGTTAGGCCCAATCTGGCCTCCTGACTGTTTTTGTACACCTTTGGAACTAAGAATGGATTGTACAGTTTTAGATGTTGAGAAAAACAAAGAAGAATGATATTTCATAACACTGAAAATTATATGAAATTTAAACTTCAGTGTCCATAAATAAATTTCATTGGCACACATCCACTCTTTATTTATGTGTTTGGCTGTTTCTGTGCTACAGTGGCAGAGTTGAGGAGTTACAACAGACACCAAATGGCCCACAAAGTCAAAAACATTCACTGTCTGGATCTTTACAGACAAAGTTTGCTGAATCCTGGTATAAGAGACCACTGGGCAAAAATGGTGGAAAGAAAGGTCGACAGGCCTGTATCTGTATCTTTATCTGGAGATAAAGAGGCACCACTGAAGGTTTTGCATATAGGAAGGAGCCCAACTATCTCTGGTTCCTGAACATATCACCTGAGCTTGCAAATGTTTGTTAAATCAACAAATGAACAAAATTTTTCAGATTCCCAAGTGTACTGTTGTTTTATAGTTGTTACTCTTGAAAAGAATGAATGGCTTTTCTGTATGGGATGTGCCCCTTGACCCTCTCAGGTTGTCTCTCTGTGTCTCAGGTTGTCCGTCCTAACTTCACACAGGTGTGCGTGAGCAGCTCTCACAGATTTTGACATTGTTGGACACAAAACGACACCTTGTGTTTGGGGGGCTTCTCCAAGAGTATATTTAGATGACTTCTCCTTGGACCATTCTTCTTTGGATTGCATGACATTGTGCTTCTCCTACCTTTCCTACAATAGCCAGACATAGATAGAAAAAATAAGGGTTTGTATTATTAACACGGGGAATTAGCAAAAAATCCTAGTTCTTTCCAGAGGGTTTGTGAGAGCCAAATCATTAGAGAAAAAATGATTCAGGCAAAACAAATTGCATACGGAGGCCAACTGTGAGACCCTGTCCTGTGGGTATCCCCATCAGATCCACCATGGATGCATTTCAAATACTAGATTTCCACTCTAATATTTTAAGATAGTGTGTCATCAAACCTCACTAAGAGAAATCTAAGAAGAGTGTACAGAAACACACAGGGGAAGAACCTCATAATAAAAAGAAAACAAACTCTAAGAAACGTGGTTAAGAAATATCAAACTCAATTAATAACGGAGCCTTCAATCGCCTTAGAGAAATCCAATACAAGCTGAATTCAAACTACATGCCTGTGCTTCCACCCATATTTACTTTCAATTGATTATATTATTAAAAAATCTTAGCGGGGAATTGCTTAAGAAAAACAAATCTGGTTAAAACCTAGAACATTAAAGAACATTAATTTCAGATTTTTTTCTTAATTAAAAACAGATTTTTTTTTCTTTTTTGGTTCATTTGAAAAAAAATTTGAGAAAAGATGAGAACTTCCAACAGGGAGAGTAGAGCTGAGATGAACTTGAGAGAGAACATTAAGGGAGAAGGAGAAAATATATAATATTTTTAAAATGTAATTTTAAAGCATGCATAACTTGTTTTGGAGTTCATCCCAGATAAGTATGAGTATAGTCAGGGATAATGATGAATTCTGGATTAGAACTGTATAAAGCTTTGAAAAAAGCAGTAAGCTAAAGTTTTCGGAATGCAAAACGGATGCCATTTTAGAATGATCTGCTATCCAAAATGGAGGGAAATGTAGCTTACCCCACATGTCAACATATTCTCATAAACGTATATCTAAAAGAGCACATTTATAGACCTAATTGGACACAGATACTGATATAGACATGCACATGGACATGGACAGGATAGGCATGTGCTTTAGGATATAAAAAGTTCCTAGGTCATTGCATTATAACAGTGCAATGGTTTCTAGAAAAAAAAATCCTTTCCTATTCTGGCTCAGAATGTAAAAAAAAAAAAAAAAATGACTTTCCCATAACATTGTATAATGGATCTTCCAGTCACAGTCTCCTATGGAAGCATAATTTATATAGTGGATGACAAGAAGAGGTTTATGATATCTGGAATTCATTTAAAATCTTTAGATGGGAAAAATGGAGATCCAATTAAAACCTTAATAAATGACTCTGTGTTGAATATAAATATATTAAATTAATATGTGTGCAAGATGAAATTGGAAAAGTTATGGGAGTCTTCATTTTAATTCTATTTCTATCAGGAAACTGTGTAACTGAGAATTACTTTGTAATGGGGCTGTTTACAATGAAGCAAAACTGAATTTAAATAGGACATTTTAGCCCATGACTGGTCATAACTCATGAGGTCTCAGCCTTAAGGCATATTGAGATCTCATTGGTGAAAGGCCTGTGGGGAGAGGGAAGATGGACCAATAGGAGGCAAGAAAGGCCCTAGGGAGACCCAGGTAGCCATAGGACCAGCGCCCAAGGATCTTGCCATGAAGGAAAGCAAGAGCAGGCAGGTTCCTACATGGCAGGCTCTATATTGTAGGTGAGATACAATAGCGAGAGTCTTTGGTGGGAGGCAGTTCTCGTGGGCAGAAGGTGGTAACGGCTTCGCTGTATGGGAGATCTAGATGGGAGGTACCGTGTCTTTGTTAAAGGACCTAGGGACTGAGGGCTGATAGGTACAAGGTGAATGTACCTACCCTATACATTCACATAGACAAAGAATATCTATCTTCTACATACTTATATACTTGCCCTAAGGTTTTATATCTTAGGGAGGATATATACTTACCCTAGGTTTTCTGACTACCGAACTTTAGAGAACAATAAATCTGAATGGTACCAAATGGTAGAGATTGGGCCTCTTACATGCCGGGCAGCTGATTATAGTTGTTAAGATGGCAGACCCAGAAGTCAAATTACCTAGGTTCAAATCCTTGTTCTCCCACTTACCAGCTGAGGACAACAACATCCATACTGATGTTGTGCGGATCATATGGGTTATTGTATGTAATTGCAAGGTGCATCCGTTTTGTTCTTTTTGGAAATAGGTTTTTGGCTCTAAGTCACATAACTTGAGACTTGGAAAATTGTGTTACATCTATGGACTAGACTATAGTTTGGCAACTCATAAAACAAAAAAAGATCCTGGGCATACCGTCCACCCATCCCCATCCTCTCACAAATCTGGCCTGCACCGTCATTATCTAATAGGTTCAGAACCTGTTTTTACTTCCAACAGCTTTTTCCATCCAACTGCTATCCATCTAAGACAGTGGTTGTTATTATTTCATAAAACTGCCCAGATTTGTAAAACTTCAGTTCATATTTATTGCAGAATCTGTTGAGTTTGTTTTTAGGTTGTTATAAATGTGCCTTTATTTAGGCCTAACTGTGGATGTTAATTAAAAAAATAACATTTTGGGAAGTGTGGGCATGGGTGAGTGATAGTTGAATTGGGAGAGGGATACCCAGACTGATGGAGCTGGTAAAGCCCTCACCAGGCCCTCACGTGGGTATACTCAAGTCACAATATGCTGAGTGTTTGTCTCATCATTGTTTATCTTTCTGAGACATTCATGGTGAATGATAATCATCCTATTCATCCTTTCCTATGAGCTATCTTTTTTTTTTTTTTTTTTTTGAGAGAGCGAGCAAGTTGGGAAAAAAGGCCGGGGGGTGCGCTGGGAGGGAGGGGGGGAGAGAGGGAGAGAAAGGGAGAGAGAGAGAGAGAGAGAGAGGGAGAAGGAGAATCTCAAGCAGGCTCCATGTTCAGAATGGAGCCCCATGCAGGGATCAATCCCATGACTCTGGACTCTGAGATCATGACCTGAGCTGAAATCAAGAATTGGACGCTCAACCAACTGAGCCACCCAGGCACCCCTCCATGAGCTATCTTTGTCAAACGTTTTTTTTTTTCCTCCTCCAGATAAAGAGCTACCATTTTGAGAGTGTCCATAGTGCCAGGAATTGGGGAGAGTGGATTTATAAGCATCATATCATTTAATTGTCACAAGGATATATATTACTATAAAAGCTGAAGTTTAAAGAGAGGTACAAGACTTGATCAAAGTCACCCAATAAGGAAGTGCTCAGCAAGTTTGCTCACTAGTCAGGTGTCTTGTTGCCCAGACCAGCAGACTTTCTGGAGAGAGAATGATATGATCTGCCTAACCCTGCCCCTCTCACCTGCCACCCTGCCAGGCTCAGTCTCTCTTTCCTTAGAGCCTTGCTTCCACTTTGGTTACGGACCTTACCATGTTATATTATCACGTATCTCTTGTGTTTCGCACGTGACTGAACCTCGGAATGATATTAGAGACCGTGAAAATCATTCTCTCATCCCTGGCAGGTCTTTTAGTACCCCAATACAATTTTTCCCCCTCCTCCAGTTAGTGGTAGCTCAAAAAAGACTTATCTTCTAGTAGCAGCCCAGTAAATTTTTGTTGAATTCATAAATGAATAAGATATGGAGTTTTCTTGGCCTACTAAAGACCATGAGCTAAAGCAGTGGTTTGAAATATATAGTGCCAAAAAAAAAAAAAAAATATATATATATATATATATATATATATGCCTGATCGAGAAGTTCTTACTGAAAACACAGCAGATCTCTGAAGCACATGGACGGGCTTGAGGAAGGAGTGGGAGAACAGGATGTGGTCCCTTAGGGAGACCGAAAAAAGGAACTTTCCCTGGGAGCAGGTAGTCTGTCCAGTTTCAGTTTTTGCAACGCTTTTCCTGTGGTGCCTCCTGCTCTCTCAGGATTCTGAATGTTCACACCAAGAAAACACCAAATCCTTTGAAAGCCTGGTTTCTGCCTTGTGGTTTGTGAGCCAGTCTCATGACGTCACAGCCACCAGCAGCCCACAGTGCTTTTCCTGACTCCATGTACCATGTAGGCAAACCAGACAGGGCTTCTAGCAAGTGAAACTTCTTTTGGGTAAATATTTTGGGCCTAGTTTTAAGATTTCTCTGACAGACTAAGTGGTGGAAATCTGTGTATATATACAGAATGCTCTCTCTCTCTCTCCCTTCTTCTAAGTGTGTGTTGCCACTTTCCTCATAGAAATAACTGTTTCTCTTAGCCAGTTCCTTACTTGGGGATTGGGCTTTCCTTGATTTTCATTTGAAGGGGGCTGCTAAGGAGGGGTGGAAAGGATTCAAAACATATCTTCTACCAGGCTGCCTGCTTCTTAAAGCTGCACCTTTTGTTTTTGTCATCAGGGTCTTAAGGTTAAATGAAGAATGACCTTTCTGGATTTCTAAGCCTAACAGGAAAGTTTAGATTTAACTTTGTTACTGAAGTTACAACAAAGTTCATTCAAATTCTAAACTTGTAGCAGGGAAGAGCAAAGTCCTATGCTTGTGGGCACAAACACAATTTAAAAAACTTTTTTAAATGTTTATTTATTTTTGAGAGAGACAGAGCATGAACAGGGGAGCAGCAGAGAGAGGGAGACACATAATCTGAAGCAGGCTCCAGGCTCTGAACTATCAGCACAGAGCCGGAGGCAGGCTTGAACTCATGAACTCTGAGATCATGACCTGAGCGGAAGTCCAAAGCTTAATTGACTGAGCCACCCAGGCGCCCCACAAACACAATTTATATACATATATAATCAATGTATATATATGAGAAACTATTAAATTTTCATATATATGCATATATTCTACTTACTATGTATTTATATACACATTTTTCATGAACACACAAACTTAAAGCAAGAAAGCAATTCATACCTGTGTGTACGTGTACATACACACAAAACATACACAGTGTACGTTTCCTGGCATCTTTTGTTGATAGGTATTTGTGCTCCCCTGTTAGTGGCAAATTATTAATTCTGGATGAGCCCGTCACAGCATTTTTAAGCAGAGTAAAGGCTCTACCCTTAAACAGCCCAGGGAGAATTTCATTTGCTACTTTTGAAGAATCCTTTGATATGCCCAATACCTGTAGAAGGGTGATTCCAAACCCACTTAACTTTTTAAAAAGTGTGAAATGTCTGCAAGGAGTTCTCTGATCTGTTGAAGGAGACTGAATGGGGAAGAAAAGGCCGCTTTCTCTCCCCAGCCGGACCCAGATCCCTGCCTGCTGCTGAGCAGATTTTGTATACGTTGAACCACAGAACATTTACTGGAAAAAAAAAAAAAAAAAAAAAAGAGGGACAGAGAGTGAGAGAGAGGAAGAGAGAGAAAAGAAAAAGTAGCAAGCATCCAGGAGCAGCCGCGGGAGACCGGGACGGCACGTAATCCGGGGGCGGAGCCTCGAGGGCCGCCAGCCAGTGGACGAGGCCGGGGGCGGGGCCTGTGCCCGCGCAGCTCGCACCGCGGTCCCCTTATTTGGATCTGCGGGAATGTGGGCTGGAGCGGTCCTGCCGTGGTACCAGCCTCCAGCCTGTCGCCGGGACTGCCCCTGACCCAGGCGCGCCTGCTGCTCGGTGGCAGAAGGGCCGGCGGAGCGCCATGGCCTGCATCCTGAAGGTAACGACTCGGATCTGTGGCTCGGACGCGTGGTTGGCCAGACCCTTGCTGCTAAGAGGCAAGGAGTCAGCCGCGGTCCCACCGCATCCTCATCTCAGTTGTCTTTTCCTGGCATTGATTTTCTTTTTGTTCCTTTGGCAAATGCATATGGAGGGAGATTCTGAAACATGCAGCTGGCACAGCTTCTCTTCCCACCATTCCTGCCTGCTCGCGCCTGCATTGAAGGAGCTGCAGACTGTTGGCTCCAGGGGAAAGGAGGGCTGTGTGCCGAATAATGGGGATGGCAGGGAGGGGAGGGGTGCTCCCGCGGGTCCCGCGGTTCTGTTGCTTGAGGCCTTTCAGGAGCCTAGGAGAATGGAGAAGAGTCTGGACTTGGGTTACTGGTGCTAAAGGTTATATAGCACTTTGAATGGGGGCGAGAGTGAGCAGAGGGGGGGTTCTGTTGAGCATTTGATCTTGTGAAGACAAAAACTTATGAGTTTACAGGTAGTCCCTTAGGAATGAGTTTTCCAGGAGACCTGCTAGTTCTGTGGTGCCATTAACTCTACTTTGGAAAAGTTCATAGAAAGATGTTTTTATTAGTAGAGAATCTCTGACCCTCCTTCAGCTCATAAATTTGAACAGACCCAATGATTTCACTTCGTATCAGAGCTGGCCGAACCACCTCTTCTTTGTTGAGTTTTCTTTCTCCAAGTCTGGGTTCTTAGCCTGGACCAAGCATCTTTCTGGGTTTACTGCTTCGTGGTGTCAGGTGGGAGGACTTGGTGTCAGTGCCTGACTTGAGAACTTTCCATTCCATGGAGAGAGGTGTTTTGTTTGTTTTCTGTTTTCATTTTCTCACAACTGTTTCTCCTCCTGCCTAACCTGACTCCTGACTGCCTGAATCAAAAACATTCACAGCATGGTTTCCTGGGCCTTGACTGGAGAAAGCAAAGGCCTGTTTGTTCCAAGGTTGGGGGAGCTGTATGTGATAGAGGAAAACACCAGAAAAAGATTTTTGTTGTTGTTTATTGTGAAATAGCTTTTGTTTCTCTTCAGGATGATTTGAAGCCATCTACCATTAAGCTAGTTACCTGAGTCATCTTAAAACATGTGTGGTAATGATACAAATAAGAGATTAACCTAGTAGAGGGTTTTTTTTTTTTTTTTTTTTTTTCCCCTTAGCGTAAAAGAGGTTGGATATTTCCTGTGACTTTTCTGAACTTCCTCTGTTTGGTTTTGGAACATTTTCTGGGACATAACAAACGGTAGCAAGATCAAGAGGAAATACGTAATAAATACATCCCTATTACAATATGGTATTTTTAACTTGGAGCACAAGTACTGAAATAAGAATATGAGTTGTCTTTACTATGTATTATATTATTAGCTGAAAGGGCAATTGAGGAGCATGACATTTATCGTTGGCCATCTTTTGGTTTCTCCCCACCTCATGTCACACACACATGTTCCAAACGTTTTTAATGCATATCCCAAGCTACACATGAATCTGATCCAAACTTTCTTTTCAAGCACCTCACATGAACCTCAGACATTTGGGGCATATCTGAGTCCTCCTTATCTTTCTTCCACCGAAATTCATCTGAGAGGTAGACACGTAAACTACAAAGAGGTTTGGACTCAGAAAAGCCTTGGTCGGAATGCAGGTTCGGCCAGTTGCCACTGGTGTGACCTTGGACAACTTACTTAAATGTCTTTGTGTCAGTTTCCGCAATGTAAGATCAAAATTATAGCAGCTACTCCACAGAGTTGCTGTGGGGATAAAGTAAGATAGGGTATGAAAACTACTTTGTGGCATAGGCATTAATACGTGCCACTTTTTTTCTGACATGTAATGAGTGTGTAAAGAATGCTTACTATATTCTCTGCCTACTTCATATAATATAACTCTCGTTCTTACATCAGACCCTGCAAGGTGAGTAACATTGTTTAAAACCCCATCTTACAGATGAGGAAGCTGAGTCCTCAGTTTAAGAGATGTTCCTGAGGCAACAGGGTTAAGGACAAAGTAAGCATGGAGTTAGACCCAAATCTGCCAACCTTTTTTATACTTTAATGCTGTTCTCTGTACTTTCCCAGGTGACCACCTTCTAAGATGCCCTAATACCATTCAGAGCCCTTACCGTATTAGACAAAGTACCTGTGTGCAGTCATGGTCTCCATGGCCTATGGTAGGCCTTTTTCCCTTGTTGTCTTTGAAAGGCCATACATGGTGGAGTGGAGTCTGGAGACCTGAATTCAGTACAAACTTGGCCTTCTGTATGTGATTTTAGGTAGTCTTTGCAACTTGCTCATTTTAGAATATAAATAATTGTGATTATCTGGCTGGGTTTTATGAAGGTAAAATGATGGACTTTTTCTTCTTCTTTTTTAAACAAAACATTTTCTGCTATGTGCCAGCCTTGGACTTGGTGTTGACATCACAAGATGTATGGACCATTGACTTGGTTCCTAAGTGGCTTACAGTATAGTAAAGGGGATAGAAAAGAAAATGCACATTTATGTTACAGTGTGAAGAGTAACATAGATCTGTGGAAGGCTCTCTACTGTGGAAGTAGAGAGCAGTGAACCCTCCTATTGGCTAGTCAAGACAGGCTTTCCAGGGCACCTGGGTGGCTCAGTCTGTTAAGGGTCTGACTTCGGCTCTGGTCATGATCTCACAGTATGTGGATTTGAGCCCCGCGTCAGGCTCTGTGCTGACAGCTTGGAGCCTGGAGCCTGCTTCAGATCCTCTCCCTCTCTCTCTCTCTGCCCCTCTCACACTCATGCTCTCTCTCTTTCAAAAATAAAAAAATAAAACATATATATATATATATATTTTTTAAAGGCAGGTTTTCCATTTACTATTTTGGAGCTAGATTTTGAAGACTGAATCATATTTACTATTATGGAGCTTGTGTTTTTGTAAGATAACTTTTGAGGCAGTGTTAACTTTACTCTGTGGGTGAAAACTAATTTTCTCAACAGATTTTTGAAGTAGATTTTATTATCCATTTTTATATATGAGAAAACTGAAAGAGAGGTTATTACCTATATAGCAGTGACCCTAAAAATGGGGACCTCTGACTAGCTAAGAAGATAAGCCCATGACAGGGCAGCTGGGATGGGCTTTTGCAGCATACAGAACCATCCCCTTGATGTGCTGTGTATGGTGAAGGCCCTTTCTGCCCAAGCACGAAGCTGGCTCTTGTAACAGAATGATGATAATGGCCTCAATAATCATTTAATTGTGAAATACATATTCATTCCACATTGTATGGGCTTTGAGGCCAGAAATATGTGGGTTTTACTTACTAACTGTATAACCACAAGCAAGTTTCTTGATTTCATTGCTCCAGTTTCTAGAATGGGGACAATTGTGCATTCCTCAATGGGTTATGCTAGGGGTTAAGTGAGAATATTGCACATTAGAGAGGATAGGCTAGTAATAGTTAAGTAAAAATGAGTCTGGGCTCAGTCAGTTGAGTGTTCTTGAGTGACTCTTGATTTTGGCTCAGGTCATGATCTCACGGTTCATGCGATTGAGCCCTGCCTTGGGCTCTGCACACTGTCAGGTCCTGCTTGGGATCCTCTCTCTCCCTCTCTCTGCCCCTCCCCTGCTTACTCACAAACACACACAAGCACACGTGCTCTCTCTCAAAATAAATAAACAAAAACAAAAACAAGTCCAAGTTTTCGGTTCCTTTCTTGCCACACTCCTGGTTAGGCAGCTCTCCTGGGTAGCTGTGCTGTTGTGAACAATTAAATCAAGGACCAGTCTTTTGCCAAGGAGTGTTTTTTTTTAAATGTCTTTGAAATATAATAGACAAGAACGATATCTCATTTGTATTTTTTTTTAATTACTAGTGAAGTAAAACTTTTAAATTTATATTGTCATTTGTTTCTCCTCCACTGGCAAAAGTTCTGCTTATCTTTCCACTCTTAGTTCAGTGTCACATCTGCGGTTAAGCCTTCCTGTGCTTCACCAGGCTTGTTCTCTGCTTCCATGGTATGAGTTCTTATCTCTGTAGCAGCAGGTATTACCCTGAACTGTCGATTAACTGTTGACATGCCCGACTCCTCTGTTTGATTGTGGACTCCTAGAGGGCAGGGGCCTTCAGTAGGTCACTCAGCTAGTGTTTACTGAGCGCTGTGAATGACTACTGCTGGTAGTGTGGGAGTATATGGATGGAGATATTGGTGGCCACCCAAATGAGTCTTGGGGGCAGCAGAAGCCTTGCCTTATTCAGCTTGGTATCCATAAGTGCTAGCCTGACTTTCAGTAAAGTGTTCCCTAAATGCTTGTTGAATGTATTAATGCATTATCTTTTTGTTTTTTTAAGATGTTTATAGACATGGGCCTGATCTATCCACCTCTGTAAACATCTGAATTCTTCATGGATATAGCATGGATTTTTCACTCTAACATACAACAAGCAAGCAGGTAGGGCTTATCAGTTACTTTGCGCCTTCTCAGTTTGTTTCTCATACATCTGTTACTGTGTCTCCTATAAACCCTGGAGCCAATTTGAAATCTGAAGGGAAGGGGAAAGGGAGCGCTGGACTGGGAGGAAGAAAGGAAGAAGTATAGGAGTGGCTTATCTTTTGTTCTTCTGATCATTTTGGTTCTCTAGGTTAACAGAAACAAACAAAAAAGCAAAAGCAAAAACAAAACAAAACACCAACACCCACAATCCCAATTTGAGGTACTCAAACTGAGGTCTCAAAGTGTTAGAAAACGGTGTGGCTTCACTGAGCCTGGAAAGCTGCAGAGACTTCACAGGTCCGCAGGTTACAAATCTGAAACTCTAAGAAAACCCCAGCAAGTGGGATGGACAAGGCACTTCGTCTAATAAATCTTCCCTGATGTTTCTTTCTGCTGCGCAAGAGATGCTAAAGTCTCGGGAGCAGCCGTCCTGCCGAATTTTCAGTCTTGTGGTAACCAAACAGAATGTTTTTGCAACTTCCACGTGCTTTTGCAACGTTCCTTTGGGGAACCGGTCTCTTGTGTAAAAGCAGTGCTCTTTGGATGAACTGATAACAATAGGAACAATAATAGTTGCTATTTATTGAACACCTAGAGTGTCCTGTGCTGAGTGCTTTATAGAAGTCATCTCATGCAAACTTGTATTATAATGAAGATACCAAAGTTCAGAGACACTAAGTAACTTGTCCCAGGTTACTAACCCAGGTGTGGTTAGTAAGTAGCGAGGATGGAATTCACCTGGCTCCGTGTGGTTAGTTAGTAAATGTGTTTTTACCTTCAGTGCCAACTGAAGTGAATATTTGTGGGGACTTTGTGTTTACTTCACTATCTTCTACCCAGGCAGTACTCAGTCTAGACAGCTTCCTAACACCCTCCTGGTGAGGATCACTTTTAGCTGTGTTGTTTTTACTTGTTCCTTCTTCAGAGTTTCCTTTGTGACTGAGGAACTAGGGGAAATAGAGGGGCCGCAGAGACTGAGGAGGTAAGAAAGTTCTAATTCTGCCTCCAAGACTGAATAGCCCTTTGATCTTGGGCAAGTCACATGACCTCTACCCCTAGCCTGAGAAACCCACATGTCCCTTTGGGGGTGGGAAGGAAGGAGAGGGATAGTACAGAGTTGGATTTGCCCTTAGGCCAAGCTTCAGGGCCCCTGCAAGGCTCAGGGAAGAGGCCCTGGATGTTTGTATTTGTAATTTTATATCCACTTTCTAAAAGAGTCCCATAAATCGTATAAACTCAGGCTCCCCAAGTGGACCCCCTCTGGGGCCGTGTTGGTGTCCAAAAGAGTTAATGCTTGCAAAGGCACTCTTCCAAGCAGAACCCACTGCACACATACGGCAAAACTATTATTAGCATTATTAATAGTTAGATAACAGCTTGAGTTGAGGAACCTGTCTTGGGGACTGGTGGGGGGAAGAAGGGTTTAGGTCTGAGGAAAGCAGAGGGAGCCTATTAAGCTTTCCCGTAGATGGCTGGGGAAAATTATGAAATCTCCTCCCCAGGAGGAAAACCTCTATCTGTTTGTGAAAATTTAACACACACTTGTGCCTGAGGGCTGGGAGTTGGATGAGTTCTTTTCTGTTTCCTGGCTTCTGGGAAAAGTAGAGGAAGGCATTTTTCTAATTGGAGAGAGTAGATTTACAAGTGCTACCAGGATCCCATTACAGAAAGTTGCTGTTAGCTCCTGGTTATTAAAAGGCTCATTATTCAGTTTATGGATTATCCAGATCCTGTCAACCCTGGCCGTTCTGATGTACACCTTTTATGCCTTTTACTGCCAATTAGCACCTCCACCAGAGCCAGGAGAGGGAGAGGAGCTACACCCCAAATTGTTTAATTCTTCTCCTCGTTAATAGCTGTGTCAAGGTTTGTCAGCAGGCAGGTGGTTATAGGAAATGGCTCAAATGAGGTGAAGGGATTATCTGTGCTTTCACTATTGTTTTCTCTTTTCCCTCAGCACGAGGACTGAGAGTAGGCTCTGGTTCTGATTTTAAACTGATTTAAAGTGGCCTCATCAGAGACCTTGGCCCAGGGTATCCAGAGACTTCAATAAACAGGAGCCTTGGGCTAGGTAACATTCTCACAGAGGCCCTGTGCCCCATACCCCATCATCTCCAGGCCTCTCTCATTTCCTGTGTGATGTGGATGGGTGGGGGCTCACAACATCTGGTACTTGGGAGGGTGGGGAAAGTTATTTCCCAAAGAAATGGCTTGGGAGCCAGGAAAGAGGGGTTCTTGTACTGGAGTCGTTCTAGTATTTGGGTAAAGAAGAAATGTATTTCTTTGCATATACTTAGTAATGTACATATGTAAATAAAAATATATACCCAGGGTGCCTCAGTTGGTTAAGCATCTGACTTCCACTCAGGTCATGATCTCACAGTTCGTGAGTTTGAGCTCCGTGCCGGGCTCTGTGCTGACAGTGTGGAGCCTTGACCCCACTTGGAGTTGTCTCTGTCTCTCTCTGCCCCTCCTCCACCCCTGCTCACACTGTGTCTGTCTGTCTGTCTCTCTCTCTCTCTAACAAAAATAAATAAACAATTAAAAAATATATATATACCCACATTCATACCATCATATCTTAATATTTACCCAGATTTGAAAAGTCTTGCACATAAAATCCTTCTTGGAAGACACTTGTAATTTCAAAGGCTATCTTGTACAGTCCTAGTACATTTATTAGCTGTGCCTTTACCAGACACAAAAATAAAAACTTCTTTGGTTTGTTATGAAAATCATATTTGCATCTTGCCCTGAGAACATCATGATCACAAGGGAATTAGAAGTAAAATGTGTGTGTCCTGCATTGGAGATGAGTCACGATGTGGGATTAGAGTGTGCACATGGAGCTCGTCTTAGGTTTCAAGGACTAGAATGAGCAAATAGCTGTTCTGGGATGGCCCCCTCCTTGGGACAAGGGGGATACACAGTTGCAGACCGCACGGCTGCCACTCTCAGGACCCCTGTTTGGCATCCCTGGCCCCACCAATAGACTGGACTCTAAAGAAAGAGCAGTGACATCTCCCTGTGAAGGTTTTGCCTTATCAATCAGGGAAAATGGTAACCAAGAAAGAGGGGCTAGTCTCTAGGGTGTGGGTGGTAAAAGGTTTTGGGTGCAGAGGTCAGAGCTGTACCGACTCTGCGTCTGAGTCCAGCTTTGTGATAAGTATGAGTAATGACAGTCATACATTTATTTAACGCAGTGCTGTCCAGTAGAAATATAACGCAGCTCATTTATACACTTGACATTTCTTAAGAGCCACATGTAAAAAACAAAAGCAAAAAGAAACAGGCAGAATTTACTTTAATAGTACATTTTATTTACCCCAATATATACAGAACATTTTCATTGCAACATGTAATCAGTATAAAAATTATTGAGATATTTATATTTTTTTCACTAAGTCTTCAAAAATCAGTGTACATTTTACTGTTGCAGCATCTCTCAGTCAGGATGCTAAATTTTCATTAGAGATTTAGGTTTTATAACATTTACAGTCAAAAGTGTGGATTCACGTGTTCAGGTTGCTCCACAGGTGGTCAGAAGTTTTCCAAGAGTTGAATCTAGTGTTAGTTTTTAAGTGTAAATTAAATAAAATAATATGAAATAAAAAATGTGGCCTCTCAGGCACACCAGCCCTGTTTCAAGTCTTAAAAGCCAAATGTGGGTAGTGGCTACGGTATCGGACAGCATGTTTATTCAGGTGTTCATCCTCACCGTTGGAAGACACCACTAACCATGGAGGCAGTGAGAGCAGTGTGTAAGTGGGTAGGGGAAAGGATTGCCTACTGGATGAGAATCAGAAGGGGAGGACACTCCTGTTGGTCAGACTGATGGCAACAGAGGAAAGCAAATGAAGAGCAAGTAATGAGTGTTGGACCCAAGGACACATTAGAGCCTTTATTGAGCCCTTGGAATTTCAACTAAAATGGACTCCTACGTTTTTCCATATGCTGAGCCCGACTGGCCCCCTAGGTGTTGAACAGCTGTGAATTCTCCCAGGGAATGCAGCTTTGGTCTCCATGTGGCAGTGAACTCCTATAGGCTTTGAGGTCAGAGACAGACTTTATACACTTTTATTTGAGCCATTCCATTGCTCTAGGAGGGCAGTGCACATATGGCAGCAATTTGAACATCCAGAATAAACCACATGTCTTCTTTTAAGTCAATAGAGTAAGGTGATTGGAGTTCCTTTGGCTTATTTTTCACTTCTTTAGCAATATGCTAAAGCTGTGTGTCCAGTGGTGCTTAGAGCAAATCAGTTTGTAAACCTGTAGCTCTGTTTAGTGTAGACTTCTGTATTTTATACCTGCCCTGCTCCACCTAGTCTTTTTGGATCATGAGATGGACAGTAGGTGCCATATGCTGGGGGCCTTCTCTCTGGCAGACAGCTTGCCAGATATTTTGAAGCTGTTTATCAGCTCACAACAAGATTTCAGAATGGGCATTATTTACTTTTGTTGGACTGACAAGGGGACTCTGGTATATATTGCTTAACAACTTTGCTAATGCAAGAGTGTTAGACCAGGATCCTCAAAGGAGAGCCCTTGGGCCAAATCCCCTGTCACCTGTTTATGCATAGCTCTAAAGAGCCTGTGATTAAGGATGGGTTTTGCATTTTTGAGCGGTTGAAAAAAATCAAAAGAAGAATAAGATTTCATGATGTGTGGGAATGTATGAAATTCAAATATCAGTGTCTATAAATAGTTTTACTGGAACAGCCATGCTTGCTTCTTTCCCAGTGTCTGTGTCTGTTTTCGTGCTACAATGGCAGGGTTGAGAAGTTGATGTTTGGACTGTAAGGCCTGCAAAGCCTTAAACATTTGCTGTCTGTCTCTTTACAGATAAAGGGTGCCAACCCGTGGGCCACACTGTTAAGTTCTTTCAGTAGAGTGTAAGAGCTGGAGACAGGGCTGGTGTGGGTTCTCCCGTGGGTCTTCAGCACTAGCCCTGGGGCCTCACAATGTGGGTGTCAGGGGTATTTACTGAGCATGGGGCCAAGCACTCTATGTGGAAGAGGGGACTAAAGCTTAGGGAGGATATGTGATTCCTCAAAGCCAGATAGTGGGGTTGGAAATCAGACTCCAAAGCCCGATAAGGCTGTTGCTTCTAACAGATATGCTGACCACAAGTGCTGTTCAACTTGAACGGTGCCAGGACCCCTGAAAAGTTTATTTCACCAGAGATTGCTAATCCCCACCCCCAGAGTTTATGATTTTGTAGGTCAGTCCTGGGTTAGGGCTCAAGAATTTGCATTTCTAAAAAGCCCCCGGGTGATGCTGATGAGGCCCATGTGTGGACGTCAGTCCTGACATGCTACCTCCTGTTCAACAAATAGTTGTTGAGTTATGGAAGGCTTAACACACCTGCAATGGCCAACAGAAACTGACAAGAATTTAAGTCAGTTTAGAAAGTCAAGTGCATTCAAATAAAACTTTTTAGGCATTATAATATTTGATTTCTTCCTTCATTATTCTCATTAACCCCCAAGCTTTCTAATGCCATGGGGCTCAGACCACCGTGAATATTGGAATGCATATGCCTCTGTGTCCAACAGCAAGGGACTGGGGCTGAAATGAACCCCTTGCTGGTGGCACCCCTCATGTGTTTCTGGAAACTCAGTTTCTTTCAAATCAGTTGTGAAATCAGTTTATGTTGATTTATAAACCAGCGATTTGGTTCCTGCTGATTGTATGTCAAACCCTTTCTTGCTTTGTTTCTGCCTCTGTCCCCTCCTCCCCCCAACCAAGCCCATTCTGCTGGGGGTGCAGAAAACAGCTTCTGTAGTCAAGTTGTACTGGCTTTGGTCATGAAAGTTAATGCATTAGTGTTAGAGTTCACTCTCTTAATTATTGGCTTACTTGGTCTCATATTTAAAAAGTCATTATTTAAGGATTAGGAATGGGGAGAATGAAGACCAGCGAAAGATGATAGCTTTTCTTTTTTCATGTTGATGATTCACAGCCTTGTTTGGGATTTAATAAGTAACACAAAGCATTGGAAACTGCTGATTTAATCTCTTCTCATAGGCTCATGTTGGCATAAAGAAAATAAATCTCTAAGGTGTACCTTTTTACCTTCTCTTGGCTCTCTATTTCCATGCCTTTATTTATTATGCAGTTAATTTTTCTTACCTGCCCCCCTCCAACCCACCCACTTTCATCTCTGACCTCTGGGTCCCTCCCCAGTGCAGTTGTTACAGGGGCCATTAGTTAGTATGTTTAAAGAACCATAATCTCAGCTCAGTAGAAGGGAAGCCATACAGAAGTCTATTACCAAGTAGATAAAACCCTCTTGCAGGGTCCCAGGTTATAAGCCACTCTGTTAGGAATTCTCTAGGAAATGTGACTCATTTCTGTGCTTGGTATAAAATCATTGGTATGGTGTTCATGACAGCTCAGGGATGTCATCCCACACACCTTTGCCACCGCCTGGAGGCTGACTTTACAACTACTTGTGTTTGCTTTTTTATTGCTGACCTTCTCGACCTTGTCGTCCTTTCTTTCTCCCTATTTCTAGGAGAAAATTCATTCCCCAGGAGCAGCAATTACCTGCCACCTTTCGCCTGCTGCCTTATTTATTTTTTCTTTCATTCTTTCAGTTGGGAGTAAGAGAATCTCTCTTACCTACCCTGGTTTATGTCACTTAATTATTTGTTCCTTAGCTGGTTTAATGTTTATTTAATTCTGCCATGCTGTTTAACCCCAGCAGTCTGGTTGATGGCTTAAGCTGAGCCAAGATTTCTGCATGTGACTTCTCACTTGTTGATAAAGTAAGGTTTGTTTTTCTCTCATCCATGTTTGACCCTTGATATTAAAACCTTATTTAAAGACATGACATCTGAAACCATGTTCCATTCGGTATTAGAAAAATCGAAATTCACTGTATATTCTAGATTTGGGGATGTTAAAGAGGTCTGTGTTTGACCTATTTTTGCCTCTTATCTTCAGCAAATAGAGGCTTTTGTGAAGAGGAAGTTTATCATCAAGCACTTAGAGAGAACCCGAGTACTATGGGTGAGAGGAGGGGTAGAGGGAATGGAGATGAAAGAAAAGCTGATGATTTATTTGTGTATTTTTTTAAAACAATTTTACTTTATTTTATATATGTATATAAGTAAACTCCACACCCAACATGGGGCTTGAACTTATGACCCCGAAAGCAAGAGTCACATGCTCTACCAACTGAGCCAGCCAGGTGCCCCTGAGAAGCTGAGAATTTAATTCTTTTCTAAGGGAAATTTGGGTCTACATGGATGATAATATTAATTGTAGCAATAGCTTATATTTCCTGAGTACTTGCTATGTTGGGGCTTTCTGGACTTTATATGTTTGCATTATCTTATTTGTCAAGCTCATAAGGTACATACTATTATAAATTCCGATATAGATGAGGAAATTGAGGCTTAGAGAGGTTAAGGAGCCTCCCCAAGGTTGTACAAGCATGGGGGTGGGGAGGGGCTGGGATTTGAATCCAGGAGTCTGGCCGAGGTAAAATATATGTAACAGAATATTTTCCTGTAGTCATGCAAGGACAAACCTATTTGTAACTTGTCCACAATAATAACTTTAATGGTAAAATAATGTCAATAAACATTTTCTGGGTCCTAACTTTATTGTAGGTACTCTATTTAAGGTGTGCACATGGTTTCCTTCAATATTCAATAATCCTATTTAGAAAAATACTATTATCATGTCTTATTTACCTGTGAGGAAACTCTGAGGTTTAGACAGAACTTATCTTCTTTGCCCAAGGCTCCATGGCTAGTGAGTAGAAAATTTGTGTGACCGGGGCGCCTGGGTGGCGCAGTCGGTTAAGCGTCCGACTTCAGCCAGGTCACGATCTCGCGGTCCGGGAGTTCGAGCCCCGCGTCAGGCTCTGGGCTGATGGCTCAGAGCCTGGAGCCTGTTTCGGATTCTGTGTCTCCCTCTCTCTCTGCCCCTCCCCCGTTCATGCTCTGTCTCTCTCTGTCCCAAAAAAAATAAATAAACGTTGAAAAAAAAAAAATTTGTGTGACCATGTTATTTTTGTAGCTATTATTTAAAAAGAATTTTTTTAAATTAAATTTCAATTTTAGTTCTGGTATAGTTAGCAGTGTTATATTAGTTTCAGGTATACAATATAGTGATTCAATAATTCTATACATTACTCAGTGCTTATCATGATAAGTGTACTCTTAATCCCCTTCATCTGTTTCACCTGGTCTCCACCCCCCCCCCCCCCATGTGCTTTATCTTGAATGAGTACCCTCAGTTTTTTTTTCCTGAAGGATACTTCAGAATATGTGGTTCCAAAAGATATATATAAAACATTCCATCCAAAAGAAATAGAATACACATTTTCTTCTAGTAAGTCAGAAGAATCCCGTTTAATCACATAAAGAGACATAACAAACATTACAAATTTAAGAAGACTAAAATCATACCACGTATATTTTCCAACCACAATGGTACAAAACAAAAGATCAACAATAAAACAAAGTTGGAAAATTTGCAATGTAAATATATGTTTCTCTTGAGGCTTTTTTTTTTTTTTTTTTGAGAGAGAGAGAGCACACACACATGTGCGGGTGAGTAGGGGAAGGGCAGAGGGAGAGAGAGAATCTTAAGCAGGCTCCACTTCCAGCTTGGAGCCCCACCATGAGGCTCTATCTGATGACAGAGATCATGACCTGAGCCAAAATTGAGAGTTGGATACTCAACCAACCAAGCCACCCAGGTGCCCCTTCAATGTAACTATTAAACAACATACTACGGCATATGAAATGGGCCAAATAAGAGTTCAAACAGCAAATCAAAATATATCTCAAAAGAAAAAGAAAACCCAATGTTCCGAAACCTATGAGATGCAGCAAAAGTGAGTGTTAGAGTTAAATTTGTGTTAGAAATGCTTGTATTAAGAAAAAAATATCGGGGTGCCTAGTTGGCTCAATTGGTTAAATGTCCAACTCTTGATATTGGCTCAGGTAGTAACCTTGCGTTATGAAGTTGAGCCTGAGCCTGCTTGGGATCCTCTCTGTTGCTCTCTCTCTGCTCCTCCCTGACTCATGTGTGTGCATGCACTCTCTCTTTCACTCCTTCAAAATAAATAAACTTAAAAGAAAAAAAAAAAAGAGGGGCGCCTGGGTGGCTCAGTCAGTTGGGCTCCGCACTGAGCGTGGAGCTTGAAATTCTCAATCTCTCCCCTCCGCCCCCGCTCTGCCCCTCTTCCCTGTGTGTGCTTTTTCTCTCTCTAAAATAAAAATATTTAAAACAAGAAGAAAAGTTCAAGTGAACAACATTACCACATAAAGAACTGGAAAAAGAAGAAATTTAGCTAAAATTTAGTAGAGGAAGGGAATAAGAAAAATCAGAAATAGATAAAATAGAGACCAGAATAAACGATAACATAGCATTGTAAGCAATGACCAGTTAAAAAAAAATACATTGTTGGGGCACCTGGATGGCTCTGTTGGTTAAGCGTCCGACTTCAGCTCAGGTCATGATCTCAGTCTGTGAGTTACAGCCCCACATCAGGATCTGTGCTGACAGCTCGGAGCCTGGAGCCTGCTTCTCTCTCTGCCCTTCCCCGCTCATGCTCTGTCACTCTCTGTCTCAAAAATAAATAAAAACATTAAAAAAATTTTTTTAACAATAAAAAAATATTGTTATTGGCTAACATTTATTATGCACTAAGGCTTAGGCACTATTCTCAGCCCTTTACACTTACTAACTCGTTTAATCTTTATTTTCCAGGTAAGGAACTGAAGCAGAGAATGGTTAAGGCCACCAAACTCTTTTTGGCAATGATAGTTTTTGGCAAACTATTTTCGGCAATGACAGGCACTTTGGTTCTGGTATCTTTGTATGTAACAAACATGCACATGGCCACACACCTTGTTTTTAATTGTTGTTTTTGTTTGTTTGGGTTTTTTTGTTTGTTTGCTGTTTTGCCATTTTGGTGGTTTACCTCTTAGTGTAGAGAATCACTTTGGACTGTTGAAATATCGCAGTGTGAAATCAGCCTGCTTCCAAGGAGATTATGTAAATGAAATAGATTGCTTGATTTTTGTTTTTTTAAGTGTATTTATTTTTGAGAGGGAGAGAGAATCCCAAGCAGGCTCCAGCCTATCAGCACAGAGCCCAATGTGGGGCTTGAACTCACGAATCATGAGATCATGGCACGAACCCAAGTCAGATGCTTAACTGACTGAGCCACCCACATACCTGAGATTGCTTGATTTTTTTTTTTTTAATTTTTTTTTTCAACGTTTATTTAGTTTTGGGACAGAGAGAGACAGAGCATGAACAGGGGAGGGGCAGAGAGAGAGGGAGACACAGAATCGGAAACAGGCTCCAGGCTCTGAGCCATTAGCCCAGAGCCTGACGCGGGGCTCAAACTCACGGACCGCGAGATCGTGACCTGGCTGAAGTCGGACGCTTAACCGACTGCGCCACCCAGGCGCCCCAAGATTGCTTGATTTTTGACTTGAGAGAAACTGAATTAAAAAAAAATTTTTTTTCAGTGTTTTTTTTGCCTTTGAAGAATTTTGAATCAGATCGCCCTTAGGAAAACCCACTTAGGTTATCAGACATGAAATTATTTCCTTTTGGAGATGGTATTTGAATTTGAGCCTAAGGCCATCATTCTGACTGGATAGGGAATGCCAGGAAGTTTTCCATCTTGACTGCTCTCCCTCTGTTCTCCTCTCTGTCGCCCATCCCCCTGGATAACTCCACTGGGCAGCCAGAGTGATCGTTTAAAAAGTAGATCAGATTATGGCAGTTGCCTGTCTAAATCTTTTGGTGGCTTTCCATTCCACTTGGGACAAAATCTAAACTCCTTCCCACGGCTCACTACACATGATCTTGCTCCTACTTATTCTTGAGAAATCATCTCCTATACCTTACTCCACTGCTCATTTTCATTCAAACCATTTCTTGGACCATGTCAAGTTCCTTCCTGCTTCAGAGCTTTTGGGCTGCTGGTCCTCTGCCCCCAGATTCTTTTTGAGGCTATCTCTTCCCCTCTTCCATGTCCCAAATTAAAATGTATTGCCCCAGACAGGCCTTTTGCTGATCATGCCAATAAAATATAATTCTTCCTGATATTCTGTATTATGCTTCCCTGTTTATTGTGTGCATAGCACTTTCTTAATATATGAATGCATGTGTTTTTTTTTTTTTTTTTTTTTTTTATTTACTTGTCAGTCAGAAGACTGAAAGGGCAGGGATCATGATTATTTTATTCATCACTATGTACCTAGCATCCAGCACAGTGTATTTCACAAACCAATGAATGGTTGAATGAATTAATTTAAGGGGGGGGGGAAAGCATGTGCAAAGTTATGGTGGCATGCAGCCACAGGTCATTTTGGGAGTAGTGAAAAGTTGTGGATGGCGGTCATTGGGCTGGTTTTGGGAGCTGGAGGAGGTTATATATATGGGTTAGATCGTGAAAGATTATGTGGGTCCTGCCAAGGAATATGAACTTAATACTCTGGAAGTGAGGAAACACTAATGGGTTTTAAACAGAGTATTTTTTTTTCAATATATGAAGTTTATTGTCAAATTGGTTTCCATACAACACCCAGTGCTCATCCCAAAAGGTGCCCTCCTCAATACCCATCACCCACCCTCCTCTCCCTCCCACCCCCTATCAACCCTCAGTTTGTTCTCAGTTTTTAAGAGTCTCTTATGCTTTGGCTCTCTTCCACTCTAACCTCTTTTTTTTTTTTCCTTCCCCTCCCCCATGGGTTTCTGTCAAGTTTCTCAGGATCCACATAAGAGTGAAACCATATGGTATCTGTCTTTCTCTGTATGGCTTATTTCACTTAGCATAACACTCTCCAGTTCCATCTGTTTGTGGTAAAAAGCATCTGTTTGTGGTAGAGGTATTCCCATTTTACAGATGGAGAAACAGGCTCAGGGAAGTTAAGTCGATAGTCTCCCCTTACCCACTGTGTTGCCTTCCATGGTGTCAGTTACCTGTGGTCAGTGGTGGTCTGGAAGCAGATGATCCTCCTTCTGACCTACCATCAGAAGGTTAATAGTAGCCTAATGCTGCATCACCATGCCTACGTCATTCACTTCACTTCAACTCATCACATAGGCATTTATCATCTCACATCTTCACAAGAAGAAGGGTGAGTACAGTACAATAAGATATTTTCAGTGAGAGAGAGACTACAGGTATATAACTTTTATTACAGTATATTGCTGTATATTGTTATAATTATTGTTTTATCATTAGCTATTGTTGTTAATCTCCTACTGTACCTGATTTATGAATTAAACTTTATCATAGGTATGTATGTATAGGAAAAAATCAGTGTGTGTATACACACACACACACATATACCATATATATATGGCTTCAGGCATCTACTGGGGATTTTGGATTGTAATCCCCTGTGGATAAGGGGGGTGTGACTGGTGTAATTCTCCCAAGTGAGTATTGGAGCTGGGGAATTAAATTCAGATCTGTCTGACTCAAAATGCCCTGCTTTTATTTTAAGTCTGCTCTCCTACTTCTGTAGAGGAGAGAATCATATAGGACTATTGAAATGAACTAAACATAACTATACTTTGAGGGAGCTTATAGAAATGATTTTGATCTGAATGAAACCAAATATTAAAAAAATCAAAGAATTCTAAGAACACTTTTTTAATTTGGAGAACTTTTAAACTAGTTTACACTTAGGCAGACATTTCATTCCACCTGTTTAGCTCGATTCAGCCCTAGTAAGATTAGTTTCTCTGATGGATGGATACCTGAACAGAATTTCGATGGAGAAGCGTGAGCATCCTACTGGCCTCCCCTCCACAGTCTTCTCTTCCCTCATCATTCTGGAATCCCGTGCAGCAGCCAGAAGGAACTTTTATTTTTTAATTTTTTTTTAACGTTTTATTCATTTTTGAGACAGAGACAGAGCATGAATGGGGGAGGGTCAGAGAGAGAGGGAGACACAGAATCTGAAACAGGCTCCAGGCTCTGAGCGGTCAGCACAGAGCCCGACGCGGGGCTTGAACTCACGGACCGTGAGATCATGACCTGAGCCGAAGTCGGACGCTCAACCGACTGAGCCACCCAGGCGCCCCGTAGAAGGAACTTTTAAAAACATATGTAAGTTGATCTCCTTCCCTTGCCTAACCAGTCACGTTTTCAGGAAAAAATTGCAAATAACTTGCAAATTATAAGAGGTTAATATCCAAAATATATGAAGAACTCCCACAACTCAATAGCAACAACAACAACAAAAAAATTAGAAAATGGGCAGAGGCTCTGAGTAGACTTTTTCGAAAGAAGACATACACACGACCAATAGGTACACAAAAAGATACTCAACGTCACTCATCATCATGGGGGGAATGCAAATCAAAACCACAATGAGATATCACCTCACACCTGTTAGAAGGGCTATTATTAAACAGGTGAGGATGTGGAGCAAAGGAACTCTTGTGCACTGTTGGTGGGAATGCAAATTGGTGCAGCCACTGCAGAAAACTGTATGGAGTTCCTCAAAAATTAAAAATACAACCATCATGTAATCTTAAAATTCCACTTCTGGGTTTTCATCTGAAGAAAATGAAAACACTAACTCAAAAAGATATCTGCACTCCCATTTCACTGCAGCATTATTTACAGTAGCCAAGGCATGGAAACAACCTAAGTGTCCAGTGATGAATAAATTTATAACAGGCTTGCAGTTATAAAATAAATAACTCCTAGGGATATAATAGACAGCATGATGACTATAGTTAGTAACACTGTATTGCATATTTAAAAGTTGCTAAGAGGATAGATCTTAAAAGTTCTCATCACAAGAAAAATTTGTAACTTTGGTGATGGATTTTAGTTAAAATCTACTTATTGTGATCATTTTGCAATATATACAAATATCAAATCATTATGCTGTATACCTGAGCCTAATATAATGTTATATATTAATTGTGTCTCAATAGAAAATGCATTTAATATGATCTTGTTCCCTTGCTTAACTGATCAATGGCTTCCCTTTCATTTGAAATTAATTATTTTTATCATGACTCCACAGGCCTGTATGACCTGCCCCTGCCCCCCTCCCCAGCCTCTTCTAAGGCACTTATCCCTGCTATCTCTGCTTTGGCTCCTCAGATTTTTTTCCTGGACCTGAAACAACATTTGTGGGGAACAGTGGGCAGTTCTGTGTGGCTCCAGCTTAGGTTGGACTGAGGAGGACTGGTGGGAGATTAGGTAGACTAAGCAGTTTGGACTTGACCTCATCCAAAGAATACCTTCGGAATATTTTGGATGATGGAACACTTTTGAAGCATTTTACGCAGAAGACTAAATGTGCTGGAGCCATTGAGCAGGGGATAGAAAATCCTATTGTCTTATTGACTCTTTACAATGTTCAGAGTCCTTGGATTGGGTCTGGTTATTGTTCTTTGTACTTGGAAATTGTTTGTCCCAATTATGGCAGCCTTAAAGATGATGCAGGCAGAGTTTTTATCAGAGAGTTGTAAGTTAAAGCACGGCAGTGCCATTTCTCTCCCTGGGTGTGGTAGAGTTAGTCACATTTAAAGAACATGTTCCTTGTTGAAGCCAAAGTGCTAGGCTGGGGTCTTGTGTGGGCTCCAGACCACAGTCTGTGTGACTATACTTTAATGAGATTGTGTCATCTATAAAATATGTAAAATCTGGATAAGCAAATATATCAATCCATTTGAAAGTGCTAATAAAAGTAAAATATTCTTGGCAAATAAAGCTAATAATACAGGGATTGACATTTTCATTTAATCAGGGCAATCCTAAATTTAGAAGTAATCTTTTGAGCTCTTAGATCATTGATGGGGCAGTTCAGGTTCTTTCTGATATGGATGAACACAATGTTTGTAATCTTAAACTGTAATTTTAAGGGTGTGAGATATATCCGGCCCACTGCCTATTAAATGCCTGCTGTTTCCCACCCTTGCCTTGGGGCATGGTTCCTTATTACTGCCCTGGAGGCAGCCGTTTTATGAGCAATACTGAGCTCCAAACATCAAGCCAAGCACCACAGACGTGCATGTCAGCTAAAGCTGCTACAACCCTGTGACTGTTTTGTAAGTCCCCTGCGACTTTGCATGGTTAATGAGGAAATGTAGGTTTAGAGAAGTATGTACAAGTTAAGGGTTTAGAGAAGTTAAGTGAAAGAGAAGATCTAGTCAGCTCAGTTCTGATTGACTCCCCAAATCCATGCTCTTCACCCCAGCCCTGTTCTAGACATGAGGCTGCCCTATAGATAGGTCAGAATGGTAGGTAGGAACAGAAAAAGAGATCTCCTTTCCCATGGACCTTAAGTAAAAAACCCATTTTGTGGCCATTCTGTCTGTAGCCCATCTTTCTGTGTTGGGTTTATTTCTCTAATTAGAAAAAACGTTGTTTTGCCTAATAGATTTTTTTTTTTAATAATAAGTAGTATAGGCATCAGTCTTTTCTAAACTCAATCAGAATTAAGGAGGTTTTCTATTTAAAGGACCTTGTGGTTAATCCTTTGGTAAAGTAAAGAATTATTTTGAAATTAAACATTAATGCCTTAGTTATTTTGTTGCATGATATGACTTAAAACATAATGGCAAATCAAGCGTCTTTTGTTATGTACCAGGTGCTCTATAAGAGCATTTTAAAACATGTTTATTCATTTTGAGAGAGAGAGAGAGAGAGAGAGAGAGAGAGAGAGTGAGTGAGTGTCTGGGTGTGCGCATGTGCACTGTTGACACAGAGCCCAATGTGGAGCTCGAACTCATGAACCATGAGATCATGACCTGAGCCAAAATCAAGGGTTGGACTGAGCAATCCGGGTGCCCCAATAAGAGGATTTTTACATGCAAGTTTGTAATCCGATCCTCACGACAACCCTGTGATATGGGTGCTATTATTGTGTCCATTTTAAGGAGGAGGAAACCGAGATGCAGGAAGACTAGAGGAAGGGACGGCTTTGTGACGTCACAATGTGTGATTGCAGGACTGACTGCATGCTTAGAAGGACCTCACACTTGATTTAATTGCTATAGTTGCTGTCTAAAAATTCCTCATAGTTTTGAAGAAGGGGCCCTGCATTTTTATTTTGCACAGGGTCCCCCAAATTACATAGCTGGTCCTGCCTAGGTGAGTACAGCGAGGAGTGGCAGAAACGGGATTCAAACCCAAACTGCCTGGCCTGAAGCTTACACTCCCATATCCCGTATTCTTAAAGCAAGCTCCCTCCACCTTCCTTTTCTTTGGACCTGTCTTTAGAGACAGGCAGTTTAACGCATCTTTGTTGAATTGTTTGGATTTGAGTTTTGTTTGTTGGGCCCGGTTATCTGATACATACAACTTCCCAGTTAGGTTGGGAGGAGAGCAGCAGGGAGGATTTGAAGATATGGCAAGAATTGCACATCCTTGCCGTAATGAACAGATCAGAGCCTAAAAACAAAAGAGAACAAAGTGGAAACACCGTAACACGTTTGTTTTGTACAACTTTATTAGAAAACATAGAAAACGACAGCTCCTGTGCATATGAAAGGGAAACAGTCCCCCAACACTGCCTATCTGCATGTGGTGCTCTGTGGATTGGTGACACTTAATTACCACATACAGTTTTATGGACTGTTTTATGAGAAGCTGCTTTTTAGCCTTTCATGGATTGCTATAAAGGGAAATCTAGAAAGACAGGAGAGAATTTACATCATATCACGTTGGCAAAAATCGTCCCTCTGTGGTCTGTGGCTAGAACCGGAGGCAACCCAAGATCCATCTCTTAGCATTTCCTGAGAACTTTCTGTGAAGAGGCAGAGGCCAGCAAAACACTGGAGCTTGGAGGTAGGAGTGAGGATACAGGGCACCCAGAGCTTTCACAGAGGCAGGCATGGGCCCCAGGAGCCCCAGGAAATCATCTGGACTACATTCAGAGGAGCCTAGAGAGCTCAGGGGAATTCTCTAGAGGTGAGAAAGAGTGTCCAAGATGGAGGGAACGGTGAGAACAAAAGCAAGGAGGCGAGGGAGATTGTGGTCAGGGTGAGCTGCAACTAGATGGTCCTGGCCACGGTGTTGGAGATGATGTTGGAAGGAAGGTGGGGACCACATACTGATGAACTTTGTGTGCCAACTTAGGGAGTGTAGGTTTATAGCCCGGTGTGTTAGGGATCACTATGATGATCATAGCTGACATTTATGAGGGTTTAGACACAAGTTATAAATACTCATGCGGTCCCTGGTCACACACATGCCTCACATATAGAGTGATGTAATGTGCACACTCAGTCATCATTGTTGGTGTATGAGGTGACTGAGGACTTTGGAGTCAGCTAGGGTCCTCACTCTACCAATTACAGCAGGATCTGGGGGCAGGCAGCAAACCATTTTGAACCTTTGTTTCTCTGTCACTAACCTGGGCATAAGAATCATAACTGCTTCACTGTTTGTTGTCATGAACAATATAAAGTAAGGCATATACTTTGTATAAATAATGTTTGTTTACATTTGTCCTTAGCGTAAGAAATTTTATCCACCACTTGTCCTTTTTTCTTCCCTCCCCTCCCCTCCCCTCCCCTCCCCTCCCCTTTTCTTCTCTTCTCTTCTCTTCTCTTCTCTTCTCTTCTCTTCTCTTCTCTTCTCTTCTCTTGTATCATTTGTGGCAACTTTTACATCATTTCAAAGCTGGGGAGTCAGTTCTTGGCAGACTCTGGCTAATGAGTTGCCTTTTAGGAAGCCTGGGTGATTCATTGCCAGAATGGAAGATGGGCAATGTGTGGAGTTTTCTGGAGGCAGTGGGTCAGACTTGTTAGGAGGTGTGATCTTGGACACATCACTAAACCTGTCTGAGCCAGTTTCCTCCTAGAAGCTGAAAACAAAGCTGCTAACTTGTAAGGACTATTGTGAAGAACATTTAATGAGATATTTGATACAAAGTGTTGGCACATAGCAGGTGTTTGATAAATGGTAACTGTTACTATTTTTACTAGTGAAAAGAAATAACACTGTGTAGTGCTGGAAGAGCCCAAGAAGTGTTTATATACTTTCTCCAGTGTCCAATCTTTTTTTCCCCTCCAGGCTGAAGGAGACTGGGTATTTTGTAAATGTGGTGCAGCCTTTATCACAACACCATCAGACATGCCCTTCTGACACTCTGACAGATGCATCCAAGCATGAACAGCCAAGGGTTGTTGATTGACTTTTCTAACTTTTCATCCCCTCATGTGCAGGGATGGTGCCTACTCTGCCTGGTGAAGTCAGCCCAGAGATCGGAGGACCTGGCACCAGTGGAGGGCTTGGTTACCTAGGCAACACTAACCTATGCTGATGACAAAGGAGCTGTCACCACTGTCTGAGGCATGCATCAGTGTATCCAGTTATGGGGGAGATGGAAAGAAACAATTTTCTCTTGTAATGAGATAGATGCAGGTGTTAATTTCTTTTGAATGACAGCTAATTTCCTGTTTTCAGAGAGCAGGACAAAGCTTCAACTTTAACTTGTGGCTGAAAATACTCAGTTTTTGAACCTGGCAAAGCCTCATAAGAAAAAAACAGCCCTGGTGCTGGACTGTTGTTAGGCTTCCTGTCTTTTCAGAAGCTTATTGCATTTATTTTACTGCTTTGGGGGATTAGAAAATAGTCTCTGAAGGACATTTCTTTAATGACTTGGAATATTAACATGGAAAACTTGCTTGTTGGACAGTACAATGAATACTGTAACTTTTGTCTCTAATTGGCTACTGGATCCTTCACTCTGTAGTTGTTTTGTTTTGTTTTTAATGTTTTCTCTGTTGTGAAAGATAATGTACATTAAGAAAAATACACAAAACAACTAAATAGTCCAATGATTTATCATAAGGTGGATATGTTTACAATTGTTACCTCTACTGAGGTGAAGATAGAACATTGCAGGTGTCTGGGAAGCACTCCTCCTCCTCCTTCTCCATACTTACCTTCTTGCACTTTCCACAAGGAGACAGACCACTGTCTTGACTTTATAGTGAATAGCAAAGAAGTTAGTACTAGAAGTTTTATCACATATATTTCTGAACTCTGTGGTTTAGTTTTATATCTGTTTTGAATTTCACATAGATGGAACCATACAATACTGTTTTATGTTTGGCTTATTTTTTCCCAACTTTTTCTTTTAATCTGAGGTTCTTCCCTATTAAGGTGTATAACTGTCTTTCATTCATTTTACTTGCTGTACTTTATTATACCACAATTGATTTATCTCATTTGACTATTGATGCATATTTGGAGGGTGTTTCTAGCTATTGCGAATAATAATATTATGAACATTCTTGCACATGTCCCTTGGGATACAGATATAGGCATTTCTGTTGGTTTTATTCCTAGGAGTGAAATTGCTGGGGCATAGGATATATGTATTTTTACCCTTTGTGATGTTAAAGGATACATTCTTTTTTTTTTTAATTTAAAAAAATTTTTTTAATGTTTATTTATTTTTGAGACAGAGAGAGACAGAGCATGAATGGGGGAGAGACAGAGAGAGAGGGAGACACAGAATCTGAAACAGGCTCCAGGCTCTGAGCTGTCAGCACAGAGCCCGATGCGGGGCTCGAACTCACGGACCGTGAGATCATGACCTGGGCCGAAGTCAGACGCTTAACCGACCGAGCCACCCAGGTGCCCCTCTTTTTTAAAAGTACATCATTACTCTCCTACAAATATAGAATGAACCTGTGTCAAAGATATCATTTAACTCATTAATTAATGAGGGAATCACTAAGGTATTATAACTGGTTGAAAGAATTGAAAGAACTACACATATCTAGGCAATAGGGATACTGAAATGAATTTACAAGTAAATGCAAAATGAGTCTATCCCCAAGGTAATAATCCATTGCATTCCATCAGACAATTCACTTGCATTTCTTTTTTTAATGTTTATTTTTGAGAGAGAGAAAGAGAGAGACAGGGAGAGACAGCACGAGCAGGGGAGGGGCAGAGAGAGAGAGAGGGGGACACACAGAATCCCAAGCAGGCTCCAGGCTCTGAGCTATCAGCACAGTGCCCGACACGGGGCTCAAACTCAGGGACCTGGAGATCATGACCTGAGCTGAAGTCAGACGTTTAACTGACTGAGCCACCCAGGCACCCCTACAATTGACTTTTAAAATGTCTCCTTAAGAGGGGCGCCTGGGTGGCTCGGTCGGTTAAGCGTCCAACTTCGGCTCAGGTCATGATCTCACGGTCTGTGGGTTAGAGCCCCGCCTCGGGCTCTGTGCTGACAGCTCAGAGCCTGGAGCCTGTTTCGGATTCTGTGTCTCCCTCTCTCTCTGCCCCTCCCCCGTTCATGCTCTGTCTCTCTCTGTCTCAAAAATAAATAAACGTTGAAAAAAAAAATTAAAAAAAATGTCCCCTTAAGAAATCTTTCATTCCCCTAACTTCTTGAAAACATTCAAGTGTATAATATTAACTTTTAGAAACTATTATTATTTGGCCTTTGAAATTCAAGCCTAAAAACCATTTAGAATTTATTTTTCTGTATAATGTGAAATAAACTATCAGTCCCCCCCTCCCCTACCCCATTATGGTATGCAGTATCCCCCCACCATTCATTAAACAGCTATCCTTCTAGGGGCACCTGAGTGGCTCAGTCAGTTGAGCAACTGACTCTTGATTTTTGGCTCGGGTCATTATCCCAGGGTTGTGGGATCCAGTTTCGCACGGGACTCTGCACTGAGTGGGGAGCCTGCTTAAGATTCTCTCTTGCCCTCTGCCGCTCTCCCCAACTTGGATGCTCTGTCTCTCTTTCTCTCCAAACAAACAAACAAACAAACAAACACTATCCTTCCACTCTTGCTTGGCAGAGGCACCTTAGTCACACATCAAGTGTTCATATGTGTTTGGGTCTGTCCCTGGGCCTTTTGTTAAATTCTATTGATCTGTTTGACTATTAATTAATTAATTAATTTTTAAGTAGACTCCGTGCCCAGCGTGAAGCCCAGCGTGGGATTTGAACTCATGACCCTGAGATCAAGACCTGAGCCGAGATCAAGAGTCAGACACTTAACCAACTGGCACTTCTCTGTTTGACTATTTTTATACCAATACCACACTATAGTGTTTTTATAATAAATTGCATAACAAGTTTTTATCTCTGGTAGAGCCAGTTCTTCCACCATGTTGTTGTTGTTCTTTTTTTTTTTTTAATGTTTATTTTTGAGACAGAGAGAGACAGAGCATGAACGGGGGAGGGTCAGAGAGAGAGGGAGACACAGAATCTGAAGCAGGCTCCAGGCTCTGAGCTGTCAGCACTGAGCCCGACGCGGGGCTCGAACTCACGGACCACGAGATCATGACCTGAGCCGAAGTCGGACGCTCAACCGACTGAGCCACCCAGGTGCCCCCATGTTGTTCTTCTTGAAGGCTATTCAAGCTCTTTATATTTTCTTGTGAAGTTTAAAATTAGTATATCAAACTCCACAATAACTGTGGAATTTTATTTGTGATTTTTAAGGCTGCGCTGGATCCCCAGAAATTTCACTCCTAGGTATTTATCCAAGAGAATGAAAACATATGTTCATAAAAAGAGTTGTACTTGAATGTTTTTAGCACTTTATTCATAATTGCTCCAAACTGGAAAGAACCAATATGTTTATACAATGTCAAATTACTAAGCAATGAAAAGGAATGAACTACTGATACACCCCATAATGTGGGTGAATCTCAAAAACATTACGTTGAGCAAAAGAACCCAGGCACAAAAGAATATATACTGTGGAACTCCATTTATAAGAAGTTTTATAATAATCCCAACTACTCTATAGCGATAAATATCAAACCAGTGGTTGACTGGAGTAGGGGGTAGAGGAGATGGGGAGGCATTTGGGTATTGATTGGGGTGGTGATTACAGAGTTTATAAAAAAAAGTGTGTATTTGATTGTAATGTATACTTTAGTAAGGTGTTTTTTTTTTATTTGTCTTTTTAAAATTTATTTTTGTTTTGTTTTTGTTTTTTAAGACTCCATTAACCCTATAGATCTGTTTGGGAAAAACTGACATTTTCACAAATTGAATCTTTCAATCTACAAATATGGCATATAGCTTCAAGTGGTATTGCCTTTAAATTCTCTGAATAATATTCTATTCTGCATGGATATTTTTCATATCTATTTAAATATGTAGATTTTTTTTTACCATTTAATTTATTATATTTTTAAAATTTATATCCAAATTAGTTAGCATATAGTGCAACAATGATTTCAGGAGTAGATTCCTTAATGCCTCTTACCCATTTAGCCCATCCCCCCTCCCACAATCCCTCCAGTAACCCTCTGTTTGTTTTCCATATTTAAGAGTCTCTTATGTTTTGTCTCCCTCCCTGTTTTTATATTCTTTTTGCTTCCCTTCCCTTATGTTCATCTGTTCTGTGCCTTACAGTCCTCATATGAGTGAAGTCATATGATTTTTGTCTTTCTCTGACTAATTTCGCTTTGCATCATACCCTCTAGTTCCATCCACATCATTGCAAATGGCAAGATTCCATTCTTTTTGATTGCCGAGTAATACTCCATTGTATATATATACACCACATCTTCTTTATCCATTCATCCATTGATGGACATTTGGGCTCTTTCCATACTTTGGCTATTGTTGATAGTGCTGCTATAAACATTGGGTGCATGTGGCCCTTTGAAACAGCATACCTGTATCCCTTGGATACAGATCATGATCTCACAGCTCATGGGTTTGAGCCCTGCATCGGGCTCTGTGCTTACAGCTTGGAGCCTGGAGCCTGCTTCAGATTCTGTGTCTACCCCCCCCCCCCCTCTGCCCCTCCACCCCCACCAAAACAAATAAACATTAAAAAAATTAAAAATAAAGTTTCAGGGTTATTGGCATAAATTTGTTCATAATATCTTATATGTTTAATGTCTGTATGATCTGAGAGATGTCTCCTTTTAAAATTTCTGACATTGGTTTTTCCTCATTACTATTCCAAGGGTTTATCAGTTTTATTAATCTTTAACACCTTCCTAGTTGATCCTCTTATGTTTGTTTTTTTTTCACTCTTTTCTGCTCTTATTTTTGTCCACTTCCTTTCTTCTACTTATTTGTTTTAAATTTGTTGATTGTTAAAAATGGTCTCTTAAAATGGGGTGCTAAGTTTATTGGTTGTCAGTTTCAATCGTATTTCAATAAAGTATTTTTTTTTAATTTTTTAAAATGTTTGTTTATTTCTGAGACAGAGAGACACAGAGCATGAGTGGGGGAGGGGCACAGAGAGAGAGGGAGACACAGAATCAGAAGCAGGCTCCCGGCTCTGAGCTGTCAGCACAGAGCCTGACGCGGGGCTCTAACTCACAAACTGCGAGATCATGACCTGAGCGGAAGTTGGTCACTCAACTGACTAAGCTACCTGGGGGCCCCTCAGTAAAGTATTTAAATAATAAGTTTACCTTTAAGCACTATTTTCTTTGCATCCTAAATTAAAAAAATTTTTTTTCAATATTTATTTTTGGGAGCAAGAGAAAGAGAGAGTGCATGTGCTTGTGAGGGGGGGAGGGGCAGAGAGAGAGGGAGACATAGAATCTGAAGCAGGCTCCAGGCTCGAGGCTCCAGGCTCCAAGCTGTCAGCACAGAGCTCAGCGCGGGCTGTTCTCAGGAACGGTGAGATCATGACCTGAGCCAAAGTCAGATGCTTAACCATCTGTGCCACCCAGGTGCCTCGCATCCTGTAATTTTATATGAAATCATTTTATTATCATTCAGTTAAGAGTATTTTCTAATTTCTACTGGGGATTTTCTAGCTACCATTTCATTATTGATTTTTAGCTTCCTTGCATTATGAGCAGAGAACACACTCTGATTTCTGTACTTTAAAATATGTTGAGGGGCACTTAGACGGTCCTGTTGGTTAAGCATCCAACTCTTGATTTTAGCTCAGGTCATGATCCATCCCACTGTCATGAGATAGAGAGCCCTACTTTGGGCTCCACACTGGGCATGGAGCCTGCTTAAGGTTCTTTCTTTCCCTCTCTTTTTGCCCCTCTCCTGTTTGTGCATGCTCTCTCCCTTTCTCTCTATGTCTCTCTCTCTCTCAAAAGAAAAAAAAATGTTGAGACTCATTTGGTTCCATAGTATGTGGCCCATTTTTTGTACATGCTTGCTAAGTGCTTGAAAATAACGTGTATTCTCTAGTTGATTGATGCGAAGTTCTGTATATTTATGTGGTCAAATTTGCTGTGTATGTTTTTCAAGTTTTCTATATGCTTACTGATTTCTTTTGTCTTGTTCTATAGATTTCTGAGAAAAGTGTGTTCCAATTCCATACTGTGATTATAGATTTGTATTTTTCTTCTTGTGTTTTTTTTTTTCAATGTTGGCTTTACATAATTAGGAACTATATTGGAGAAATTTGCAATTTGGAATTGTTATATCTTCCTGATGAATTGAAACCTTTGAATATTACAAAGTGACTCTCCATACAACTAATAAGAATTTTTGCCATAAGTAATAAAACAACACCAGCTTTCTTTTGGTTATTATTTGCCTAGTATATCTTTTTTAAAAATCCTCTTAGTTCTCACATTTATATATTCTTATGTTTTAGATGTATCTTTTGTGTATAACATAATCTTGAGCTTGACAAGTTTTATCTTTTTTTTTTTTTTTTTTTTTTCTAGAGAGAGAACAGAGAGAGCAGGAGTGGGGCAGAAGCAGAGAGGGAGAAGGAGAGAGAGAATCTTAAGCCCACATTCAGCACAGAGACCAACACAGGGCTTGATCTCATGACTGTGAGATCAGAACCTGAGCAGAAATCAAGAGTCAGATGCTCAAATGACTCAGCCCCTCAGGCGCCCCAACTTAGTTCACTGACTTTTAATGTAATTACACACATAGCTGGGTTGAAATTTACTGTCATATTAAATGCTTCTTTTTAGACCTGCATATTCCACGTTCCTATTTTTTCTCCCTTCTTCTGAACTGAGTTTGTTTTATTTACCATTCCACTTTTTCTCTCTATTAGCATGGGAGTTTTATTTTTTTATATTATTATTTTGATGGTTACATTAAATATTTTAGTATGTGTCCTTGATTTAGGTCTATAAACACTTTAGTACCATAGATGTCTGTCTTGACTTGTCTGTCGTTTTTATTTCACTTGTGTACATTAAAAAAAATTTTTTTTTTGATGTTTATTTATTTTTGACAGAGAAATAGAGCGTAAGCGGGGGTGGGGCAGAGAGAAAGGGAGACACAGAATCTGAAACAGGCTCCAGGCTCTGCACTGTCAGCACAGAGCCTGATGGGGGCTCAAACTCCCGAGCTGTGGGATCATGACCTGAGCTGAAGTCGGATGCTTAACTGACTGAGCCACTCAGGTGCCCCATGCTTCTATACATTTTATTTTTATTTATTTTTTTAATTTTTTTTTAACGTTTATTTATTTTTGAGACAGAGAGAGACAGAGCATGAACGGAGGAGGGGCAGAGAGAGAGGGAGACAGAACCGGAAACAGGCTCGAACTCACGGACGGTGAGATCGTGACCTGAGCTGAAGTCGGGCGCTTAACCGACTGAGCCACCCAGGCGCCCCATGCTTCTATACATTTTAGATGCCCAGGGTACTATTCTTGTTTTACACAATCCTGGTTTGTTTCGATTTACTTATATATTCATCCTGTTCTTTTGCTCTTCATTTATTCTTTTATTGCTGATTTTCCATGTGGGATTACTTTCTTTTGGCTGAAGAACAAATACCCTTTAGTGTTTCCTTTATTGTAGGTCTGCTGGTGACAAATTCTCTCAATTTTTGTCTGTCTGGAATGTCTTTATTTCACCATAATTCCTAAGGATAATTTCTCTGGGCGTAGAATTCCACACTGTCACTGTGTTCTTTGAGCACTTTAAAGATACTTACTTCCTTCTGGCTTCTCTTGTTTCTGTTTATAAGTTAGCTGAAAGTCTAGTTTTTGTTCCTTCTCTCCTCCCTTTGGCTGATATTTTTTATTCTTTGTGGGGTTTTGCAGTCTTATCTTAGTGTGCCCAGATGAAGTTTTCTTCTTATGAATCCTGCTCAAGATGTCTGGGGCTCCTTGTCTTAGCTCCTTCTAAGGCCGGCTGTTCTTTTTCAGTTCTGGAAAGTTTGCAACTATTATCTTGTCACGTATTGCTTTGCCCCATTCATTCTTCTTTCTTCCTTGGGCTATAATTACTTGTATTTACTTTATTAATTATGTGGGCTTAATTCCTTTCTCACTATATTCTGTAATGTATCTTTTCCTGTATTTTCCATTCTTTTGTCTTTTTGTGCTTCACTCTAATTGTTTTCTTGTAATTCCCACTTCAGCTGTATCTATTCTTCTAGACTTAAATTCATTCATTAAGTTATTAATTGTAGTTAATATATATTTTTTTATGTCTGAACTTTCAATTTGATTCTCTCTCTTTCTTGAGTTTCCTGTTTATCTTAATTTCCTAGGGCATTTGTAGTACTTTCCTAAATTACTAGAAACTGGATGACCTAAAACAACAGAAACTTATTCTCTCATAGTTTTGGAGTCTTAGGCCTGAAATTAAGGTGTCAGCAGGGCCACAGTCCCTCTGGAAGCTCTCGAGAGGAATCTACTCCTTGCCTCTTCCAGCCTTGTCTTGTGGCCACATCCCTCTCTGCTCTGTGTTCTCATTGCCTTCTTCTCTGTGCCTCTGTCTTAAAACTCCCAGGATGAGCTGCTCCTTTTAATACCTGTGTGTTAGTCAGATCTTTTACAATAAAGTAATATTCACTCCTTTGCCACATAAGGAAACACTCACAGGTCTCAGGTACTAGGACATGGACGTATCTTTTTTCTGGGTCGCCATTTAGCCCCTTGTACCATTCTATGCTGAAATTCTCAACTTTATTATTTTATCTTATACATAGTAAAACTTTTTTTAAAAAGTTTACTTATTTTGAGGGAGAAAGAGAGAGAGAGAGGGAGAGGCAGAGAGAGAGAAAGAGAGAGAATTGTAAGCAGGCTCTGCACTGCCAGTTTGGAGCTTGATGTGGGGCTTGAGCTCATGACCTGTGAGATCATGACCTGAGCCAAAACCAAGAGTCAGACACTTAACCAACTGAGCCACCCAGGCATCCTAGTAAAACTTTTAACGAAAAGTCTATTTCATATCATTCCAAATATGGAGTCCTATGGATTTGTTTCTATTTCTGTTATTTCTGCTGGTTTTTATTTGCATCTTCTCTCTTCATGTGCTTATTATTTTTAATTGTGTGAGTCATTATTTTTGCACAGTGTTTTGCAGGTGTAATCTGAAGTCAACATTATTCAACTCTAGAAAGGATTCATGTTTGCTTCTATGAGTATGTGGGGCATTAGGCGCTCTAGAAACACCTTATTTCAGTTTCAGAGATTGTGATGGTTTGATGATAAGCCATGGGTCCTCTGCAAGGGCCTGTTAGCTTTCTGTTCTCCCTTTGTGCTAAGGTGCAGCTCCTTGGAGATCCTAACCCCAAACAAATGTTATGCTCAGGTCTATTCCTCCCATTCTCAGCCGACTGTGGACACAAATCTCTATTTGCCTAACTTCTGAAACCATTTGTGGAGGGGGAAGAGGTCCAAAATGCCTTCTGGACTTCCTTCCTTTCATCCTCACTTGTTTCTTCCCTCCAGCACTACCCCTCGCCACACACCATCTTGTAGGCTCTGGGATGTTTTTAAGCATTGAATGAATGTTTTGTCTGTCTCTCCACCTTATCCTTTTTTTTTTTTTTTCAAGTTTGTTGATTTATTTTGAGAGAGAGAGAGAGCAGGAGCAGGGGAGGGGTACAGAGGGGAGAGAGAGAATCTGAAGCCGACTCTACACTATCAGTGCGAAGCCTGATAGAGGGCTCGAACTCACGAACAGTGAGATCATGACCTGAGCCGAAACCAAGAGTCAGACGCTTAACCAACTGAGCCACCCAGGTGCCCCTCTTTCTTACTTATATTTGATGAAAAAGCTTATCTGGCACACCTAGTGGGTTATTATTAGAAGCAGAGGTCTCCCTGAAGCTTTTCTCATCTATCTGAAATTTTTATGATAAAAAAAAAGATTTCAAACATCACAAAAGGGGAAAGAATAGTGCAAAGAACCACACCATTACCCAAATTCAGTCATTAACCAGGTTTTGTTACATTTGCTTAGAATGTTTTTGTGACATATAAGAAGAGACCATTGTAAAGCAGGCAGTATTTCAACCTCCAGCCATCCATTCACCTCTGAAGTCCATCATTAGAGGACTTCCACCTTAGCTGCTGCTGTGTCCTCAGCTCCGGGCACAGGATATAGCTGCTGCCTCATTTGCATCCCGTGAGCTATTGTTGAATGAATGTCATTCTCTGTTGAACTACAGACTGTTGGAGCTGGAGGAGCTGGAAGAGGTCTTTGCCTGCCATAACGAACCTCAGTTTACAGATGGAGATGCCGGGATCCTGAGATACACAGAGATGTGCTGACAGTCACGCAGGTGCACAGCAGAGTTAGGCCAGGGTCCCAGCTCAGGGCTCTTTCCTCTTTTCTACACTTCCTTCTCACTTTGCTAGCTTGCTTAACCACCACTCTTTTCTGTTCTTCTGGAGCATTCATTACAAGTTTGGGAGCATTTCATTACAAGTGTGATGATATAATGTAACATTAAGACACGACAAGGCAAGTTTTATTGGCCATTACTACTTGCCTCAAGTGAGTGGCAAAGCCTTTGACCACTCGAGGCATATATTAATAGCCCCATAAAATACATCCCGGATTGCTAGCGCTATTATCATCTGGCTATTACATTTCCTAAAATTATTGTACAAATACCACTTTAAACAATTTTCTCTCTCTCTCTCTGTCTCTTTTTTTTTTAACTGGGAAGATTAGTTCTCTTTTATGAGAGACAATTCTTCACTTGCTTGAGAAAATAGAATTGTCACGAGCTATGGAGTGAGACTACTGTATGATCACGTATTTCCTCTGCTACTTACTAGCTCTGTGGGATTCGGCTAGTTTCCTAACTTCTTTGAGAATTCGTTTTCTCCTCTATCAAATAACAAAATGCTTGCCTTTTAGAATTTACACCTATAAAACACCTAGCACGGTGCCTCAAACATAGTAAGCAGTCAATAAATCCTATGTTGTTGTTTTTGTGATGGTGATAAATGCAAGTGGGCATTTTTTTCTTTTAATTAGTCACTTCATGAGATTAAAAAATGGCTCAAAGCACGACATGAACTTCAATTTAAATTTTTATTAATAAAAGAGCTAATGTGGGCTGAACATTTGTTATATGCCAGCATGAGTTCCTAAGCACTTTGTGTAGAATGTTTCATTTAATCCTTACTTTACGAGATAGACGTTATTATCCTCACTTACAGGTGAGGAAATTTAGAAGTCAAATAATTTGTTTGGGATTTCAGAGCTCGAACTAAGCTCAGTCTTCCCAGCTCCTATGTTCTTAACTATTCTGCTATACTGCCTCCCTCCAGGACACCTGCAGGTGACAGTGATGCGAGGGAGTTCACTGAAACAAAAACATGTCTGATAAAAATTAAAATTGGATGGGGATAATTTAATCAAAAAATGTTGCTAATGGAGACGGTTCTTGTTAATTTGTAATTTGTGACAATGCTGATGGAGGGCTTGGCCAAAAGTCTACAGTAGTGCTAATTTTGAAGGTAGCAGTGGTTAAGCAAATGAAGCATATGAACAAGGGGAATATAGAACCTATTTAAGTAAATAAACTTTTCCCAAGTACATTACCACCTCTCTATATACAAAATTAAATGCAAATGGCTCTAATGTGTTTATGATTGTAGATCTTTTTTTTTTTTAAGTTGATTATTTATTCATTTAGAGAGAGAAAGTGTGAGTGAGTGAGCAGGGGGAGGGGCAGAGAGTGAGAGGGAGAGAGAGAAGCCCAGGCAGGCTCCTTGCTGAGTGTGGAGCCCAACACAGGGCTCAGTCTCACAAGCTGTGAGATCATGACCTGAGATGAAACCAAGGGTCGGACATGTAACCAACTGAGCCACCCAGGTGCCCCTATGATTGCAGATATTTACAATGTTCTCTGCTTGGTACACTTGTGGTTAGCAAAGTACTATAATTGCTGTGGGTAAACATTTGTTGGTTACTTTCTTAGCATCCGCCTCCTCTTTTCCTAACAGCACCTAGAAAATTCCTTTGTGAACCATCTTATACCTCATTTAATAGCAGCCACTTAGTTTGGGATGGATGGACCCTGATTGGCATGTAGCCACTTCCCACATACCATGCTTTTTGAGGAATGGTGGGCAGACCTCACCCAGGCCTTACTGAGTCAGTGCTTAGCATTTCCCCCTATCTACATGGATGAGTTCAGCACTGAACATATGACCTAAGTTGGTCAAATCAGCATGAAGCCCAGGACTTTTGCTGGAAGGCCGGAGAAAGAGAAAGCCTCGTTCCTGCTCAAAACAGTTTGGGCTGTCCATGTGAGGCCTGGAGCTGCTGCAGCTATTTTGCTTCCATGAGGGAAGCCAGCCAAGGAATTAAGCAGATACAAGGAGGAGGGCAGAGGTGAAAGTATTATAGAAACTGGGCCAAAGCACTGATCAAACCATCTCAAAAGTCTGTCCCACTGTAGGACTGTTTTTATTACCTGAACTAATTTCTTTTGTTGTGTAAGCCAGTTAAAGTTGGGTTTCCTGTCTCCTGTACTTGCACTTATCTTGATGGATTTAAGTGCATTGTATACATTTTCTATCATTTGGGTTTGTCAGTAGTAGAGATTACACTTTCCCATCATTAATTGCAGTGAGTAAAGTTTATTAAGACAAAAGTACCTGGCAGAAAGCAATGTTGTCCATGTTCTTGAGAACCCTATAGCCTCTTGTAATGCCACGGCAGGATTTTAGGATTCCTAAATCCTTGTTCTGTAAGCCTGTCCCCTGGGGGTCACTTTCTGGTTCACCCAGTTAGTGCTGTATCTAACTTGCACTTTCCTCATCTGTAAGTTCAGGATAATAATTAATAGTGCCTACTTGATTTAGGGGTATAAGGGCTACATGAGTTGATTTATGTAGTTTTTAGCACAGGGTCTCTCACATAGTGAATGTTAATGAGTGTTAGTTATTACTTTTATTGGTGTTATTGTTGTTGTCACTGTTACTAACAGATCATTCTCTTTCAGAACAAATCTCTGTTTCCTCTCTAGCCCTCCCTCATCCCTAAAAAAAATGAACTAAGTAGTGTTGATTAGGGGAGAGGGTGGACAGGGTGAGTTTGGTAAGTCCACAAGTTGACCTTGGCAATTCTGCCATTTCCTTTCCTACTCTACGCTTCTCAGACGTGGAGCTCTCTGAGCAAGTCTTGGTCTGTGCTTTGATCTTAGCGGTGTTCCTTGTGCTTGGGATGACTGTGTCCCCCATGTGATTCTGTTGATGGCCTGCAAGGTTCTGTGCAGGAATCCAATAGGATAGCTGAAAATAGTCATGTCACCTGGTGTGGCGAGGCAGAGCAATAGCCATGAAATCCTTTTTGTTTCTCTTTTTGAGTTAAGCAAACAGAAAAATCTGTAATTCAAATATGAGGAAGGTTGCTTTGGGGAGTGGACTTATTAGCAACAACAAAAGCCTGGCATCTCCCATTCTCTAATGATTGAAATCAGTGTGCTGAAGCATATAAGTAAATACCACAGGGGCGCTTCCTAAGTGACCTCCCCCCTGCCCCCACTGCTGTTGTCACGGGAAATGCGTGCGTGGCCGCATTCCCTTGCAAATGGGAACACATACCCGTACACTCCCCTTTGCCCACTCCCTTTGAACACTTTCAAGGCCTAAAGACAATTCCTTGTTATCTTCCTGAGAAATTAACTTCTGCTTTTCCCTCCCTGTGAACCAAAATAGTAATCATCACATGCTCCCTCGTTACGAGTTTAGGGAAAGAAACACAGGCTTCATTCAGGGTCTGTTCCAACTGCGTAGGGTTTAATTGGTCATGGAGGGAATTTTCACTGTCGGTCTGCAGCTGTAGTGCGGGCACTTCCTCGAGTCCTAGCGGCCTTGGTTCCTCTTTCCTGACCAACGTCTTCCCTGACTAATCTCATGAATACGCTGGCTGAGGAGAATAAAAGCAGCTATTGCTAATTAAGTATTAATCAAATACGTTATTCTTAAAATACATTCTTATTTTCTCTCTCAAGAATCAACAGTCCAGGGCTGTCTGTCCTACTTTTATCCTCATTTCACTGAGGAGGAAGTGAAGTCTCTGAGGGATTTAGTAACTTGCCCAGGTCACACTTAGGAGGTGCAGCCGGCTCTCAATCCCAGATTGACACCAGAGAATGCGGTCTTTACCCCGTTCCATTCTCCGATCCCGTGATTATTTGCTCGCCTTGTGAGTGTTCTTGTACGTGATACTACCCTTGTTTTTCATTATTCTTGGTATGCACAGCCTTCTTTTCACTTGCTTCTGTTCCTCCCCCGTGAATCAGTATGTGCCTTTTTGTGACCGAGCCCCTCTTTCCTCTTGCCCCACTCCTCAGCTTACCTTATGTTTGCATATAGACCTGTGGGTGGACCAGAGTAGGCGGTCCACATGCACGGGTTCACGGGAATATGCAATGTGGTGACGAAAGGAAGCTTCTGGGTTTTTTCCTCCACCTACGCCTTCTTTCTGCACCCCAGTGTACCGTCTTTGTCCATTTGCTCCTGTCTGCCTTTCCATCATCTTTGGAGCTCACCTTCTGGCACTTGGTCTGGAGACATTTACATCTATGGGGGTCTTGGCTACAGATCTCTAATGCATAAAGTGATTTTCAAGTGTGAAAAAGAGCTATGATTTCAGCTACATATTTGAGCTGAGTCGAAAATTATGAAGACTAAAGTAACATTTGGTAAAAGAGTTGAGGGACAGGGTAGCAACTTCGTCTAAGCCCAATGCTTACATGTGTGATGCTGGTTCACTATCTCCAGTTTCCGTTGTGGCATTCTTTCAAGTGCTTCTAAAGAAGAATTTGGTCATGGTAGGTCAGGACTTGTGGGGGTCTGAAGCTGTTCTCCCTGAGTTCATTTATTCATTTATTTAACAAACAGTCACTGCCTGTGTTCCTCAAGGTTCCTAAATTTCATTGAATCAACCAACCTTTCTACTGAAAGCTATGGACTCTTTTTACATGAAAATCCACAGAATACGTAACACAGTTTTGCATGCAATTGGAGGGGGTTCACGGACCCTTTAACGCCCACGTAAGAACTCCTGAGAACCCCAGCTTTGTGATGCACCACCTTTCCTGCTTAATCATGTTCTGATCTCTAAACCAGGGCCTTTTCCGTTATGAATAGAGATAGATATTCATCCCGGATTCTTGGATGGAACAGAATTGCCAAGTTCCGTTTGCTCATCACTGCAACTTTGCGAGACTATTAAAAAAGAAACAAAGTAGCCAAGCAGCTGTGCAGTTATTCACGATCAAAAAGGTGTCCTTACAGAGCTGTCATCTTCAGCCAGCCAGCCATCTGAGCCTTCATATGTAGGGTCGCTGAAATATTTTATGGGGAATTTAAATCCTTTGATTGAAATAAAGATCCTAGGAGGGATGAAAAAGGCCGTCTCAGTAATGGATAGGCATAGTGTGTTATGTATTTGCAGAAGGCTTGGTTGCTTTGAAGAGAGGAATTCCAAAACATTGAGTTCTTAAATCTGTAGTGTGTATGTGCGTGTATAATGTTTGAAGAAAATGAAATTTTTCACATCTAAAGAAATAAGCATTTTTCCTCTGCGGTTTTTTAGTCCACAGCAATATGACAGCTAATCAGAAAGCTGCCATACTCTGAGGGGTTACATCATATTATTTAATTAGATGATTTATAGTTTCTCTGACAGGCCTGGTGCAGCCTTTGCATTCCTGGAAGGAATCATCTATAACTTGGAGTCCTACAATACAGGAAATAAACAACAGTAGCCAGGGCTCATTTGCTGTTATGGTTTATGTTGGTGACTTGGATATGTAAGACTTCTGTCAACATATATAGAAGTTGGCTGATCACAAGAATGAATACAATTTTGTGCTGACTTTCCTTCTGGTTATACTCTCACTGCCTCCTGCTCCGGTAAGAGTAACTGGAGAATTCTCAAGCTAGAATGGCATTGTGTTTCCATGCAGAAAACCAAAGCCTCCCGTAAACTGAGCTGAGGTGGGAAGGGCATCAAATCCAAGGCCTGGGCATTTGTCATTTGTTATTAAGAGCTGTGACATAATTGGTCAAAGGGGCTCATTGTTCAGGGCTTTCTATAAGTCATTCTGGAATGTTTGCCTCAGAGGAAAAGAAGCCAAGTCCTGTCTTCACCTTCCTGAAGACTTTGGTGGCTCCTGTCCGTTGGACAGTATGTCCTGCTGGGTGTGTCTGACTGTCCTGCTGTAGCATTTCAGAGAACCCAGGTTTCCTTGTGGCCTGGAGGATCCCATCTCAGTCTGCGTGGGAAAGGGCCGAAACTACATCCCGTTGCTTGGTCATGGCACTGCCTGTGTGCCGGGACACCGTGAAGAGCCTGGGCTTCTAGGCACACTTTGGATGAAGTCATTCCTCCCTGAAAACCGAGACGGGAAATTTCTCCTGACGTTTAGGAACTTGACTAAGAGGTGAAGCAAAGCCTAGCTGAGAATCAGGCTGGGAGTGTGTTCTTTCAAGCAAAGGTTCAGAAGGGGATCACATTGCCCTTACTTCTATTGTTTCCTCTACTATCAAATTATTAAGGTAAATTTCCACTGAAAGAAAATAGCCATTTGAAAGCATTTGAAAATGTACTAAATGACACATTCATTTTAAAAATTATAAGAGAGACTATGAGACTATCAAACAGTGACCTGAGAATTAACATTGAACTTTAATTTGTTTGCTTGGTTGTAGATATCTGTACGGAAACTAACAGGGCTGGCCATGCTTAATTCCTCTTTCTCTACCTTCTACCCAAAGGGCCTCATTATAATTTCTTTTTATTCTTTTAGTACCTTCATATTCTCCACATCCCCTCCTCCCCTGCCATCTTGCTCTCAGAAAAGACTCTGATCTCAGTTACCTACACTTTAGACACCTTAATGTGAATGCAAACCTAGATATTGATACTCCCGGGGGATTTAGAATGCTGTTACTTATTTTGAATTAGAAGACTTAGCCTCCTTTATAAAAGAAGCAGCAACTGATACCTAAGTTCATTTGAAAAATGAACGTGCAACTTTCGTGCTTTGCCCTGTTCTTGAATTGCCTGGATTAGTGTGATGCCTGGGACCACCGAAGTGTGTGTGAGTAAGCCTTATAAACAGCACCATCTGGGAGAGATGGGGACTTGGCAAAATTCAGGTTTGCCACTAGTTTGCACTGTGGATTTGGGAAAGTGAGCTGACTGCACTACCATGCAATGAAAAGGTTGAGTTAGACAATCTCCAAGGGCCCTTCTAAACCTATGAGTCTGAGGAGTTGAAGACGAGTCTTGAAGGAACAGGCTGTGTAGATGGGCTACAGGTGTCTACCAGTGTATGGTCTTAGAGTAACAAGTCTGCCTCATTGTGGTCTTTGGTTCCTATAAGACCAATATAAAACAGAAAATACTATAATCTTTATAGCTCGTACCAGACCTTCCCTTAGGGAGGGAACTGCCTTTGTTTGGGAGAAATATCACAATCATTCATTTGGAGTAGATGGTGAAGCACTGAAAACATTAGTCTGTAGTGAAAACATTAGTGTGCGGGAGGCCAAGCCACAAAAAGATGGCACATCTTTTGAATATGATAAAGTGAAAGGATTTATGTTTTGTTCTGCTCTCAGCAGAGGTAGAGAAGAAACTAGAGAAGCAGAGACAAGAGAGGGAAAGGAGAGAGAGTTTGGAAAGATGACAGAAGACTGGCTGCTATGTATTCTGAAAGGTCAATAAGAAAACCCTAGAGATATTAGGAACTGCAAGGTCTAATGTGAGATTTTAATTTGGTTTTCTGTGTGCTATCTAGTTTCTATAACCTACTAATCTTTAGCAACTCTAATTTTACTCTTAAATGGTTTTTAAGTGGGTTACTTTTTAGAAACTGAGGAAAATACTGGAATTTTGTGTCTAGATTAATGGGCATTAGTATGGACATCGCAGGTATGGAAATAAAATCTTGTAGGTGACGTTTGACAATGAGAACACAGAAATCACTTAGAAATTTTCAGAAATCTTAGTAAGGGATTTGTATTTCCTTTGGGCTTGGAGTTGAGGGGGTCCCTAGTCAATTTTTAAGACCTAGCCAGATCTTAAGGGGGCAGATCAGGTGAAGGAGTTACCAGATGACATTATTATGGGGTCTTATCTGAAAATCTGCGATGCAGTAATGGTAGATAAGCAGTTTTGGAAAATTTGTAAGACCCTGGAAAGAAGAAGAATCTGATTCTTTTGGTTGTACTTTTGAGATAATGTGATGAACCTCATACAACTCTCAGTAAATGCTCCCTTTTGGTCAGATGTTGACTGCTTAAGAGAGATCTAAAAACTTAATTCCCTTATTCATCTGTGGCCATTTGTAACTCACTGATGGCTGTCTTGTCCACTGTTGTTTCCTGGGATTTTAAAGAAGATTCTGAGACAAACAATTCCTTTGTGAAAGATAGCTTTGGAAATGACAAATGGAATGTCTATCCTCAAGCAGTATGCACTATCCAATCCCAGGTGGATAAAATGTATGCGTATTTAACAATTGCTCTGAAAAAATGGAGGAAGCATGGGTCTCAAAATAATAACTAGAGTGAGAGGTCCCATTACAGTTTTCATTGTATTTAATCTTATACTCTTTCTTTGTAGCACTTATCAAAATTGAAATTCATTACTTGCGTGTTTTGTTATCAATTCCTTTCCTAGAACAGGGACTTTCTGTCTTGTGCCAGGCCTAGAGTAATGAAAATCTCTGAGCAATGAAGTGGAAGGTTCTTATTTTCTTCTTCCTGACTTTCTCTAGCATTGTAGCTTCTACAAGGGCTTATTTTTTTCCCTGATGACAAAATATAAATCTTATACAAATGAAGCAGGCATAATTAAACACTGTGTGACGTTTAAGAGACGAATTGGTGCAGCTGAAGAGGAGACCTAGAAGGGGCAGAGAAGTATATGTAAGTGGTAGGTTTTCTTTCTTAGACCCAAGACCTTGATCAGTAGAGGAGGATCCTAAAAAAGAGTCTAATGTGTGCTGAGGAAACGAGAGGCCATCCTCACAACATCCAACAGCTTGATCTTCATTTAAAATAATTACGGTTTGTGTTTTGTTCTCTACCCTTTAGAATTGGATTTTGTTTCGTCAAGGAATAAAACTGAACAAGGCTGCTACTATAGGATCACTTATTAGATGTGTATGTTTCAGCATGTATTTCCTGGCACTTCATGGTGGAAAGTTGGCTTTTGGAGCTTAGGCTTGGTTTTCGTATATTTTCTATGTGTCAGGATATTTCAGTATGTCTCTAAGTAAACTGGGTAGGTACCCCTCGCCCCTCCAAGGATTCATGACTGATTTGGGGTAGCTGTAACAAATTGGAATTCACTACATGCCAGTTGTATTCCAAAGCCACACTTAGTATTAAAACCACAGAAGGAGTCATTTACAATTGACAGGGGCTGTGGGTCTTCAGCAATGATCTTTTGGCAGTGTATTTTAGGTTGAAAAGAACCTTGATGTTGGGATTTTTGGTTTTCAGATGAGTGGCTAGTAGCCTGTTTTGAGAAAAGCCTTGGGGATGGGAACATGTACTTGGCTTACTGGAGTGCAAGAATTCTGTTTCTTGGTGGACCACAGTTTGACTTTGTTTTCAGGGTTGCCTTGGTGTAACAAAGCATCTCTTATGCCTTTGGGGTTGTCCTTGCCAGCCATCACCTGCCAACTGGGTCCCGTCTATGTAAGTGTTCTGAGTCGGAAAATGAGGTGTGAGAAATACTTTGAGTCGAGGCTGCTCCTACCGTTTGGATACCATTAAATTTGAAAGTTTAGGATTTGGCCTGGTTCCCTTGTTCATTTTCTTCACTCAAAAATATGCATTGGATATTTTTTTTAGTGTTTACAATTGCAGGGCACTGTACTGGGCACAATAGAATTAGAATCAAGCAGGAGAGACAGCCTCTGCCCTTACTAAGTTTATAGTATGAGAGGAAAGAAAAAAAAAAGTCAAACCAAAGGCCACACAGCTCTTTAATTGCAGTCGTGATCCATGCTCTAGTTGGCCTGAGTATCATGAGGAAATGTAAGGAGAAGACAGGCTAAGGGGAGGTGGCTAGACGGGAGGGATAGAGTGCTAGTGACCTTATGGGGAGGCCTAGAAGTAAGCAGGAGTGGCTGTCCTAGAGATGAAAAGAAAACGCAGTGGCTGGAGCTCATGTGGGAAGGTGAGTTTGCCTTCGGGAGGAATGAATGGAGGTCAGGAGCTAGATCGTGAGGGCTCCTGGGTCACCTTGAAGACTCTGGACTCTGAGCTGGGAGCTTTCTGCCCACAAAAAAAGTGTCTATCCCAGGAAGTATGTGTAGGGGACACATAATGTATTTACCTCTAACGTGACCACCCCTGCTTAGTCCCTTCCCAGTTCTGGAAATTGCTTCTTTATTACTTTGTGGCTATCATGGAAGCAGCCTTGTTGCTTTAGGCTACTCTGTGGCCCAAACATGGCTGGTTGACCCAGGGGTTTTTCATATTTGATTCCTCGGGGTATTGCAATTGCAGTTGAGAAAGTGAAGTTAGTTTTTCTCCTGGTAGCTGAAACGGTGGGGCAGCAAACTGAAGAGCTGTCAGAGGCCCTGTTCTGTCAAGTGGCCTGTAGCACGGTGACAGAGGAATGAAGCAAATCTGTGGAAAGAATTTAAATTGAAGGTGAAATCAGAGAGGGAGGACATATTTCTTAGTTCTCCTCATGCTCCAGGCATTAGTTCTAGATCTTTCCAGCATGTATATTAGCCTTGTATTCGATAATATAATAAAAAAATCTCCTCTCTCTACTTTTTGTTTAAACTAGCCAGAGTTAGTTTCTGTTACTAATGTAAAAATTATTTTTTCTATGTGTGCAGATATTCATAGACATATATTACAATTCTGCTTTAGGCCCATTTTCTGACTGTAATTGGGCCTCAAAGCTTGTTAATTCATAGAAAGTCAATTATCCTCTAGTTTTGTTTAAGATACACAGGAGCAGGAAAAGTTAAGTTCATCTAACATTTCTCAAGAATGGAAATGTGACCCAAGGAGACTTTGCTGCATAAGCAGAAATACTTTAACAAGTTAACAAGATAATTTATGGATTTGATTGTAAAAGCTTATTAAGAAATGAAATTTTACCTGTAGCATTCTCTCTTATTTTAGTCTTTACAGCCCACTCAGGTCTTATTTCTTCTGGAAGTGATGCAAACAGCAATCGTATTAGCATAAATTTAAAAAATGTGGTTTATTTATATGTGTAACTAACTATATTTTCCTAAATCTGTCTTTGCTGCATTATCAGCTCTTGGAGAGAGCTGCTTTGCTAATGGCAGGGTCACTCATACCGGTCTGGCCCCTGGGTCTGCTAATTTGAATGAACTGTGTCTGCCAATTAGTGCTGAGATTTGAGAAAGTGCTAGACTGAAGAATGGGCAAATTCAAGACAATTCCACACTATGGTGTGCTAACCAATTAGTCTGGTTACCCAGTTACCAAACTGGTTGGGAAGCAGTGTGGTATTGTGGATAAGAACAGGCCCTGTGGATTGAGACCTGTGTGGAAATTTCACCTTGAACCATTTGCTGGGTGACTTCAAGCAAGTTACCTGATGTTTCTAAATCTAACCTTCTTATCAATAAAATGGGGTAATAACAGTGCCTACTGCATTAGAATATTATGAGTCAGTAAAATAATATTTATAAAGCACATAGTAACTTTTTTAAGTATTAGCAATTATTACAGGTATTCTATAAAGCACTTACCACAATGCCTAGAATTTGATAAATGCTGTGGCTCTTTGACCCTTAAAGTGCACATATTCATATCCTTAAAACTTCACCAGATAAACATCTCCCCTGACCTATCTGTCCTTGGATAGCAGGTTAAGAGTCCCTGACTTCATCCAGCCTCTTGATTTTACAGGCAGGGAGATTGAGACTCACAAGAGTGGCAACTTCTCAAGGTCAGACAGTGCCTGGAAGAGCTGGGTCTGGAACTTAGGGACCTGTCTCTTAATTCAGTTCTGTACCCACTATACTGCCTGTTTCATGTACAGAAGACCTAGAGTGTTCTTCAGCCTCACTGATATGTATACAGAGGATACATGACATTTATGAAACATACATTAGAGGCCATCACAAACCTCCAAACTTCTGAACCCGGAAATGTTTATCTGGATCCTTGTTTATCCCAAATGGTATTTCTGTTAGGGATCATGTTTCTCTTAGGATCACATTTTCTGTATAAAACCTTTTATGTGAATACAGTTTTACTAAAGTATCTTCTCTTGCTTGTTGTCAAGTCTTCACAAGCACCTGAGTTTGTGATCACATCACGGGCATTATTGCATCTCAGGACAAGGGAAGAATCTCCAGGTTTTATTGCAGAAAGATGCTGGGCCCCTGGAACCTCAGTAACTCCACCAAACACTAGGTGCATCATCTGGAATATCCAAATTTGTATTTCAGTGAAATTTCACGCTAGAACATGTCACAGATCTTTGGTATTGCTGCTTGTGAATAAGAGAAATGGTGATTGTTAAATCTTTTAATGCTAAAGATTTACTCTGTAACAGTTCTATTATACTTGACATTGGTCAGACCACTGTGTTCCATTGAGGGCCATATTTTAAGAGGACTGTGGCCAAACCTAATAGACATAAGAACAATGGCGAGGATGGGGAACGGTTCTGGGAATGAGTTCTGTGCGGGATGGTAAAGGAGTTGAGTATATTTGCTCTGGAAAAAAGAGGAAAAGGAGTGATAAAATCTGCCTTCAGATATTGCAGTGCTGGCAGAAGAAGGAGGGATTTTAGTTAGTCCTACTGGATATTTCAGGAAGACGTATTTTAGGCTGTTTATAAAAAAAATTGGTGATACTTGAACAGTAATAACTATAACAAAGAAGACAGCCAGTTATTGGGCCCTTGGGACCAAATACTATCCTAAATGCTTTTGAGGGATCATGATTCTTATTTTATGGATGGGGAGACTGAGATGCAGACAGGTTTGGAAATTGGCCCAAAGGCACCGGAAGTGGTGGATCCATAGGATACCAGAGCCTTGGGAAGAGCAAATGCCTCCTTCCCAGGTGGACGAGAAGTTGTAGGAAGAATAGATTGTGTGAGTACTCCCTGCTCTCGTTCTGCCCGACCTGGTGATGCCCAGGACCTGGCCTGGTTCTGCTCAGCAGATCATCATGCAATGAATGAATGAATGAATGATTGAATGGATCCTGCATTTGGTGGGGTTCGGACTTCTCTGGGCTCCAACACTCTTTAAAACTCACTAATAATTTAGCAGGAAATGAAATACACATCCCATCACTTGGCCATTGGATATGAGCTCATCACAGTTGGTCAGGCAGGGAGTGTGGTGGGGGTCGGATTTCATTATAGCTTTATCAACTGGGAATGCCCTGGGCTATCTGGCGTGTTCTTGAGAACTGTGGCCATTTGTCACCCAGGTGCTGCTAACTCCATTCTGTGGAGCTTGATGGGATATGATGAGGTTTGTGGAGACAGAAGACTTTAAAATGTCTCTGAAAAATGACTCCCATTGCCTTTGGATTAGAGGCTGATTTCTAGAAATAATAAATGCCTTATGTTAGTGGCATAGTTTGGACACTTAGATAAAATGTCTCCTTTGATCTGGGGTGCCTGGGTGGCTCAGCTGGTTTAGTGTCCAACTTCAGCTCAGGTTTGAAATCAAGGTTCCTGGGTTTGAGCCCCATGTCAGGCTCTGTACTGACAGGGTGGAGCCTGCTTGGGATTCTCTCTCTCTCTCTCTCTCTCTCTCTCTCTTTCTCCTCCTTCTCCTCCTCCTCCTCCTCCTCCTCCTCCTCCTCCACTCGTGCTTTCTCTTGGTCCCAAAATACACAAATAAACTTAAAAAAAAAAAGAAGAGGGGTGCACAGTTGGTATCCGACTCTTTTTCTTTCTTTTTAATGCTTATTTATTTTTGAGAGAGAGAGAGAGAGAGAGAGAGAGAGAGAATGCATGGTGGAGGGGCAGAGACAGAGGGAGACACAGAACCTGAAGCAGGCTCCAGGCTCTGAGTTATCAGCACAGAGCCTGACACAGGACTTGAACCTGCTGACTGTCAGATCATGACCTGAGGTGAAGTCAGACACTTAACTGACTGAGCCACCCAGGTGCCCCAGTATCTGACTCTTGATTTTGGCTCAGGTCATGATCTCGCAGTTATTTGGATTGAGCCCCAAGTCGGGTTCTGTGCTGATACCGTGGATCCTGCTTGGGATCCTCTTTTTCCCTCTCTCTGCCCCACCTACCTCCCCAGCCTCCTGCTCATGCTCTTTTTCTCTAAACAAACAAACAAACAAACAAACAAACAAACCTTAAAAAAAAGATATAACACCTGTTTTACAGAAGGTCGCATGCAGTTCAAATCTCCCTCGAAGCTGCAGGATCGGTTATCATCTACCCACTTGGTATCTCCACCTGGATAAATATTGGGCACTTAAATTTAGCACGACCTAACAGAGCTCCCAGCTCCTGCTCCTTCTCTAGTGCTCTTTGTCTCAATAAAAGGCACCAGTGTGAACTCAGGTGTAATAGTTTCCTATTGCTGCTGTAACAAATTCCCACCAACTTAAAGCAACATAAATTTTACTGCTTCACAGTTCTGTAGGTCAGAAGTCCAAATGGGTTGGCAGAGCTGGGTTCCTCCTGGAGGCTCTGGGGGGAGAATCCATTTTCTTGCCTTTTCCAGCTTCTAGAGGCTGCTTGTGTTCCATGAGTTTCTGCCTTGCATCACTGTGACCTCTGTTTTCACCATCACATCTCCTTCTTTGATTTGACCCTCCTGCCTCCGTTTTTCTCTTATATGGGCTCACCCAGATAATCCAGGATAATCTCTCCATCTAAAGATCTATAACTAAATTGCATTTGCAAGTCCCTTTTGCCATGGAAGATGGCATACTCACAGGTTTGGAGATTAGGGTCCAGATATCTTTGGGGGCCATCATTTTGTTTGCCACACTAAGTCCTAGGGCCAAAACCACCTCTATTCTCTCATCCATTCCCTCAGCAAGTTCTGTTGAGATCTCTGTCATCACCCCTTGCCCACACCTGCTCTCACCTGGACTGGTGATGGTAAAGCCTCCCCCCTGTCTGGTTAGCCTGCATCCACCCTTTGTCTCCCCTCTCTCTGTTTTCCATATAGCAGCTGCAGTGACCTTTAAAAATATGGGTTTGGACATATTGTCCTCTGCATGTGAGCCCTCCAGGACAGTTATATCTTACTCAGAAAAAAAAAATCAAATCTCTTTCCATGGGTCCTACTGTGTGGCTCTCCTGGCTTTGCATCTCTCATCACTCCTCTCCCTGACTCACTCCCTATACTCCAGCCACACCAGATTTCTTGCTGTTTCTTAAACATGCCTGGAACATTCTTCACTCAGATATCTGCATGGCTTACTCCTTCCCTTCCTTGGTGTCTCTTCTCAGAGCTGCCTTCCATGGAAGCCTGTCTACCCTGTTCTTTTATCCTGCTTTATTTTCCCGAATGAACACATAACATTCCCAACATAGTTCCATGAGGGCAGAGAATTTTGCATTTTCTCAGAACCTGCCATGATGCCTTGTGCATAGTAAGAACTTAATATATCCATAAATGAAGGCTGGGCTTTCAGTGCAGGTCTTCTGGTTCTAGATGAGGTACGTTCTCCCCTCCCCTGTGGTTCCTCTCAAGAGGTGGTTAAGGAAAAGTGCTCTTGTTAACAAAGTTTTGATTTCCTGATGCTTTCCCACATACCAGTCAACAGGGGTCGCATGCGTCCCTGTGTATTCTGGGAGGTGGATAGGCTGATGGTGGACAGCCTGGCCTGGAAGCACTGAGCTGTTCACAGAGAATTTCTCAGGGTGAGTGACTCCTTGAGAGCTTCCTTGGCTAGCCCTGTGCCATTTGTAATTATGTGCACACATTTTTGTTACACTCTCATTAGAGAGGCTGACCCTGCATATAGTTTTCACACCCTAGAGTTGCTCTTGACTAAGCATAGCTTTTTGGGTAAGCTTAATGTGGGGGTGATTATGCTTGAGAAGAGTCTCTTGACCTCAAAGCACCTCACAGATTCTGGACATGTGGGTGAGCTACAAAGGAGGTGCCTGAGCTCCGGGAATGGGTGGCATTGTTTCCAGTTAGTTCAGCCACAAGCCAGGGACTGAGATGAGGGCAGGAGACACCAGGAGCCAACGTCTCCAATTGATGCTCTAGAGGACCCTGTGGTCTACATCAGTGCTGTTTGTATCATGGCCCATGGACTGGCAGTGTCCGCATCACCTGGAAATTTGTTAGGTGTGCAAAAGCTCAGGCCCCACCCTGGATCTCCTGACTCCAAGATCCCAAGGTGATTGTTCTGCACCTTAATATTTAAGGAGCAGCACTGTGGAGTGTGACAAACAGGCATATAGTTATTATGTCCAGTACCACGGAGTTAAGAATGGGAAGTGAGGGAAGCCCCAGCTGCCCAGGGAGGGGCATCAGATGTGAGTGTGTTAGTGTGCTTTTGTGCGTGGAGCGTAGTGGGTTGGTAGAGTGGCATTGACAGCAAAAGTCAACAGAATGAGTTAATTGCTGAGGTAAGCTTTAAAGGAAGGAATAGGGATTTTAATAACAATAGCTATTTTTTTTTAATGTTTTTATTTATTTATTTTTGAGACAGAAAGAGACAGAGCATGAGCAGGGGAGAGGCAGAGAGAGAAGGAGACACAGAATCCGAAGCAGGCTCCGGGCTCCGAGCTGTCAGCACAGAGCCCGATGCGGGGCTCGAACTCACGGACTGTGAGATCATGACCTGAGCTGAAGTCAGACGCTTAACCGACTGAGCCACCCAGGTGCCCCAACAATAGCTACTATTTATGGAACACCCAAGAGTAGCATAATCAATAATAGTAATCGCTTCTATACTTCTTAGCGTGTTCCAGGCCCATTCTACTTATTTGAATTTCTAATACACTTGCTTTAATACATGAACTCATTTTGATCCTCCCAAGTCTCTGTGAGGTCGGCATGGTGATTCTCCCTGTCTTTCTGGTCTAAGGAAACTCTTGCACAGTCAAGTCTTCTGCCCAGGGTCACACTACTAGCAAATGTCAGCGGCGGGATTTGGATTTGTCTTCAAAGTCTGGTCCGTTAACTATATGACCGCTATTATGGTTAATAGTGCTTCCTTTCTCTAAGTTTAGGTGTTCACATTTCACCCTTTTTTTCCCTCTCTCAGGGGTGTGAGTTCTCCACCTAACAACATTTGGGGTTATCCAAAGAGAAAAAGAATGTTCATGGCTTGAGGTACAGCAGTGAGGTCCAGAAGTTGGAAAAGTGAGGCCAGCAAAATTGAGCTGGGCTCCTGACCTCAGTGATCACTGGAGTGCCAGGTGATCCTAGGCTGGGCGATGTGATTCTCTCCTGTCTGCCCTTCCTCCTTGGGGAGCCCGCCTTGCTGTGGATGAAGTGAAAATAGGGAGCAGGGAAGCTGAGTCCCATTAGTGTCCCTATGATGAGGAAATCACACGCACCCTTGCCAGGTGATGTGAAGAGATGACTAAAAGACTTTGAGAGGTTCTAGTTAGAAATCTTTTTAGCTGTCACTGACTGGGCTGGGGAGGGGCCTCTCTCCACTGGCAAGTTATAACCCTTCCCCCATGTCTCTGGAGGGTGACATGTGCTATGCCACCTACTGTGTATTAAATGACTTATTTAATACACCTACTGTGTATTAAATGACTTATTCCTAATAGGGAACCAGCTCTGATCTCCATTTTGCAGCAGCTGCCATCTGCTCTACTCTTCAGCAATGAACGTGAGGTCGGCCTGTCCCCAACTTCTTTTCCTTTTGTGACAGTGTTAAGAAAAAGCTCCCTAATGTTCTAACTCTCCTTCATGTGGATTTGATACCCTGCTTGCTCTGTAGATCTTTTAGAGAGTTCCTGTTGATCATAGACTTCTTCAGGGTTTTTTTTTATATATATATTTAAGTTTATTTATTTATTTTGAGAGAGAGAGAGGAGAGAGAGCATGTGCACAAGTGTGAGCGAGGCAGAGAGAGGGAGAGAGAAAAATCCCAAGCAGGCTCCGCATTGTCAGTGCAGAGCTGGATGTGGGGCTTGAACCCACAGACTGTGAGATCATGACCTGAGCCGAAACCAAGAGTTGGATGCTTGATTGACTCAGCCTCCCAGGTGCCCCATGGTTTTTTTTTTTAATGAAGTATAATTTGGGGAAAGGTAAATTGTTTGTATACAAACTGTAAACCTGCATTGTACTTGTGGCCACTGAGCACTTGAAGTGCAGTCGTTCTGAATGAGATGTGCTGTAAGAGTAAGGTGCCCATTGGATTTCAAAGACTTAATACCAAAAAACTGTAAAATTTCTCATTAATAATTTCTTATATTGATTACTTAGTGAATGATGATATTTTGGATATATTAGGTTAGATAAAATATGTATTAAAATTAATTTCTCATATTTATTTTTACTTTTTAATGTAACTACTAGAAATTTAATATCACAAATATGGCTTACATTTGTGGCTTACATTATGTTTCTCTGGGATGGTCCCTCAGCCTATTTGACCAGGAAGCAGCCAATAAGGTTCCTGTCTGCTGTAAATCCATTTTTAGAGCTGAATGTCGAGTGAATGTAATTTTTCCCCCAGGGTTTCCTCTCCCCTCCTCACTTCTTCCTTTGTGGTCCTGGACCCACTAATTGGATCCTGTTTGGGTTTTAGGCATTGAGACTACTGATCACTGAAGGGCCGCTGGTTGGTGTGTGCTTCATCTTCTGGTCTTTTTCTAGGACTCCTCAGCAGGTGCCCCCAGTAGGGCAGCCCAAAATGTGAGTGACCACACCGTTCTGACCTCAGCCTCTTTATTCCCTTCCGTCCACTTCCCACCCCTCCCTTTCTCACTTCATGCTGTCCTTGGGTGATCCCATCCGTGCTTATGGCTTCATTTATTATCTTTAGACTGGCGACGCCCAAATTTGTGTCTCCTGCCCCAACTGCTATCCTGACATCATTAGCTCAGCCCCTTCCTGGATGAGTACGCTAGGTTACCCTGCAGGTCCCTCAAAGCTTAGTGTGTCGTCATAGGACTCACATTCTTTCTCCTCCTAGATTTGTTTTGGTCTGCTTTGTCTTCAGATCAGGGAATGGTGCTGATATGCACCCACTTTTCCAAGTCAGGCACCCAGGCAATAATATCTTTGATGCTCTTGCATCCCTTACATCTAGTCAATGTGCAGACTCTGTCAATTCTTTTTTAATTTTTAAATTTTATTTAAACAAGTTAGTTAACATATAGTGTAATAATGATTACCAGAGTAGAATTTAGTGATTCATCACTTCCATGTAGCACCCAGCGCTCATCCCAACAAGTGCCCTCCTCACTGCCCATCACCCATTTAGCCCATCCCCCCATCCAATGCTCCACAGCAACCCTCAGTTTGTTCTCTGTATTTCAGAGTCTTATGGTTTGTCTCCCTCTCTCTTGTTATCTTATTTTTCCTTCCAGGCTCTGTTCTATTTTGAAATCCTTTTGAGTGTGTCTTCTTTTCCATTGTCTCTGTTGCTGCTCTAGCTCAGGGCACCTTCTCTCCATCCATGTCTGCCTCAGTCACCCCTCTCCCCTCTTCATTGTCTCTAGTCTCACTCTCCTCTTGACCATTCTCGTGAGTATAGCTGTGATTGTTCTTGAACACAATGCTTTTTGCTCTTAGGACCAAGTCATGTTCTTTTATGTGGCCAACAAGGACCCTTGTTTTCTGACTCCTGCCAGTCCTTCCAGACTCATCTCTTGCTCTTCTCCCCGTCAGCCCCAGCTCCCTCTGCACCAGCCAAACGGAGTCTTCTTTATGCCTCACGAATCCACCCTCCCTTGCTTTGTCTTGGCTAGTTCTTTCTCACTTTAGGTTAGGCGCTTCCATTGTGCTGCAGGCTTCCTCTCTACTGCTGTTCTGACAACGATGCTGGGCCACTTTAATTGGTTGTCCCTGCCCTTCATTCTGAGAATCCAGGACATCAGGGAACCTGTCCTTGTTTATCGGTATCACAAGGGTCCTGTGCAATGTCTAACCCATAGAATAACCTCAATAAATCTTTGTGGAGTAAATGAATAACTATTTCAGCTACTAGAGGTAGTTATAACATTGGACAGGAAGTGGGACTCTCATCCCTTGGCTCCTTGCCTTTGGTTGGGTAAGAGCGCAGCCACTCAGAAAAGTGCTGGCTGGCCATTGCCTTACACTGGGCTCTGCTCTACCAGCTAGCTATCCAGTGTCTAGCTGCTGGCTCACAGTGAGGCATAGGGTCCTAGTGACCATTTACCAACTGTCAGCGTGGTCGAACTGACACATACTGGTGATAGATCCAATGAGGGAGAATTTACATTTAATGACTCAAAATAATTATTTTGTGTTTGTGTGTGTGACTAGGGCTTTCATTTACCTGACCTGCTTGTACCTGAACTTCCTAAGACCCAATGGCAAGTTTGGAACACTTTATAATCGAAATGTACATGAGACAAGATCTCTATGGGAGCCTACTCTTTTCTGGCTGTGCGCACTTACCTGGAACCCCTGGAACGATGTATTTAACTTCTAGACAGTTGTAAGGAATCATGGCAAGAGTGAAATTGAGATGGTTACACTGACAACATGAAACGTAGGAAATGGGCTTTGTTTCTTACTGGACAGTGGATTTCACGTCTCCTTGAAGATGTGATTTAGAAGTATGGTGTAACAGTTATATAAGCAGTGAGTGTCCAGTTCAGTCCTGTTTCCTTCCTTCTGAGCCTCCGCCTCTGCTGGAAGACACAAGTAGCATCTCATTGTCCTGAACTGTTTTTGCACAGTGTTTGAGCTGCATCCCACCAAGTTGTTCATGACTGTGTTAGGATCTGAGGATGTGAAAACGTTTAGGTAAAGATACAACAGGATGATAAAACAAGACAGCTTGTGATTAGAATATAAATGGTTGTTTGGGACTCAGATTCACATTGAACCTCTTTCAACTTGCAGTGCAAGATTCTGTGGTCCATCTGGAAAGAGCCATAAAGCATCCTTTGTCGTCTTATGTTAGTACCTAGAATATACTCGGAAGATCAGAAGCGGGTTTCTCTGTACAACAAAGCATGTGTTTCCCATCAGCAGACAGCAGACTCTTTTGTAGCTGGGTTCAAAATCTTTGTTGTTGACTGCTTCTGGCATCTACTCCCCTTTTTGGATCTGCGGGTGATACCTTTTTGTTTGTCTGCCTTCTCTTTAACACCAAGATCTGCTTCATCCTGGTATATTTTTAAATACCAATCTGGATATGCAACTTGTATCCATGCTGACACCCACTAGACCGGTCTCCTACTTTTTATTCCCAGTTTCTATGTTAGAATCCTATTTAGACAGATGGAGCCAATTGAGCGGGCCCTGCTGAAAAGCCATATTCAGTTAGTGTAAATCTTCCTGCTGATGTTGGAGACAGCAAGATCTCCTGGGATTCCGTCTGGAAATCTTATTGGATTTGCAAGGCTTAAGTTAATATAGAAACCCCCCAAATAGTGTAGGGCCTCATTTCTTTGTCTTGAAAGACATTTTCAGAGGTCTGTCTCAAAAGCCTTGCTGATAAGGAAGTTACTTCTAATATTTCAAGAGAAATAGAACACAAAAACACTTCTATTTTCTTACTACTTTTTCTATCCATGCCCTTCCATCTCTTTAGGGCCTTTATAATGTTTCTCCCTTACATTCCTTTTCCTCTTTCTCTCACTCACTCATTAACCTTAGGCCCCGGTTTCAAATGGAATTAATTACTAACCATGAAACGTGGTAAGTGATGCCCATAAGGGAAAAGTCTTTCATCCCCTCACCCCCTTTGATGAGGGATGAATGTCTCTTACAGATATAAGTGAATACATTTCATGATGAAGTCCATTTCTTTTTTCCCTAAATCAAGTGAGCCTCTCCTTACTCACATAAAGGATACCGTTCTCTGACTGTTGCTCTGGGAAACAGTATCTAACAGAGGAAAGAGTGTGGGCCTTGGCGTCAGAGCCATGGGTTTGAGACCTAGCTCTACTACTATTCTGAGCACATGATGTCACTGCTGTGTATTTCCATTAACTTGTCTGTAATGTGGAGATAATAATATGTACCTCGCCATGTTGTGCTAAGAATTAAAGAAGAGTGACGGGACACCTGGGTGGCTCAGTTGGTTGAGTGACCGACTTTGGCTCAGGTCACGATCTCAGAGCTCGTGAGTTCAAGCCCCGCATCAGGCTCTGTGCTGACAGCTCGGAGCCTGGAGCCTGCTTCCGATTCTGTGTCTCCCTCTCTCTCTGCCCCTAACCCACTCTCATTCTGTCTCTGTCTCTCTCAAAAATAAATAAATATTAAAAAAATTTTTAAAAAAAGAATTAAAGAAGAGTGAATAAGCACATAGTACCTAGGAGACATTCCAGTGGTAGTTCTAAACAACTCCAGCCAGAATCTTTGATAAATGTCTTGTATTGGCCTTCTTGAATGCAGCAAGGATGTAATCTTCATGCCTTCATTGAACTGTATCCCGTACTCTCAAAACCTTCTCATGAGGCATATAAAAAAATGATTACAACAAAATTTAAGGTTTCTCAGTTTTTCATTGATGCTTTTAAAAGGGAAGTTTTGAAGTATGAAATAGGTTTCTTGGGTCATCTTGAAGATTTTTGTATTCTCATTGTGATGGGCTACCTGAAATGCATGTCCTCAAAAATGTGGCTGGAATTACAAATGAGGAAGCTGGTGTTATAGGAGCCCAGGAAGCATGGAGATGCCCAAAAAACTCCCTCTGGGAAGAAATGACTGTCTCTGGGGTTCTGGCTTTTCATCAACATTCAAAGCCATCCTGGAGGCTCCAGGGAATTAGTAATATTTTTATCGGCAGCAGAGTGATACTGTATCTGCTTTGGCTGAAAAATATGAATTTCCTACCCTCTTGGTAACAGAGGATGGTCAAGGGGTAACTTATGCACTGCATATTTGTGTCCACCCACAAATTTATATATTGAAACCTTAATCCCCAATGATGGTAGTCAGAGATGGGGCTTTTGGGGGGGTAATTAGATCACGAGGGTGGATCCCTTATGTTGGGATTAGTATCTTTATCAGAAGAGACACAGGAGAGCTTGCTTCCCTTCTGTCCACTCTCTCTCTCTCTTTTTATTTTTGTCTCTATCTCTGTCTTGGCCATGTGAGGCTACATCAAGAAGGTGGCCATCTACAAGTCAGACAACAGATCTACAAGCACTTTGATCTTGGACTTCCCAACCTCCAAAAATGGGAGAAATGAGTGTTTGTTTAAGCCACCCGGTCTATGGTATCTTGTGACAGCGGCCTGAACTAAGACGGTAACTAAAGGAGCATGGCAAGAACTGTGTTACTCAAAGTGTAACCCTAACCCTAACCCTAGGACCCCGAGGCAGTAAGATTCTTCTTCAGGGGAAAGACATTCCATTGCTCATTGAAGTCTACAGAGAAACATATTCTGGGGAGAATAAGTGACCCCCATCATGGTATGGTTGTTAGATCATTGACTAATCCAGTTACGTCTTGTTTCTACCTGTTGTTGCCAGCTTGTGGCTTAAAGAGAAAATGTGTACATCTTCCTCTGCTCGAATTGCCTGCATGAGTTGGCAACACCTAAACACATGAGGGGTTCTTTCCAACCATGTTACGGGTGACATTAAGGCACAGGAATGATTTTTCTCCCGAATTTGTATCAGTGGGTCGCTTGATGGGTGGATCCATTGATGGCCTGAGAAAGATCTGATTATGTACTAGGCAGGCCACCAAGATAGGAGTCTGAGGTAAAAGGGATCTCAGCCTTGGGTGCCAGATCCAGTTTAATTTCTAGTCATTTCCCTTTGCTACAGCAGTACTGATTTTGATGAGGGTGTTATCAATCCAGGCATTACTATGGGTCCTGGGTGGGGAGAGAGATCAGTGTCTACCCCCCCCCCCCCATCCTAAGGTAGGAAATGCTCCTGTGTCACTTAAGATGTAGAGTATCCAGGGATGGCCATCTAGTCCATCTGTCCTAAGCCAGGGGCCAGTGCCTCCTCAGGAACCCACTGCTCTAGCTGTTTTACCCAATGCTTTTAGGTCCCTCATTCAATCCAGACAAGGAGGTTACATCCTGTACAAACTGCATGTCCTATAACATTACCCACATGTACGGGGGAGTTGGGAGTTCCTGACAATACCAGGGGAATTCTGGTATTGTGGCTTTCTGTGACCTCTTATCTAATTGAAGCACATTAGGGCACCTGAACACGAGGCAGAGATTTTTCTCCAACATGACTAGGGTGGTATTGACATGTGGGTGCCATATGTTCCATATTCAAAGCAGGTGTCAATGGCAGTAAGTCACCAGAGGAATCAAGAGCTGGGTGTTGAGGTCCAGTGTGATTAATCTGCCAAAACCTAGCCTGCAAATGCCCCTGCAAATATGTGCTAAATTCTCTTTGTTGTACTGGTTGGGCTCATTGGCAGCAGTCACAAGATTGCCCCACATCTTGGCTTTTGCATCCTTGAGGATTATCCTATTGGATTTGGCCCATTTCCGCATTTGAGGTGGGCTTCCATGACTGGTTTGCTTATGCACCTGGTAGGCTGCCATTGTAGCTTGTTGGCTCAGGAGTCCTGTTCATGTTCTTGTTTGAAGGGACCTATGCCACGAGTGACCTAGATCTGTTGATTCCATGCAGCGAGCTGTTGCTGTAGTCCTTGTCCCCGGACAGAGGATATCGTGAGAGTCTAGTCACTTAGTGGCCAACCTCCTGACCCAATGGCGAGACAGTTTGCTACAGCCTGGGAATCTGTAAAGATTTAGTGCAGTGTATTGGATGGGGTGGCTTGCACAGCCATCACCAGCACATGCAGTCCATTGGGTCGAGCATTTTCCTCTAGTGTTCATTAAGAGGTGGCCATCATGTGGTGGGTAGCCATCGCAGCCCAATGGACTACATGAGCTTTCAGTTTTGCAGAACCATTGGTAAGCCAGGCCATGCCTTCGACCAGAACCTCTTCAAGTGGTGGCTCCCAAGTGGCTCAGGGAGGGGTCAGCATATCCCCTACAGGATGCTCTGTTTCCTCTGGCAGGGCTGTCACCTGCTCATGGAGGCCACTGATCCCTTGGGATCCTGGCCTGGCTCGAAACTGAATGTACCATTGCCTTTGATGATGGAACTCTGCTGGGCTTGTCCAAGTTTATTCATGGGATTTGTGAGAATCTAGGTAAGAATGGTGACGTCAGGCCTCAAGGTCATAGAAGGTGCTTTGATGGTGAGACGTTCAGTCTTTACCAGAGCCCCACATCAGTGAGTAGCTGCAGTTCAAAGGGTGTATACCAGGCAGCGGTTTCAGGCACCTTGTGTGTCCAGAATCTGAGCGCCTAGTGCCTCAATGTAGTTCCCTGCCGACACAGGCTCTCCTCAGCACGCGTGGTTGTGAACACCTGCAGTTCCATAGGCCAACAGGCTCCACAGGTCCCAAGGCCAGTGCCTGGGCTGCAGCTTGTTGAATGGCTTCCAGTACTTGTTGAGAGGAGCCCTATTCTGGGCTGGTTGCCAGAAGGATGCCCAGAGGGTACGAGCTGTCTTCCACTATCCGGAGAGGCCCACTGGCTATGGTGCCTCCTTTTTATGAGTGGGTGCAGCCAGCAACAGTGAGTTCTGTTTAGCCTCTCCAGAATACTGTGTTGACCCCTGTTTGTGTCCCCCGTGAGGTGTAGTGATTGGGCTCCTGCTGTGGTTAGAATTTCACTGGTTGTCCAGAGAACGTACTTCTCTGTTTTTGTGTCATAAAAACCACCCATCTTCAGACAAACTATCTCTTTCGAAAACTGTTTTAAAACGACCTTTTACAAAAACTATAAAATGTTGATATTATTGAAGTAGTATTTTCTTCTTAAAACAATTTGGGAAAGGAGGAGAAAAGTTACTCCGAACCCCTCCACACAAAAATAGAATGGCTACAGGCGTCTGGGTGCCTCAGTCAGTTAAGCATCCAACTTCCAGCTCAGGTCATGATCTCACAGTTGGTGAGTTTAAGCCCCAAACTCCCCAAAGATTGAACCAATCTTCTGGAATCCATTGCCCATAGCTCAGAAGCAGCACTGCCTGCCACTACCAGGCTCATGGTAGAATTTTTAACATAGGTGCTCTATTTTGGAAGTTTATATCCTTCATTGTAAATAGCTAATAAAAAGAGACAGCTATAGGCCATTTATAAATGCACTTCTAGAATCCAAATTCAGAAGGTTTACTAAATGCCAGCAGCCTGGTCAATAGCTGTTTTAAATGCATTTATTTCTTTTGGGAGGCAAACTTTCTCCAAAATAGCTTTGCTGTCAATAGCCTCTTTGTTCCTTGATGTACAGTTTACAAATAAATGAATTTATAGGCCTTGCTAATGTGTGAGGGGTTTGAAATTAGTGCTAAACTTGTAGTCTGTAGTATATTATCTAGCCGTCTTTGACAAACTCAATTTTAATCTTATTAAGTGATATCTTGTGTGATTATGTATAGAGGTTCCTACACTAATTCTATCCTGCTTGGTTTTTGCAGGAGACAAAAAATCCCTGAGGGGCTGTTCAACAAAGTGTGTGTGTGTGTGTGTGTGTGTGTGTGTGTGTTGTATGTTTCTTTTAGATGAAGAGGACCCAGAAGATGCCTGGTAATAAATAGCTTTCACAGTTGCTTAAGGATTGAAGCCAGGGAGACATTTGACCCCCAAATTATATGACCTCTTCTGTGCATACCAATTCCAGGAACTTTTTTACTGTTGCTTAGAAAAAGTTTGAAATATTTGGGAAGTTGTGTTCTTCTTTTCACTCCCTTAGTTAGAATGATTTGGAATTGCAGACTTTGCCACTAACCCTTCAGTGAGATTTCTGCCCCCGCTCCCTGAAAGTTTGCTGAATCTATAGGCCTCAGGAATGGCAGTTCTCATACATATCCTGGTAATCATCCTAACCATCTTTTATCCAGTGTCAGAGTCAGCTCTAGGTGCCTGGAAAACAACATCTCATTTAATCTTTACAATAGCTCATGAAGTTGATATGTTTAACTTACCTTTTTTTTTTATTAGCAAGCCAAAACTCAGATTGGTTTGGTATTTTGGTCAAGACTGTAGAAGCAGAAAGTGACAGAGGAGTTGGGGTGCCTGGGTGGCTTAGTCGGTTGAATATCTGACTTGGGCTTGGGTCATGACCTTGCTGTCTATGAGTTTGAGCCCCACGTTGAGTTCTGTACTGGCAGCTCAGAGCCTGGAGCCTGCTTCAAATTCTGTGTCTCCCTCTCTCTCTGCCCCTCCCTGAACTCACTCTCTTTCTCTTTCTCTCTCAAAAATAAATAAAAACATTAAAAAAAATTTATGGAAGTGACAGAGGAGGATCTGAAAGTGAAGTTTACCTGCTGGGGAGCCTGTATCCTGCTGCCTTCAGTGCTGCTACCCTCCCTGTTAATGCAGAGAGGAGGTCATTGCTAGGCCATATGACTACCTAGCAGAAAACTGCAGAGATGGTCATTTCTATTAGGTTCTGTCTGTCTGGAAAGCCTGAGTTTTTGCAGAGATTCTTACTCCTTTTTAGGTGCCTTCAGTTGTTTGCTGCTTTATAGACCTGATGCTTGGAAGAGTTCTTGGAATCCAATGGCCAGATGCATACAAATGAGAAGATTTTCTTTAACTTGCTCTAAATAAACATGCTGCACAGTTGAAGTGTAGTGGTAGAAACATTTCTAGCAGGCAGGTGATCCAAGTGTTGATAGTCAAAAAGATGAAATAGATTGTGGTAGGATCCAAGCAATTACAATGCAAGTTCAGGACATTTTGTTTAAAATAGAAGCTTCCAGTAGAACAGAACACCCCCTAGCACTTCTATCAGCTCAAAAGATTTCGATTTAATAATCCTTTATGTGTAATCTCCAATATTTGAGCCAAAGGCATTACTGGCTACCTTTCTCATAAGTTGTGGCCATGCCTGTGCCAAGAGAAAATATGGGTTCTTTGGGTTTCAAGGTGGTGATTCTCTAGGCTAGAAATCTTTTTTTTTTTTTTTAATTTTTAATGTTTATTTATTTTTGAGAGAGAGATGCAGTGCGAGTGGAGAAGGCCCAGAGAGAGGGAGACACAGAATCCAAAGCAGGCTCCAGGCTCTGAGCTGTCAACACAGAGCCTGATGTGGGGCTTGAACCCATGAGAAGTGAGATAATGACCTGAGCCGAAGTCCAAGTCGGCTGCTCAACCGACTGAGCCACCCAGGCGCCCCTAGGCTAGAAATCTTTCTAAGGGATTTAATCCTGTAGCCAACACTGAATGCTTGTCTGGTTCAGCAGGAAATGTCCATTTAAATATGCTTTTCTTGCTTTCAGCTCCTTGTGGCTCTGAATTCAGTGGTGTCCCAAGGAAGTTATCCCAAATCCTTGACCTAGACACTCCTTGTTAAAGCTGCTGGCATGTAGCTTATACTGACTGTACTGGCATGTAGCTAAGTGACTTAGAAGCCTTACCTAAGTGCTGTTGCATCATCTTAGTAACAAATCTTCATTATTTTGTGGTCAAACTTCAGTCTCTGTGATACTCAGACATATGTTAAGAAGTATCTCCATTTACTTAAATGTATGCCATGCACCATGACAGGTCTTGGGGATATGGAGGGAAAAAATGCATGGTCCTTGCTCTCATAGATCTTACAGTGTAATGAAGAAGATCTCCATTTCAGAATGTCGAAAAATGCTGATTGAAAAGATGTCACCTTTTTAAAACATGAGAAGAGGTAAAATCATTTTCTGAAGGGTTTGTAGTAGGGAGATAGCGGGTCCTTTAGGAAGGCAAGCACATTGAACCTGTTAGTGCATCAGTGGGGTGACAGAGCAGAGTGTCCTCAGAATGATGTGTCCTCCTGTAAGTTTCTTCCTGAGAATAGAGTGTGGGACATTTCCTAAGGTCATGGTGAGGCCAGCCAGGAAGTTCAAACAAATGCATGATTCCAGGCCAGTGTTTAAAGGAGGCAGCATTAGCCACAGGGTCAGGGTTGATGCTTGGGTCTTTGTGCAGGCCACTCTAATGCTCTTGTTGAACACCTCCCCAGACTGCTCACTATATGCAGATATGAACAACTTTCTAAATAGAATTTCAGTGCTTACTTCAACAAGTGTTTGCACGATTTCTGTCAAATATGGAGAGAAGTGAAATCTCCAGAGTACTTTTCAACTTGGTGTGCCTTCGCTTCTTATGTATGTTTCCCAGGCTTCCATTTACTCTTTAGAACTTCAGTAGAGTGACTTTTTCTATCCACTGGACATTAAACAGGGCTGGCAGTCAAGCGACCCCCCAGTAACTCTCTAGTGAGATAGATGCATAGCTTTGTAAAGCAGTTAAAAGCAGTTTTCAGAGATTCTTCTATTCTCTTCCTTTTCACCCCTTATAAATATAAGGGACTTAAACAAATTTATAAATATATACACCCACATATACACACAGTCACACTTACAGATATGTGTAAACACACACACACACACACACACACACACACACACACACATATGATACTACTATAGACTGAATATTTGTGTCCCCTCCACAAATTCATGTGAAATCCTAACATCCAATGTGATGAAAGAAGGTGAAAGAGTTTTGGAAGGTTATTAGGTCATGCGGTGGAGCTCTCATGAATGGGATCCATGCTCTTATAAAAGAGCTCCTACTCCCTTTCACCATGTGGGGAGCACAGTGAAAGGGCAGCTGCCTATGAACAGGCAGTGATTTCTCACCAGACATTGAATCTGCTGGCAACCTTGATCTTGGACTTCCCAGCCTCCAGAATTGTGAAATATATATTTCTTTCATTTATAAGCTACGCAGTCTGTGGTATTCTGGTATAGCAGCCATAATGGACATATACAAACAAGACCTTCAGACACATGTACACACATATTCACAACTCTCAGATACACGTGTACATATACAGCACTCATACATACGTGTATATGTAAAAACATGTAGGAACACATACAAACGCACACTCTCACATGCATATATACTGTGTCCTTGGGGGAAACCCTCTTTTGGTGACAGTGGCTTCTTTTTCTGTTTGCACGTTTGTGCCTTGGCCTTCATATCTGTAGGAAGCCAGGCTGAAAGCTTTTAAACTCTTAAACCCCTCAGAGAAAGAAGGGTATTAAAGGAAAAGGGTCTCTAAGCAAATCATTAATCTTCCCCAAATAAGTATTTGTCTGGTTGAGGTTTCTAGGCTCCTCGTGGATTAGTTGGACAAGCTCTCAACTGAGTTCAGGACTTGAGTTCTAATTCTGGTTTTGTCACTAACTAAGCGGGCAAGACATTTATCTTCTCTGAACCTCAGATTCTTCATCCATAAAATGAGGGACTGGCTAGACGATCTCTAAGATTTACGCTCTAGAATTCCACGCATGTCACTTTCCCAGCGACAGAGGAAGTTCAAAGTGGAATAGGATGGGAGTAGCATGTGAATCAGATCTGAATCCCCACCTGTAAGAAAATCAAAAGCTATCCCCAAATAAGAGAGCCTCTTTATCTCCTCACTGCTTTGCACAGTGCTCATGTTAGATGTATCTATCAATCATTGGTTTATTCATACGGTGCCTCTCACCATGAAATCTAGGCTCTTGAACGATATAATTGGTCTAATTTTGGTTTTCAGGCTGCAGAAACGGATGCTTTCCCTACTTGTCTCTTGTCTCAGCTCTTATTGATTTTGATGGTGAAAGGGATTAATCTGATGCCCTGTGGAAGCAGACATCAAGATCTCTGGAGCAGAAAGAAGTTTTGCATTCTGCCTGTTTGGCATTTACAGGGTATTTCATTAACACTGTGGGCGATCCGTGCCCCTTGTACTTTTGGCTGCCCTTGCAGTGCTGGTGAAAAAGGAAAAGCTTTTCTCTTGCTAGATAAGGGGCAAAAAAAGAGGTGGCTCAACACCTACCTGGAGTCTGATGAGGATTAGGTTCATTACTGCTGCCCCTGCTAACCAGCTAGCCCCCTGCTTACCTTTCCGTCCTCACCTTGAACCACCTCCAGAATTCTTGTATTCCTTTAGCATAGTGTTTATTAGATTATATTGAAATTGCCTGTTTATTTCTGCCTCTCATATAGAACTTTAATGGGGCGCCTGGGTGGCGCAGTCGGTTAAGCATCCGACTTCAGCCAGGTCAAGATCTCGCGGTCCGTGAGTTCGAGCCCCGCGTCAGGCTCTGGGCTGATGGCTCAGAGCCTGGAGCCTGTTTCCGATTCTGTGTCTCCCTCTCTCTCTGCCCCTCCCCCGTTCATGCTCTGTCTCTCTCTGTCGCAAAAATAAATAAAAAACAAACAAACAAACAAAAACGTTAAAAACCTCACGTCTTTGTCTTTCTTATTGTATATACTCTGGCTTGCCTATAGTAGGTACTCAGTAAATATTTCTTGAAATAATTAATGGCTTGAGTTAATCTGGATGCAAGCTGGGATGGATAGAGGGCAATTTTTGTAGTTTGGAGATTTGGTTTCATTGCATCATGCTGTGATGTTCCTGGTAGCTCTGTCTACTGAGCTGGCACCAGGGACCATGCTGGGCTCCTCTGTGGCAGGCATAAAGCACATTTTTATTGGCCAACATGGTCTGTTTTATAATGCTGAAATGTGGCACCCTATGTAGCCGGGGATTTCTGCAGTGGATCGAGGCAAGTTCTAAGAGCTGTGCCATTCCCAGCTTAGAGAGAGTTCCTCTTGTCTATAACCCAGGGAAGAAGTGAACCTGGATGTCCGTCTATCTTGTCTACCTTGGGGCAGGTTGAGAGGCAGCCCCAACCACTGGCATGCTAAACTGAGAGAGTCTGATATTCCTTACGCCAACTCCCAAAGCAAACCACAACTCCTTGGTATCCCCATGGCCCCTGGGAGGCTTGTGTTCAAGTCACTTAACTCATAGAGAATCTAGCTTAGGAGAGGGGAGTCAAGATCTAACAAAAGATAGCATTTTTTTTTTTAACATGAAAGACTAAGGCTTGCCTTTTATACAGATGATCAGCATCAAGTTTGCTTGTAGCAAAAGCGCCTAAAAAAAAAAAAACACTTGGGTATTTTTGTGACTTGAAGTATTTATTATCCCTAATATATGCCCACTTCTAGAACAAAGTTTTGGGGGAAATAAAAAACACACAGCTCCTCCTGTCCAGAAATGAAAGGAACAAGCAAAATTGTTTGAGTATTTCCATTATGCTAGGTATTTGAGCATGTGCTTTTGTCTCTTCATGACAACCACGATTTAAGAATATATTTGTTCGCATCTTCATGAGAGAGGCAATACAGTGTCTTAGGCTTTTTTAGTATACTTCATTGCCCGTCCCACAGGGACATGAAGGAATATACTCACGAAACAGAGTTCTATACAGTGAGCCAAAGTTTCAGATTAAAAGGGCAACAGAATTTCTGAGGAAGAGGGATCTGCTAACACCTGGACCTTGGAGAGTGAAGACATTTAGTCTGGGGGAGGGCACCCCACAACAGGCAGGTACCCAAAAAGGCACAGACCTGGAGGTGGGAGGGAACATTGGCAACGGTGGACAGATTCCATCTTTGTTGGGACAGGAGTCCAGGATAGTGAATTTGCTATGGAAGAAGCTAAGCCGTTGTAACAGATTTAAAAAAAAAAAAAACAGGGGCTTAAATCACATATAAGTTTGTTTCTCTTTCCCATGATAGTATAGATATAGTTGGGTATCTAGAAAAGGTGATTGGTTCTGCTCCAAGATGTCTTCCAGGGACGCCGGTCTCTTTCCTCTTTGTGGTCCACCATCTCCTAGGGTGTTGTCTGTGTGCACATGGTCACAGTTGGTGTGCTGGGGAAAGGGGAGGGAAGGCAGTCTCCTTTTCATGAGGAGTGGTTGTACCTGGCACGCCAAGTCACATGGCATCCCCCGCTACCCTGCCCCCCCTGCCCTCCGCCAAGTTAAGATGTGTGGCCATCCACAGTTGCAAGGAGGGGTGATGATGGAGTCTCTAACTGGGTGGGGTGGCAAGATCTGCTGCTACGGGAGAGAAGGGGAGCCGGTTAGCCATCTCTGCCGCCAGGAGAGAAGTAGGATGGGAGTAAAAACTGTGAAGGGCCTTAAATACCTTATCAGAGAACTTATAGTCTCTCTAAAGACAGGAAAAAGGCATGTCTTTTCAGCCAGTGATGGAGCAGCCAACATTGGCTACCTCGTGAGTGTAATGGGCAGAACCAGCTGGTAGAGGGCACACTTCACTGTCTTAAACACCTGGCTTTTCCTTCTAAATCTTGGATCTGCTTCAGGACCACATTGCTATGAGCTACATCGGGCCAGTTCACATGGAGGATTAGACCTGGGTACGCTGTGTCTTTTATTTTTTGGCTTTGTTCTGTTTGAAAATGTTGGCCTGCAGCCAGAGCAGAGAGAGAGAGAGAGAGAGAGAGAGAGAGGGAAGGAAGGAAGGATTACTTTCTTATCACAAGGAAATTAGATGCCTAAACTAGTGTATAATGATCTCTTTTAAAACAAATTTTTAGGAAAATTCAACTTACCCTGTTTTCCCTTATGGTAGGCTTTCTGGGTGGTGGGAAGGAACCTATTTTTGCACTTAATGAAATGGAACTTGGCAGTAAAGAGTTTAAAACTAACTTTAGATTTATTTAAAAAGTAATCTCTATACCACCAACTTGTCTTCTGTCCTTAAAAAGAGGAGAATTTTTACAGTGCTTGTAGACCACGCAGTTCCTCTCCAGTTGCTCGACAGTCCAATTAGCAAACTCGTTTGTTAAAGCCTTGTTAGGTATCACAAAGGTACTTTGCCCAGGATCCAATCTGGACTTTCTTATAAAGTTGTGTGTGTGTGTGTGTGTGTGTGTGTGTGTGTGTGTGTGTGTGTGTATCCATGTGTATATTTGAAATCGGGATATTCAGACATGGCCGTATAATAGACTTATAGCACCCAGTTTTTCCTCTGATAAAAGGTTATATCCAGGAAGAGGGCTTAATAAAACATATGAAAAAGAAATAAATCAAGCAGTTCCATTGGAATATAATATCAGACACTATGACTTTTTTTTTTCCTTGCCTCTTTATGTTGGAGGATCCATAAACAGTTTTTTTTACCAAGTCAATAAATTACACTTCAGCTTACTCTCATGTAGAGGTAAGAACTTGGGAGAACAATTACCTGATAGCAGTGTTAAGCTTTTGTTTGAAAAGAAGTAAAGAGTGTCTTTCCTACAGAAACAGGTGGGATTTTTGCCACACAGTCTAAGGTGCCAAACTCATGCCAGAGACCAAGTCCGTGATTCTGATATGTGCTGAGGATGGTGGGGTCCTCGAGGCCTTCACGCTGAGAGGTGGTTGGAGTTAGAGTTGGGAGGGTGGGCTCTAGAGTCAGACCACCCAGGTTTTATGCCGCTTGGCCACTTCCTAGGTGGCTGACCTTGGGCAAGTCACTAGCCTTGCTGGCCTCAGTGCCCTCGTCTGCAAAGTTGAGTCATACCATCTCACACAGTTACCTGTGAAAACCAAATGATTGATACCAATAATGCCTCAGGGCGGTGTCCACAACATGGAAGTGCTCAGTAAAGGAACCAGCTTTTAACAAGTCCAGAGCCCATAGTTTTGCCACTTCATTTTGATACCTCACTAAGAAGTGAGGGCTGGGGACAACAGCAGGCTCCTGGGCACAGAATGAGGGGGTGGGTGAGCATACCCCTTAAGGAAGGAGAAAAAGTCACTAACACCTGCTCAGAGGCCAAGGAAATGGGAGGAGGAAGGAGCAATCAGAACATCAAATGTCATGTAAGCAGGAAAGTATTTTGGAGTACACTCTTTCCAAAGTATTAATTAGGAAAATAGATGCTGACCACTGACAGCCAGGGACTGTCTGGTACCTATTTTTATATCCATACTGCTTGGCCTCTAGTAAGAACTCAATAGCCCCATAAATGTTGGAGTGTATTGGCTTGTTCCTCGTTCATTCATTTGCTCAATCACACAATGCCTGTTGATTAAGTCCCTGTTGTGGACTAGGCAGCACTCTAGGAGCTTGCCATTGGCAGTGAAGAAAACAGGGACAGACTCCGGACCGTGAGCCTGTGCTGGCTCCTAACACTCACCACTTCTTTTAATAAGTACAATGCTCCTCTTTCTCTCTCCACCCCCACTTTTGCAAACCAAATTCCTTTGTAGTTCCGAATATCTGTATTTCTTGGTAACTTGGCATCGATGGTTTTCCCTAACATAGGTTAACCATAATGGTTTGGGGGAGTCTCTTTGGCAAGCTGTGTGATTTAGAGCAAAGAGCTCCTTTCTTGATGTCAAAAGACCTCCTGGGTTTGAATCTTAGCTCTGTCCCGAGTTGGGTGGATCTGGGCATCTTCTGAGTTTCCAATTTCTTTCTTGCAAAATGAGAAGAATACTTATCTTGTAGGAACTTGTCTAGAACTTGTGTGCTCTTAAGAATCAGCTGGGTTTTTAGAAAAACCCAAATTTTAGACCTTAGCCTCCACCCACCTAAGAACCTCCCTCTTTATTGTTCTTAGCAGCTCAGAGAGCCTTGCACTGAAACTGTACAATTATTACAATGTCATATTTTCCCTTTGTACTTGGTCTTTTACATTTTGCACACTTGATTTTAGATCCTGAACTTTTTTTCTTAAGTTTGTTTATTTTGAGAGAGAGAGAGCGAGAGCGAGCGAGCATGGGAGGGGCAGAGAGGGGGAGAGAGAGAGAACCCCAAGCAAGCACCTACACTGACAGTGCGACACGGGGTTCGAACCCATGACCTTTGAGATCATGACCTGAGCCAAAATCAAGAGTTGAATACTTAACCAACTGAGCCACTCAGGCACTCCAGATCCTGAACAAGTCTTCCCAGACGTAAGGGGTGGCAGTGCTGATCCAGAAGGTCCAGCAGGAATCAGCAGGCAAACTGAAAAAACAACTCAGTCGCTGTCACCCAGCTTCCTTCATCAAACCACATTGCCTTCCCTTAAGCCTCAGTCCTAGAAGATGGTTTATTGCTTTGCTACTCAAAGAGTGGGGTATGAACCAGCAGGATGTGAATTGCCAGGGAGCTGGTTAGAGGTGTGGAATCCCAGACCTCCCCTCAGACCTTCTGAATCAGAATCTGCAGCTTAACAAGTTCCTCACATTACTGTTTGAGAAGCACCAATCTACAGAATACCTCTGGGTCAAAGTACTATGTAGGTGTGTTGTTCTTTTAAAATTATGGTAATAATTCGTGATTTGAAACTCGCTTCAATGTAGCACAGCGTGGCTGTTTAAATAGATATATCTACATTAATTCTGTTGTAACGACATCACAGAATTGATGGCATTTATGAGCTAGCAAGTAAATTCTAAATATGTTGAAAAATTAGATAAATATAAATTTCACATGACAGTGTAATAGGGACTTTAAAATTTTAACACGTGTAAGTCGTCTTCTTCTTTCTCAATGCATTTTCCTGAGTAGCGGAATCAGGAAATAAATTTATATCAGATCTGAGTTGTGTGTGTGTGTGTTTTCCAATGTGGACTTACAAGTGATTAATTTACAAATTTGCTCTCTGAGTAGGAGTTGACATTGATAATCTGGCTCATGATGGTTGGCCCTCTAAGCCAACTTGGCCAATAAACATAAGTAGCTTCTTAGGTCTTTGCTTTTTAAAAATGTATTGCCATCTACAATGTGGAAGGCAATTTAGTCAATATAGATAGACAACCTGCTCAGCAGCCAAAGAAAACAGATGCTTGACTTATATATGTCTGCATGAGTGGATAAGATGTGTTTTTCAAGATTAATGATTTAAGATATTCTTTACATTCTAGCCTGATTAAATGAGGCTTAATTCAAGACAACACTTTCTCCTTGCTTCTTCAGAATTCGCCGTCTTTTTCCGTCCCTTCAGCATTGATTGTGGGGGTCATCTAGGATGCTGCCTGTCTAAAGCCGTAACTTCTTTCTTTTTATAAAAGGAAGATTATCCGGTTCTTAATTCCTTGTTTTTATTGCTGTCAGATGGCAGGCTTTCAGAAGAAGTGAGTTAGCATTCATTGTACCTTCCCAGAAGGTGGCTCAACTTTTTTGATTGAGATGTTCTTGAGGATTCTGTTAGTGGCATCCTGGCATCCTCCTGTCCTCGCTGACTTTGACGGCTCCGCCTCTGCCCCCTCCTCCTGCACGCCCCTCCGTTCCCAATCAGGTGGTTGCCTCGGCCTGTCATCAGCTGTGTCTCTCTCCTTTGTAAATCCATCCTTTGCTTCCAATTTACAGGGTTTTATTACTTTCCCTCTTGATCAGCATTTCACAAAGTTTATCCTGCCAGGTTCTAATAGGTATTCTGCCTCTTCTCGACCCCTAAAAAGTTAATTGGCCAGGAAAAGAATGCAAAATGCTGATTTAGACAGAATTAAACATGCTCCTGTTTGTTGGTGTAACCAACCACAGGACCGTCCAGAACCTTTAACATGCTGCCAGGTGGGGTTGGGTTGTTGTGTGCCTCATTCCCAAATTTCTTTCCTGGCGGAACCCTCTTGGGAAGTATTTAGCAAGACCGGTGTGCTGTGAAATACACTTTCCAGTCTCTTCCTTGGTATCTCTGTTATGTGCTTCTCTATATCCTATGCTATGTTTAATGACCCCATGTGCTGCTGCGAATTTAGTATCCTCAAATTCATCCCAAATTAACTACCACCACCAGTAGCTAACTTCCACTGACCACTGACTTTTACTGCCAGCCTTTTATAAGGCATTTTCTCAGAAAAACTCCCTTACTTCTTCAGTGTTTGTGAAATCAAGTTCGAATGCCTTCACCTCTCATTCGAGACTGTCTGTGTTCTTGGACTGACAACTGGCAACCGTACTTTGCCCTTCCCTAGCATTTGATATCCTCCACGGTGCTTGGCTTGGTGTTTCTTTATAGTCCTTACATCTCCTAATACGCTACACCAGTTATTTATTTATTTTTATTGTCTGTCTTCCCTCAACAAGAACATGAGCTCCAGGAGCCTGGTAGGTTTGTTTTGTCCATGGTACTGTATACCAAGCATGTGCAATAGTGTCTTAACACCTAGGAGGTACTCGGGAAATGTTTCCGATCTAGTTGAGTGAAGTTCAGTTTCATCTCCTGCCTGTGCTCAGAGTTGATTCTCTGCTCTTTCCTTGTGTGTATCCACTCTTTCTAAGTCCCTTATCTCACTTGATCTGTTATCATCTCTCTGTACCCTTCAGAGTCTAGCTTCCTAAGTACCGTTTCTCCCCAAAAAGTCTTTTCTTTAAAAAAAATTTTAAAATGTTTATTTATTTTTGAGGGAGAGACAGAGCATGAGCGGGGGGCAGGGGGAGGGCAGAGAGAGAGGGAGGCACAGAATCTGAAGCAGGCTCCAGGCTCCCAGCTGTCAGCACAGAGCCTGACTCGGGGCTTGAACCCACGAACCATGAGATCATGACTTGAGCTGAAGTCGGATACTTAACCTCTTGAGCCACCCAGGTGTTCCCCCTCCCCCAAAGTCTTTTCTAATCTGAACTCTTTCCTCATTGAAATGTTTCCTCATTTGGAACATAGTTCTACCTGTCACATCAGCAAGCCCGTTCTGCCTTGTTAGTACAGTTACTTGTAAGCTGAGAAAGGATCATGGGGTATTCACGTTTGCCTCTTACTTCACTGTGGAGTATGCTCGGTAAATTCATAAGCGAATACAACAAACTCACATTGTGTTTGCAGTAACATAAGCCGTGTTTGTGTCTCAGGCTGCACGGAATGGGCCACAGTGCTGTGTCCCATGCATCTGTGTCCTCACTGAGCCCCGGAGATGACGCTTGATGTCCTCAAGAGACTGCAAATAGCAATTTTTATTTTCCCAACATTTCTTTTCTCCTAAAAGGCATTTCTTTGGTATGCAACAAAGCTCGGGTTGCAAAAATTTCAACTGCTCATCATGGGAGCAGAGAATGGTCTAAAAATTCAGAAGAGAGGGTTGTGTGGAGCTCGGGGAGTTTTTTTTTTGTTTGTTTGTTTTGTTTTGTTTTTTTTTTTTGCAGGGGGAGGATTCATTTTCACATTTAATTTGTTTTTCCTCCTTTCGGGCAAACAGGTTTCCACTTTCAGGCAAATATGTTTTAATTTTTCCCCCAATATTTTTATTTCTTTCTCTGTTTTATTACCTTCCCCTCCCTTCCCTCAGAATTCAGACACTCCCACAATGTATAAACAAATGCTGGGAAATTGCAATGCTCTTTTTTGCAAAGTACGTTTTCTTGGGCAGCATAAGGCCCCATGTGTGTTTTAAGGCTGCTGACACTGGCTTTCCACCGAACCACAGCAACATCTGTCATTCTTTCTCTTCCACAGCATGTCTCCTGTCCCCAGTGGCAGCCAAGCCATACCTTGTCCTCTCTCTCATAAACCCTCCCTAATCCCCCAAGCCCCTTCTGGTATAGTTTTTCTATTTTTTCATATATCACCACCTTAAATCTCTTCTGTTCCAAGGTGGGGATTAATTAAATGAATAAAAATATGTATTTATTTGAGAGGTAGGATAGCAAAGGCTTGAAACCAGGCAGACTTTTATCCCCAGATTCTGCCATTTATCAGTAGTGGAACCATAGTCGATTTTCTTTTCTAAGCCTCAGTTTCTTCATCCATGAAATAGGGATAACAATGCCTGGCTTGTAGTATGGTGGCAAGAATCAGGTCAGATAATTCATGTAAAATTTGGAGCACAGCGTGTGGTACCTGGTGATCATTCACTAAATGGCTGAGAGATTCCAGGTTATGCTCTCTGCTTTTCTGGTTTGTGGGGTCGTAGGGCCTGAATCATTTTCAGCCTCATGTGCCTGACAGGTAATAGTCAAATCATTTGGGTTTCAAAGACGAAGCCATTCAGCTAAGTAAAGTGAGGAGCAGGTTGTTGTCAGTCTCAGTCTGCCAGGTCCAGACATTTAAAAGAAAAGACTTGGGGCGCCTGGGTGGCTCAGTCGCTTTAGGCGTCCAACTTCAGCTCAGGTCATGATGTCACGGTTCATGAGTTTGAGCCCTGCAATCGGCCTCTGTGCTGATGGCTCGGAGCCTGGAGCCTGCTTCAGATTCTGTGTCACCCTCTCTGTCTGCCCCTCCCCTGCTTGCACTCTGTGTCTCTCTGTTTCTGTTTCTGTCTCTGTCTCTGTCTCCCTGTCTCTCTATCAAAAATGAATAAATGTTAAAAAAAAAAAAAAGGTTCATACCTGAAGGTCACTCTCTATTGCAGTAGAGAGGAGGATATTCCCTGGGAGCCTGGCATCTCCTATTAGTTTATAAGCAGACCTGTAAACAAAGGAGGACTTTTAGGAGGCATTTGGTGTGTTGGGTGACATTTCCTGGATGATATGGTGACATTCTTAAATACAGGGGTCCTCCCTACAGCATGAAGATGACCTGAGTTTGTTCTCTCCACTAGCTGGGAAGAGCTCTGTTAGAGTGGTGGCTTCTTCAGTGTGACGCAGGTAAAGCTTGCACGTTTCTGGATTGCCCTGCCTCCTCTACAGGATGAGGCGACTAGGAGAGATTATCTCGAAGATCTTCCAGGACTGAAGGTCACCTCTTCCATCCACATTTAAGAGCCTCTTTATGTTACCTATAAGGGCATCTTTGCTCATCACCGCCCTGGTGGGCTGGCTTTTACGTTGAGTGCTTTGGTGTGAAGGGTGCATTTCTTTTAAGTTGATGTCAACTTTCCTTTCACCTTTTCTCTTTTATTCCTGCTCACTCTCTTCATTAAGGTGTCCGTAAAGCCCACAGTGATAAATCAGGTCTGCTCGTCCTTTGGTGATATGAGATCCGTGCGCGTGGCAGTTTCATCTCGTCTGCGTCTAGGCAGACTCTGTTCCCTCCTAATTGCCTTTTTCCTTTTGATCATTCACATCTCTTGTCCTGGTATTTCCTTGACATGTTAGCATATTCTCCCTTCTTCACCTCTTTGTGATCTCAGGTTTTCTGTGGAAGGGGGCTGTGTCTTGCAGTCTGCCATGGAAAGCAGAGCTGCTTGAGCAGGGTCCAGCAGGTCCACCGGGAGCCTGGCCCGGGCAGAGCGGGCCCAGTGCAACACCACCAGAGGCAGAGACCGCGTGCACTCACTGCGGGGTCCCCACCTGTTCTACCTGGATGCTGACCATGACAGCACCTCACACCGGGTGCTGAGGTTCCTCCGGAGATGCTCACAGGGAGCTTGTGTGTGCAGCAGGCTCGGACCCAGAAGTGGCGACTTCAGCGGGTCTTGGCTGCAGTTGACCCTGTTTCTGCCAAGCCAGAGGTTGTCTGGGTCTCCGTGGGGCTGGGCCTTTTTGCACCTTTGTCATTTGCCAGGCTGTAGCCCTGGTCTTTCAGCCACGTGAACTCTGAAAAGCAGCGGCAGGGGCTTGAATCTTCTTGCACAACTCCCACTCTGCCTGCTTCACATCCTGACGATCCTGGCGTCAGAGACAGTATGAGTGGGGGAGGGGGCAGAGAGAGAACCCCAAGCAGGCTTTGTGTGAGCCTGATGTGGGGCTTGAACTCATGAACTATGAGATCATGCCCTGAGCTGAAACCAAGTGTCTGATGCTCAACCGACTGATCCACCCAGGCAACGTTTGAGCCCTTTTCGAAGTGTGCAGTAGTACATTGGTAAACCCTATCGTACAGGAAGTGGGGTCGTGGCCCTAAGTTCTGATGTGGAAAGGGGAGATGCATTTCGATCACTGCCTCTGCCTTTGCTGGTGATTCTAGGAATCAGGAGGAACCATCAGGAACTGCCCTGAGATGTTAGCAGGGAGATACGAACGCCAAGCTGTGTCACTTTCAAAAGTTTACACTCCAGTCAGCCTCCTGGAGAAAATTGCCTACTCCTTACATCACAAGGAAGGATTAGCCATATAAGGATGGGCCGTTTAAAAAGACTGTAAGGCCCTGGTAGAAAGGCACATGACCTCCTGTCCTAGTTTGAGTTCCCACAGAAGCAGACCCCGAGATTCCAGGGCACATAATTTATATGAGACATGATCCCAGGAAACACTGGTGAGGGACTGGGGAACGAGACAGGGGAGGAAGGCAAAGGTCGTGTTGCCAAGCTAGCGGTCCCTGTGGCAATTGGCGCTTAATCCCACTACAAATCTGGCATGTAGATCTGCTGGCCAGAGAGCCTCAGGGGCTGGCTGTTGGAGGTCAGGTCCATGGGCTCTGAAATAATCAAGGCTGCGGGGATGTGATGGGACACCGGGAGCCCTGCTCCATCTCTTGTCCTATCTTCATCTTCTAAAGGATCCCACGTGTGTTTTGTTTCTTTTACGTAGAGAATGAATTCAGAACTCAGAAGGGCAACTGACCCCCGAGGTCACAGAGCCAGTTTTTGATATTCAAGGTCATGAGAATCTAGGTGTCCTGACTCCTACTTTAGTGCTCCTTCTACATGGCTACTCGAGGCAGAAATTTATATCTGTAATGATTCATGAGGCATGCTGCACCCGATTAATGGAACACTATTTCCCTCCCCAGTGTGGGTTTGTTAGTCTTTTTCTGAGTGAAAAATTGTCAGAGGGATTAAGTCCTCTTTGAGAGCCAGAGAAAGAGCAAAGAAAAAAAAAAAAAGGCTGAGTGTGTAAATAAAGTCTCCCAGGAAGATCATATTTTTGAAGGCATTTATTATTCATGTCTTTTTGTCATTGTCATGTCTTCAGTGTTTACTTGGTCTTCTAGCTTTTTGCTTTTCCAAGGGCACAGCTGATCCATTCTAGAAGAGCCCGACAGCCATCGCCTTAACAATGGCTCATTACTGTCCAGGTTATTTAAGATGTGGTACAAATGTTTATCACAGACCCGCCAGGTGGGATGAGGCACGTGACTCTTGCACATCACACGTTTGTGGAGCTCCTCTGGATGAAAAGGTCTGGCTTGTTTATCAAGCACCTCCCTGGGTGAGGATGGGCTCTCTTAGATTCTGAAATGCCCCCAAGCCTTTGGTAATGCCAAGAGGGAAGCATCTGTGCGATTCTCAAGGCTGAGCCTGAGGCTTTAACCAGCCTATGCCAAGGAGGACACATCTGTTGAAGATGTGGACTGTGGCCGCCAGCAAGAACAAAGACCCCAGCAGACCAGAAACATTTACATTGGAAACAAAATGCCTGCGCATGACTCCAGGCTCCTGAAATGAGCTAGAAACGTGACAAATTATTCTGAGCTTTGCACAGAAGTTTTCAATCATGGATGAGCCAGAGACCATGTCCACTGGAGGAGTGAAGAAAAGACCCAGAGGTTTCATCAGTTCATGTCCCCTAATTCCTGGATGCATTTGGGCAGTTGATTTGTGTCTTCATTTTCTTATTTACGAGAACCCAAAAGTTTAAGTCCTATTATGTGATCATTCATAAACTTTTGAGAAAAAGATCTTTATACTGGAAAAGGTTACCCAAATCTTTCTTTAGAATTCCCAGAAGGGAATTGCTGGGTTTTAAAGTGTGCACTTAAAAAAAAAAAAAAGTTTATTTATTTATTTTGAGACAGAGAGAGTGGGGTAGGGGCAGAGAGAGAGGGAGAGAAAGAATCCCAAGCAGGCTCTGTACTGTCAGCATGGAACCTGATGTGGGCCTTGAACCCGCAAACCATGAGATCATGACCGGAGTTAAAATCAAGAGTCAGATGCTTAACCGACTGAGCCATCCAGGTGCCCTGAGGTGTGCACATTTTTACGGGGATGCATCTGGTTTCCAGAAAAGGGGAAAACATTTTTATACTTCCTTTCATAGTGGTTTCTGGTGTCTCTTTCCTTAGATCTTCTTCGGTAATGGATGTGTTATTCTTTTTTTATTTTGCGAATCTGACAGGTGGAAGATGATACGGCATCTTTGCTTTAATTTGCATCCCTTTGAATTCAGTTGTGGAGATTTTTTTGCTTGTGGGCATTGCTCATCTGCGCGTCCTTTGCCTGTACTTGGAGGACACTGATAATGCGCTCCTCCTGTGCTTCCCTTTTTGCTGCCAGAATAACTTCAGTGAAGCCCAGTTACTCCATCCCTGCTTCCCCAGGGCTCCACATACACACGGGCTGGCTAGAGAGTACCTGTGAGTCCCTGGGAGACAGATCAGCCCCTGGAACTGCTCCCACCTCAGGGCCTCACCTGCCTGTGCATGCCTGCTAGAGCGAATGGCTGCTCCAGGCTAACAAACCTGTTTGTGGGAGGGGATTTCCATCAGGCATATTCCTCATTCACTTCAATAAAACATGGAATGAGAGGGACACCTGGATGGCTCAGTCGGTTAAGCATCCAACTCTTGGCTTTGGCTCAGATCACGATCTCGCGGTTCCTGAGTTCAAGCCCAGCATCGGGCTTCACGCTGAGAGTGTGGAGCCTGCTTGGGGTTCTCTCTCTTTCCCTTTCTCTCTGCCCCTCCCCTGCTCATGCTCTCTTGCTTGCTCTCTCTCAAAAACAAATTAAAAAATTAAAACAAAAAAACATGGAAAGAGTCCAGGGAAGGTGGTCCATTCCTCCTTCTTCAAGTCAGACTTTTCTGTGTTTTGTTGTTGGTATAGTTCTGCGTTGGTAGCTTTTATTATTTTATTTTGATTTTTTAAAATTTTATTTATTTTAAGAGAGAGCAAGCAGGGGAGGGGCAGAGAGAGAGAGAGAGAGAGGGAGAGAGAGAGAGATAATCCCAAGTAGGTTTTGCACTGTCAACACAGAGCCCAACACAGAGCTCAAACTTATGAACCATAAGACCTGAGCTGAAATCGAGAGTCAGACGCGTGACCAACTGAGCCAAACAGGCATCCCTGTGTTGCTAACCTTTTTAAAAAAAATATTTTGCTTAAAACAATAAACACAGTTTTCTTTGACTTTATTTTGCCTTCTAATGAGGTGACCTAAATGGGGACAGTCCTATTGTGTACCAGACCATTGACTCTGAGCCCCTTTGCTTCTCACTTTTCCATGCCAGAGATGATGCTCTGGGCTGCTGGGTTTGAGTGAATGGTCCGTTGAAATCAGAAAATCTCCTTTTTGGCGTTTATCCAAAGGTGGGCCTCTTGGAAATGGGCGACATTTTCCAGTTGGGCGTGTTTCTTTAACACCTTTATGGCTGGCTTGGTGAGTTGGCTCGATCTGTGTTAGTGGTGAAGAGAGGTCAACTCTGTGGTCTGCAGTCAGAGTGGCATTTTCAGTGTTGAGAATGAGCTATAAACCCAGGCCGACGCTAATCAGAAGAGAAGTAAAGCTGAACCTGGTCTGGTCTGCCTGAAAATGGATCTGTTCTTTTCCTCTAGGAATTTTCTTGTACTCTGTGGGTGGACAGTTCTTTTGCAACACCGCTAGGATTATGAAAAGGAGAAAGCAGGAAGCAGGAACAAAGTATACTGTGCATGAACTGAACCTGTAGTGACCGGCTCAGCGAGGTAGCGGGCACAGGTTTACACCCTGCGTGCAGGGCCCTTTCTTTCCCACTAGAGGGCAGTGTCGTCACTCTTAAAGCAATAGTACCTGGGAAGAACTCGGGTTGCTTCTTGGAGTCCCCAGAAGCTCACTGCCTTGAAGAGGCCGCTTTGTGTCTCAGCTTCCACTCTCAAGGTGTGTTATGAACATCACAACACCCTCCTGCGCAGCCAGGCATGGGGAAGATTCGTGTCTGGAAACTCCTGTTGTAAATTATGCACAGTCCCTGCTTATTTGTATTTCATTAATGAGATGTGATTGTAACCCTGGGGCTTTTTTACACTTCCTGGAGCAGCATGCACCTTTGAAGTGCTGCTCATCCAGTCTGCTCTTCCCCTTTGCCCGTGTAACACGGTTTAAGTGTGGCTGCAGATCAGCCGTATTCCACTCTCCATGCATCAGCAGAGCTACCATTTAACAAAACCACCATTCTGACTTCTGGGGTTTCTAGGTCATCCGGCAGCCACTGTGTGGGGTCAGCTCCTTGACCTTTGGTCAGAAGTTCCTTCCGATTACAAAGCATTCTTCATTGAAATATTTACATTTCTACCAGTCTTTTGATTGATTGATTGATTTTTTTATTTTGTCGGCTTTGGAGGATGTGTGAGATGACCTGCCTTTTAATTGTGGGAATGGAGGAGTTTCTCTTTCCTAGAAGGTGGCCAGTGTTAACTCTGAGAGCTACTGGCTGTGTTCTTCCTGGTATGACGTACAGGGTTTGGGAGTGGTTGTTGCTTGGTGACCAGTATAGTGACACCTTATTTTCTGAGCCTGTGAACCTATGTGTCACTGTAGCTAATAATTATATACCATGACTGGGTTCCAGGTATGTCTTATTTTTGTTTATTTTGATGAACTTTATGTTTTAGATTTACAGAAAACCTGTGAAGATAGTACACAGAGTTCCTATATATCCTACATCTAGCTTCCTCTATTATTAACATCTTACATTAATATGGCACATTTGTTACAATTCCTGAACCAATACTGATACATTATTATTAACTAAAGTCTGTGCTTTATACAGATTTTTGAAGTTTTGACCTAATGTCCTTTTTCTGTTGCAGCATCCATCCAAGGTACCACATTACATTAGTTCTCACATCTCCTCAAGATCCTCTTGGCTGTGGCTGTTTCTCAGGCTTGCCTTGGTTTTGATGACCTTGGCAATTTTGAGGAACACTGGTGAGGTGTTTTGTAGAATGTCTCTCTACTGGAGTTTTTCTGAGGTTTTCTCATGATTACAATGGGGTTATGGATTTTTGAGAGGAAGACCACAGAAATAAAGTGACATTGTCATCACATCATTTCAAGGGCACGTACTGTCAGCATAACATTGGGGCGCCTTAGTGGTTCAGTTGGTTAAGCATCCAACTCTTGGTATTGGCTCTCATTGTGATCTTGCAGTCCTAAGATTGAGCCCCACATCAGGTCCCGTGTCAAGCATGGAGCCTGCTTTGGGGATTCTCTCTCTCCCTCTCTCTCTGCCCTTTCCCAACGTTCTCTCTCTCTCTCTCTCTCTCTCTCTCTCTCTCTCTCTCATAAACAAACAAAACAAACACATGACTTATCATGGTTGATGCTGACCTTTATTACCTAGCTGAAGTAGTGTTTGGCAGGTTTCCTCCCTGTGAGTTATGACCCTCCCCTGTATCCATAATATGCTCTTGAAAGAAACTCATTCTATACTACCCACACTTAAGGAGTAAGAAGATATGCTTCACCCCCTTGAAGGCAGAGTATCTACACAATTTTTTTGTAATTATGCACAGGAGATTTGTCTCTTTTGGCTCATATATTTATTCAATTATTTATACCAATGTGGATTCATGGAGATTTATTTTGTACTCCCAGTAATAGAATACTGCTTAATTTTGTTTGCTCAAATTTTTTCAGATTTGGACACTGGGAGCTCTTTCACTTGGCTCTTGTGTCCCTTTAACATTCCTCCATCATTGTGAGTTTTGTTGCCGTTGTTTTCTTTGAGCACGGTCTTATTTTCTGGAACTACAAGGTTTTCAAGGCTCATCTCGTATGTCTCCTGACCCATTCCTACAATCAGTCATTTCTCCAAGGATCCCTGGTTTCTTTTATTGGAGGATGGTATTAGAAACCAAGGTCTGGGCTCTGGGTGTGCTTGTTGCTACAAGGGTGCTGTTGCTTATAGGCCCTCTCAGCTGTCAGAGCTGGGAAATGTATGTGTGTACACTAGTCTATAACTATATTTACATCTAACCATCTGTATCTGTAATAAGCTAAACATGAGTTCATACTGATATCTTCAATTCTGATCAATTACCACATGAACAATTCTAGCCTTCTCCCCTGGCTTATCAGTAAAGCTCTTGCTCCGGCCGTGATGAACTTCACTCCATTTGCCATGCGTTTACTTAATCGTTCAGTCCAGTACACATGTATACCACCATCCAAATTGTTAACCCATATCCCTATGGAAATAGCTTCATCAACTAGAGTATGTTGCTTATGTACGGTTTCTTTTGCCTTTACTTTTACAGTCTCTGCATTTCAAAGTCATTAGGTAGTACCTATTTTCTTCACTCTTTTTTTTTAATGTTTTATTTATTTTTGAGAGAGTGCAAGCGGAGGAGGGGCAGAGAGAGGGAGACAGAGGATCTGAAGCTGGCTCTGAGCTGACAGCAGAGAGCCCAATGTGGGGCTTGAACCCATGAACCATGAGATCATGACCTGAGCTGAAGTCAGATGCTCAACTGACCGACCCACCCGGGTGCCCCTTTCTTCACTCTTTAGTAAGGTTGTTTCATATATTTTTAATACAGTTGGATTGCTTTGTCACATTCTGCATTTCATCCTGAGATCCTCCTGATTTTCTAAATGATTCTTCTAAGTTTGTGTATATTAAACATTATGCTAAAATTTCTGTTTCACGTATTCATCTATTTAATCCTCTCCCAGCCCCTAGAAACTACTGACTCTTTAACTGTCTCTATAGTTTTGCCTTTTCAAAAATGTCATATAATTGCAATAATACAGTATGTAACCTTTTCAGATTGATTTCTTTCACTTAGCAATACACATTTAAGACTTACTGATGTCTTTTCATGGCTTGATAGCTCATTTCCTTTTATTATTAAATAATATTCCATTGTATGAATATACTCCAGCTTGTTTGTTCATTCACCCATTTAAGGACATCTTGATTGTTTCCAATTTTCTAGCAAGTATGAATAAAGCTGCTATAACATTTGCATTCAGGTTTTGGTGTGGACATAGTTGTGAAATCAGGTGGGTAAATACCTAGGAGTGAGATTGCTGGATTGTGTACTAAGACTTATTTATTTACCTTTGTAAGAAATCGTCAATCTGTGTTCCAAGTTGGGTGTACCATTTGCATTCCTACCAGTGAAGGATGAGAGTTACTGTTGCCCTGTTTCCTCTCCAGCAACTGTCATTGTCATTTTTTCCCCTTATTTTCACCATTTAATGTGTATGAAGTGGTATCTCATTGATGTTTTATTTTGTAATTTCCTAATAACAAATAATGTTAAATGTGTTTTCATATTCTTATTTCCTATCTATCTATCTATCTATCTTTTTTTTGGTGAAATCTCTGCTCCGATCTTTCATCCATTTTCAGCTGGGCTTTCTTGTTAAGTTTTATGTGTTGTTTGGATACAAGTCCTTTGTCAGATACATGTTTACAAATAGTTGCAGCCTTCTGTGGGTTATCTTTTTATTCTTTTAACAGTGTCTTTTGCAGAACAGGCATTTTTATTTATTTTATTTATTTATTTTTTTAAAGTTTATTTACTTATTTTGAGAGAGAGAGAACACGAGTAGGAGAGGGGCAGAGAGGGAGAATCCTAAGCAGACTCTGTGCTGTCAGCGCAGAGCCTGACTCGGGGCTTGAACTCATGAACTGTGAGATCATGACTTGAGCCAAAATCAAGAGTTGGATTAACCACTGAGCCACCCAGGTGCCCCTAGAGCAGGCATTTTTAATTTTAATAAAGTCTAACTTAGGTCATCCTTTTGGTGTTGTCTCTAAAAACTAATCTCCAAACCCATGATAACCTAGATTTTTTCCTTTGTTCTTCTCTACAAGTTTTATAGTTCTGCATTTTACATTTAGGTTTGTGATCCATTTTGAATTAATTTTTGTGAGCAATGTGAAGTCTGTGTTTATTTTATTTTTTATTTTTTTATTTAAAAAATTTTTTTTAACGTTTATTTAATTCTGAGACAGAGAGAAACAGAGCATGAACGGGGGAGGGTCAGAGAGAGGGAGACACAGAATCGAAAACAGGCTCCAGGCTCCGAGTTGTCAGCACAGAGCCCGACGCGGGGCTCGAACTCATGGACTGCGAGATCATGACCTGAGCCGAAGTCAGCCGCTTAACTGACTGAGCCACCCACGTGCCCCATGAAGTCTGTGTTTAGCTGCTGCTGCTGCTTCTCCTCTTCCACCTCTTCCTCCTCTTCTTCCTCTTCCTCCTCCCCCTCCTCCCCCTCTTCCCTCCCCTCTCTTCCTCCTCTCCTTCCTCCTCTTCCGCTTCCTCCTCCCCTTCCTCCTCTTCCTCTTCCTCCTCCCCTTCCTCCCCTTCCTCCTCTTCTTCCTCTTCCTCCTCCCTCTCCTTCTCCTGCCCTTCCTCTTC
>NW_024412388.1:64143248-64143501 GCF_014898765.1 Herpailurus yagouaroundi
TCTTCTTCCTCTTCCTCCTCCCTCTCCTTCTCCTGCCCTTCCTCTTCTTCCTCCCCTCCTCCCCCTCCCCTTCCTCTTCCTCCTCTCCTTCCTCCTCTTCCTCTTCCTCCTCCCCTTCCTCCTCCTCCCCTTCCTCCTCTTCCTCCTCCTCTTCCTCTTCTTTCCTCCCCCTCCTCCTCCTCCCCTTCCTCCTCTTCCTCCTCCCTCTCCTCCTCCTCTTCCTCCTCTTCTTCCTCTTCCTCCTCCCTCTCCT
>NW_024412388.1:64143511-64194032 GCF_014898765.1 Herpailurus yagouaroundi
CTCCTCCTCCTCTTCCTCCTCTTCTTCCTCTTCCTCCTCCCTCTCCTTCTCCTCCCCCTCCTTCTCCTCCCCTTCCTCCTCCTCCCCCTCCCCTTCCTCTTCCTCCTCCCCTTCCTCCTCTTCCTCCTCGTCTTCCTGTCCCCCCCAGCTTCCTCTTCCCTCTCTCCCTTCCCCTCCCCCTCCCTCCTCCTTTTTATTTCACATTTGGACATCCAGTTGTTCCAGCACCATTTGTTGAAAAGACAGTCTTTTCTCCATTGAATTGCTTTTGCTCCTTGTCAAAGATCACTTGACTCAAATTGTGTGGATCTGTTTCTAGACCATCTATTCTGTTCCCTTGATCTAATGTCTGTTCTTTCATCAATATCATGCTGTTTTAATTACTGTAGCTTTATTGTAAATTTTGAAGTCAGTTGGTGTGATTCCTCTAACTTTGTTGCTCTTCAGTATGATGTCTGCCATTCTAGATCTTTTGCCCATGCATGGTTTTAAATGCTTTACGTATATTATTACACTGAATCCTCATAGAAGCCCCCAAAGAGGCCCAAAGAAGTTGTGCAACCTGTTCAAAGTCACATAGCTACAAAACAGAGGAGGCAGGATTGAAGTCTCGGTGGGTTGGCTACGGAGGCTGGCGCATAACCACCTAGCAGATGGTCACTGAAGGTAATGGAGAAGGAATCCTTATTTATTTTTGACAACTTAGTGAAAATATTCATGAGGCTATTTCCTAGACCCATTTTGTGGGAAAATAGGCAGTGAGGAGTTTCAGAATTCTTGCTCTGACTTGTTTTGGCTCCTGGCTCCACCAATTCCAAGCCACAGGACCTTGGGCAAACATGAGTTCAAAAATCAGAGTCTTGGGGAACCTGGGTAGCTCAGTCAGTTAAGCATCTAACTCTTGATCTCAGCTCAGATCATGATCTCACGGGTTTGTGAGTTTGAGTCCTGCATCAGGCTCTGCACTGATGGCATGGAGCCTGCTTGGAATTCTCTCTCTCTTTCTCTGTCTCTGCCCCTACCCCACTCATGCTCTCTCTCTCTCAAAATAAATAAGTAAACTTAAAACAAATTCAAAAATCAGAGTCTTCACTTATAAAATGGAGCATAGTAGGCCTCCTTAATAGTGTCATGCTGGCTTACTAAGTAATTCCCCCTTCTCAGCAGTGGTGGGGGATCTGTGCAACGTAGTTCTGCTCCCTGGCCACAATAACTGATTGAGTCAGTCCAGTTAGCTTCGCTAGCCTAGACATTTGAAAAACAGGGAAGGGACCCTCGATGTTGAGATACCATCATAGCTACAGTCTGGAGAGTAGGTACATCAATTCCTGCTGCTGCAATTTTTGGGGATTGCCCTTGGTCCTCAGCCAGCCTGGCCTGGATGCTTACGGATCGATTAGTTCGTTGAACAACTCCAGTATCTTAAAAAAACAAAAAAACAAACAAAACTCATTCCCCACTTCTTCTTCTCTACCGTCTTCTTATTAAAACAAAACAACAGCTTAAGCCAGGCAAAATCAGTCCTTCTTGCTTACAGGTACCTTAATTAGTGCTGGAATAATAGTAGCTTCTGCATTGCTTATGAGGATTAAATAAGATAACTTACAAAGCACTTAGCACAGTGCCTGCCAGCGAGTCAGTAAGTACCTGATAATTAGTAGCTTTCACTAGTATCTAATAATAGCTCTTGATATTTACCTAGTGCTTTATAATGTAAACTATATACTCTTGTGTTGCCTGCTTATTCTCCTTAACAACTGGGGAGAAATGGTGTCCACATAGTATGGACGAGGAAATAGGATGATGTTTATGAGTTTGCCCAAGATCACGAAGCTATTGAGTGGCTGAGTCCGGAACCCTAGCAAGGCCCTTTGTCGGCTCGTACAGGGGTCCTACCACCGTTTCCGCCTCCTATGTGGTTTGAGCAGGGATGAGTCATAATGGAAGGGGAGGCTGTTTCTTTTCCTCATTTTCAGGGAACAAGAGTGAAGTCGAGAAAGTACAGACACTTCCCAGGGGACAGAGAGTACAATAGTCTGAGTCGAAGGTGGTGGCTCTTTCTGTAGTTGTGGTGGGTTAGGTTGGTGGATTTAGGCCTGGAGTTCTTTTCTGAGCCGTGGACAGTGCCTGGAGTCAGCCTGTGTCTGGCGTCCCCCATCTGTAGCTTTCTGCATTTTATTGCACAACCCATTTTGTTTAGTGCCTTCCGTGTGCCAGACGCAGTGCTAAATACAGAGATGAAGAGATAAATAAAACCCATGAAATGTCGACTTTTAAAAAAAAGTTTATTTTGAGAGAGAGAAAGAGAAGGAGAGAGGCAATAAAAGAGGGAGAGAGAGAATCCCAGGCAGAGTCCACACCCTCAGCATAGACCCCAATGAGGGGCTAGATCTCATGAACTGTGAGATCATGACCTGAGCCAAAACCAAGAGTCAAATGCTTAACTGACTGAGCCACCCAGGCACCCCAAACGTCTACCTTTCAAAGCTTATAATATGTTGGAGAAAACAGGGAAATTGAAGTACAGAGATGTTAAATAGCTTGCCCAAGGTTATACAGACAGTTGTGGAGTCAAGTTCCAGAGCCTGCCCTGTTATCATGGCACTAAACTGCTTCCCACAGAGGGTCTTAGTATGTAGTTCTTTCTGGGAGAGTTGATGAGACTTCTAGAGCAGGTGCTTTCTGAACTGGCTGTTAAACGAGGAAGAGGAGTTTATAGGTGGATCGAAGGGAAAGAGGGTTCCAAGTAAAGGAGACAATGTGAGTTTAAAGCACAGATGGACGAAAGTGTATGTGTTTTGGGAGTGACTAATAATCCCGGGGATTGAGGGGTGGCAGAGAACGGTTGGTGATTAAACTCAAAAGGCTAACACTACTACAGTAGGCACTTGGGGACCTCTCAGAGGATTTTGAGCAGAGGAGTGGGTGTTTAGATATGTTCCAAAAAGATTCCTGTAGCAGCAGTGTGAGGCTGGTTTGGGTGCATGTCAGATAGTTTGAAGTCAGGGAGACCTGTCGAGGCTCTACAGTAGTCTAGGTGAGACAGTTCATCAGCCCCTGAGTATGATAGTGAATGTGCCTGTTCTTGGCAGTTTTGGGGAGTTAGAGCTGTCACAGGTTCATTAGAGTCCCATTGGGAAATGCCATCCCTCTTACTCTTAAACAGTGCTCCACGAAGCAGCCAGTTTGTGAGCTGTTTATTACCATTTGGGCCAACGTAGGGGGCTCGCATCACAAGGTAGATCGATACACTGCTTCCTTTACTGAGAAAATCTTGGTATGCACGCAAGCACACACAAAGTCAACCAGAGCAAACAACATGCTTTGTGACAAAGCTGATTTATATATCTGGTGTAAGCTCCCATCTCTTTGCAGCCTGATAACAATTTGTAGACCTTCACCAGTTCACAACCACAATTAAAGTAGCATTGCTATATAATCAATTTTATTTGTTATATGTACGCTATATACTTTATGTATCTTTTTCTCTGTGGCCAGACCTTGTGCAGAAAACAGGGTTTCAACATTTTAAGAGCTTTCTTTTCATTCTACAGGAAAGCCACTTGTGTCAAGGACTCCTCTTTTACTTTTTAGTTTTTGGGACTTTACAGGACTACTTAACCTTGATGAATAATTGATAAATCTTTCCATAAAGATGGTCTAGTGCCCTCTTCCTATTCTCCAGTATTGTTAAGAGTTAGTTGTTTTTCAGGTTTCAGGTTCTCTTCAACCTCCAATGCTTGGGTCATAATTCCTTCTCCAAGGTTCTCTGAAGTTATAGAGCACTAGAGAGGGAATGGAAATCATGATTTCTCTATCACCTGAGTGTAAAGCATAAATGAAATCAGCACTTAGTAGTGAGGTTATTAAAAGGATTCAAATACTGGTAAAGTGTCTGAGCAAACAGACCTTAACTATTTGCAATCCTGAGATTTTGGTTTTTTTTTTTTTTTTTTTTATTTGACCAAAGTCACGGAGCTAGGAACAGCAGAATGGGGCCAGCATCTAGGACTTCTGACCGTCCGTCACACTGCCTCTTGCCAGCCACCTCCCCTCAGTCCTTCACCAAGAGCTGCAGAACAAATGACAGGTTCCCTAGAGGCTGGAACAGATGCTGTGGGTCTTCATTTAATGATGGGACCTTTGGAGGCTTTTCTCTCTGCTAATGACCACAGCAGAAAGATGCTTTACATACTGTATTGAGATCTAAATTTCTATAGCAGATGGGCTGACATTGATGTTCTCAAGTGCATGTTGGGAAGATAATTCCCAATCTCCTGAGGAAAGAGGTGTCAAATTCAGTTTTACTGAGGGGCTGATCTGTCATTTGGCTCTTCCAACTCTGGCTTGCCCCAGCAATGAGCCACATGATTTGCCTTGAAGGGCCACCCCTTGATTTGGACAGAGTCTGTACAGATGCCAGTTTAGCCTAGTGCCTAACGCTGAGTCTGTGAATTTCTATTGGTTTGCCTTTTCTAAATGCTGTTCAATTATGGCAGTGTCCATTAGTGTTTCAGTTAAATTTTCAGGCCTTTGTCAAAACCTCTTAATTAAAGATCAGAGTTGGTCAGAAAAAGTTGTTAGAATTGACATTTGCCAATGTCAATTGGCCAAAGACAGTTGGTGCTTAGCTTGGGAAACAGGGTCAGGAATTTTTTTTTTCTTTCAAAAAGCATGCTTCCAAATTCTCTAAAATCCCTTGTGGGTACATGGTTGTCAAAACTTACAGCTCACTACATTGGCTTTTCTGCTTACCAGCTGTGTGGGTGGGCATGTTTCTTAGACTGTCTGAGTCTGTTTCTCCATTGCAAAGATACTAAATCCAAACCTTAGCGTAATTGTGAGAATAAATAAGATAACACATGTCAGAGGTGCTCAGCCCATTGCTTGGCATATGATAGGTCCTCGGTACATGTTTAATGTGAATCTGTTCCATATTCATTGTCTGTTGTAGCCAGGTAAGTGTCTCCGTACCATGAAATGCCATTTTATTCCTGCCTCCAAGCTTTTGCTTTTGAGCAGGAGGAGGGCATGGCTTAATGGTTAACAACATGCCTTTGGTGTGAGGCACATCTGGCTGGACGTTGACTTCTCTGCTGTGGGACATGGGTTAATTGACCTCTTCAAGTCCCACTGTCTTCATTTGGTAAAACGGGAGAAATTATGGTACCTACCTTACAATGTAGTGGGGATTAAATGAGATAAGGCTTGTGAATGCTCAGTCAGGGTACTGTGGGTCACCGTATTGGGTTCATGTTATGTGTTAGTCCTGGGGGTAGAATGGTAAGCACACTGGAAGTCCCTGCCATCATGGAATGATCAGGTCTAATGGATGTGTAAGTATAACGGTTATGAACTTTGAAGTAAATAATTACAAATAATTACAGGGCTGCGAAGCATTTATGAGAAGAGATGGGTCATTTAGCATTTAGCCAGGGAACCCAGCTGGGTCTTCACAGAGGACAACTTCACAGAGGACAAGGTGCTGAAGGTCGATGTGAAGGACAAAGAAAAGGTAACCAGGTGCAGAGCCAGGGAAAGACTGATCCGGGCAGGAGGAATAGCGTGTGTTTAAACTCAGAAGCAGGAGAGGATGTGGTGTGTTTTGAAGAGCTGCGAGAACTCTGGCACAAGCCTAGTAGGTGCCCAGTGAGTGGCAGTTTTTATTCTAGATTCCCTTTCAGGTGACTGAATCCTGACTCAGAAGTGGGGTGCTTTCTTTCATTCTCATTTCCCCCCTTATTCCTTGGGTTCTTTTCACCGCCTCTGAACTGATTCTACTCTAAAGACCTATAGCATTTTAGTCGATGCTATGTATTTCAGCACTTAAACATGCTTTTAAGAAGCTATTCCTAAAGTTTATGTATCTTTCTTGAGTCATCAAAAGAGATGATTGAAAGTTCCATGAGGGAAGAGCCCTGATTTCACATTATTTGGGTCTCCTGAGGGCTGAGCAAAGTGCTGAGTCTGCAGGGATCTACAAATAATGCTTAATTATTGCTTACAGTTTGAAACAAGTAATCTACCTAAAAATTATAGGGTACCCTGGGCCATGTGTTAGAGTTGGACGAATGTGCATTTTGGATCCAAATGGGTGGGTTGAACCCTGACTTTGCCATTTTCTATGTGTGTGATCAGACAAAGACAATTCACTCTTTTTGAGCCTCAGTTTCCTTGAATAAAAATGATGTTACTACTATAGTTCATTGAGAGTGAGACTCATTGATTTTCTTCACATTTTAACATTTCTAAAACTTGGATGTGTCTTACAATGAACATGTTACAGTTAAGTTGGCAGTGTTTCTCCCCCTTTGTTTCTTTTGATTACGTAAAATTGTGATGTGTCTTACATTTGGGCATTTTAAGATTTGCTGAAATATAATAAGATTGTTGTGAAAATTCGAGATAATGTACACAATTCATCTGGTCTTTACCCAGCGTTGCCATAACAGCTAAAAGGTAGCGCACACTGTAATTTCCAGTCCCATGGCCCAGTACAAACTTTGCAAGCTGCTACAGTTAAAAATGGTTATGGCCCATGCTTAGTAAAGCAGTGAAGTTCAAAGCCACACACCCTTAACCTTAATTCCTCCAAATGTATTTTGCCCACTTTAACACTGTTGGCAGAATGCTCAAGATGTTGGGGACTTTGAAAAATCCCCTTTCCTCTCCAAATAGCCACACTCACTCTCCTACCTAGGTTCTGAACTAATTGAGAAATAAGGTGAAAGAACCTGTAGAGGGAGAACCAAAATGTCACAGTTCTAGGCTCCTATCTGTGAGTAAGTGGGCCCCCTGGCACTGTGCCTGGAATTACCTATAAAGTTCCACATGCACTATAGGTGAAGGTGTGGAGAAGCATAGAAGACCTTGGTGCCCTGTGGACAGTTTACTCCAAGGAAAGAAGGAAGGAAGAAGGAGGCTCACAGATCAGCTAAGTCATCTGTCTACACCAGGAGAGGAACTCTAGTAGGGCCCCACTTAACCAAAAGAAACTTGCAGAGTAGGGCAACACCTTGCATAGAGTAGGCTTTTAATAGAAGGTAGCTATTGAAAACATGACAGGTTTACAGACATTGGAGTGATCCCAAAGTTTGAAAATATTCCATTTTTACTTATATACTGCTTATGTAGATGTTTAAAAGTATTTATGTTTGTCTAGGATTTCTAAGCATTGGTTCCAGGTATTCTTAGCCCAGCCATCACTTGCTCGGTCAGTTATGCAATTCACAAATCGGATGGGTTTTAAAAAATTAATACATCAACAATTTTTACATACCAAATTCAAATTGTATAGTTACCTTAAGCCCATAGTAAGGAGAGTATGGTAAATTTAGAAGTTGGTGTCATAATCTTAAAGATTAAAGAATAGGAGTAAATAAACAAATTAGGAAGGAAAAAGGAGGATATTAATCAATACCAAGGCTGATTTTGTGGGATCAGAATGAAAAAAAAATATTTGATTGAAAAATTTGGGCATCTATCTCCAGAGCTTTTTTTTTTTTTTTTTTTTTTTTTTAATGCAGATAGTACTAATTAATAAACTCCACTGCTGGAGGAAGGAGAGAAAAATGTTTATAAAAGAAATTATTTCAAAGGTCTGTATAAACCTTGGATTCTGTAGAGCCTGGTTCATTGCTGGCCTGTTGATCTCTTCACTGGTTAGGGATCTGGCATGGGAGGAGAGATCTGTCTGTGGTGCTGAGAAAAAGCCATGAGTGTGGTTTGCACTGTACACGGTTTAGCTTTGTTTATGTATCAGACAAGCTAGTTTAGTTTACAAATGGAGTTTTGATACACTCAGGACTGTGAATAAGTGTTGGGGGGTGGTCTAGTAAAAGGCAGACAAACCACAGTAGTTCATTTCCTTTTATTGATCCTAGTACAAAGCATTGCTGTTGCATCGTAGAAATTAAAATCCTAGCTGCACAGAATAGTCTGGTGCAATCTGGAAAGATGTTATGATGGCCTCTCAGGAGTAAATAATATGAATTTTTAAACATTCCCCGGGAATAATTTACATGATTTCAAGTGTTCTAAAGCATCAAGATGTACAGTATTTCTTACAGTAGAGGGAACAAATATTTTGGGAAAACTATAAAGGTGGAACTGTATATTGGTAGGAATGTGTTTTCAAAGATTAAATATTTATTTTATTTGTTTTTAACCCAACAGATATTCACTGAGGTTAGTGTATGTGTGCATTTTGGGGAGAGTGTTATCCCAAATATTAATATCACATAGAGACAGTCTACAGTCTCCCACTTACAAACTCTCCATACTTCATACCCAACAACTTCTACCTCCCACTCCCTCTTGCCATTTTGCTAGCGGAGCTGTTGATGTTGTTGCTTTTAGTGTTCTGCATTAAATTTAAAAAACAACCTTTCTTAAGTAATTATAGAATGGTCAGGTTAATTTTATGGTTCGTACAGAAATCCTAAAAATTGTAGACAAGCAGAAAGGGAAAAGAAAGCAGTTAACCATGGTCTGAATTTTTGTGAATGTCTTTCTAATATTTTTATTTTATATAGGTATACATACATAATAAAATATATATATTATAAGATTAAAATATAAAATTATACATGTAAGATTACAAGTATATATGTTTTCTAGTTTACCCTTCCCTTTTACTTAGTAACAGATGATGAAACTTTTCTATATACCAATAAATGTGTTTCTATGATGTGCTACTTATTGGTATCCACGTATTACATTGTATTGAAGTCCTGTTCGTTATTTACTTAACAATCTGCTTTGGTTGGGCATTTACATTAATTAGTAAATTACTGATTTTTCTCTGTTTTAAAAAGTGACATCTTAAACATCTTTATACACATTGTTCTTGGTGCACATCTTTGATTACTTCTTTTTTTTTTAATTTTTTTTTTCAACGTTTATTTATTTTTGGGACAGAGAGAGACAGAACATGAATGGGGGAGGGGCAGAGAGAGAGGGAGACACAGAATCGGAAACAGGCTCCAGGCTCTGAGCCATCAGCCCAGAGCCCGACGCGGGGCTCGAACTCCCGGACCGCGAGATCGCGACCTGGCTGAAGTCGGACGCTCAACCGACTGCACCACCCAGGCGCCCCGATTACTTCTTTTGTGTAGTTCTCAACAGTGTTTTTTTTTGCTGGGTCAATGCTATACTTTTTTTTTTGTTTGTTTTTTGGACTTCATACATGTATAGCCAAAGTGCCCTCCAAAGAGGCTGTACTCAGTTTACACGGCCTTGGAGTTTTTTGAAAGTTATTATTCTCTCATACCCTCTCATACTGGATAGTCCCATTCTTTTTGTAACATTTTTAGCCTATCAGAGGAGAATGTTTTCATGTCTTACTCGCAGTTTCTTTGACTTTTTTTGAGGCCAAATATTGCAGAGCTATCATTTTAGAGTAAAATAGAAAATATGAAGGCTTATTTCATCCGTATATTTGTTTGATCCATTTGCTTTGAATCTCTTGTGGTCAGCTGCCCTGAGGAATAGGCCTTGGGGTTGGCCTGGCCAGGATGGGGACCTAGCTGGGAGAGGAGTAAAGTTAAGGTAGTTGGAAAGTATTGTAGGGTTTATAAGAGAAGTACCAGAAGATGGGGAAAAGGTACAGAAAAAGAGAAACAAAGATATTAAGGACATTTCTTTTCTTTAAAAATATTCCTCCAGGTCTATACTTTGCTATGAAAAGAGAGACGAAAATTTCTTTTTCCCCTGTAAATGCTATATTACCCCTTGGCCACTATTCCAGAACTCAGGACACACTGTGTGTCCTATACTTTGGCTACATGTGGATGAAATCATTTTTGTGTGCTCTTTTAAGAACAAAGACCCCAATCACAATTTTAAGATCACTTCTCCAGAAAAAAAAAACAAAAACAAAAACAAAAATAAAAACAAACTTTCTAAGTTACTAACTATAGGAACATAAGTTATTGGTCATTTGAAGAACTACTTATCCTTTTAGTTTTCCGATTTAAACATTAACCAAGGCAGTCTGAGCTTTGCCTTTTTTCTCTTTGGTAACTTGATTCCCCAATTATAAATAATGATTATTTAATGTCTGTTAATTCTGTCACAGTTTAGGGTGAATTCTAATTAGCCATCTCCCTAAGATATGTGGTTTGTGGCTTGAAAGGTTTTCTAATGTGTTTCCACCCTGGAACTAATGGCTCGGAAACGAGAAAGACTGACACAGAGCTTCACTGTATGGCGGGGCTGGCTACAAGGCTCATAGAGCCTCCACACCCTCTTGCAAGCTCGTTGCCACATAGTGACTAACGCCCGCCACCCGGCCTATCTCAGTATTGACCCTGCTCACTGTTGCACTGGAAGGGCTTTGCTTGGACAACAGGAATTTTAGTTTTCAGTTCTGCAGGTGAAGTTTGGGATCAGAGTGCCAGTGTGCTCAACAATGTCCTGTTGTTTATAAGTCATCCAGTTTTCAGTACTGTGTTCTAAGCAGCCCGGATGGACTAACCTTGTTGTCTCCTCACATGGTGGAAAGAGGGCGAGCTAACTGTTTGGCCTCTTCTTATAAGGGCACTAATCCAATTCGTGAGGGCTCTGCCATCCCATTAGGGATTAGATTAGATTTCAACACATGAATTTTTGGAGGACACAAACCCTCAGTCCATAACACCCATCAACGTTGGCATATGGGTACGTGACGGCTCAACATGACTTTCTGGATGAAAATAGCACTACTTTCCTGAGCATAATGCATAAACTGGGTTTAAATATGATTAAATCACAAAAAAAGATAGCTCTAGTTTTACCCTATGTAAGAATGAAATCTTACACACGTTTAAAGAATAAGTTCTTCTGTTTAGCAAGAATTTTCTGATTAAGAGGGAAATACAGGGGGGAAAGGAGTTAGTTATTGGGTACAGATTTTCAGTTTTTCAAGATGAAAAGAGTTCTGGAGGTGGATGGTGGTGATGATTGCCTAATGTGAATGTATTTAATACTGAACTATATGCTTAAAAATGGTTAAGATGGTAAATTTTGTGTTATGTGTATTTTATCACAATCAAAAACAGAATTAAATGGGAGCCGCTTTTGGAGAGCCTTTCGATCCACATTTTAACTTAGTAAATATGGGAAATTAAATGCAATTGTGTGTATAGTGGCTGTTTGAGAGTCATTGCTCTGCATGCAGTTCTCATTTTATAGGACTGGAGAAGGCAGAATGTGCTTTAGACCCAGGACGTGTTTAAGAAGGAGGTTATTTCTTCATGTTGGTGTGCATTCCTGTGATTTGCATTCTGCTGCTACATGTGCAGGGAGAAAAATAATTGGGATCCCAATTAATTGGGTTCTAATTTATCTGTGTCTTAGGTTCTATATTAAAAGATCAGCTACGTAAGGTCGTATTTAATGGTAACTGATCTTGCACGTAACTGCACAGGAGAGAACGAGTTTATATGAAGCTTTCTTCCCATTCCAGCTTTCCCTCGTGCTTTGTGTTCTTGAGACTCTGTAAATTTTTTTGAAGGTCGGCTATGGTGCAGAGAGAATTAATATTGAAATGCATTTAATAAATAAGCTGTCAGATGATTCCCTAAGATACCGTAGCAGCTGAAAGTCTTCTTTCCTTTTTCTTTTAGATCGCTGAGTACAGAGGGGATGATGGTTAATAGAGAGTCTCTGTTGGCGTCTCTTAACAGGCCCTCAGTAATCATTTCTCTCCCAGAGTTGCTCCACTGATTTCATCACTCTTGAGTGACGGAGCAATTTTCTCACAGAATACGCCCCCTCTCTGGGAAGGAGGGAACAGGAATAGTCATCTACCAGTGTAACAGTAGGAGAATAAAAAGAAAATTACAGATTCAGCTGAGAAGGCTTGCGCAAACTGACCCTATATTCCTGGCACTTTGAGTGGGGTTTTGGTCTTTGGTTTGAATTGTCATGATTATTTAATGTTCAACCTGCGCAGTGTGATGAGGCCGTGATTTTGAACTCTGTGCCCTTCATAGGCTCTGCCTCAAGGCACAAATATGGGAAGATTAAATATTAATTAAAGTATCCAAAGCAACCACACAGGAGAATAAAGCATGTAAAGAAGCAGAAAAATATGTGGCCTTCTCACTAGGGAAAGTGATTTTAGAAAGAAAGGTCTCATATTGGACTTTGGAGATGGATGTAATAGGGCTTCCCTAGACCCGAGAACGTGAATAATTTCTGGGGAAAGTATTCTACCTTTGATTCCTTGAAAAAAAACATTATAAAAGCTCAGCAGATGTGGGATGATCTCAGGGACTCTAATGGTATGGAGAGAGAGGAAAGAAGACCATGTTCAAGTTAGAAGTTGTAACTGTCTTTGATGTTTATTGAGAAATGATGGGGGCGTTGGGGGGGGGGTGTTCCAAAGCTCACTAAATGCCTTTCTTCCTTATAAAGTCCAATTTAGCATATCTGATGTGGGTTTAAGAATTTGTATTTCTAAAAGATTCCCTGGTGTACAGCTTGTTTTGAAAACTAGTGGTCAAGGTCAATAGTTTTAATTAAGATGAGAGACAGGGTAGGACAAAGGGAAATTGACAAGAAAAAGGGAGGATGAGTTTTGGAATCCTTTGTTCCAATATCTGAGGAAGAGAATATGTAAATTAGTTCAAAGCAGAGCAGTGCTGGCTGAATTGGAAGCAGAATTTTTTTAGGTTCCTAGGGCCATGCCAGGGAAGACCAGACAGAACGATGCAGATTTAACCCTCACCCGTTGGTCTTGTGTGGCCATCATTTCCCTCTTCCCTGGCTGTTACTGCCACCTTCAGTGTGTCTTGGCTGTTTCATCCCTGTGTGCCATTTTTTCGAGCTCTGGTTTTTGCCCCTTCAGCTGTCTCTTCTGCGTCTGCTCACAAGTTAGTCTTCAGTCTGATACCTGTCTTGCTTCTCCATGGTACTAGCACCTCCACTTTTCATGTGGGGGTGTCCCCAGCCTTGTGGACAGGACTGGGCACTCAAGGTGTGTCTGAATGGAACTCCAAACTAATTTTGGGTCATGGCGATTTCAAGAGAGCATGGACTTTAAAGTCTGATAGATTCTCTCTAGGCTTCTTCTCAGTAAATGTCCCCTTATCCTTCTATTTAAGCTCAAAATTCTTGAAGTCATTGTTAGCTCCTTTCCATCTTTCACAGTTCACATTTAAATAGTGAAAATTTTCAAGTATACTCAGTAACCTCTATTCTCACCATCTCTATTGTTCACATCTGGTCCAAACCACTATCACCTGTTGCCTGGATTATTGCCACAATCTCCTAACTGGTCTCCTAGCTTCTGCCCTTGTTCCTTGAGGCTTCCTAACACAGTAATCATAGTGATCCTTTAAAATACAACTTGATGGGTGCCTGGGTGACTCAGTCGGTTAAACGTCTGACTCTTAATTTTGGCTCAGGTCATGATCTCATGGCAATGAGATTGAGCTATCTGTCAGGCTCTACGCTGGGCTTGGAGCCTGCTTAAGATTCTCCCTCTCTCTCTGCCCCTCTCATGCTCTCTCTCTCTCTCTCTCTCTGTCTCTCTCAGAAAAGAAAAAAAAGAAGAATACAACTTAACTCCCTTCCTTCTCTGCTCAGAGGACTTTTCTTTCAGGGTCAAAGCCAAGCACTGCAAGTCAAACATTGCAAAGCCCTCCATGATGTGGTTTCACCCTTTTATATCTCTCACCTCATCTCTGACTTATGTGCCCCTTGATCACTTCACTGTGACCATAATTTCCTCCATGCTGTCTCTCATTTGGTCAAACATGCCCCTGCCTCTGCCCACTGTCCTTGTTTCTTCTGCCTGAAGCATTTTTTAAAAAACATTTATTTATTTTCGAGAGACACAGAGCGTGAGTTGAGGGGGGCAGAGAGAGAGAGGGAGACACAGAATCCGAAGCAGGCTCCAGGCTCTGAGCTGTCAGCACAGAGCCCTACGCGGGGCTTGAACCCATGAACCGTGAGATCATGACCTGAGCTGAAGTCAGCCGCTTAACTGACTGAGCCACCCAGGTGCCCCTGTCTGAAGCATTTAAAAAAAATTTTATTTTATTTTATTTTATTTTAGAGAGAGAGAGTGAGTAAGTGAGCAAGCAGGGGAGGGGCAGAGAGAGAGAGAGAGGGAGACAGATAATCCCAAGCAGGCTCTGCACCCAGAGCAGAGCCCAAAGCAGGGCTTGATCCTCTGATCCTGAGATCAAGAGTTAGACGTGTAACCACCTAAGCCACCCGGGTGCCCCTGCCTGGAGCATTTTTTAATGAGATATGTGTATGGTCCCTTCACTTTTCTTCAAGTCTGACCAGTTTTTGAGATAGTTTTATATTTTTATTATTTTCCTATTAGAGAGTCTATTCTGGACCAACTTATATGAAAATGGAGCCCCTCCATTCATTTTGAGCTGTTTTGGTCTTATCCTGCTTTATTTTTCTTCATAGCACATTTTATAATCTGGCACTCTGTTAATTTATTTATTTTATTCATAAATTATTTTATTAATAAATAAATTTTTTATTTTATTTTTCAAGCAGTAATAAATACTTAAATTTTTTTTAATGTTTATTTATTTTTGAGAGAGACAATGTGAGCAGGGCAGGGGCAGAGAGAAAGGGAGACACAGAATCTGAAGCAGGCTCCAGGCTCTGAGCTGTCAGTCAGCACAGAGACTGATGCAGGGCTCGAACTCACAGAGTGTGAGAAAATGATCTGAGCCGAAGTCGGATGCTCAACCAACTGAGCCACCCAGGCACCCCAGATCTCCAGGATTTAGAACAGTACCCAGCACATAGCAGGTATTCAGAAAATATTTACTGAATGAATGTATCAGTAGTACTAACGCATTATTAGTAGAAATGGAATTTCAGGGGTGCCTGGGTGGCACAGTCGGTTAAGCGTCCGACTTCAGCCAGGTCACGATCTTGTGGTCCGTGAGTTCGAGCCCCGCGTCAGGCTCTGGGCTGATGGCTCAGAGCCTGGAGCCTGTTTCCGATTCTGTGTCTCCCTCTCTCTCTCTGCCCCTCCCCTATTCATGCTCTGTCTCTCTCTGTCCCAAAAATAAATAAACGTTGAAAAAAAAATAAATAAAAGAAATGGAATTTCAACTTAGCTTTTCATTTATTTGTTACGTGACATTCAGCATGTTACTTCTCAAATCCAAGTTTCCTCGTTTTAAAAATTAAGATAACTTCTATTTCATTGGATTCTTTTGTAGAATAGAATTAATGCTTACGTTTCTGTAGAAAAGTCTTAGATCAAGTTAACACTAAAAATACAATAGCTCTTATTTTTGTTGTTGTTAGTGTTGATTGAGCTTTGATTTAAGACAATTTATCAGGTTGGATTTCAGTGGAAGTAGAATCCAGGAACTGTCACTTCTAGAAGGGAAGTTTTGGTTGTTTCTATTCTTCTAAAAGTTCATGAGCTACCTGCTGATGGCTCCTGGATTTTTGCTTGAATTATCTTTGCATAAGTAAGAACTCCACAGTGTAAATTTTCCCACTTAAATACACTACAGAGGGGAAAGTATTATTTTTTTTTCAATTACATAGGTTTGTGAAAATTCATTCCTGTCTTCTTATATTTAATCAATATGCAATATTTTATGTGCCTTTATCATCCATGTGTTAAGGACATAATATATGGTAGACAGCAGCTTTTTTCTTTTTTTTACATTAGCCAAAAAATATGGTTAGTGCTCAATTCCATAGAGAATACTCATGTAGATAGTTTGCTTATCAACCAGGTTTGGTGTCATCCACACACTTATAATGTTAATAATTACTAGCTATTAATACTGTAAATTTAGTTCAAATATTGTAAATGTTCTTCCAAGACTGAATGTTAAGATTAGAATTTAGAATTGAGTACAAGTATGTATAAATCATTTCAAGCAGAAAAAAAATGAATGCAAATCAGAGACCAGCTGGAGGCAGATTTGCATGATTATTTTAATGCTATGACAGGACACGAACACTCAGAAATTTCAATCAGCTTGTTTCTCATACCTGCAAGAGTTGCTGAATCTTTCTTATGACCTGGTCAAGTATCACCCTGAATTATCAGCAAATCCTACTGATAGAAATTTGAGAGTCCAGTATCAAACTCACTCTGTTTTCTATGAACCCTGGGTGTGAAGATTGAAATGGAATAAGCATTTCCACCAGGGTGAGCAATGCTTAGCACTTAAATTATTGGTGTTCCTTAGAATTGCTCCACGGTTTTTCAAAAGATCATGCCGTCTGATAATTGGCAATCATTTGTCCATTCAGCACCCAAATGCAGACTTCCCTGTGTGTACTGAGCAGCCACTTTTTTATTTTTATTTTTTAAGTTTATTTATTTATTTTGGGAGAGAGAGAGACAGAGTGAGTGGAGGAGAGTCAGAGAGAGAGGGAGAGAGAGAATCCCAGGCAGGCTCTATACTGTTAGTGCAGAGCTGGATGCGGGGCCCGAACTCATGAACCGTGAGATCATGACCTGAGCTGAAACCAAGAGTCAGATGCTTAACTGCTGAGCCACCCAGGCGCCCCATGAATAGCCATTTTTAGGAGAGAATAAAAGAGCAACAACAGTGCCATTTTCTAGAACAAGTCTAGACATAATCTTTTCTGCAGCATGAAACTAGTATCTGGCTGATTGAGTCTTGTTGCATGATCATTTCTCGTACATGTGCTAAACCTTTAGTACTATTTATAAAACATAATTATGACTTCATAGGGATTTCTTTTCTTTTTAGGGGCATGATTGTTTATATGCTTTTAGTTTCATGCTGTTGCACTTGAAAGTGTGTGTGTGTGAGTGTGTGCATGTCTGTCTATATGTATGTATGTAATGGCCTCTGGCCTTTTTAGCAGTTATTTTAATTTTATTTATTTATTAATTCTAAGTTTTGTTTATTTATTTTGAGAGAGTAAGAAAGCATGAATGGAGGAGAGGCAGAGAGAGAGAGGTAGAGAGAGAATCCCAAGCAGGCCCCACGCTGTCAGTGCAGAGCCCGATGCCACATGCGAACCCATGAACCATGTGACCGTGACCTGAGCTGAAGTCAGATGCTTAACTCACTGAGCCACCCGGGTATCCTACAATGATTTTCATTTTAGTTATTCAAATGAATTGCTGGTAAAAATAAGCTCTGATGGTCATGTAGAATTGGAGATGATTCTGGTTTAAAAGGATCACTAGGCAAATTAATAAGTAAGGTTATCACTCCACATAAACAAAGTAATTTTTTAGGAACAGAACACTTGATATATTGCTTGATGCTTCAGTCTGGTATGATATTTGAAGAGCATAACGTTGTAACATAGATTTTCATTTTAATGGGAGAGTTGTAACACCCTCATAATTTTTTTTTTTACTTCTCATTAGTTTTTACAACCTATGAATTACCTAAAACAACTTCAGTCATTTGGATTTTGACTTGCCACTTATTTTCCTATGAGCAGAATTGCCGTTTGAGAAATGGAGTCTGTATTTATGGTATTGGTGTCTCAAGCTACACGTGTGGACTATCACAGAGTTTACAGACGCTGCCATGTGCCATGCGGTTCTAATGCCATCCATCCAGGGCTCTGTTCAATATATGATTATGGAGAAGCATAGAAAGAATGACAATGAAGTAGTAGTTAACCGTCAATCTTGACGTAATATAATGAGAATTCAGGAGACTTTTCTGTACACTGGTCTAGCTCTACTATTTTAGACTTGTCTGGAGAACATTTTGTATGATTTATTTTAAGCTTATTTCTCCAGTTTGTTCTTTGATATATTATTGCATTATCATTTACTTAAAAAATGATCAGCATCGCAAGCCTTTCAGCCTTTGATATTCTTTCTGTTGTTGTTGATTTCTGTATTAAATTTCAGAAATGCTTTTTTTGGGGAGGGGGTGTAGAAATAACTATTTGTACACATATGTGTTATCATATATATGTTATATATATGTTTTGGGAAGGTAGAGACAAGTAATGACCGTATGTACATATATATGTTATTGAATATGTTATATATGTTATTAAAACCTCAGTTCATTGTAACATACATACGTATGCATCAACATATGGTCTTCTGTATGCGTCCATATAAAGTGACACCTACAGGTTTGTGTGTTTAGTCTCTCTTGTTTCTCCTTGTCACTTTGCCTCCCGCTCTCCACTCTGAGTCCATCCAAGTAACCCATTTTAATACCTAGTTATATATTCTTCCATAATTTTTTTTTACTTTAGCTCATTTCCAGCACTGGGGAATCAGAGATGACCAAGGCATGGACCTTCCATGGGAGAAACTCACGCATAAGTGAAGGAGACAGACCAATAAGCGATTTTACAGTAGTCCCCCCTTATTCACAGTTTCACTTTCCATGGTTTCAGTTACCCACAGTCGACCAAGAAGCTGGTCCTCCTTCTGGTGTATCCTCAGAAGGTCAATAGTAGCCTAACGCTATGTGGCAGTGCCTCCATCATTTACCTCACTTCATCTCATCATGTGGGCATTTTACCATCTTACACCATCATAAGAAGAAGGAGAAGTACAGTACAGTAAAATAGGTCAAGAGGAACCACATTCACATAACTTTCATTAAAGTATCTTATTATAATTGTTCTATTATTAATAGTTACTGTTATTAATCTATTGTGCCTAATTTAGAAGTTAAACTTTATCATAGGTATGTATGTGTAGGAAAAACATAAATATTTAGAGTTGGTTATAATCCACAGTGTCAGGTATCCACTGAGAGTCTTGGAATGTATCCCCCGTGGATAAGAGGGGCTACTGTACTGTAACATAACTGTGGGTTTCTGGAATGTAAGCTCCAGGAGAGGAGGGCTTTTATCTTTTTTGTTCTGAAGCATGTAAAACATTCCATGAAACATGGTAGGGACTCAGTAAGTATTTATTGAGTGCATGTATGAACATGTCACGGAGGGAAGCATTTTTTGCCTTGTCCATGGTTTTCATTTGTGCTTTCAATCCAAATTCTACTTCTGATCCCTGGATAGCTTTGCCTACAACCTCCTGGAACACCCTGCTGCCATTTGTATTCATTCTGCAAGTGCTTTATGGACCATACACTGTTTTCCAGGTATTGTGTCAGCATTAGGGGCATAACAGTGGATAGAACACAGTCATTGTCCCTGTCCTCATGGAGGAATACTCTTCTACTCAGACAATTTGGATTCAGTTCTGTTCTGCCACACACCATCCTTATGTAATCAGCAGGATTGATTCTTTAATGTTTATGTATTTTTGAGAAACAGGGCACGAGTGGGGGAAGGGCAGAGAGAGAGGGTGGACAGAGGATCCAGAGCAGGCTATGCACTCTCAGCAGTGAGCCCGATGTGGGGCTTGAACTCATGAACTGAGAGATCATGACCTGAGCTGAAGTTGGACGCTCAACTAAGCCACCCGAGTGCCCCAACAGGATTAATTCTTAAGTATCCGAATGATAGAGAGGGCCAACATACCCCAACTGTGACCTGACCAGATGCCATACCCTATGAGTTTCTCTATAAAGACCTTCTGCCATATATTCTCATACAAAATCTACTATGTTCATCTGGCATTGTCTGTGGTGGAAAGAAGCAGACAGGTCAAAGTAAACCCACTGACCACTGGAAGAGAAAGGTCATTCACATGTGTGATCCCTCTGCTATGTACCAGGCAATCTTCTAGGGTGTTTCTTCCTTCACTTAATTTGCATAGTAACCCTGAAAGGAAAGTGGTATTTTCTCTGTTTTGCAAATGAGGCCCACTGAGGTTAGTGGGGTGTTCCAAGTTCAGGGAACAAGGGAGCAGTAGGGCTGGGATGAGAAATGAAGCCCAGTTTCCCTGCAAATTTGCTTGTCTGGGATTGTGGTGTATTCTCAAGAACATGAATAAGGGTCAGGGAGGGCTGGAGAGTGAGTTGCCCCGTGGTGCCTATTTATACCAATGCCCTGGAAATTGTACCTGCAGTCATTACCGTGGTCGTCTGCTCTCTGTAACCTCACAGGAGGGCTTTCTCGTGTTCCTCTGTAGATTTATGAGCTTGTGCATAGCACCTCCACTCTATGGCAGTCTTTAGAGTTCCCCAAGGATTCTCATAGAGATCACAATTATTTAGGTTCTAAATTACCCTTGTCCAGTTTTAAGCAGATGAGCAGTATTTTTGTCTTCTAAACAATGATTCCTGAGGCTTATTGCTGCAATAATATTACACTTAGTTTCCAAGGAAACTGCATATCCATTCCTTCCCTCCGTCTCTCTCATTTCCTCAAGGCTGAGTTTTGTTTTGTTTTTTTTTTAAACTCAAAATGTGCCATTTTAACCTCTTGGTATTGTTAAAGTTTTAGTTCCAGCACCAGTTCCTAAGAAATTACAGTTTTTTTTCTGATCTTCTTATGTTTAGGATGCTTTTTTTTTGCAGAATGGCTGTGCGTCTTAAATGGCACTGAAACAAATTACTGCCTTCATTATAACACACAAGAGATGAGTATATCACACTTCACACTGATAGCTTCTTTGGCCAAAATATTCTAGTTGTTTTACGTCCTATAGTTGTATAATTGCTTTCTTGATATTCCATTGTGAGACCTGGGAGTGAAGTAAAGATTAGGCTGTGGTATACATGTATATTTCACTCTCAGTATGTATGTGCATTCCAGTTAACTGGACAGATTCAATCAATTTGTAACCTCCAGATAAATTAACTATTGGATGTAAGCATCACTTTCCTGTAGATTATGATACTGGTGACTAAAAACACTCTTGGACATTGTATAAACCACCGAATTCAGGCAGCCATGTTTACTACAAAGGGCAATAAAGTATGTACTTACTCCAGAATTCTCTGGAGTACTACGTGATCCTACTAGAAGGTAGGGGGTAGCTGCACCACGTCACGGCATGTCAACATGCAGACCTACTGCTTAGGCATTATCGCTGTTTTGATTGAAGACTGTCTCTCCTGACTCTTCAGTTTCCCCACCACACACACACACACACACACACACACACACACACACACACACCCTCTTTCCCATCATAGAAAAGAGTGGTGAGCAGCTCTGTGTTTCCAGAGACCCACCCCTGGCAATGTCTACAGGTCTAGAGCAGCTAATTTCCAGTCACTGGGTCCATCCCAGGGATTGCCTCAAGCCTCTGACCTTTTAATAGAGACCTATCTATACCTTAGGGTTTTTTTTTTTTTTTTTTTTTTTCCCTTGAAAACACTCTGAGACTTAGCTTTTTGGGGAATGTGGAACTTGGGATCTGATTTGTTTTCAGAAATGAGTACTAATTAACAGCTACTAAATAGCAGTAGATTCAGAAATAACCTGTAGTATTTAGTAGGTAAAGGCAAAAGGGATTATTACAGTGTGTTTGGGAATAGGAAGGAATTCGTTTATGTAGGTTTGGGATTGTGAGGTCTGCTAAGGAATTGTTGTATGTGGGAAATGGATCTGCCATTTGTTTAGTCTTTCAAGCACTCAGGCTGCCTGGCGTCTAACCAGGTATTAGCTTCTTGGTAGGCAGATCCATAGCCAATCTTTCCAGAAGAATTGGATGGAGCCAAGAGAGTATAATCCCACCCTCTTTCCCCAAAGGAGAATGGGAACAGGAATTTCCTTAAAAATATTTTTTTAATGGTTATTTGTTTTGAGAGAGAAGTGAGTGAGTAGGGGAGGGGCAGAGAGAGTGGGGGGGGGGGGAGAGAAAGAATCCCAAGCAGGTTCCACGCTGCTAGCGCAGAGCCTAATATGGGGCTTGAACTCACAAACCATGAGATCATGAACTGAGCCGAAATCAAGAGTGGGACACTTAACTGACTGAGCCACCCAGGTGGCCTAAGGAAGCCACCTTGAGAGATCCTGGCCCTCCCAAGCTGTATATTTCTATAGAGGAATTTGTTCCTGTGCTGGGAGAATATACTTTGTGTGCCCGTCTTCATGGGAGTAGACACTTAAATTCTTTTCCTGCAGTAAAGTGAATTTGTATCCTTTATTTCTATCACTACCACCCCTGGGATAAGTCCACAGCTTTAGGAGCCAGAGACCATCCATGGGCACATAAAGCCTTTCTGCCTCTTTTGTATCCCCTTTGTATGTGGTCACCCTGGGCTTCTTGTTCCCTCCTTGATCTGGGCTGAAGTCAGCAGGCCAACAGAGAGTGGAGGGAAATATGGATGGCTTGGGTTCACTTGGGTCATTGTGATTAGGGAATCTAGAATGTTTTAATCTGAGAAAAATAGACGTAATGAAGAATAAGGAGTAGAATGACTCATCAGAGATCAGAAGCCTGCAAAGAGTAAATCCAACAACAACAAAAAATAGTCTGAAGTTTGAAATTCCTTGATTTTAAATGGGAAATCTAGCTTAATTTGCAATTAGTTAATTTGCAATCTACTACTATGTAGTAGATGTTAATTGCTATGCTGCCCCACGTGGAGGTGGGGGAGAGAAAAGCCCTTGAGAGAGAGGTACAGGTAGTGCAGGTGGAGAGAGGAAAGTGGGGCCTGGCCTGTGAAGGGTCTTATGGTCCGTGCTAAGAAGTTTGAGCATTATCTTGGAGGCTTGAAGGGACCCTGAAGGCCATAACGTGGGGACTGCCATTGTGGGAACTTGATCCTGAGCCTCGCTGAAGGCATGAGTTTCTAGTCCCTGAATCACAGTAGAATGTTGACTTCTGAGAGCTCAGTTGTGGCCAATGAAGAAAAGTTTATCTGATTGATGAATGCTCTTTTCCTTATGAGTGCCTTCTGACTTTTGGGGTAGAGTCTTAACAATCCTCATTTTAAAATGACTTATTGTGCCCTAATTGTTAATTAATACAACAAAAGTAATGTAGTACATGACACTCAAGACATTTCTCCAGTATAGTAATTGATGGTAATTTGTTCAGGAGTGTTTTGTGGTATTGGTAGGACTCAAAGACTGTATTATATGCCATCTGTGTGAATAGATTGGGAGATTGAGTAGAATGAGAGTCAGGCTCAGAGATGGGAAGGAAAAATTTCACAGACCAAAGTAAAATTGTTAGAAAAGTACACAGGACACCAAGCTTTCAGCCCAGTGACTCCTTGCTGTTTCGAAATGGTTGTTAGTTCCTTCTTTGGCAAGCTTTGAGACATATGCCCAGCAGTTGGAAGGATTTAGCTTACATGATATTGAAAAATAAAGCAAGGCAAACAAAGCAGACAAAATGACATGAAAAGAACCCACACAAACAAACACAAATGAAATTATTTAGGGAGGCAATTTCTTACAAATTTCAGCTAAAGTGTGCCGAAATGATTCTTGTCTGTTGTCCACAAGGGCTTCAGGAATTTGACCCACCCTTATTGAACAGATTTGTAAAATAATGTTTTCTTCATTTGTTGAAAAACTTAATTTGCTATTCAGCATAGTTATTTTACACACACACAGATCTCCTCTTCATAAGATAAGGTTTGTTAGTCATCCAGTACAAACTGTGGGATTGATATGCTATTTGCCATTGTTCTTATGGATATATAGAAAGAGTAAATAAGGGTGCGCTATATTTTTTTGAGGCCCCCAGAAGCATGGTGCTCTTACTCAAAGGACATATATGTAAATGGAATAGGGCAGTTCCCCATCCCTGGTAGCTCATTAAAAAATGGATGTTGGTTCTACTAGTAGAAATAGCAGAAGTGAAATCTGAGTATAGAAACTTCCTTCTCATAGTTTGGCTTGCAGACCAACACCATCACCATCACCAGGGAACTTGTTAGAAATTCAGAATCTCTGGTCCTTCTGCAGACTTACTAACTCAGAATCTGCATTTTACCGGGCTCCTCAGTTGATCTGTTTGCACATTAAAATTTGAGAGCCACTGGTATGGACTATCCTTTCAAAACCTTGGTTGAGTGCAAAGTGGAATGGATTTGGAGAAAGCCCTTGCCAGAGATGGAGTGTGGTTTCATGGCACTTTTTTAAAAAAGATACTATTTTTTTAAGTAAACTCTACACCCAACATGGGGCTCAAATTTGCAACCCCAAGATCAAGAGTCACACACTCCACCAACTGAGCCAGCTAGGTGCCCCTACTTCTTTTTTTTTTAACTTGGATAAGACTTGACTATATATTTGTAGAGAAGGGGAGCGTTGGGAGTAAGAGACTGAAGAGAAGGGAGAGAAGCGGCTGAGATTCCTGTGAAGTAGGAGGGACTGAGGTGCAGATACTGGGTGAGTGACACTTGTCCTTTTGAGGTGAGAGGGAGGGAGGAAAGGATGGAAGTCACAAAAATTCACCTGAATATTGAGGAAGGGTTAAGGAGGGAAGTTGGAAAGTTGAGGATAGTCAAAAATGGTGGTTTGCTTTCACTGACAATGGAGGGGAGAGTGAAAGGCAGGGTTGGTCACGGGATTAAGCAAAGTGCAGGGGCCCTTGGAAAAACACACTGATAGAGGAGACACTGTAGGGTGAGAGTAAGGAGACCTGAGTTATATAGCTTGTTTTGGCTATTCTCTTAGTCAATTCAAAACACTTTCTGCATCTCTATATTGGAAGAGTTACTCTAGATCGATCGATCTATCTATCTATCTATCTATCTATCTATCTATATTAATTTACAGTGCTAGGCATCATGTAATTAAAGAAACTAATACAATGCTGTTCCAAAATGTGGGACTGTATTGACTAATTTTTTGAAAATTTTAATTCTAGTCTAGTTAACATACAGTGTTATATTAGTTTCAGGTGTACAATATAGTGATTCACCAATTGTATATATTACTCAGTGCTCATCACAGTAAGTGTACTCTTAATCCCCTTTACCCATTTCACCCATCCCTCCACCCACCTCACCTCTTGTAACAATCAGTTTATTCTCTATAGTTAAGAGTCTGTTTTTTGGTTTGTCTCTTTTTTTTTCTTTGTTTTGTTTTTTAAATTCCACATATGAGTGAAATCATACGGTATTTGTCTTTCTCTGACTGACTTATTAGCATTATACTCTCTAGATCCACTCATGTTGCAAATGGCAAGATTTTATTCTTTTTTATGGCTGAGTAATATTCCAGTGTATATATTCCAGTGTGTGTGTGCGTGCGTGCACGTGTGTGTGTGTGTGTGTGTGTGTGTGTGTGTGTGTGTGTATACCACTTCTACTTTATTCATTTACCTATTGATGGACACTTGGGCCACTTCTATAATTTGGCTCTTATAAAGAATGTTACAATATATATATAGATGTACATATATCTTTTCAAATTAGTGTTTTTGTATTCTTTGGGTAAATATCCAGTAGTGGAATTACTGGACCATATGGTAGTTCTATTTTTAATTTTTTTGAGGTGCCTCCATACTGTTTTCCATAGTGGCTGTACCAGTTTACATTCCCACCAGTAGTGCACGAGGGTTCCTTTTTCTCCACATGCTGGCCAGCACTTGTGTCTTATGATTTTGAATTTTAACCATTCTGACAAGTGTGAGGTGATAGCTCATTGTGGTGTTTTTTAAGGTTTTATTTTTTAAGTAACTTCTATTATGCTCACAACCCTGAGATCAAGAGTCACATGCTGTTATCATCTGAGCCAGCCATGTGGCCATCTCACTATGGTTTTGATTTGCATTTCCCTGATGATGAGTGATGTTGAGCATCTTTTTATATTTATGTTGGCCATCTTGCATTGGCAAATTAATGCTTTATTATTTCTAAAAACTCAGAGCATCTTTATACATGAGCAAATTTTCTTCAAAGCCCACTATCTGCATGTAAGAGATGGAGAATCTTGGGCATAGATGTGTGATAAATTTTGCCCATAGTTATGAACTGAGGTTATGTACCAGGCGCCACTGGCTTCCAGCTAGAAGTTCCTTCCACTAGACTATTTACATTTCATGATTTATCAAGAGCCTGCCTGCACTCTACTTGACTTGGGAAAGGAATTTTTGAGGAGCCCTGCTCTCACAGAACATCTGTGAGAGCCTAAGGAAAAGTTAGAGAGACATTTTAATATTTTATTATCTTGACACACAGCCTCAGAGGCCTGCCCCTTCCAGTGTCACTGCCGATAGGAAGTCATAGCTGCTTTTCATCCTTCTGGTGGCTTCTTGTTGCTGGGGCCTGTGTTGTGGTAAGAGGATGGTTTGTTTCCGAGGCCAGGTGGTTCAAATATCCTGCCTGCCTTAACTAAAATATTCACGGCAATGTGCTTCTCAGCACTGTGGATCATTTTTCAAAGCATTTCACTGCTTTTTCTCTTTGATCAGGAAAAATCACTTAACAGTGAGACTGGAATCTACTTTCATAGACTCCCCTGTGTCCTTGTTCTCACCTACTGGTCTTTACTTCTCTGAAGAATCTGACCTTATGAATTAAATTCTTTTTGATTGTAACATTAGTCAGCTGAATTGGGAAACTGGGGACTTTTGTTTATTGATCTCTTTTATCGTCTGCTTTTTCGCCTGTAAAGGTCATTTTTCAATTTCTCCAGAAGGTAATTCTCCTTCTCTTAGTAATTCTCAACAAACACTAAGCTTAGGACGTTCATATAAAAGCCAGAATAAACATTTAAGTTTAGGAGTGTCATATAAAAACTAGAAATCTTTGTGCTTCTGAGTGTTTCTTAAATTAGGTAGGAAAAAAATATCTAGTAATGAAAGCAGCAGATTCTTCTACCCTATGCAGGGTCCACAAAAGAAAGACGTGGCCCCTTCTCTTTAGGAATCTAGACTTGGAAGACTTCTCTTCATCCTTTGGTGAAAGCATAAGTGTCACTTTCTCAAAGATGGCTGCCTTAGTGTCTATTTCCCTTTCAGTCTACGTTAGGTGTCCCTTTTATATCTTCTTCTGACATTCTTGACTTCCTCAACAACATTTAACACAACTATTGTTGTGTATTTTTTTGAATAATTATTTGTTGAAAGTTGGCTCTCCCATCCTTCCTTCCCCAGACTATAAGCTCCATGATGTCAGGAGCCTTGGTGGAACTGTAGTAGATACTAAATACATGTTGTTAAATAAGTAATGATAATAACAGAATATTTATTCTGCTTGTTGTATGCCAGCAGCTGTGCTAAATGCTTTACCCATCTTATCAATCCTTTGTCTTAGTCTGGTCAGGCTGCCATAATAACATACCCTAAGATGGGTGGCTTAAACAGGGGAAATTTATTTTCTTACCATTCTGTAGGTTAGAAGTTCTCAATAAGGTCTGGCTGATTTGGTTTCTAGTTGGGGTTCTTTCCCTGGCTTATAGACAGCCACCATCTCCTGATATCCTCACATAGCATAAAGAGAGACACATGGCTTTCTGATGTCTCTTCTTTTTTAAAATTTTTTTTTCAACGTTTATTTATTTTTGGGACAGAGAGAGACAGAGCATGAACGGGGGAGGGGCAGAGAGAGAGGGAGACACAGAATCAGAAACAGGCTCCAGGCTCTGAGCCATCAGCCCAGAGCCTGACGCGGGGCTCGAACTCACGGACCGCGAGATCGTGACCTGGCTGAAGTCGGACGCTTAACCGACTGTGCCACCCAGGTGCCCCTCTGATGTCTCTTCTTGTAAGGAATCTAATTCCATAAGATAAGGGTCCCACCTTCATGATCTCATTTTACTTTAATTACTTCCTGATTCCAAATACAGCCTCATTGGGGTTTAAGTCTTAGCCTATGATTTTTAGGGGGACACATATAGCTCCCAACAACCCTAATGAAGTAGGTGCTGTGATTATCTCTGTTTTACAGATGAAGAAACCGAGGCTGAGAGCAAGGAGTCTGCCCAGGTCACACTAGTTAACCAGCTGGGTCATAGTTACTTGTATACTCAAATTGGGCCTACAAAGGTGTAAAGGTGTGTACAATGAGGGGCTATAGATTAAGAAGTGATTAGAATTGGTTGGGTATAAACCAGGGAAGACTTTTGGAAGAGAAGTAATCTGAGATACTGAGTAGGATCTTACAGAACTGTGTGAAAGGCAGAAGGTTCTACAGACTGCTTAAACCTTGTATCTTAGAACCTCATTATACTCCTCAAAAGTATTGAGATGCTTAAAAACTTTTGTTTATGTGAATGATATCTATTGATATTTATAGTATTAGAAATTAAAACTGGAAGATTTTAAAAGTATTTATTCATTTATTTTATTTTTTAAAAATTTTTAATGTTTTTTAAATTTATTTTTGAAAGAGAGAGAGGGAGAGAGAGCACAAGTGGGAGAAAGGCAGAGAGAGAAGGAGACACAGGATCTGAAGCAGGCTCTTAGTTGTCAGCACAGATCCAACACGGGCTCAAACCTGTGAGCCATGAGATCTTGACCTGAGCCGAAGTCAGATGCTTAACCTACTGAGCCACCCAGGCGCCCCTTTGTTGTTAAGTCACTTAAAAGTAATAAAAATTAACTCATTACACGTTAGCGCAAATAATATATATTTAAGAGAAGTAATCTTATCTTCCAAAATAAAAGTTATTGAGAATGTTAACAGAATTTTTGTTTATTTGTTTTTGCAAATCTCTCTAATGTCTGTTTTAATAGAAGACAGCTGGATTTTCTTATCTGCTTCTCCATTCAGTCTGTTGCGGTATGTTGTGTTGGTTGGAGTAGATGAAGAAAATTCGGACTTACGTAGGTATGTAGTTGGAAAGGGATGAGCATTTGAATAGCCTTTTCAGATAATTGTGGCCATTCTGCTTTGTTATTGCAGTGGAAGTCCAAGTGGTAGTTTTTAAAGGTTAGTTGCAGTGTGAAATCTGAAACTGAATCAATGAACTTTTCATATTCCGTTCTGTTAAAATCCATTGGTCTAGCTTGCACTTCGGATGGATTTTTTACCCACGTATGATTTTGTAACATCTCGAATTGGTCATTTGAGAATACCGGTTCACTGAGTTAATGCAGATCTTTCAAATGTTGACACATTTCATTACACAATAGCCAAAGATCGCATTTCTTAATATCATCACTCAAATATCTCATCAGAAACGTCTTTTAAGTACAGGGAAGCCGTCAAGCTCTTGGTGGCCGATACCAGTTTTATAAAATCTTAATTTTCATTTAAAACTAGATTTTTATCATCCACATCAAATACTGTTGGTTGTTTTTCTTGAAATGGTAGGATCACTTCATTCGTTTTCAAGCAAATGCCTGCCACATGCCTGTATCTACATAATGGTACTTTGTTAGTTTTCCATTTGAGTACAAATTACGTAAGATGAAGAAAGCAGCTAGTTGAACTCACAACCCAGTTGCACAAGTGCTTTTCCTTGTGACAGCCATCATATTTACACATGTACAAGTGCTTTATGCTTTTTTCCCCATTTCATCATAGAATATTAAAAGGATGTGTACTCAGGGTTAAGAAAGTTAATAATTCTTACTGCTCCATTAAGAACACTCTTAAGTGAAACTGCTATTTATTTTATTGCGAGTGCATGGCCTTGAGGCTAGAGAACTGCAAGTAGTTTGGTTCCAGCGCCTTAATTCATGCGAGGGCACTAGCACCCGCTGTTGCTTTTGTACTTTTGGCACCAATGTTAACAAAGTGAAAAAGGCAGATACACCTTAGTATCATTACAGAACCAGTTTTGAGTCCGTAGCCCCCTACTGGGGTCTCATGGACTCTCCCCTTCCCCGTTCCAAGATCTGTGGCCTGTCCTTTGAGAACTCTAGGGCTCTAGGAATTCTGACATGGGATAAGTTACATAAAGAAAGTCAGGAGCAGGCCTGCACCTGGTGTGAGTATAAAGTTCAGGGATTAGCAACTCTGAAATGAGTGTGGCGTGGGGACAGGCAACCCTTAGATGAGATTGGTAAGAGGGAGAAAGGTTTTAGCAAAGAGTCCTAATGCTCAGAAGCTCAGATTCTGGGGTGATTTCTCCTCCAGGAAAATCAGGAGTTTCCAAAATTTGTTGGGACAGAATGATACTGTCCATGTGTTTTCTCATCTGTAGAATGGGACTGTAATAGGGTTAGTATTTTTTGAATTAGTGTCTACACAGCTTAGAACAGGGTCTGGTACACAGTACGACCTATCTAAATGTTGTTATTGTGAAGGTGGAATTTTGCTGTGGTTATAGGATGAATTAGCGGGCTGTCCTCAAACATCAGCAGATGGCAGAATGCCGTGCAGGGCACTCTGTTTAAACAAAGATTGCCAGGCCCTACCTCTGGAGTTTCTGATTAAGGAGCCCTGAGATGGGCCCATCAATTTGTATTTCTCTCAAGTTCCTGGGTGATACTGATGCTATTTTTCTGGGTGGCATGTTGTCTTGTAACTCTGAATCAGAGGAATTCACTCGGTGTCCTTTTCTTTCCCACTTAACCAAGCCAGTACCTACTACCCTGATAGCCTTAGGTGGAAAATGATGTCTATATTCTTCGTGTTTGGTTTGATTTGTTTCATTTAATTTTGCCCAAGAATTGAAAATTTCCCTGCCTGTTCTTGTGTTTTTATTTTCTCTGACCAATAAACTGATGCAGTATTTACGTTTTTAAACATGCTCTCTTTTGCTGGGTTTAATTGCTATTAAAGCCAGGTGACTGGGTTCCAAAAATTCACCTGATTGCCAATGGTTTTACTCACCAGCATAATTTCAACAGCTCTAATGAAGCACTCTAATGTCACAGAACGTCTTGGCACTTTTTCTGAACTTGCCATAGCTTAACTTTCTTTGGGGACTCAGAAGTATAGATAAGGCTGCTGATTTTAAGCTGCTCCTGAAGATGTGCTAACTGAAGAGTGTTGGCAGTTTGATGATTACCACTGATGTTCATTTAAAATTGTACATTCATTTAACAAATATGTGAGTGCCAATCATGTGCTAGGCTTTGTGGTAGATGCTGAGAACCAAACAAAAGCCAAGATGGGTACCAACCAGTCTGAGTCACTGACAAATCAACAGGCAATCATAAAACAGGGAAGGATTGGGAGCTGGTTGGGCCGAGGGGCCACCTAATTAATGGGGTGGGCAGGGGCATTTTCCTAGGGTAAGTGATATTGGAGCTGAAACCTTAAGGGTGACTTTGAATTAGTCAGGTGAAGAAAGCAGGGAAACTATGGGAACAGCATTCCAGGCTAACACATAGTATGTAGGGAGACCTGGAAGAGAGTGAGAGCACAATGTCTGAGAAGGAGTTTAATTTGGCTGGCTCATTAAGGTTGGGTCAAGGAGGGTCGAATAGAAGGTGGGAAATCACAAGAAGGTGGAAAGGTTAGGCAATTCCCCCATATGTCTTCCGTGTTTTTCAGTTTTAGCACTAGTGACATTTTGGGCCAGATAATTCTTCATTTGGATAGAAGTGGGGTGGCTGTCCTAAACAGTATAGGATGCTCAGCAGCATCCCTGGTCTCTGTCCTAGATGCCAGTGGCAATCCTCCTTAGTTCTGACAACCAAATATGTCTCCAGACATTGCCAAATGTTCCTTGGGAGTGGATGGAGGGGGGTGGGGGGAGCGGTGTGTAGTAAAATTGTCCCTGATTCAGAACCATTGTTAACCAAATTTTTCTTTGTATTAAGAGCAGTGGAGGGAAGTTGTAAAATTTTATTCAGGTGAGTGACATTAACAGATTTATACTTTTGGACAATCACTATGGTAGCAATGTGGAGAATGATTGGGGGTTGGCAAGACTGGAGACCTGAAACAGGTTAGAGTGATTTTGTAGCAGTTTGGGTGCTTAGATCAAATACCAGCCATTTGATCTAAGGTAGTGGCTGTAGGGATAGAAGTATATAGATAGACTTGAGATATATTTTGGTGATAGAACTGACAGATATTGGTGACTAATTCTACACGAATAGTGAGGAAAAGAGAGGAATCATGGCTGATTATAGAACTGACAGATATTGGTGACTAATTCTACACGAATAGTGAGGAAAAGAGAGGAATCATGGCTGATTCAAAGTGTTTGGCTTGGGTTTTGAAAAAGATGGTGGTGCTATTCACTGATTAAGGGAGCACAGGAGAAAGAACAGATTTATTTGGGAGGATCAGAGGAGACTGTCTTAGATTTTAGATACGAAAATTTGAAGTTGCTTGGGAGAGCCAAGTGGAGCTTTTCATCTGTAGGTGCAGCTTTGGTTCTGGAACTTAGGAGACATATCTGAGCCAATCCGTAACTAGATGGAAGTTGAAACTCTGGATGAGCCTGAGGGAGAATACATTGAGTGTGAAGAGCAGGGAACTAAGTTCAGCTCCCAGTGAGAGAAGGAGGAACTGATGAAAGAGGGAATGTGGAGGAGGAAAACCAGAATGTAACAGTGTCAGGGGAGTTTAGAAGAGCTTAGCTCTATGAAGAGGAGCAAATTTTTTGTGCATGGCTCAGAGTCCTTTCTTTCCTTTGGTGGATTTAAGTTTCATTTGATCCTAGATACTCAGTAGGGTCATTTTACAGTTATTGGGATGTCCAAGAAACAGAGGGTGTGATTGGTATGGAGATCGCCACGTTTACCTCTGATATAACCCAAGGAGAGACTCTGAGTCATAACATCTGGAGTTGAAGACAGATGCCGTGCTTCTGCGGGATTGATGTGGCCCAGGCTGCTGAATTATGTAGTAGGCTTTGTAATGGAGACAGATTTCCTGATCCAGAGATCACTTGCCACTTCCTTAAAAAAACTCCTTTGGAGTTGATGAGTAGTGGAACTGGGTTTCTGTTTTATAAAAGCCACTTTTGATGAAAAAGTAATAGTTTTAATTTAGAGATCACGTAGCTATCACCAAAGGGTTATGATGTCATATAACCAAGTCTCCAAGATCAGCTTTGTATAATATTGTATGATTTTTTTTCCTGAGTGGTTGCTCCAGATACGTAACCTTTGAAAGCAGTAATGTATTATTTACATGAAACTAAGATCCAGTGCATTCTAAATGGTTGTGATTTATCATGACTATTTCAGAATTGGGTCCTGTGGCCATATGCTAATTTGACTCTAAGGAAATTCTGTGCCGTGTACTTGGATTTCATGCTTTAAAATTTCAGCAATAGTTTCAATGCTCTATTAATTAAAATAAGATGCTTCATAACTTTTCCCACATAATATGGAACGCACTCAGTAGCTCATCTTTGAATTTAAAACCCTTACAAGCCTTACATTTTCTGGTCTGGCAATTTTTGTTTTGTTTTTTTTCTAATTTATGCTTCCCATTTGTTCTGAAGGAGTTGGGAAGTTGAGATTTACAGCCATCCCCAACTAGAAGAGTTAAGACGCTTGATTAAGTTAAAGCTTATTTGTGTATTCAAATGGAAGACCATAGCTGGGCAAACTAAAATTTGTGCTCACTTTGTAGTGGGTTATCTCCCAAATTTAGTGCTGTATCCCCTTCCTGGAAGTTCCACCTGTTCACTAGCCACATGGTAACTACGAGAGAAGCCATTTTTGTATAATACAACTTTTCACCAGTGACTGAGTGAACCAGAAGTAGGCCTCTAATCCTAGCTCTGCTAAGTCAGCCCCTGTATCTAGGATTTTGTAATTGGGTCTACCAAATTTTCAGTATGTTTTGGATGTGGCCATTTTCTTCTGTGTAAATAGGGAAATTAAGAAAGCAGATTTACAGAAATAGAAGAGTAAAGGGAAAGAAGCAGAGACTAGCAACAGAGAGAAAGGACTCCCAGACTTCCCTGGGGCATCTCAATCCCTAGTTCCAGTCAGTGTCCAAGACCCCGTTCCTCCATGCTTTTGGGATCTCTCACAGACAAAGATTTCTGTATCTTTCCAATAAAGAGGGTTGCAGGAGACCCTTATATCCTTCTAATAAATCACCTTGTGTGCTTGAATTACCTCTGATGGTTTCTTGCTCATGGAGCGATGAAATGGGATACATTACCTAGAGTTTTGTTTCTTGAATGGATGGTGGTTATAATATTCTGATTATATCCTTAAATCCAGCTTTTTTATAAGTTGGCTTTTACTTGGCTTTAGGTTGAGCTAGTCTTTGGTTTAAACGTTACTGATATTTTCTGAAAAGTTACAACCGTAAGTATAAGAAAAGTAACAATACACACAAGTTTGAAGTAAGATTCTTAAAACAAAGGAAAGATGTGTGTGTGCATAAGCAATGATTGGTTCTAGGTCTAGTAATGCAGACCTTTGAAAGTTTGATGTGTAGACAAGAAGAGAGTACAGTCTGTCAGTGGTAGTTAGGAGGCAGTAGGTGTGGTGACCAGAAGTACCTTTGGGATGAAAGGTCTTTTCCAACCCTTCTCCCAAGAGAGTTTGTTTCTTATTTTCTCATCCTATTCCTCTTTGTTCCTTGAAACAAGTGCTTTGGGATCCCAGCCTATCAGGGCCCTCTGATGACCCAATATTTTTAATCATTGGGAGGAAGACTGCTCTTGCATCTTTGACATTTGAAGATTATTGATAATAAATATCCTCACAAGATTCCTATGTCCATAGGATAGTAATGCAAAGCCAAAATATATCCCAATGTATGTAGTGTTCCTTTTTTATTATTCAGAAATTGTGAATAATTATAGGCTTATATGTCTGTGTGTAAATATATATTGGTATGTAGACACATGTATTTATATGTGGTGATACATTTATATCTCTGTATGTTTAGAAGAGTGTTGTGATAGCCTCCAAAGATTACTTCTGAGAAGTGGGATTGACAGAGCAAGGGAGGAAATTTTCATTTTTTTACCTTAATTTTTTTTCAGTTTATTTATTTTGAGAGAGAGAGAGAGAGAGAGAGGGAGAGAGAGAATCCCAAGAAGGTTCCTCACTGTCAGCACAGAGCCCAGAGCCTGATGCGGGGCTCAAACTCGTGAACCTGTGAGATCATGACCTGAGCCGAAATCAGGAGTCAGACGCTCATCCAAATGAGCCACTCAGGTGCCCCACCTTAATTTTTTAAGTGACATTAGAATTACATTTATCCAAGCTTTGTATTACTATAAAAAGAAAAGTTTAAAGTTACTTATTTGTGGTATGAAAGATCAGTGGTTGTACTTACCTAAAAAGTAAGCACTTACCTAAGTACGGTTACTTCCTAAATAGGTTGTTGGAATCGTGAGCATGCACGCATGCGTGTAGGGGTATAAAGAAAATGATAATTTACTTCTAACTATAAAAATTTAGGAGGGGCGCCTGAGTGGCTCAGTCGGTTAAGCGTCTGACTTCAGCTCAGGTCATGATCTCACTGTCCGTGAGTTCGAGCCCTGCATCAGGCTCTGTGCTGACAGATCGGAGCCTGGAGCCTGCTTCGGATTCTGTGTCTCCCTCTCTCTCTGCCCCTCCCCTGCTCATGCTCTGTCTCTCTCTGTCTCAAAAATAAATAAAAATATTAAAAAAAAACGAGGAATTTTATATCTGTCATGTATAAGTGTTTTAGGGAAGTGAAAATTGTGAAAATCTACTTCTGTTATTATGTAATTTCCAATTAGGTATTGGCATCATATTGGTTTTTATGTGGCTTGTTTTTATTTTCTAAATGTCAGTTATGCTTATTTAATTAAAACCTTGTAAGGTGACTTTTACAATCTCACGTCATATCATCCTGGTATGGCCTTTAGAATCCCAAAGTAAGGGTCTTAGGAACTCTTAGGTACCCTTACTGTGTTCTCATAAGTGATATCCTGTATGTGTCCATAAAAATAAGCATGTACAGAAAAATATGTCAGGGAGACGGATATCCAAGAAGATGGTCCAAGTTTTATTCAGTGGAAATATGAGTGAGTGCTATTTCTTGGAAAATAGCACTTGTTGGATCTTTGATTTGAGACAAGTTATTTAACCTTTCAGAATCTTAGGTTTTTCATCATTCATTCATTCATTCATTCATCCATCGATGATCCAAAAAATCTGGCTTGGAGCTTGCAGTCTACATTGCTTCTACAATTTTACTTTGCATCGTAATCACCTACAGAGCTTGCTAACACAGATTACTGCACTCTGCCTCCACATTTCTGATTTAGTGGCTCTGGGGTGAGGGCCCAGCATTTGTGTTTCAAGCAATTCGCAGATGATGCTGATGATGCTGGCCCCAGAACCACACCTCCAGGGCCGCCTGTCTAGCACTTGCTGGTATGAATCCAAGTTGTCAAATTCCAACTGTGTTAAGGGCTGGAGAGGAGAGGGTCCTGGTGCTAGAATAGAGCAGATGAATTTTGAGAGGTTAGGCAAGACTTCCCTGATTAAGCAACTCTTGAGCTGAAGGAATTGTTGAGAATAAGTGGGTGAAGGAGGAATGAGGTTGGTGAAGGGTAGCTCTTCAGATGGAGGTTTTGAGGAGGGAGCACGGAGCATGCCAGAAATGGGCTGGCTCTAGTACTGACAACTAGGGAGATGGGAGGAAGTTATGAGTTGAAGCTGGAGGATGGATAGGGGCCAGTGCAGAGTCATGTTAAGGATTTTGTCCCTTACTCAAAGGTCAGTGGGAAAGCATTAATGTTTCCAAGGAGATAGATGGGGGAAGGAAGAAGAGTGGAGTGGAAAGCAGCGATAGGATCTATTTAGTGTTTTAAGACAAATCACTTTATCATTTGGCTGCAGTGTTGAGAACATGAATGTGAGGAGACAAGGGTTAGGGGTGCCTTTTAAAATAGAGTTAGGGGCACCTGGGTAGCTTAGTTGGTTGAGCATCCAACTCTTGATTTCAGTGCAGATCATGATCCTGGGGTTGTGGGATCAATCCTCAAGTCAGGCTCCACACTGAGTATGAAACCTGCTTAAGACTCTCTCTCTCCCTCTGCCTCTCTTCCCTGCTTATGCTGTCTCTCTCTCTCTAAAATAAATTTTTAAAAAAGTTTAAAAAATTGGGTTGATAATACACAAGGTTGGGTCACCTATGTGGCTCAGTGGATTAAGCATCCAACTTCAGCTCAGGTCGTGATCTTGCAGTTTGTGAGTTTGAGCCCCACTTCGGGCTCTGGAGCCTGGAGGAGCCTGCTTCGGATTCTGTGTCTCCCTCTCTCTCTGCCTTTGCCCAGCTTGTGCTCTGTCTCTCCCTCTCTAAAAAATAAATAAACTTAAAAAAATCTAAAATAAATAATAATACACAAGGTTGATGGGGTGGAGAAATAATACAGGTAAAAAGCTTGGTAATGACACAAAGTAAGTGCTCAATGTTAGCTGCTGTTATAATTAATAAAAACAAATATTTTGAGACCCAGAAGTTATCAGGAGCACAAAAAGTGACATAAAAATATCATTATACTTGAATTTTTAGGCTTCTCCTACTATACCTCAGCTAGAGTAGCCTTTGAAAATGTGGCAGTATATAAAAAAGAAAGGGAAAAACCCCACAGATTACTAAATCCTTATGTTGAGACTGAGAACCTGAAAGCAAAAGACAATTCATCATTGAGATGGAAACTGAATTTATAGGTGGTTGTATGGCTAGTTGGCGCTGATGACAATTATTTGTAGTTCTCTTGAGTGTAGAAAAAAATAATGGTTTCTCTACTTTGGCATCTAACACGTAGGTTGTAGGGAGACAATCGCTCTTCAAAAAAGGAGGACCACAAAGAATAAACTGTATTTCTGTGGAGCTACTAAATTAAAAGAGTAAGAGGGAAATTAAGGGTAAAAATGGGAGGAAGTCAGAGGTCTCAGCAGAAAGGTGGTAGAGTGCCTTTGAGCAGTATCATTTGGGATGCTAACAGGAAGACATGCAAAATGGCAAGAATTTGTCCTTGGATGCAGATTGGCAATTTCCAGTTTATAATTACTAATAACCTCCATGTACACGGCATTCAGCATGTGTAAAATATATTGGCAAATGCATTAGTGAATTTAACTATCCCAAAGCTCTGGGAGCATTGACTTGGTAAAATAACGGAATCCCCATTAAAGCAAAGGTAATTAACTGACTCAGCACTCCTTATGGGTAAAGTGACTCGATGTCAGAGATAACTGTGAAGGACACAGAGGGCAAATCTGGGGAATTATCTGGCTACAATAGAAGGAAGACACACAGAGAGACAGAGCCATGCATGTACCATTGACTTCGAGTTTAACTCAAAGGCAATGTTCTTTACCTAGAGAGTGGGGGAAAATCATTGATGTTTCTAAGGGAGTCCTTTAAGGTGGATGGATTATGCGTGTATTGTGTGTGTGTGTGTGTGTGTGTGTGTGTGTGTGTGTGTGTAGACATATGTACAAATACAGACATATATATTTAGCTCTAAGGCTTTAAAGAAGTTCACGCAAGTATTTATTGTGAACCTTCTTTGTGTAAGGACTCTGCAAGGTTTTGGAGGGGGAATCTATATGGGCGAAGCCCTAAGCTTTGCTTTTATAAGGCTGAGCATCAAGTGAGAGTGAAGACCACCCCCACCCTTTTCAAGTCCTTCTGCCTTAGCGTCCTCAAGACATGGCTTTCATGAAACTCTGCAGGAGGTACTGAAGAATGTGTGGTTAAGTTGTTGGTAATGGAAGTAGATGTGATATTACATAACATGAAATGAGAGGAGGGAAGTGTGAAGTGTCTGCAATCAGAGACTGCCTGTTCTATGCTGATGAAACCAGGCAGCCTTGGATGTTGAGATCAGTGTTTTCTATGAAAAATCTGCCCAGTGTCTTAAAAGGTAGGCAAGTCATCTGTATGTGGCCTTAGTGCGTTGCATTTTTTAAGTACTGATTTATTAAGTATATATTGACATGCCCTTTGGGCCATTGGTGTTAAATACGGAGATCTAAAGGTTCTTCAGTTCATCTTAATTGTGAAGCAATTGCCTGTCAAGTAAGGATATACTTCCTGAGATAATCAGGTCTTTAGCTTTATAGGGATCCACGCACAGTAAGTACTTTTAACATGTAATTACACTTTATTGGTCCTGATTAATTTGTGGGAAGATGTAGAATGAGAGTTTAGAATATTTCAAATGAAACTGTTATTATATGTTAAAAAAAAAGTTAATGACTCTCATCCATGTGCAAATGCTGGGCTAGGTCTTAGGGTATATGTCAAAGGAATATAAGGTTGTTCCCAGCCTTGGCTTCAAAGTAGTCACCTGGAGAACTTTAGAAAAATTTTGAGACCCAGGCTAAATAAACTCAGATCAATGAAAGCTACACTCAGATCAATGGAGGCAGCACTCAGATAAATGAATGATACACTCAGATCAATGAAGGACACACTTATATCAATGAAGGCAGCACTCAAGTCAAAGGAGGGGCACTTAGATCAATAAAGGGCACCTAGATCAATGAAGGACACATTGAGATCAATGAAGGACATACTCAGATCAATGAAGGCAGCACTCAGATCAATTAAATCATAGTCTCTGGAGAGGGTCTTATACATCAGTAGTTTGTAAATCTCCCCAGATGATTCCAGTGTGCAGCCACCTGTGAGAACTAGATCAAAGCTCTGGAGAGTTCTAAAAATGACCCAGTATCAATTATATAAAGCTCTGGGGATCAGGTTGGGGTTAGTAAGTTTTATAACCTCCCTAGGTGATTCTGATGCACATTGAAGGAGTAGTACCAGTGGTATAGACCTTGCCCTCCTGAGGATTACTATCAAATGAGGGGAAAAGGTGACTTAATTTGTGAAACTGTTGAGGAAAAGTACACAAAAGTCTAAGTTTGAATGCCAAAAAATGAATAAAAGCAATTAATGATAAGAAAATATAAATAGTAAATATTTAATGAATAAATAAAAATGATTTGTATTTAGCATGCTGATTCAGATGGGGATGTAGGAATTCTTGGAAATTCCTTTTTGTATCATACATTTTCACCATTTGTTCTACATTATAGGTTAAAACTTGATCCTCTTATCTGACAGAATTACCCTAAATTCTAAAGTGGAAGAGTTGACATTGAGAACTGCTCCATTAATATGGTTTCTAAGCAAGCTTAGTTTCTGTTTGTAGGGGCAGTAGGGTGGAGCCAGGCTGGCAGGGCTGGCAGGGCTATGATGGTAGGAGTCCTTTTTATTTTACTGCGGAGGTGGGAACAAGTGTGTGTGTGGCGGGGGTGGGGGGCAGAGGGGAAAGTCATTGCCTGGATATCCAGGATCATTTTTCCCAAATGTACACTATTCAGAAAGTCCCATATTGTAGAACGTGTGTCTTAATGCCGAAATCAGGCAATAGCCATCTTTTTGGATGGGATGTGGGGAGATTTACTTGATAGAACTTTAAGAAAATTGAACGAGAGATGCTGTTGGAGAGTTCTTTGGATTTCCATAGTACTCCATCAGAGTACCAATAGCCTTGGAATATTATATAATCATAGCTTCTTAACTCATAGGGTTCTTATACCCATGTGAATGGAGTGGCTTATGTAAAGGCACTTAGGACAATGCTGGGCACAGAGTGAGCACTCAGTAAATATTAGCAGTTCTCTAACTTCCCTACTACCGCTGTTATTCCCATCATCTTTTGTTGCCTGGACGGTGGGACCCTTTAAGGCAGGCAAGTTCTCATCCTTGTCTTTATATTCTCAATACCCTAGCACAATGCTTGGCACAGAATCAGCATTTATTAAATGTGTGCTGAGTGAAGGCTTGGCCAGTTTCGATGTGATTTGGGCCCCCAGCATTTATGCAATTACGTTAAGCATGTTTTATCAGTAACTTCATGGTATTCTGCATGAGTGAAGAGCTCCCTGTCTTCCAAATGCCCTGCAATGTCAATGCTGCAGAAAGTGACTGATTTAGAAGAAGGGGCCCTGTGTACATAGGTAATCTCTGGTCTCCCCTTTTGCTTTCCTAATGGTGGGCAGGCCACTACACCTCCCCGTCTACCACCTTCCCTGCTCAGTGTTCCCCAAAGCACAGGTGAGTCCCTGGCTCATTGTGTTCTACAGAAGACTAATCTCAAAGAGTGGTGGATCTGATACCAGGGATGAGGAGAGGATGTGACCCTGGTGACGTGCCAGCTAGACACCTGAGCCCCTTTTCCAAAGAACATCTTGTTCATCTTATCTGGCATCCTATGAAGGAAAGTTAGTGTGCATTTATGAATGGGACCCTTACTGCTACTTTTACGTGGTCAAAGAGGAGGGAAATCTACAATGGGAGTGAGAAATAATGAAAGTGCATATATTTTTTTCTCCCAAAGAAACCAAAAGCATTTCCACAGCTATATTATCCGATGCTGCCGATTTTATGCTTCAAAGAATTGAGAATGAATACCTGGCAGTAAGTACTAAATCTGTGTGTGGTGACTGACAGATTAAGCACTAGGGACGTTAAAGGAGATTAGACCATGGATCCCCAAACAGCAAATGTCAGTATTATTTTCCATCTTGGAATAAATTGATGTTGCCTTTATGTTTCTCACCCTAGCCATCACCATTATATTTTCCCAATTTTGTTCTTACATTACTTCCCTCTTAGGACATCATTCACTTATTCAAATGATATTTCTTGAGCTCCTTCTATGTTATGGCTTGGTGCTAGCTACTGAGAAGGGTATAACAAAGTGTGTGACATGGTCTTTGGACTCTAGAGGGTTATATTTCAAGAAACAGAAAAATGAGACCATAAAATAATCCTGAGGTTTTACATGATGAAGTTCCATGAGGCCACAGTTAAGGAATCCTTGGAAGTAAGGGGAGCAGCACAGAAAATAATACCACCTTTTACGATGAGTATCATCATGCCTTGTCTGTTGTCAGCTTGAGACAGCTGAAGGCTAGTGGCTCTCAATTCTCCACTAGGTTTTGGAATGGGGGTGATAGAAGGAATATGGTCATTGGAGTTATTTCTGGATTTGAATCCAGCCCCTGCCACTTTCCAGTTGCATGGCTTTAGGCAGAAGACTTAATATTTCAAGCAAAACTAAATACATGTGTACCTTTCAGAGATGTGTAAGGCGTAGCACTAATGTTCACTGTTAGCAGAGTGCTGGCATTTAGAAAGCACTCAATAGGTGGTGATGGTTATTAACAATTGTAACAGTAAACGTATTTCTATTGGGCCACTAAACTCATACTTAAACGGTTACTTCCAGCAAAATGACTCCATTCACCTTGCTCAGGTTAACCTGTCTTTCTCTATATGACAGATTTAGTACTTTTCATTCCCCTAAATTAGCAGCATTACACAATATATCATGGAGCAGTGCTTGTTCCCCTTGAGGAAGCAATATGTTGTTTTATTTTTCATCCCGTTGACATTTCTTAAGAATTCCCAAAGAAGGAAGCCTCAGGTGGCTTCTACCACATATTAGGAGGGTGTTGTCAATCCATTATTTTCGACTTCTGGTTCCTCTTTCTGTCGTTTTGGTAACTAGCAATAACAACCTCTATTTATTGAGTGCCTGTGCTGAGCATTTTACCCAATTAGTCTCATTTAATTTTCCTAGCAGTTCTATAAAGTAGATGCTAGCCCCGTTTTACAAATTAGAAACCCAAATGGCCCAGTTGGCCAACGATTGATAGGGGGGCAGTCTTGCTCCAGACCCTGTGCGTCTTTTGATGGTGTCCAGCTCACTTGCCCTCCCACCCAACCCACCAAACCTTGGGCTGCACCACCTCACCATATGTTCCCTCTGGTCCTGTACATGGGACTTTAGCAGCATTTGGGAGAATATACAGTAAGGGTCGTTACCTGCCCCCCTTTCAAACTGATGCTAAAAAAGGAGTGTTGAATTTATCTTCTTTCTAGTGTTGATTCCCCATAGGCCCATATTCTTTACTGACTGTTAAATTTTCACCTTAAATGCTCCAACAAGCCTAACATATAAAATGACCTTGGAACCTGCTTCATAAAGAAGCTGTACTGTCCTTAGACCTGGGCAAGAAGAACCAGGCCCTGAGTCCTGCCCCTATGCTGCAGAGGGACTCACTTTAGTGCTTGGTCCCATCTACTCCCCACCATGAGGAGTCCCCAGAGCCTGGGAGAAAGCTCTCCTGGAAACAATGCTATCCCTCTATACCACAGGGACCCAAGACCCTGGACCTGTACACCCAGATAGCCGTTTCAGCATCTCGCGTCCTGCTGGGACCTCTTCTCTGGGTTTGTCCTCCTGAAGGCTGACCTTGGCTTCCTCGAGGGAGCATCTCTAGGCCCGAGGCACATGGGCAGATTGCAGGTGGTCCTGATGACTATAAAGACAATGATTTGTATATCAGAATGCTTTGCAAAATAGGACATTGTCTTAGTCCCACTGGGCTGCTGTAACAAAATCCCACAGATTGGGTAGCTTATAAACAACAGAACTTTATTTCTCACAGTTCTGAAGGCTGGAGTCCAAGATCAGGGTACGATTATGGTTGGATGAAGGCTCTCTTCTGGGTTGCAGACTTTTTACTATATCCTCACGTAACAGAAGGGGAAGAGATCTCTTTGGAGCCTCTTTTATAAGTCACTGATCTCATTCATGAGGGTTCCATACTCATGACTTCAGCACCCCCCCCCAACCCCCACCTCCAAATGTCATGATCTCTGAAGGTTAGGATTTCAACATATGAATTTTGGTGGAGACACAAACATGCAGACCATAGCAGGTATCACAGAAATTTAGCCACTGTTATGTCATGCCTGCTTGAGCAACAAAAGCTCCAAACAAGACATTTGGTTGGAGGATTGGTCTATGAGAGGATTAGCATCTAGTGGGTTACAACTTACTGGAAGCAGAACATAGACTCAAACCATGCACCTCCACCTTCCAGGGTCTGGCTCCTACAGTGGAATTGCCACTTTAGATGAAATTCAAGACTTTCAGTCTAACTTTCTGAGGGAGGCATTTGGGGGACGTTTTCTGTGAAGCCATTGAGTCCCTCCTCAAAAGGCTGGGAGTGGGCCCAAGTAGAAGTCCATCATATGTGGGTTGGGAAAGGCAGTGTGTGTCATTCCTCCTGTCTCTGATTCTTATCCTCAGCTTGGATCTGAGTGCCTATATTGTATGTAACAGGATTCTCTTTCCATTGTGATGATGGGGATTTTTAAAAAACATGTTTATTTATTTTTGAGAGAGAGAGTATGGGGAGGAGGGGCAGAGAGAGAGAGGGACAGAAGATCCAAAGCGGGCTCTGCGCTGACCACAGAGAGCCTGATGTGGGGGGCTTGGACTCACAAACCATGAGATCATGACCTGAGCTGAAGTTGGACACTTAACTGACTGAGCCACGCCGGTGACCCTGATGATGGGGATTTTAAAGTAATTATTGGTTTACTTTTTGTCTTTTCTTTTTAACATCCGCCTCCACCATTTTCCAGTCATTTTACTTGGAATAATATACATCATAAATGTTTTTCACATTAAATGTGCTCTTCAAGTGTTCTATAGCCACCCCCTTCCTATTTCTTGAGATAATTAGTGCTGATAAGGATTTTATGGGGTTTCTCTCTGTGTCTCTTCTGCCCTCTCTCTCTCTCTCTCTCTCTCTCTCTCAATGGTGTTTTCCTTAATTCTTCTTGGCCCAGTTTTGAGTTTCTTTGGTCTCAGAAACCTCCTGTGCTTCATCTTTAGAGAAGAATTTATCTTTTGTACTTCTCAAAGCTTTTGTGTTTAGTGGCTCACTTTGCTTACGGGTGAGAGCTTTCTTGGGCATTTTATTATTTGATTCTTCCATATTCAAAGATTTCTTAGAATTTGCTGTGCTGATAGTCTAACGTTCACTTGGTAAATTGCTAAGATGCATTGTCTTGAGAGCAGATTCATGATTTGTGCCCATTATAATAGCTACTTCTGTCCTGTATCCATTGCACTTGGAATGCTTCTTGCAGCCACTGAGCTTGTGCTGTAAGTAAAAGCACGGGCTTTTTACTGTTATGAGCACAGTGGCTCATGAGGCTTCACAAACTCTTTTACATCAGAGCATCTCATATGGTTGTGCAGATTGCATCCTATTCAAGTGAGCTGGGCCAAGGGGCCAAGTGGGGGGCGGGGTGACTGCCAGTGTGGGCTTCCCCAGCCAAGTCGTGCACCTGGTGCATGGCTGCATCCCCAAGGAAGGGGCCTTTTCCTAATATGCACAAAGGTGTCATATGGGCCAGCAGCTGGTCTGCTCTAACTTGGCTGGGTGTCTTCAGACGAAAAGATGGAAGAAGAGGTGATGGTGTTTTTTGTGGACGGCTGAGATATGCTTACCCACCTGGGATCTTGAAGTTCTCCAAGATGAAGGAAGTCATTAGAAGCCAAAAGAAATGGTTTAAAAGTTGTTAAAGAACCACTTGGCATTTGCTAGCATTTTACATGCCCAGCATGATTTATTACGTTCCCTCAGTTATTCTTTACTGAATAGGGTACTTGCAGTCAGTGCTATAGATCTGATTTTAGCCTGTGTAGCCCCTGAAACACCCTTGCCTGCTGAGTTCCATGCTCCCTAGGCAATTGCTGCCCCAAGTTGTATTCAGGCAACCTAGCTCTATTAAGATAACCTTGTCCCCAGGGACTCTGACAAGCCAGCCTCCATTTTCCACCGAGTTTGGTCAGTGCCCAGAGCAGCCCCACTTAGAGTCGGGATGGCATTTTCTGGAAGTCAACAGTATAATGACTTGGCAGCCTTCTTTGCCACACTGTAGTTGTATCTGAGAGCTGCATGTACCTTAGGCTTTTTATTGTTTTCCTTATGTTAACCATAAATACCCTTTCTCTGACTACTATGCTGAAAGGATAGTACAATTTCATTCAGCAAACATTTCTTGATGTTGCCCTTTGTTCAGAGATCTATGACTTGGACCTTTTCTACATCGCACTGAATGTATCTGTTCACCTGGACATCTGTACTAATGTGGCCTAAAACTTTCTGTACTCGTTTTTGTATTAGTCCACCAGAGGTGCCAGAATAAAATACCACAGACTGGGTGGCTTAAGTAACAGAGGCTTATTTCTCACAGTTCTGGAGGCTGGGTGTCTCAAATCAAAGTGCTGGCAAGGTTGGTTTCTGGTGAGTCCTCTCTCCTTGGCTCAGAGATGGCTGCTTTCTCCCTGTGTCTTCACATGGCTCTCTTTCTCTGTGCACTCCTGGAGTCTCTTTCTTTTCTCGTAAGAACACGAGTTGGATTAAGGCCCTGCTTTTGTGGCCCCATTCAACTTTAATTAAAGGCCCCATCTCCAAATACCTTGGCATCACCTTGGGCGTTAGGACTTCAACCTATGAATTTTGGGAGGACACAATTCACTCCATAGTAACCCACACTTGCTGGACTTTCTCATTTGAACAAATCCAGTGGATAATAAAACAACGACATTTTAGTGATACCTTTTCCGTCCATTTGGGCTCATGCAGCCATGTTAAAGACTTCGTTTCCACCCTCAGAGAAACACTCCATTTAGCAATAATTACACTTTGGATCCTGCCCCTTAGATGGTGTCCTAATTGTTATATCCAAAAAATCTAAGTCTCATTTTTGGAAACTGCTCCCCAATGTTAAATATAGTGAAATGCTTCCAGGCAATCTCATTCTGTTAAAATTAAATTGGTGTTTTCTGGACCGTATTTGTCCCCTAAGCAGCATTCTCGAAGGGCTTGGCAGGCTTGGCCCCCAGCCTGTGCTTGTAGTAATCATGTTGATTTTTAATCAAGAGACTTATTTTGGCAGCTTCTCTTTTTTGATCATTTGAAAAATACTTCCCGATGTTTTAGAGTTTCGATTCCTGGGAACTGGATCATGAAGAGGAGTAAAGACCTTAGTGTCTCAGGAAAAAAGCACCCACCTTGTATATAGCATTAATGGGCAATTTTGGTAATGACGATGATGAAGAGGAGAGTTTGATTATTTGAATCTCCAAATATTTAGGGATCATCAGAACTTATTTTCATGTCTACCATTCAATATTGAACAAATTCAACCATTAGATTTTTTTCTGGGGTAAAAATGATTTCCATGAGAAGAGGGTGTTTTTTCAGACCATGTTGAAATGCAGGTGCATGCTAAAAAAAATGTAAATTCTTTGGGGATTAATCATGAAATGTTTTAGGGTTGTTATAAGGAAGCTTATCAGTTTAATGAAATAAGGGCCATTTTCTTGGTCATGAACTTTTTATTTGTGCTATTTGATCAGTTACTTGCTGGGCTAGATGGTATCTGTGGGTGTCACTGGTGGGTCAAAGACACAGGATGGGAGAAAGAAAACAGCTGAGACTTATTTAGTAAAGTCTGACACATTCTGTGCTTGAAACATTTGGCAAATGGCAAAACCTACTGCTTATGCTTGAAATGAGTAACTGAATGAGTAAATGAATGACTTCATTAACTCAGGCTGGACTGTTTCCCAGTAATCCAAACTAGTGGTAGTGGCAAAGACAGTGCTATGTGTTCACCAGACTCCTGTCCTTTTTCCTCCTGGGCACATACCTGGAATTGGGTATCTCATTTACCTTTGATGTCCAGTAGGACTATTGGTTTGAATTCTGGCCAATGGGGTTCGGTAGGAATGACACGCAACACTTTAAAACCTGGCTCCTGGGGCACCTGGGTGGCTCAGTCAGTTGAGCGTCCCAACTTTGGCTCAGGTCATGATCTTGTGGTTCGTGAGTTCAAGCCCTGTGTCAAGCTCTGTGCTGACAGCTCAGAGCCTGGAGCCTGCTTCAGATTCTTTGTCTCCCTCTCTCTCTGCCCCTCCTCTGCTTGTGCTCTCTCTCTCAAAAACAAAAAACAAAACACAAAACTTGGCTCCTAACAGTCCTCCTGCATGAGGCTGCACATTTTCTCTCTTCCCTTATCCAGTGATTGGGTGCAGAAGGTACAGTGGAAAGCCTAGGGGCTGGTGGAGACATAAGATGGAAGCATGCTGGTCTCTGAAACACTGCATGGAATAGAGCCCCCTCATCAACCAACATGAGACTGTAATGTGATCAAGAAATAAATCGTTATTGTATTTTAAGCCACCCAAATTTGATTTGGGGGTTGTTATGTTACCCTGTGTTAATTAACAATGAAGTTTCACCTTGGTTTTGTTTCTCAGTATTATTATGCAGAGAAAAATATTTGACCCGAAAACAGTGAACACAGTAACCAATGGAAGTACGTGTGCCAGTGTCTGCCCTATTAAGAACATATTCCTGGGGTGCCTGGGTGGCTCAGTCAGTTAAGCATCTGACTTCGGCTCAGGTGATGATCTCATGGTTCTTGAGTTCGAGCCCCACATCAGGCTCTGCACTGTAAGTACAGAAGTGAAGGGATTCTCTCTCTACTTCTCTCTCTGTCCCTCCCCCACTTTCTCTCTCTCTCTCTCTCTCTCTCTCTCTCTCTCTCTCTCTCTCTTTCTGTTTCTCTGTCTCTCTCTCTCTCAAAATAAATACATAAACTTAAAAAAAAAGAGCATACTTCTTTTGCTCTACTTATTCTTAGTGGAATCCCAGGGATGTGCTAACTTACGGGCCAATTGAGCGTATGTCAGAAATCTTGTAAAATCACATGCACACTAAAACAACAAATAAATACACAATGTCTTAGAGAGGTGAGTCATGCCAGGTGTTTCTACCTCTAAAATCTTTAGGAGCCTACTTTCTCTGGATATAACCCAGAAGATGAGAACATCTACCTCTGGTGGCCATCACCATCTGATGGAGGGAAGGCAGACACCAATTCAGGCACATGTTCTTAATTGTGAAAATCCCATGAAAGAGGTATGTTTGCAGAGTCAAAGCATATGAGTTCCATGTATGACCACCACATAATTTGTTTTAGTTCTTACCTGAATGCATACTTTTTATGACTGTATTAATGAACTGCTTGCCTCTCAGGATTGTTTTGAAAGAAGCCCAAGAAAAAGTAATTACCAAAGGCCATAAAGAGTACGTTTATAAGTTGTTTTGTGTCCCCCCCCCCCCCCCGGCCCCAATCCTCTCTTTGAGAGATAGTCATTTTATCACCTGGGTTCCCTGGGAGCTGTGTGGCCTATTATGGTAGCCATTAGTCATATGTTACCATTTAAAGTAAATAAAATTAACAGTATTTCCTCAGTCACATTAGCCACATTTCATGTGTGTAGTGGTCACATGTGGGTAGTGGCTACCATGCTGGACAACAGAACATTGTCATCATTGTTGAAAGTTCTGTTAGCACTGGTACAGACAGCTAGCTTTGATATTTTCATCTTTTTCATGATGCAACCACATTTTTAGGTTTTCTCTCACTACTATATATTTAAAAGCACTTTTCAAAACCAGACAGTAGACCCAGAATGGGGTCACTTATGCTAAGCCTACATCTTCAAACCTAAACTCAAGTACAATTTCAGCTCTCTCAGAAATGGATCTTAAACAAGTCAATCAGGAATCATCTGATCTAATCATCAGATCATCTCATCTGTCTGATAAACCTCTCCCATGCCCTAAAGGAAAGTAACCTTGCAATAACTAATCACCTTTTTTGCCTAGTACAACTTCCCTGTTTCTGTTACCCTCTGTTTATAAAATCTCTTGCCTTATATAGCTCTTTGGAGTTCCTTTCTATCTGTTAGATTTGATGTTGCCTGATTCATGAATTGCTGAAGAAAGCCAGTAAGATCTTAAAATTATTTAATTGATTTCTGTTTTTAACAGCACTATGGTGTTTTGTTATTGTTATTTGTTTGTGTTTTGCTTTTGTTTTTTTTAAGCACATGAGATGTTCTTAAGATTATTGTGATATAAATTGTAGAAAAGGTTGTGGAGTAAATCACAAAAGGAGGATTCTGAGTACTTATAAAAGGAAATGATGATAATTAGGAGCTATCAAGGGTTCCCTAGGTTAGGTTATGGTAGATTCATTTTGTTTTCTTCTATGGCTGGCATAATCTAAGCTTCATGAAAGGAATTTTTGCTCTATTTTCTCATTGCTGGGTTCTCAATATTTTCAGTATGCTTGCAGCATAGAAGGTGTTCAATAAATATCTGTTGAATGACTATCAGCGAAATAAGTTTGATGCTGTTCATTTCAGTTTTATTAAAAGAGAAGAGGAAAGTTCTCATACTATCTTTGAAGCAATGGTTGAAGTAATAAGACAGTTGGGTGAGTTGCCAAGTAGTTAAATAATCATAAGTGGCTAATGAAGAGATCATAAGACTTGGAATCAGATATAGACCTACCTTCAATTCTTGGTTCCTCTACTTAACCTGTGAGATCCCAAGCAATCATTTCACTTCTCTGAATCACTGTTTCCTCTTCATCATAATACTTAACATCTTAGGGTTGTTGTGAATATCAAATATGGTGCTATAAAAGCTAGGATGAAGAAAGCCTTGAAGGTGGTATCTAGTAGAATGTTACGAGTCTCCATTCTGACCTAGCCAATGTTTCTATCTCCATCAACAATGAGGACATATGCTTAAATTTGTGGGTGGCATACCTGTTTTAAGAATCAGATTAAGAGGGACCTCAGTAGACTGAAAAGATAGTCTAAATCGAATCCTTTAAGGTTCAATGAGGAGAAATGCGATGATTTATATTGATTGACTCAAAGGAAAAAATGCAACAGTAGCGGACAGAGGACGTGCGGCTTAACTTCAGTTTGTAAACAAATTGGGGACTTCAGAAACAATTAATGTCATGCACCATGTGATGTGGCTGCCAGAGTTAGTTTTAGCAATAGGAATAAAGCACCCGATGTTGCACATTGGTGCTCCTGAGAAGTTAAAAATGCTGATGACTGGGCCTTTGCCAGAGATTCTAATTTAATTGGCATGGGATGCAGCTTTGACACTGAGATTTTTAACTTTCCCTGTCTAACCTCGGGGGGGGGGGGGGGGGGGGGGGGGGGGGGGGGGGGGGGG
>NW_024412388.1:64194132-64354701 GCF_014898765.1 Herpailurus yagouaroundi
CCCCCCCCACCCCCCCATCCCCCCACCCAGTGATCCTAATGTGCAGCCAAGTTTGGGAACCCCTGGTCTAGGCTGAGCAAGGTCCTGCCTACTTCTGTTTGCTCCATTTTTGCACAGTCTATAAATATTACTTGCATGGAAAAATGCATGCTGCATGAGGTTGTGAGTGCCCCATTCATGCTTGGGATATATTCAGGCAATAGTGTCAGGACAGTGAGCAGACTGATAATTGTATCATTCAGGGGAAAGTTGGTTTTCTTAGAGAACGGTAGGAAGAGGTAACAGTCTTGGACATTGCTTGCTTGGTCTGTCTTTGGAAGTTAGATTCAGTTCCTCTCCCTGTCATTCCAGAAGGTGGACAGGGATCCACTGAGTAGAAGCTTTAGGAGGTGGATGTAGAAAAGTGCTTGCTGAGTATGGTGCTTTCTAGAGATGAGGGATTGCCAGATTCTGGAGATTGGCAGAGACCTCACAGATTTTATTGTGGATTTAAAAGGCTAATGGGTGGGTTCAACTATCAGAATGTTTTCTTTCACCCTTGACCTCACCTCCTACTCTCTCTTCCATCCTCTGCCTCAGTCCTGCTATTCTCATTGTCGTTCTTAGGGCCCCATTCCCCAGCGTGTTCTCCATCTCTGGATAGAGATACCCTTTCTTCATCCTGAGACACTTTTTCTCTAGATATCTGTACAGTTTACTCTCACTTCCCTTAGGTTTTTGCTCAAATCACAGCCTCTCCCTTGATTCTTTATCCCCAATTCTTTTTTGTTTTTCTCTGTCACCATCTGAGATCACACACACACACACACACACACACACACACACACACACACAATTTGTATGCCTTCCTCTAAAAGATAGTGAGCTTCACGTGGTCCAGGACTTCTGTCAGAAGTGTGCACTGATATGTCCCAGTGCCAGAATAGTGCTGGGCTTTCAGAGGTGCTCAAGAAATATTTGTTAAATAAATCTCCAGGATCACCTACTTCTGTAGGATCTCACCAATTGTTTTGATTTTTCTGTTCTGGCCTGGATAAACTTCCTGTTGAGGAGGTACCTACTTGGCATCTTTGGATGATAAATTTAGTAATATCTGGGCAGAATGACTACTTTCAAACTGTTTTTCTTTTTTGCTTTTCTCCCCCCACATCAAATGGGAACATCATCCCCTAAACACGAAATATTATTCACTGATTAGCAGTTTTTGGGCAACTGTTGAGGGAAATCCAATGCAGAAAGAAAATACGAAACTTCACTGCAGTATAATTTCTTTCTTCTGAACCACGTTGGGTACAGTAAAGGTCAATAATGCACAGGAAAGCTAGGTTTAATTTCTTTGATGTGTAAAAATTAGTGCCTTGTCATCAATTACAGATGCAGGAGGACAAATCACCGGCACATTAAGTTGTTCCTGCTACATAAATTACAAATCTTGTTACAAAAAAAATATTAGCATCATCCCTTGTTATTTTAAAAATGCCAGCTCTGATAAACAGTCAGCCTTGGGCATATATTAAAATGCCCAAATTGTACTAAAATAAATTCAGCCTTTTAAGATAACACCTCATTTTAATTTCATACACGATTAAATCTATCAATTCAAAGGTCTTTTAACACATAAGTTTTGAAGTCATAATAGTATCCTTTAATTCCCTGTGGAAAAACTTAAACCTCTCTCTGCTTCTTTAATAACTTTCTTTTATTGACAGAAAATTTTAAGAAATCCTCTTTTACTTTGTTTTGTGTTCTTGTGTGTTTTTCTCAAGGAGAAGAGGAAATTAAATTGTGATCCCTTTCATTTTTGGAAGGAGATTTTTCCTTTAGTCATAGCCCAGAAGGAGGTTGAAAAAGCTTTGTGAATGAAATATGTTATCTCTATCACAGTCAGGTAGTCTAAATTATTGTCCTATACCCAGCAAAATCTTTATTCCTCCTTTCACTGACTTCTGAATTTTTCATTCTTAACATCAATAGTACCCCCTCACTGCCATCCAGGGTGACTACCTCTCACCTTCCTTGTAACTTGAAGACCTCACTTTGCAAATGTAAATTCGAAGAGACCTAGGTCAGGGCTGGCTGTGGTTCTGACAGCCCAACCTGAGGGTTGGGGTGGGGGGGACATGCCTCTTTAGGCAGGGCTGCTCTGTGGCCTTTCCAGGAAGGGGAGGCTTTCCAGCCTGCTGTCCAGCTCAGAGACTTTGGAGGCCTGAACACCTGGATGTCTGATCTCATCAAAATCTCCTTTGAGAGGAAATTCTGTCAACAGATATTTATTGAGTACCTTCGGTGTCTCGGATTCTGTGCTTGGGGCTGGAGGTACAGTGATGAGGAAACCAATATGTCTATAAGATACCTGGCTTAAAGAACTAATGCAACATGTGCATATTACCTCTTTGAAATAAAGAAAGCTGACTACCATTTCCTGAAGAAAACAATTCTGTATGTGTGTGTGTGTGTATATATATATATCAGTATTTATCAAATATTTATTGACTTTTTCTTACCCACCTCCTTCTTCTTTCCTCCTCTCTCCTCTTCTTCCTTTGCTCTTCCTCCCTCCCTCCTTCTCTCCCTTCCCTTCATCCATCCATTCATGCATCTTGATTCCTGTTAGCTAAGTACTATATTGCAGTTGGAAGAATTAAGAGCAAGGTCTTTAGAATCAGAAAAACCTATATTTGAATCCTAGCTCTGCCATTCCATATTTCCATATAGGAATATTGGTTATCACTGCTACCATTATTATTGTTTTTTTCCTTTGTCTTTTTTTTCTTTTTTTTTTTTTTTTTACTGTAGATAACAATTACTTCTGCTACTTACAGTTCTTAGTCATTTACCGTATCGGGCACTAAGGGATTTGCATGCATTTTACATTTAGTCCTTATAACAATTCTATGATGTAGATAATATTATTGTCTCCCTTTTATGGCTATGGAAAGTGTGCCTTGAGATTTTTATATAATACGTTGCTCAAGGTCACATAGTAAGTAAAGGAACTGGGACTAGCTTTGTGATTCAGACTTTCTGAGACCCAGTTCCTTCTTTGCAAAAGGAGATACTAATTCCTGCTGAGGAAGTTGCTTGGAGTGACTCAGTGAGAAGAAGTGCTTCACATTTGCAGCTCATTGGGTACCTGGCACATGATAACGTGATAAGTGTTGACACGGTGTATGGCTGATCCTGCTCTGCCTTTAGCTGTCTGGTATTAAGATTTTAGCTATTTCCTAGCCCCCTCCTTAAGTTTGGGACTTTGTGCTTTTTGTTATCCTAGAAAACCCAGGGAAGCCTGAAGTATTTAGGACTCATGAAATGTTTTGGAGGTCCCATGGAATCCTGGGGCAGACGCAGCATGGATACAGATGCAAATCTCTGGGCTGGTAGATGTGAGACCTCTGCCTGGTGTGTTCTCCTAGGTTTTCTCTGCAACTAAGCAGGTGCTGGGGGCCAAGCGGGTCCTTCCAGGGCAGCCTTTCCCTGTGTACAGAAATACGCTCTGTAGAAGCACCACATGGGGGTTTTCATAGTGATGAGGAGCTCTGAAGAGTGGGCTTTGACCATAAGTCGTGAAGTATGTCTTGTAAGTGGAATGAGGCAACTGCAGAAGTGGACGTGGAGAGTGTGTCACATGACAGAATTATTTGTTAGTGTGCAATTTTCTTTCTGTAATTGAGTAAAAGTCCATAATAGAAAGTGAACCGTTTGACACATAGACTGCCTCCTGTGACCCAGTTATAGTTCCCGTTTTAAGGAAGTTGGGATTAGAAACTTGGATTTCTAGAGCCCTGGTGAGTGATTCTGAATCTTGCTCTGGAGTCCCGAGTTGCTGTGTGTCCCAGCCCTGGGTCATTCCTGTGACTCATGATAGTTGTTATAGAGAAACCATCTATCAGTGAATGAAGACAAAGCTTATTACTGTTATTAGCAAACACAATTTTGGCTTGAAAGTCTATAATGGCAAACTCTGCTAGAGTAGAAACTTTTATTTTCCCAATTAATTTCTTTTTGATATAATTTTCTCTTAATTTTTGAGGGTTCTGTGGTTCACATTTCATAAAAGCTCACTTAATAATCTGATAGATTTTGTCAAAATTTTGAGGACAGGGTAAGACTTCTCAAATTTTTGCCTTGAAACTCAGTGGTATAATTACACATAATTTCTTGAAGATCTATCCTAACTTTGTATTTTTGGTGAGATACTAGAGACAGAAAAGAGTGAATTGTGAAGTTATGCATATCATATAAACAAATTCTCATTGTTTATGGCTAATCTTTAAATACATGCATTTTACCCAGAGTCAAAGTAGTTTAGAAGTTTGGTTCATTTTTAAAAAATGTTTGTTTGTTTATTTATTTTGAGAGAGAGAGAGCGCAAGATGGGGAGGGGCAGAGAGAGAGGGAAGCAGGCTCCACGCTGTTGGTGCAGAGCCTGATATGGGGCTCGAACTCCAAACTGTGAGATCATGACCCAGCCAAAACGAAGAGTCAAGACACTTAATTGACTGAGCCACCCAAGTGTTCCCAAAGTCTGGTTCATTTTTAAGGTATCTCATGCCTTAATTGAGTTATTCATTCCATTTAGTTAATGATTGATCGAATCATTCATTCCATTTAGTTAATATTTGAGTCTTACTATTTGCCAGGTAATAGGGCTACTAAAAAAGACTTTGCAGATCTTATAATCTATTGACGTAACATAAACAAATAATAAGATCATTATAATTTAGCGGCAAGAACTGTGAGAGCACATAGTAAGGTGACCTAACTCTGACTTGGGGGAGGGGCAAGGACTTCCTCCTAGAAGAAGTAGGGTGTAAGCCAGGTCCTAGAAGAGTAGTGAGTGTCAACCTGGTAAAGCTGTTGGGGTGTGGTGGAGTAGCGGGTTTGAATCAAAGAAATAGCTCATCCAGATGCCAGGACCTGGGAGCAAGCCATGGTGTTGTTAGGATCTTCCTCTTCTCAGAGATACTTGTAATAGCAAGAACTTGAGATTGTTCCCAGTTGTGACATGTGCAGTTTCAAAAATATTGCAAAAGCTGCCTGGTGAACCCCAATCCAGTCTTGACAGGTGCATAGTCTGATAGGTCCAAATGTGGCAGTCACATAGGCAGTCCTCTGCCCATAGTTGAGGCACAAACCTGTTGAACAGTTTATTCCCACCCAATGGCCAGGTTGCTTTTGGAGTGATTGGTGCAGATTGGTGGTACAGCCTGGGACAGGGATCCTCCTGGGGGTGAGGCAAGAAGTCCTTGTAAATCAAAGGTTCCAGACTGCTTCTAGTGGGATGAAAGAAGTGATGAGTGTGAGATGGAGGAGTAAATATCAAGAATCTCTCTGGTTCTGAAACCTCCGATGAATAGAAATATTGGAAGCACAAGGATCTGAGTCATGGGGCATAATTCGATTAACTTCCCAAGCTACCTTCAAATTACAAAGTCATATTACATCATGAAATCACAGGGTTTTTTTTTTTTTAAGATTTTTTTCTTTTTAAGTAATCTCTACACCCAACATGGGGCTCAAACCCACAACCCCAAGAATAAGAGTTGTATGAGTTGCATGAATCACAAGAGTCCACCAATTGAGCTAGCCAGGTGCCCCTCATAAAATCATGTTTTATGGTGCAAAGAGCCTTAGACTTGGGAGAAGTTCAAAGAGTCATAGGTTCTAGTTCCAACCACATGCCCTGAGACCAATGATGCACTAACCTGCAGTGAAGCTGTTACTGTCATGTGCTAGCATCACCCTGACATGGATTTGACTGTACCGAGGGCAGCCATTTGTGATTGGGCAACTTAAAATACTATGGGAGCAACTATGGCTCTCATCCAGCCTTAGCCTCTTCCTGAGCTTCATAGCTTCCCTCTTCCAGTGCTCCCTGGGAATAATTTTGTTGTATGCCATTCAGATCATCTTCCATCCATCATTCCAAGTCATAGTTCCTTGCCTAAGTGATTCAGCAACAAGGATCCGTGACCCTGTTTTTGCCTGCCTTCCCTCTTTCTTTTCATTTCACATGCTCAGCAACTCAAAACCAAAGAGGAAAGAAAGTGTCTTATGCATTTTTTGTCAGACGTGAATGTAAACTTTGGAGAGATCGGCTTTGTTTCTGTTTGTTCCCTATGATGAATGTTAGGTTTTTCACTTAACTTAGGGGTAGAGATTATTTGTATACTATTAATACAAAAATCCTTTGACTCAAGAAGTATCACTGCTATTTCACACTCCCTGCAAGTTTTTAATTCAGTTCTTGGCATGAACTTTGTGTTGAAAGAATGAACTTGTGTTTTTGCCTCTTTAATGTGAGTGATGAATAGGGGAATGATTGCTGTCTTACTGGGTGGCCATCCTCTTGAAGAGGAGAGTTCTGAAATTTTCATCTATGTGTTTTTTCTCATTTTTGGCCTCAGTGAAAGCTCTTTCTCTAAGTGTTAAAAATGAGACATTTGGAATGTGCTTTTGGAAGTATCCAGGCCAGGCCAGAGCTTATATAAATCCATGTTACTATCTTGCAGTTGATCAATACAGTTAAGAACCTGTGTGGTTGTGTATTCTAGAATATTGCAACAGCTTTCTGTCATCCTGACACTACTAATTCACCTTTCCAGTCTGTCCTGATTATTGATGTTAGGATGCTTTTGTTTTTTCAAGACAATTTGATTATATATAAGCTTTCTGGCTAAAATCTCTCTAGCTTTAAGAATCCTTAAATTAAAAAAATTTTTTTAATGTTTATTTATTTTTGAGAGAGATTGAGAGACAGAGCACGAGCAAGGGAGGGGAAGGGGTCGAGAGAGGGAGACACAGAACCTGAAGTAGGCTCCAGGCTCTGAGCTGTCAGCACAGAACCCAATATGGGGCTTGAACTCACAATCTGTGAGATTGTGACCTGAGTCGAAGTTGGTCACTTAACCGACTGAGCCACCCAGGTGCCCCAAGAATTCTTAAACCTGGATCCACAAATTGCAGTTAGGAAATTGATGAACTCTGAATTTGTATGCAGTTTTATGTATAGAAGATCCAGAGTTTTGGTCAGAGTTCCAGGTATCCTTGATCCACTCTAGAATATCTTAGCTCTTTAATAAGGAACACACCTGCCCTTCTTGACATGTAACCTCCATCTATCATATGATATTCCTTCATATGACCTATTCAACATTTTGAATCACTCTTTTCTAACATATCTCCCTGCTTTTGAACCTGATGATCATTCTGCTTATAATGTCCATTCCTCATCCTTGGCTTTGCATGGTGAACTTCTATTTTACCTTTAAGAATTTACTCCGGGACCACTTTCTCTGGAGAAATTTTATTTCCTTTGCCAGGAACAAAATGATGCTTTCTTATCTATTTGCTGCCTTAATAACACTCATGTTTCTGCAGTAGATTTGAGGACAAGAAATGTATTCTGTTTCTGTGTGTCACCAGTCTAGAGGACTGTGGTGGCCCAAGGTAAATGCTCATTGAATATTTGTTGAACAAATAAGCAAAAGGATGAAAGACACATTCTTTCTTTAGGCGAAGTGAAGATGGACTTACAGAGCCCTAGTGCTGGAGTCAGTCTTGCCTTCCTGTAGACAAATGGTTTATGTAATCTGGACATCAAGTGCCTGCCCCTGGATGAGTATGTTGGTCTCCTATTTTCATTATGGTACACTGATTCTCCGTTCAACACAAACAGGATATAATGGATTCTTCTAAGTTTTATGAAAAGATTTCTGGTGCTAGAGATTGATTTGGGTACTTACAAGCTTCTCACTAAATCTCCAAGAGGAACAAAGGGGACAAGGCAAGTGGAAAGATTTCTTCTTCTTTTTTTTTTTTTAAGTTTATTTATTTATTTTTGAAAGAGAGAGAGTGTGAGCATGAGCAGGGGACGGGCAAAGAGAGAATGTGATTCCAAGCAGTCTCTGCACTGTCAGGACAAAGCCCAATGCTCGAACTCATGAACTGTGAGATCATGACCTGAGCCAAAATCAGGAGTCAGACGCTTAACTGACTGAGCCACCCAGGCACCCTGAAAGATTTCTTTTAAATAAGCCCTTTGAAAAGTTCTGCATGGCAAGATCGCCTTCATCTCATATTAAAATGTACTGTTTGTCACCAAGTGACTTTGGATGGTGTGTGAATCCCTTATATGAAAAGAGATCTGGTCTGGTATCATGGTCCCCTGGAGATGTAGTTGATACTGTGGACAGTGATGACAGTGGAGAACCCAGGAAAGTCAGCATGGTTCAGACTGCATAGATGTCTACCTGACATTATAATACAGGGAGCTACCTACACAGGTGGCTGCCCCCTGATTTGTGCATTGGGAACCTGGATTAAGCAGCAGATACTGTAGTGATTCTTGTAATGCTCTTCTGAAGCCCTCTTTTATTTTTCATCTACTGAGAAACAGAGCACCTACCTGCTAATCCATGAGGCAAAGGCTTCCTTATTTCAAAATATATTTGATGCAATCAAAGTCTACTATGCCCGAAGAATTTAAAGGACTTCTAAGTTTGCTGAAATGGGTTTTAATCTAATATTTGAATCTTATGCCTTCTACCCAAAGAACAACTCCTCCCCAGTCCCCATGCCTGTATGTGGATGCCAGAAATTTCATAATTAGAAACTTGTTGCTTTAAGACTTGATCCCTTGTGAAGAATGCATTATGCTTTCTAAGTGATGTGCATATTAGTCTGAAGGAGTCTATCAGAGGTTCCTGTCCTGAGATTAGCCATCGATGGAGACGAGAAAGAGAGCTGGTGCAGACATCAGGGGAAAAATAGGCCCATTAAAGAAGGAAAAGAACACCCCCAACACCCCCTCCTCTTTCTCTCTCTCTCTCTCTCTCTCTCTCTCTCTCTCTCTCTCTCTCTCACACACACACACACACACACACACACACACCCTAATAGCACTTAAGGCCACCAAAGGTAGCACTGCCTATGTCACCATTCTGAAGGCAGTTTCCCATCTGCTTCACTGGATTTAGAGAACCTAGTTAATGCACTCTCACATGATAAGTGTATGATGTTACTTGGATAATAGCTTGTGGGGAAGTGGGGTAAATAGTTTGCTAATAAGTTTCATGTATCTCTGATTGCACAATGGAGAGAAAATCATGACAAATGGGGATGAGAGGGCAGTGAGTGTTGTATGGGAACCAACGATTTAAGCTTTGAAAGTAGCCATTCTGTTGTAAGAGGCACTTTCTCCTCCTTTAGGCATCTTGCTCACTGCCTCATTCTACCCCACTCCGCCCACCCACATACCAGTTGCCCAAAATACTCACAAGTGTTTTCCTTTAACATTATTTTTGTATTTAATCCTCATGAAGGTTAATAAAGTCCTCTCTCTCTATGTGGTGTGAAAACATAACCAATGACTTTATTGGTGCAAATATATTATAGCTGCTTTGACATTTATGTTTTCAGCCCTGATAGATGAATGATTCTGATGAAAGTAAATCAATGGTACCCAGAGTGTGAGTATAAAACACAGCGCTCTGGGTTTTCTTCTTGTCTGGCAGATATTGGAGGGCGAGAAATACTGAAATTTGACTTAATACTTTGTGTTTTCTTTGAAAAAAGAGAATTCGCTTTGTTTTGTTTCCTAAAGTATATCTTCGATCAATGTTTGGCCCAGCCCTTAGTGGCCACATAAGGATTTCCCTCGTATGTGGATCTATTTGCTTTCATGAGAGCCTAGGTGTTTTCTCTTGGTCTAGTTGGAATGACTTCTTTGTTTCTTCTAGAGGGTTTCAATCAATTAAAAGTAATTACAAATATAGTTATTAAACAGCTTGTTTGTGTTGGCGAATGTAATTTATTTGGGTCCCAATAATTGGAAATACCAGAGAATAAGTCCAGTTCCTGGGTTGGGTTTTACTGACTTTGGTGTTAAAAAAGAATAATATTTACAGTGAAAATAAAAAACCAATACAACTGGAAATGTCAGTTGGAAACTGGAAATGACATGTACATTCCGGAAGTGTATCCCTGTTTTCTTTTAATTCTGCACCCTGGGATGCCCTTCTTTACTTTGTCTCCTTCCTCTACATTCAGGAGAGCTATGGCCCCAATCAGTCAAAAATGGATGCTGGCCGTACGCATCCAGCATGGTGCCGGTACCTGGGCTGAATGTCAGCCTTCCCAGGTCCTTCCTGGAAGAATTAATTGCCTTCTCAATTGGGATGCCTAAGAATTTCAAGATCAATCTTTCTCGTGTCATTTATCACATATTATTAAAACTGTTTGTTTGTTTGTCCAGCTTAATTTCTTACTAGACAGTGAAGTCCTTGAGGGCAGGGTCTGTATTTACCCATCTTTGTATCTTTATCACCAATTTGGTACCTAGTGCAGAGACAGCACTTGATAAATATTTGAAAAAAGAATTAAAATTTTAGAGGATATTTAGTATTTTTATTCCAGATACATGCAAATGTGTCCTTGTGTCATGAGTATGCAAGTATTTAAATCCCATTCACTGGAATGTATTTTAGCATCAATTTAGTTTGTCACCCTAATATTGACTGGTGACAGTTTCTCACCAGAAACTGTTAACTGGTGAGAAACTCACCAGTTTCTCACCTGCAGTTAAAAAATCTCTAGGGAAAGGGTGCCTGGGTGGCTCAGTCACTTAAGTGTCAGACTCCTGGTTTCGGCTCAGGTCATGATCTCACGGTTCGTGGGTTCTGGCCCCATGTCAGGCTCTGTGCTGACAGTGTGGAGCCTGCCTGGTATTCTCCCTCTCACTCTCTCTCTGCCCCTCCCCTGCTGTCTTTCTCTCTCTCTCTCTCTCTCTCTCTCTCTCTCTCTCTCAAAATAAATAAATAAACTTAAAAAAAAATCTCTTGAGAAGAAAATTTCAAAACTTGTTACTCTTGTTAAAAGTTCAATTACAGTAATAATCATCTCCGAAGGGTAGGGTAAATACCCTAAATACTAGGGTATTCTAGTAATACTTGCTCTCTTGTGACCAGAGAGTGTATATTCAAAATGCTACAAGAGATTCGCACCTATGACTATACAGAAACCTTGGAAAATCTTGTGCTGAGTTCCTTTATAGGGGATGTGGTTTCTAGAATCTGTGTTCAGGGGGAAAATATCTAAAACCTGCAAGTACTCATTTGTGGAACATTTAATTTCATTACTTCGTTAACAAAGTGTGTATCTGGAGGTAAACACCAATCAGCTACAATTATGCTTCAGGCCCAAGAGAATTGAGGTTAGGATGTCAAGGCAGAAAGATGCCTATTGTAGCAAAATGCATTTGCTCTAGATGAGGAGAGATTTTTCTATTGAAATGTTGAAATAGACCATGGCACAGAGGTTTGCCTACTACTTAAAAATTTTTAAGAACATTATAGTTCAAGAGTGCCAAATTTTAAGCAAAGTCTTGTGATTTCAGTAATACTATGAATCAGATCATGACTCCTGTAAGAACAAGGTCTCTGAGGAAAGTAGAGCTTTCCCTCACACTCTTACGTTCTCATTCTTCTCTGTCTTGCATTAACCTGGGAAGTTGATGACACAAATCCGATTCTTTTCCTTAAATACTTGTATTAACCAGGTCAGTTCATAGGTGACCCCAGAAGGAAATGTGCATTTCTTTAACGTTTATTTGAGAGAGAGAGAGAGAGAGACAGAGAGAGAGAGACAGAGACAGAGTGCGAGCAGGGGAGGGGCAGAGAGAGAGGGAGACAGAGTCCGAAGCAGGCTCCATCCAGGCTCTGAGCTGTCAACACAGAGCCCGACGTGGGGCTCAAACTCACAAGTTGTGAGATCATGACCTAAGCCAAAGTCAGATGCTCAACAGACTGAGCCACCCAGGCACCCCTGGAAACATCCGTTTTGAGCCAATGCATGTGAAGCCTTCTTTCAAATTTATTTCTGCTCTACTTTATGTTCAACTTAATCCACCCCATTTCCTTGTCTGTTCTCTGTTTTAGGTCAAACTGTAGCAGCGTTTTAAAACTCTGTAGGAAGCAGGTCTCAGAACTCTAGAGGAACAATTATATCAGTCTTGCAAATTATTTTTTAATTATCCATTCCTCAGACATCCCACTTGGTTTACTTCCAGGAAAAATGTTATCTCTGTAAATGAGATGTGCTTTCTATTGTAAGAAAACATAAAGTGTGTAACTCTTTTTGTTTTAGCTGAGAGTAAATTTAGATTCAAATTGTTTGCTGTATATTAGTTTGTAAGTTTGAAATGAAGCAACATAAACAATGGTGTTGGCCTGGAGAAGCTCACAGCAGTCAGAGAGACAGCCATGTATGCTGATGATCATTCTCAGGTAATAAATGTTGAATAGACATTTGAACAGTTAATAAGGCAGCTTGGAGAATGGAGCTGCCTTTAGATAGGCTTTATCAGATTCAGATTAGATTCACCAGTATCATATTTAATGTGACTGCTCTGCTTTCATTTAGGGCTGAGAGACTAAATATACAAACAGGCAATGTGCCAGACCATACATAAAAGTAGACTTTGACCAATGACCCCCAGCAATCTGTCTAGGAAACTAACCTCTATCTATAATAAATAGCCCAGGTAGCCAATTGCTATAAATCAGACTTTTGAAAGTCAGACTGCTATCTCTAGTAACAGTCCAGGAAGCTAAACAATAACTTCTATAATAATCAGCCATAAATGGCCAGGGCTTGATTAATGACTGACAACTTCCCTCATTCATGCTTCTTCTTCTAAGTTGGGACCAATCAGAGAAAGCCAAGTATGTTCTCCTCATCAGTCACATAAGACGCCTCATATCTAGTTCACCCATCTCCAGTTTCCTCACTCTAGCAGCCTCCAATCAGGGCACACCCAAAGCCTTCCCTTTTTTCCACTGTGAAGCTCTTCCACTCTTCTGCTTGCCTTTGAGTCTCTGCCAAAATACAAGTGACAGTGGCTGACTCCCTTGCTGAATAGTAGGCTCTGAATTAACTACCCTATGCTTACTCTCATTTGGTTGGTCTTTGCTTATTTCCACTGGGCCCGGTTGGAGAAGGAATAATATTATTCAGGAGCACTCCTTACACTTTGCAGGTGGGTGATCCTGTGCGGCTGTTGCTGCTTTGGTGCGTTAGAATTTCCTAGCTCTGAGGGAGCTGTGGTTGGCCTGAGAGAGATGCACCATGGCCCCCAGTTGCCATTTAATGTGTGGAAAGGGCAGAGCAGTAAAGCATGTTACTAAATGTCAATGCACCATCTGATGGTGCACCCCATTCTCATGGCGCCAAGTAGGGAGAAGCAGAGGGCCTCTTTGTCGCAGAGATCAATGGCCAATGGCTTTTTTTTAATGTTAGAATATAAAGGAAAACCTTTTCAAATATTACTCTCAAAAGATTTGAGGATACCTCAGCAGGTCACCAAAGGGCTAGTACTTGCTTATAGATGAGTTGGCTTCGAAGCTTCAACTTCCTCATACTCTTGTTTGTACTGATAATAGGACCCAGTACAACAAGACTGGGAAACAAAAGCAAGTCTTTTCTTTCTAATGAAAATTCAATGACATTTCAGCAATGACCTCTCCTTAATACTTAAGTAGCACATATTAATACTAAGATGAGAAGCTGGAAAATTGCCTAAGAACAGTTTGAAACCATATCACACCTTCTTTTGTTATTATATTTGTTTTTTTCTGCATTGAGTACATTATCTGCATTCACTCTGTTATTACTATATATTAAAAAATTGCAATTATGGAGCTTTCATAAAATAAAAGAAGGATGCAAAAATGCCTAAACATTGTTCATGGTGAAAGATCTACAGTATTTTAAAATTATCTTTTATTTTATTAGTTGAGCTTTTAGGATTCTATGGCAATGTGCTAGAGTCCAAGTGTTTCTTCAAAATAATGAATTTTATGCAATTATGATTGGGTAAGCCTACTGAATTGTATCAGTTTATAGCAAAAGCATGAGATGACCATATTAAATTTCATATTTTGGTTTTTGGTTTCCCTTCGTTTTTAAGACTTGAGATATGTTAAGTCTTATATATCTATTTGCCATATATATAATTATATCTTATGTATGTAGATATATAATGACTGTGAGATAGATGCCTGTTAGTAACTGATGAATTATCCTCATCTCTGTGATCAGAAGAAATACATTGGAAAGATCAAAGTCAATTTTGATTTGTCAGCTGGCAAGTATTTCTTGAATTTGAAGAATTATAACAATAGCAACAAAAACAAAACAGTAACTGCCGTTTGTTCAGTGCTAACTATGTATTAGGCACCAATCCTTGGTGCTTTATTCTATTTACCTTAAATGGTAGTTTCTTTGTGAAGGTCACTGTAATAATTCCCGTATAGCTTATACATGCACACTTACAATGTAAATTTGATATCTATCCCTTCCCACTCCATGAGGGAAGGGGAGTCTGTTTTCCTACTCTTTGAATCTAGGTTAAATTCATGACTTTCTTTGACCAAGTGACTAAGGTGGAAAGGATGTTTTGCACTTTGCAAGCCAGGGGCCAAGAGGACCCACTCGTTGCTCTCTTACCCTCTTGAAACACAGGGCTAGGATGAAAGACCATGCAGAATGTGAGGTCCAGCCAAGAGGTAGCATGACTCTTATGAGTAAGCCCATATTAGCCTGGGTTCTCGAGAGAAACAGAACCAATAAGACATATCTAGGTCTAGGCTTATAAAAATATTTGTTGTAAAGAATTGGCTTGTGCAGTTATGGGGCCTAAGAATTTCCAGGATCTGCAGCTGGCAAGCTGGAGACCAAGGAGAGCCAATTATATAGTTTGAGTCCAAGTTCAAAGGTTTCAGAAACAGAAGAGCCACAGGTTTAAGTTCCAGTCTGAGTGTGAGTCCAAAGGCAGGAACAGACTGATGTCCCAGTTCAAATGTAGTCAAAGAGAGCAAATTTTCTCTTACTCAGCCTTTTTGTTCATTTAGGTCTTTAATGGATTGGATCCGGCCCACCTACGTTGGGGAGGCCAGTCTGCTTTGTTCAGTCTACCTATTCAAATGTTAATTTCATTCAGAAACATCTGCACAGACACACCCAGGATAATGTTTGTCAAATATCTGGGCACCCCATGGTCCAGTCAAGTTGATACATAAAACTAGCACAAAGGCCATCTTGAACAACTCAGGTCAAGCTGAGCCACCAAATGACTACAGGCAAGACCCAGTTCAAATTGCTGTTCCACTGAATTGTAAGCCAAGAAAATGGTTGTGTTTTTAAAAGTTTTGTTATTTTTAAATTTTTAATTGTGGCAAAATATGCATAACATAAATTTGCCATCTTACTCATTTTAAGTGTATAATTCAGTAGTGCCAAATATATTGATATTGCTATACAACCAATTTCCAGAACTTTTCCATTTTGCAAAATGGAAACTCTGCATGCATTAAACAACTCCACATTTCCCCTTCCCACCAGTCCCTGGTACCTACCATTCTATTTTCTGTTTCTATGAGTTTGACTACTCTAGATACCTCATATAAGTGCAGTCATGCAGTATTCATCTTTTTGTGACTGGCGTATTTCACTTATAATGTCTCTAAAGGTTTATCTGTGTTGTAGCATGTGTCATGATTTCCTTCCTTTTTAAGGCTGAATAATATCCCATTGTATGTATATACCATCTTTTGTCCATTTATCTCTCAGATGTTTGGGTTGCTTTCAGTTTGGCTATTGTGAACAATGTTGCTATGAACACGAATGTACAAATATCCCTCTAAGACCCTGCTTTTAATTCTTTTGGTTATGTACCCATAAGTGGTATTGGTGGATCATATGGTAATTCTATCTTTAAAATGGTTGTTGTTTTAAGCCATTAATAATTAGGCAGTTTATTGTATAATGACAGCAGAAACAACTAACTGAGTTTGTGCAGTAAGAGTTAGAGTTTGAGTTGTGCAACAAGAGTTAGTTACTATCATCATTCCCATTTTATAAGAAAAAAACAAGCGTATCCAAAGGCAGGAACAGGGTTTGCACAGAACAGGGCCAGCCTTTAATCTCTGGAAGTCTGGCATCAGAATCCAGCTTTTTGGCACAGCACGATGTAGTACTTTACAAAAAACATGTTCAGAATTGTTTTATTTATAGTGGTCTACACTGGACAGAGAGAAGAAGCATCAGTAACCAGCAACATTGAAAAGATGACTATCTATGACTAATGTAGCTCAAGGAACTGTGCTTTCCCAAAGGTGACAGTATTTATTCATCATATGGTAGCATCTTAGTCTGTTAGGACCGCTATAACAAAATATGACAGACGGGGTGGCTTATAAACAACAAAAATTTATTTCTCACAATTTTGGTGGCTGAGAAGTCCAAGATCAGACTGCTAGCCTGGTCGTGTTCTGGTGAAGCCTTTTTCCTGATTCACAGCAGATGCTTTCTTATTGTGTCCTCATGTGGTGGAAGGGATAGAGAATCTCTCTGAAGCCTCTTTTTTAAAGGCAATAATCCTATTCATGAGGGCTTTGCTGTCAGGACTCAATTACCTCTCAAAGTCTCCACACTCTAATACCATCATATTAGCTGCTAGGATTTTGACACATGAATTTTGAGGGGGACACAAACATTCAGACCATAGCACGTGCCTCTGGGCTTATTTCTGTGTTGTCAGCAGGACTTAACCTAGTGTTGGTGGGAATAGTACTGGGATGACAGACACCATTCACTCTATTCCATGGCTATTGGGTACAGCTGAGCAAGTTGCACCAGAACAAAGGGACTTGCCTGGAGGGGGTGGGCATGAATGGGTTCTGAATCCCAGGCCACATTCCACTCAGGTGGGACCAAGCCATCTTGGCCAAAGGAGGAAGGGCCCTTTATCCAATTTACCCTCCTAGAGTGGGCTCCTTTGTGCAGTTTATCTGACAAGAAGAACTTCTTTCTCTAAGATCCTCTGTGTATGCTGCTTCAAATCCCTCTTACCCAGGATAGTAGGGCTACTACTACTACTACTACTACTACTATCCTCTTACCCAGAATAGTGGACTACTACTACTATTCATAGTCGAGTTATGAATAACTTGCTCTCAGTGCCCTCTCTCCCCAACAGCAAGTCCCTGCCTCCCAGCACTGGGTGACTATTGTACCTCCTCCACTGGGGTAACCTGTGTCTTGGAAGCGACCAGATAAGACCTATGGTTCGCAGTGATGAACTCTTGCCTTGAGTATTTACGCAGGGCTTGAGTGGTTAACCGGAGCTAGCCAAGTAGGGAGAGACCCAGATGAACCTTTAGTCAGTATGAAATCCAGAAGGATAATTCTACTCTAGGAACTTAAAGCCTTTGGCTTTGGAACCAGAGCAATTTCTGGTTTTACCACTTAGGAACCATGTGATTTTAGGCAGTGCACTTAGCCTTTCCAAGCCGTCAGACACAGACACATGAGAAGTGTTATATCCCATGTTATAGGATCAGAACAAAGTCTCTAAATGGACTGGAATAGTGCCTACTTTATAGGAAATACTCAATTCGTGTTTGCTACTGCTACACTATACCCGTTCCCCCCTTATTCCTTCCTTCCTTAACTTCCTCCTAAATTCTTTTCCAGTAATAATTATGTCAATATTGGAACTATTTTAACTAAAACCACCACTAGTACTAATAATTCTTACAATGTTAGCACCAGAAGAGTCCAGTTCAGTCAGATTTGGTGGTATCTCATATGATTAAAATTAAGAGAGTAATGAATAAAACCTACTTTTGATTCCAAAAATTTACCTGCCTGGGTATAAGATACACGAGATGTATATTAGCAGCAACATTATAAAAAAAAGACATAAAAATTTCATTTGAGAATAATCTAGCATCCATTGGCCAAAGCAAGCATACAGGCCGCCCTGAAATGAGGAGTGATGAAGGGCATCCATCAAATATGAGGCCAAGGCAAAGTGTGGGCATATGTGTCTTTACAAGAGAGCGGAGAATTGTGACCTCTGATTTAATCTAACCACAAGGGGTATGAACTGGTATGGATGAACAGTTGTTTGGGACATTTATCTCTTAAATGGGCAGTGACCATATTTGACGGGTTAGTGCCAGTGTGGAGCCTATTAAAAAATTTTTTTAAATGTTTATTTCTGAGAGAGAGAGAGAGAGAGAGAGAGAGAGAGAGAGAGAGAGAGAGAGCACGAGCAGGGGAGGGGCAGAGAGAAAGGGAGACACAGAATCCGAAGCAGGCTCCAGGCTCTGACCGCTCAGCACGAAGCCCCATGAAGGGCTCCAACTCACAAACGGTGAGATCATGACCCGAGCCAGATGCTTAACCAACTGAACCACCCAGGTGCCCCAGTGTGGAGCCTGTTGTTAAAGATTTCAAGTATCACTCCTTGTTGCCAAACATTGTGCTAAGGGCTTCATCTATAGTGTATCATTTATTCTTCAACAATGACCCTATATGAGATGCATTTATCAATGGGAAGTGTCTTAGGGCTGCTGTAACAAATTACCATAGACTGGGCGGCTTAAATGGCAAACTATTTCTCATAGTTTTAGAGGCTGAGAAGTCCAATATCAAGGTGGAGATCTTAGAGTCCAAGTTTAAGACCTGGTGACTGGTGAGGCCCTTTTCCAGTATATCCTCAACATGGTGGAGAGAACACCAAGAGAAAGAGCTAGCTCTCTTCCTCTTCTTATAAGGGCACGAATTCCACCATTAGGGTTCCACCTTCACGCCCCGATTATCTCCCAAAAGTCTGCACCTACAAATGCCATCACGCAGGGTTTCAACATATCAATTTGAAGGCGGGGTGGGGGGCCACAAACACTCATTCCAGAGCAGGACACTATATCCACCAAGGGCAAAAATGAACAAATAATCCTTCTTTGTTTATGTGTAAAGCACAGATGTACGTAACAATAATAAACACATATTCAGTTTATCTATCGTATTACATTCAATGGGGGAAAATTAGAAAAGATAACTAAAAGAGCTTTTTGTGGGGGCAATAATTTTTAAGAAGCCTAAGAAGTACTGCCATCTGGTATTTTTATGAAATAGATGTTTAAACATAGGTTGCAAGATTAAATAATTTGCCCAAGAGCACAAAATGATTAGGTGGGAAAGCTCTGACTCAAACCCTGCGTGATGCAAAAGCATGCTTTTTATTCAGTACACTGCACTGCTTGATCTGAGGGTGGGACAATGGCAAGCTCTCTAACCTCCCACCTGCTTCCAGGTGCTTTTTGGCTTCCTTTCCTCCCAAATTCCTCTGTGTCCTCCCCCTAGTGGTGGTGGGCCTGGGCCCTGTTTTCTCCTCTAGATTCTGAGCCAACCTCCTCTCCCATCCCTGCCCTGCCTCTGGAGCTTAATTGTTAGCTGAGTAATGCCCCAGGAGAAATTTTGGTTCCTGGTTTGGAGGAGGAGGTATTTGCATTTTAATGCATGTTCAGAGGAATTGCCCAAAAGACTGGCTCTTTCCCAGTGGGATTTCAGGGTCTCTCCCAGCCAATGAGAAGCAATTTGTAACCGCGTGCTTTGCAGAACCACACAGCAAATCATAGCAGGAAGGGAGCCGTCTAGCTCTAACCGAAACCCTTTGTGCTCTGTATCTCCATCTGACCCTCTTGACTAGAATCTCCTGCTGTTATACTGTGAACTGGGCTCAACGCCTGAGTTTCTCTGTGTAGCAACTCCAAGAACATTCAATCTTAAAGCACATTTTATAGTACACAGAGGCAGCCACGAGAAACACTTTGTTGTTACTTTGAAAGGTGTTGCTTTGCAAGAATTGAATAGACAGCCTCGGCTTTTTAACTAGGGTTTCTAGGATTAATTCGTCAGGAATGAGTGGATTCCTTTCTCTTCTTCCCAAAGGGCCCATGGAGGATGAGGAATATAAGCAATAATAGCAAATCAATCAAATTTACATTTAAATGCTTTCCTCACAAGAGCACTCTAGAGGGCCTTACTTAGATAATCAGATGCTAACATCCTTCCCCTCTCTCCAGAACCAAGAAGAGTGGGCTCCAACATCTCCACAGAGATGCTAATGGTTACACCTGAGGAAGCAGGAACTCAACACATGGACACTCTGCAGAGGGCACCAAGAGTTAATCACTCAACTGATGGTCTCTGGTTCTCAAGAGAAAAGCAACAACTGTTCTGAGCCATTGCTCAAAAGAGAAAAAAGATTACTCCCCACATTTTCAGTGCCCAGATTCATGCATGTGTCAAGTGCTAAAACTTAGCTGTCTTGGATGCCTGGGAAAGCTAGGGTTATTTTCTTAGAACAGGAGGTGGATATAGGTGTCTCTCACTTCATTTGATAGATAAATCCCTATGCCCACTTTCCCCATCTTTAAAATGGGGATCATAAAGAATACTCTGCTGTAATACTTTGCTGGGGCTGCTGTAACAAAATCCTACAAACAGGGTGGCTTAAACAACAGAAATTTCTTGTGTCACAGTTCTGGAGCCTAGAAGTTCTGGAGGCTACAAGTCTTAGATCAAGGTGTTAGCAAGGTTGGTTCCTTCTGAGGGCTTTGGGTGGCTTATTAACAGTCTTTGGTGTTCTCGATCTCTGCCTTCATCTACACATGGTATTATCCCTGTCTACATGTCTGTATCCAAATTTCCCCTTTTATAAAAGACGCCAATCATTGGATCAGGAGCCCGTTCTATTCCAATATGACCTCATCTTAGTGTAACTAATAAATCTGCAGTGACCCTATTTCCAAATAAGGTGACATTTTTAGGTACTGGGGTTTAGAATTTCAAATATGAATTTGAGGACGGGCACACACTTCAACCTTTAACACCTCACAGGTTATTGTGTGGATTAAATGAGTATATAAACTGCTATATGAGAGTCTGCTCTAATGATTACTGGTAAGTAGGCATCCTAAGAATAACAACAATTATGATTACTGTTTGAGGACCTACTATGTGTCAGGGACTATTGCTGTATTTCTTTCTAACCCTCATAGAAACTTTCAAAGTAGTTTCTTTATCTCCAGTATCCCCAGGGTAAACTGAGGCTGGAGAGGTGATATGATTTTCATGTGGCTGAAGCTTCACAAGTTGTTTGTGATTGTAAACAAGACAGAAGCCCAACTTGATTGTGAAATGCTTTGAATAATGGAAGAATGTTTCAAAAATGTATTAACTCTTATCTTGCTTTTGTATATAAATGCAGTTTTCTGTGTAATGTATGGTGTTGGCGTAATCAAGGATTCACCATGATTTTTTTAGACAGGAGGCTTGACTGTTGCATGTAAACTGTTAACTAAACAGACATAAAAATAGTCATTTTGATCTTGTCAACAATATCTTTAAAATAGTGGTGGGTTTCCAATTTAGTTAACATTCTGGGAACAGTCCCTGATATTGTGTAAGGAATCTGCAGAACAATAAAATGGGAGTCCTGCCTTCAGAAAGCTCATGGTTGGATTCAAGAGTGTGCTGAGGGGCTGGGCTACTGGCCAGGATTGGAATAGGTTTGGCTGAGTGCGGAGGGCTGGAGTCCAACGAGGAAGAGTCAGATTGATGGTTAGTGGGGAGGGTGCAGAGGGACCTACATGGAGTCAATGAATCACTTCAGGTATTCTTACACTGAAGAGAATCTTACTTCTATGGCAAGTGCAGGGAGGTGGAGATCCATTTCAACTGTGTCTTTGGGCTCATGGAAAGGGCCAGTCAACAAAACTGAAAGGTTTGAGATACACTTATCTATACTAATCCATGCCTGATTTTCCAGAAATATGGTAGAAGTTAAATGGGTACCATAGGCCTAGAATTTATCAGGTAGTCACTGCAAATGGAGGAATGAAAACCAATTGTTTTCTCATAGGGCCATCTTTCATTGAAACTCAGAAGGAATGGAAGGAATTTATTTAAGGGACATTTAACACCCAGTAACCCACCAGGACTCCTGACAAAATGAATATTTTCTGGAGACGGGAATGCTGGGTTTGGTGCCATGTGCAAAAGTGAATGTGGCAGAGTCCTTGCTTTCAAAAAGTACATAAGTCTTAGGGGAAGATAGATACTCCAAACTTTTCTCTGCACTTGTCTGAATATGAAACACTTCCTGCTCTCAAATGAATTATGCTGATGTTGATTAATGATAATGGAATAACATTACTTTGCATTTAGAGGATGCTTTTAACTTTTCAAAGTGCTTTCCCATACTGTTTTTTTCTTCCAGCCTGTCAAACAAGCCTGGGTGTGGATTTAGGCTGGGCTGACACCCAAAGTGGCACAGGATTTTCAGGACCCCGGCCTGGTTGCCACTTTTCTGAGAGCAGTGATTGTCTCTGGTCATGCCTTCCTAGCCTGCGGCTTCTGCCCTTCCTCTCCATTTCCTATGCTGTGCTTCCGTTGTTCTGGTCTTCCTTGCTGTTGTCCTGCAGTTCTCTACATATCACAGTGTGCTCTTTGGAGCAAAGCTATTACAGAAATCTAATAAATAATAAATTTCAGCGCTCAGACAGATCAATAAAATGCATGATAAGAAGAGGCCATTATGGTGAGTGAAAAATGCACAAGAGGATGCCCACAGCATGAGTCAACCTTCAGCCAGGAGAAGCTGAGCCTCCTGAAACAGCAGAGACTAAGCAGGACATCTCGAGGGCTTTTGAAGCCTTCGTTTCTTAGTTCATACGTAGACATTTGTTGTAGGTCTGTCCCCTGCTGGGCCCAGTGCTGGGCACCAGACATGCAGAGGCATTCTGTATTCTGGAGATCAACAGTTTAGCCAGGGAAATAGATGAAACAGCCATAGCTAATAGTAGTGCAATGTTATTGCCTCTGTAGACAAAAACAAAGATCTCTGAGAGCTCAGAGGGGAAGGAGCCAGCTATAGAGAGGAGAGGGGAGAGGCATCCATTGAAGTGATGACAGCCGACTTCAACTATGTAGAATGGATAGAAATTTTTTGGGTGGAAGAATTGAAAGAACTATGAGATATTGTTTTCCAGGGGCAGGAAATAGCAGATGCAGAAGTGCCCAATTGTACATGTACTGACATGTCTAGGGATTTTTGGTCCATACTTTATCAAAGTATTTAAAGTCTTTTTTAATCTGGAGCAGTCTAGATAACCAGTCTTCTCTTCCCTCTCAGCCTGCTCCAATATTTTGGATTCTTACTGTTGAAGAAAATATGAGGCCCAGTAAGTAAGAAGTGAGCACAAGAGCACACACACTTGGCCCCAAGAGTGTTGGCAGAGCTGGAAGGCCACCAGTTGAATCCTGGGGACCTCAGTTTGGCCCCATGGGAGGAAGAATCTGAAGAGAGTGGTCTAGCCTTCTTATCCCTCTGGCCATATGGAGAGAACACATGGAAGAAGGGGCATTTTACCTCAATGATGCTTTTCCTTCTAACATTCCAGTTTCCAAATTATGTGACCCAAATTGGATCCTGGAACTTGACCTGGCAGTAACAATACTCTTCTTCCATGCGGGAGAAGGGGAGGATATGGAGACAGGAGCCTGAATTCTGCTAGAAGGAAATTTCAACTTTGAACCACAACTTTGTTATAAAATCTGATGCAGGGCTGAGATAAGATGTAAAGAAGGCCCTGTGCTAAAGAAATTTCCTGTGTCAGCATCTTCATGTTTTCTTCTGGACTCTCCTCTTTTATTTATTTACCTATTTATTTATCTTTATTTCCACCTCCCAGGCCCAGGTTTAATCCATTGTCTCATTTCTGCCTATCCCTATTATTTAAAAAAATTTAAAAAATTTTTATTTTTAGAGAAAGAGAGAGAGTATGTGAGTGGGGAGGGGGGGAGAGGGAAAGAGAGAGAGAGAGAGAGACAGAGAATCTTAAGCAGGCTCCACACTCAGTGCAGAGCCTGATGGGGACTTAATCCCATGACTCTGGGATCATGACCTGAGCTGAAATCCCTAGTTGGACACTCAACTGACTGAGCCACCCAGGTACCCCTGCCTTTTTCTATTAGGATGGCCATTGATAAATTAATTCTGGGGAAAGAGTATATATACTTTGAAGTCAGAAGTGGGTTCAAATCTAGGAACTATTATTAATTTAACTGTATGACAGTGGGAATGTTACTTAACTTCTCTGGGTCTTAGCTTCCTTAAATGGAAGCAGGAAATAAATTTGTGACTTTAGATTTGCTGGGAAGATTAAAGAAGATAAAATATGTGTAATATATAACGTAGTGCCTTATCCTCCAGACATTCTATAAATGGCAGCTCTGCTTTTTTCTCTGCCAGTTCTTTATTGGTAGTATGGTATACTAGAAAGAATTTTAGACTGTGAGAACAGTCTCCAACAATTACTAGCTTTTTGTCCTTGGAAGGCTTATTTCACCTTGACTAGTTTTAGTTTTTTCTTTGGAAAATTGGAAAAATGATACCCACCTCATTGGATTTTCATGTGGATTACTTGGGGGACCCTACAGAAAATACTTAGCATGGTGTTTTACATAAAAGGTGCTTAAAAATACCAGCCCCTCCTCCTCTTCCAAGCCCATACAAAGTTTCTAACTTGTTTTTGTTTTGTTTTGTTTTGTTTTTTACTTTTTGCTAGCATTCTGTCTCAGTTTCTGGTAAATTCTATCTAGTTAGCCATGTTGAACACTAACTCCTGGATGTCCACCCAAATCCATTCTCCTATTTTTCTTTTGTTTGACCATTTTCTCTCCATTTCCAGCCTTCTTAATCATTAAGTGTAACCACTTGACTAAGTGAGTGGAAGTGATGTATGCTGCTTCCAGACTTGGCCATTCATTTCCCACAAGCCCTCCTCTGTGCTATTCTTCCCCTTCCAGACAACTGGGATGGGGCTGCCCAGAGTGATCTTGGAAGCCATTCAGCTGAATTGCTCTCAGTCTGTGTCCCTGAATAACTGTTGAACAGAGTAAACCTTTGACGTTTACCACAACTAACACACACACGTACACACACACACTGAATAGGATGGAACATCTGTAAATAAACTATTGTTTTTGAGCCATTTAATTTTGGGTCTTTTTGTTTAGTCTACCTTAACACTCATTTTTTTTCCCTCCTTCTCTCTCCGAAGGTGACTGAGATAGCTAGAAGATGCCAAACTGTAAAGCACTTTTGAAAGAGCACTGAACTGACAAGCAGAACTGGGTTTGAGACCTGGCTTTGCACCTAACAGCTGTGTGAACTTTTTATTTATTTATTCAACCCATCTCCTTATTGAAAAAAAAATGATGATAATCTGTGTAACATTAAACTTCTTTTGTTTCAGATTATTTACCAGCAAATGATGTCACAGAACTATTATAAAGATTAATTCGGATAATACATGTCATAATTTTAAATCTGGACAGTCCTATAGAGTGTTACTGTCTAAAATGGTAGCCCCAAACCACACGCTGTTATTGGATACATGAATTGTTGTTAATCTGAATTGAGATATTCTATAAGTGTAAAATACACACCAGATTTCATGGTCTTTGAACAAAAAATTTTTAAAAAAATTTTGTTAATGTTTATTTATTTTTGGGAGAGAGGGAGAGAGAAAGAGAGAGAGTGAGTGAGCGAGTGCACAAGCAGGGGAGGAGCAGAGAGATGACACAGAATCCAAAGCAGCCTCCAGGCTCTAAGCTGTCAGCCTAGAGCCTGATGCAGGGCTCAAACTCACGAGCCTTGGGATCATGACCTGAGCTGAAGTCGGACTCTTAACTGACTGAGCCACCCAGGAGTCCCTTCGAACAAAAATTTTTAAAAAGAATGTCAACTTAAGAATTTTAATGTTGATTCCCTGCCGAAATGATAATGTTTTGGATATATTGGGTTAAATATGTTATTGAAATAAATTCCCTTTTTGATTTTTTAATGTGGCTGCTAGAAAATTTAAGATCACATATGTGGCTCATATTACATTTCTATCAGACAATGATGTTCTAGATATTAAAGTGTTATTATTTGGAATAAATGGACATCTTCTAATACCTGTACTATGGGGTGTGGGTAGTGGGAATTGGGAAGCAAGGGTTTTTTTGTTTGTTTGTTTTTGTTTTTTAATGGAGATGATGATTCTTTCAGGGCTGTTATTGGTATTACAATTTTTATATGTGTAGTCTGTGGTTTACTGAAGTTGTTCAGCAATGGTAGATGTTGTTATTCTCCCACATTTTCTTTTTATTCAAGAGCAGTTTCCACAATCAGTGGCTATTGGCTTCAACTTTTCTCATTAAGGAAAAAATTCTTCCGTTTCCCCTTTTAAAAACCCTTCTAAAATGTATTTGCAATATCAAAGCTGAGGCTGTTTTTGTTCTCCTTTACAGCCTTTTTAATGTCACCATCTCCCTAAGTGTGCAGTTATCACAGCTAACCTCTCCCTGGATCTAATCTAAGGAAACTGAGAGCAATTAGGTTCATTGGAATTAGGGGACTATGTTTCAAGTCTAGCAATCCCTATTTTTAAAGCCCTTTGCTTACCTAATGCTTTCCTTTAATCGAATCACTGCCCCTTAATTTTTAAAGAAAGAGGGGTGGAACTAAGTGGCTATTATCCTAAGCCCAGAAGTGTTTTATTTTTCTCTGTTTTTGGTTGAAGATCCGTAATATGGACTGTCTACATGAAGCATGTGTTTTCCAATACCGCTCTCTTGGAAGCAAATTCCTGTCTCCTCGGTTCTCTTGCTGTCTCTTCTCATCTCCTCTCCCCCTTCCCGCTGTTTACATCTCTCTTCGTTCCCTCCTTTCCTTCTCTGTCTCTCTCCCCCATTGCCTCCTTTCCCCTTTTCTCTTCCCTCCTCCTCCTTTGTTCACAAAGATGGAAAGAGGGTGACACATTATGAAGACTGAGAAACTGTCCCATTTGTGGCTACCTGCAAACCAGAAGTCACTAAGATCAGGCACCAATACATTTCCTCTCAAAGCACTGATGGACTTTGTATTAAGACGGCTCTCTAGACTTTCTTGAGGCCAGTACACCCTTCTTACTTCCTGCATGGAAGCTGTTTCTGTTCTCGTTTGAGGGGGTAACCTTGAGAGATGTATGTGTTCAGTGCCTGTTTTTTTTGAGTTCACTCTTTTAATGTATACAATTCAATAGTTTTTAGCATACTCAAAGAGTTGTACAACCATCTCCACTGCCTGATTTCTTCATTTCTTCAACCCCTAAAAACAAGTACACATTTGCACTCGGTTCCTATGCCCTCTTCTCCCAGCCCCTGGAAACTGTCCCTATGCTTTTTGTCTCTACTGATTTGCCTATCCTGGATGTTTTCTGTGAATGAAACCGTGCAGTGCACGGCCTTTTGTGACTGGCTTCTTTCACTTCGAATCAGGTTTTGAGGTTCATCCGTATGGTAGCTGGTGTCAATATTTCCTTCTTTTGCTTGCTGAATGAATTTCATTTTATGAGTTTATCACCTTTTGTCCGTCCATCCATCCATCCATCCATCCATCCATCCATCAGTTGTATTCACTGTTTGGCTATTATGAACAATGCTGCTGTGAATATTTGTATACAGATTTTTGTGTGGACATTTTTTATTCTCATGGGTATACACCTAGGAGTGGAAGTACAGATCAGATAGTAAGTGTTATGTTTTATCACCAAACTGTTTTCAAAAGTGACTGCCTCATTTTACCATGTCCTCCCAGACACGTATGAGGGTATAACTTCTCCACGTGTTTGCCAACACTTGTTGTCACCCATTGTTTTCATTTTAGCCATCTTAGTGGTTTGAAGTGTTATCTTGTGGTTTGATTTGCATCTCTTTGGTTATTAATAATGTTCAATACTTTTCATGTATTTCTTTAGCCATTTCTATGTCCTCTACTGAAAAAGACCTATTCAAATTCCCTGCCAGTTTTTTAAATGCAGTTGTTTGTTTTGTTGTTGTTGAGTTGTAAGAGTGCTTGATACAGTCTGTGTACAAGTCCTTTATTAGACATACAATTTACACGTATTTTCTTTCATCTGTGGATTGCCTTCGCTTTTTGGTGGAATCCTTTGAAGCACACAGTTTTTAATTTTGTTGTAGTCTACTTTTTCTGTTGCTCTGTCACTTGTGTTTTAGGTGGCACACCTAGATGATAATGAATGGCCTAATTCCCAGAAGTTTCTTTCATGGCTTTAGAAACAGAGATATGTAGAAGAGGATGGTTCATGATTTCTAGCCTGCCCTTGTCAGGCCTCGGTTTTGGCCATGCTATCAAAGGATTGTTCAAATCTTATTTTCATAGCAGACTGGTGGTGTGAGGAGGGCACAGCTGCTAGGCATTTGGACACTGCAGCAATTGCCTTAATTGGACATTCCTCACCTCTCTGATCTGACTTGTTAATGGCTTTTTAAGTGAGACACACCAGCCAAGTGAATTAGACTACTTGGCGAGTCAATTCTTGCTCACTTGGAAGCGTGAATCCATGGAAAATAAGCAGAGGCCAGCAGCCAGGAGAAAACCTGAATTTCATTTGCAGAGGTGAAAGAGAAAGAGCTGTTGTCTGCCGTCTCAGGAGCTTCCAAGCACTCTTCCAAGGGCTGTCTGGAAAAAGGTCTTATCTAACTGCTCTCTCAACCACACTTCTTCAATGCAGCAAATGTTTGTTAGTGCCAGCGACGCAAGGGAGGTCTGTCATGGTGCCTGCCCTGAGGAACTTCTACTCGTTGGAAGGAATAGAAAACGCACATAGGAAAGTTTTAGAAATAATCCACTAATATTTAAGATACTTTCCACTCACTCCTTAGCTTCGTGTACTCTGGCTTCAGTTGACTCTACACACATTTTTCACCCAGAGAACAATGAATGTCACCAATAACCGACTCGTTGCCAAATATGATGAACTTGCAAATCTGTGTTTACGGTATTGACCTTTCTTCCTGACTTCCCACCTGCCTCCCACAGAGCTTTATATAGAATTCTTAGCAGCACATGGACCACACTGAAAATGGAACTTTCTTTCTTCCTTCCTTCTCACCTCTTTTACCCTCACCCGTCTGTTCTACTCCTCTGGTCATGGCAAAACCGCGTACCCTAATTACCGAATTCTTCTCTTTTCACCCCCATGTCATCACTTCCAATCTGCTACATTCCTTTCCTACCCACTGCCTTCATTCAGATTTTGAACAGTATAAACAGTATAAAGCTACTCTATACCCATTTTCTCCTCTAATCCTTGGTCTACATTTCTGCCAAAGTTGTTTTTCAAAATCTATAACCTCATCCTGCCAGTCCTTTGTTTAGGCATCTTCAGTGACTCTCCACTGCCTGGAGAATAGTCCTAAGTCTTTATACAGCTTATGTTGACCGTTAAATTTGGCCCCAGCTTCCCTTTCTAGCCTTATCTCCCACAGTTCTAGATTCCTCTCTGTTCTCTGATCACATCATGGTCTTCTGTACATTGACACACTTGACCACTCTCTTTCCTCTGCCCGGAGTGCCTGTCTCTTTCTTCTCTGCTTGCTGAACTCTTCCTCAACTCTTTAAGTTTCCAGACCCAAAGTGAACTCTATAAAATCTTTCTTGAGACTCATAGTACATTGCATAGATTTCTGTTATGGTTCTTATCATACTTGTGTGATTGTTTACAAGTTTTTCTCTTGCTCCGGTCTCTCACTCTTGGTCTCTCCAGTGCATTCTTCAATCCCTTGTTCCCCTTTCTTGCTCTCTCAGTCTCTCTCTATCCCCAAACTCCACTTATAAACCTGTCAGCTGCTAGATAAACAGCAACTGTCTTGCCTCAGAACCTAGCATAGTGTCTCAGAAAAGATGTTAAAAGTCCTGATGATTGAATTTACTGCCCCAAATATGATTGATACTTCCCACCTAAAGGCAAACATGTCCAAATGTCAAATTAGTCCATAGTGTGGTTTAAGTGCTTTTCATGTGCTAATTGTTTGTTTGGATGGTGGAGAGAGTTATGCCAGGGTAACAAAAACCCGAAAACCAAATGGGAGGAATTTAATGATGCTAAATTGGCCATGGAGGGCCAGGAGCCAAGCCTGGAGTGGCTCATCTGGTCCCATACTTGGTGCAGTCACTTCTGTAACTGGCGCATAGGTCTCATTTGAGGTCATTTTCCTAACTTCTCTGAAACTGAGTGGCCACCACTGAGATAGGAAACAAACACTCCTGTTAAGGGTTTTGTGGGAATGACTAGGATAATGTTTGTGTGATGTTTAGCCAAATCCTTGCATGTCACTGTCAAATGGGAGCTATTTCATGTGTATATTTGGAAGGATATGTATGTATTGTTTAGTCTGGAAAAAATATAGGTGATATTTCTAACTCATCTGACCCAGTTCCCTTGAGCATGGTCTCTTTTCTTAATTTCTTGGACTGGGGACGAGACTCTCATTCCTGAATGCTACTGATGCTTAGAGAGATGTGCAGTTCAAGCCAGTGAACTGAAATTGTGCAAAGTGAAATTATTCCTAGAATTTATATCCTTGGGGGTATTTAAATAGCAATGTCCAAAGCTGTAAACACAGCTGAGAAATGCTGTTATTGCATTTAAGAATCTCTTTTCTGTAATATTAAGACACTGTGATTTAATTGGTAAGCTGTTCTGTGATAGCACTCAATTTAAATGAGGTTTGTGGAGGGGAGGATCATAAGGCAATCTTTCATGGATCAAAGATTGCTGATGAAGTCTACCTTATTGCCATGTGTCAGAAATTAAATCACTGTCTACTGTCATGAACCGATCGATCAGGTTCTCTTTTTGATGGTAGAATACCAGTGGGGGGAGGTGGAAAAAAATGAGGATCTAAAATAGAATTTTAGCCCTTCTGTGTTGTGCAGCTTCTTTATGGTATTGGAACTGCTCTGGCCCACTGTACTGGAATATTACCAGTCAGTATTTTCATCTGAAACATGTGCACATACACCTACTCTAAGAGTAGAAATCTGAAGGAAATATAATATAGAGGAAACTATAATTTTGTCTTACAAAAAGTCTCTGGAGACTTGGGTTCTCTGGTTAGGATTATTCCACCTTAAACTTTGTTCTGCATCATTTCCATCAGTAGATTGGCAACAAAGAATATGCCCTATTCCCTTTCGGAAGAAGGAAGTAGAAGTGAGTGTTTGCTGAGTTCCCTAAAGTCCTGGACAAGAACACTGTCATTGGTGTCTTTTGGTTTACACGAAGATGGAGGAGCTCATTTAAAATGCGAAATCTTTCACTATTAAAGCTTCACATGAACCCAAACTGACACAGAATCAAAGCTTTTTTGAGACCGTGAAAGAGATTGATTATGTCAACACACTGGCTCTCGAAAATATCGTGAAGCATTAGACTTAGTATATTGCATGACACTGCTAGACTGTATCTCAAATTTGGCCAAATTACAGAATTCTTTTACTATTTCTCATTTAACATGGGCTTAATTGGAGCATCGCCTCCCATGGAAAATTATTGATGCAATTACATTAACCCTGATCGCCATGGTGACATATAACTCTAAGCTTGGCTGAAAACATGATAAGGCAGGCAAACCAGGCATCATTTACTTTTAGCACAGGAGGCCCCTCTTTGCAGAGCATTCTGACTTTCTTAGTTGCCAGTATTCTAGCAGATGGCATGGGCTGTTGGGGTATAATCAGTTCCCCATACGCTGACTTGCATCTTCCAAGGGGATTCTGTGGAAGGATGGTGCGTGCAGCACAGACCTTGGGATTCTTGAAAGGATTCTCAGTGGCCAATCGGCATTTAAGGGGGAAATGGTGGTAAATGAGGTAGAAGACTTCTGTGAATGAAGTAATGGTCTGGAAGGGGCAAAGTTTGGATTCTCATTCTGTTAATTTTCTCTGTGACCTTGGCAAATGCCTTTATTTCTCTGCTTTTGCAGATGGCGAGAATCATGCAAATGGTCATACGAAACCTTGGAACCATAAAATGTTGTAGAGATGCTAAATATATACCATCTAGGATGTGATTTTCCTCTGTTCTCAGGACAGTTACTATTTCTAGGCAAAAGTGGATCAGAGGAGGATAGTACTCCGATGCTCTAAGAAGAAAACTAGTGTTAAGCTGGATGTTGGTGTGTTTAGCTGCAATTAAGGAGCTGCTGTGGAATTAGTGAGTCACCCTTTATCAGGATGGTGAAGCTGTCTCCTGCCGAGTTTTTGACTCTTCTCTCCTGTTCGGTTTGTTAGAAGTCCCTTTTTTCGTGATAGGAGAAAATGACAATTATCCTCCTCTTGTGTTGTTTCCATTTTTGGTAAGCAGTGGGCAGAGTTTACATTGGATAAAATTTCAAAGGCTTGTTTTTGTGACAAATTATTCCCTCCTGACAATGGCAGAATGGTAGGGGAGAGACTGTAGTTGCCTTTTATTTTACCAGGTTCAACCATCTGCAAAGGCTAAATTCAGTGACTAAATTCAATGTCCCATAGACATTGGGAATTTAGTATTGTCACAATCTGCCTGTGAATTTTGTAGTTCTTAAAATCATCCTGAATTTTACATTAAGCTGTTTGGCCCTGTGATGTTGACTACATCCCTGTGCCGTTTTATCACCCTCTTCCTCCCTTATTCCCTCTGAGTTATTTGGGCTTGGGAGGGATATGAACTATTTTTTAATGCAAGGTTAGCTTGAACAAATTATAGCTAAATGATAAATGTTGTAGGAAAAGCAGTGCACACTGAGGCCATCTGCATGCAGATTTTGAATTATCTGCTCTTTTGTTTTATCTGTTCTATAGTATTTTTCCACTGGTGCAAGTAAGAAAGAGTCGATTGAACTTCCTGTCTGGAGAGAGATAAACCAAGATTGGGAATGAAATCTTGCAGACGTTGCAAACTGGCCCTGTAAGGCTGAATTCGGCCCCTGTATATATTCTATTTGCTTATTGCAAATTTAAATTCAGCCGTATTTAAGTGGCTTTCCAGTGCAGTTTGTTAAGGTCCCCATTGCTCCCTGCCTGTTTCGCTGCTTTATTGTCTCCTGCTCCCTGAGTGAACGTGAATTTGCAACCTCTCGTTGAAAGACTTGTTCCTACCAAGAAGCTGTGTGTTTTTATGCTAAGTACTTCATCTTTTTCTCTTATATGCCAGGAAGGGATAGCTGCACCAGAACAATAGTTGAAAACTGGAAGGGTAGAGAGAAAAGAAGGACAAAAGGAAAAGGCAATAGTAGGGAGGGGGGGTTTGGGGGGGCGCTATTCAACGGGTGTAATGTTTCAATTATGCAGGATGATTAAGTTCAAGATTAAATTCATGATTAAGTTCTGCTGCACAACGTTGTGACTAGTGTTAACAATGCAGTATTGTACATTTAAAACATTGTTCAGAGGGTAGATCTCATGTTAAGCATTCTTACCCAAATATTTTAAATAAAAGCATAAAAGATAATATGTAAAAGTCAGCAAAATAATAATACAAGGAAATACAATAGAAATCAAATACATTTACTTCTATGAGAGCTTCTATAAAGGAAAAGGAAAAATAAAGTATAAAGATACAGGACAAAAATAGAATTAGAGAATTAAAGAAAAACTCTCAGTGGTAAGACACACGTGTGTGCGTGCGCGCGCGCGCACACACACACACACACACACACACACAGAGTAAAGTACAATTAGGAAATGCTAAAGAGGAGTCCAAGTCTAACATATTTAACTCATCAGAAAAAAAATACAGGTACTTATAATATAAAACTTAGCAAAATTGAATCTAATATTTTAAAGGTAAAAATTAAGGTGCTTTAAAATAGTTTAAAAACATATTTCTACTTTGTATACATTTGACTTGCTATAACAAGTATTAAATTACCTTTGTAACTTAAAAAAGAAAAGAAAAACGTTATGATCTTCCCTCCCTCTTTCCAATTCTGTTTCTTTGGAACAACCATTGTGGAATTGATTGCAAATCCATTCACTTTTTAAAATCGTAGTAATTTTTGAAGGTAATCTTCATGTAAGAGAAGGCCAGCTATCTGTAATATTCTTTAATCATAACAAAAAGACACTGAAACTCAGAGGCAGGAAGAGACCCCTATTATGAGAGCAGAGACTAACATAACAGTGGGAAGAAAGGAAATTTCCTGAACAAGTTGCTTTACTGCAAGGTAGGTGCACGTTAAAGTGATATCATAAGTGGCATCCCACCGCTTCCATGAGTTTAAATTGTATCAACCCAAAATAAAATCTAAGTCAATTAAAAAAATAATTTGGAGGATACATGCGAGTACATTAGAGTTTTTATTTTTGTTCTGTTTTAATAAGATTAAATTTCTGAAAACATAAAATTACTTGGGATTTTTTTTAATCTCCAGGAGACTTGAGAAAACAAATGCTATGTAAGTTATAAACAGGACACAGTGAATAGTGATTTCACAGGAGTAGGGGAAGAAAACCCAGTCACAAAAGTTAGAATCAGAGTAATCTGAGGCATTCACAATACTTTGAATATCCTGTCCATATTCAGGGCTACTGATTATATTTCTAAAGAAACTTACAAAACCAGATGTCTGTTGGCAATTCATTTTGATGAATCTCCAAATCCTAGCAATGAGAAAATTTGACAGTTGTCAAAAGCAGCCAGTTATTATGAGTGAGACAGGAAATTTTTTTTCACTGTTGCAAGTAAAGAACTGTTACAGGAAGGCATTGATTGCATCATGATGTCATGTTTATAAAGAAGGTCTCAGAGCAAATGGTAAAACCCCCAATTTTTAAAAGTGACAGTTAATTTTCCTGGATGTTGGAAGGTATTTTAATACCTCTATTACACATATATGGTTTTATTATCGCCAATCAAAATGCCTTGATATTTGTTAATTTTTAGAAAATTGATTTTATAACAATTACATTGTTAGAGATTTACATTGCCAAGAATTACATTGCCAAGAATGACACTGATATGGCTTCTCATAGTGAAGCCTGGTACATCAGAATAATTTGGAGGGACTTGTTAAGTATACAGTTGTTGGGTCCCTCGTCACTCCTAGTCATTCTGATTTAGGGATCTGGGGTGGAGTTCAGGCATCTATATTTTCAACAAGCCCCATGGGCAATTCTGAACCGTAGTTAGGTTTGCAAAGCACTTATTTGGGTAGCACCTGATTTAGCCCAAAGAATTTACAAGTGTCTTTCTTCAGTTGCCCTTCAGCAAGAGTAGCTCCGTGTGCTGCCATGTTTACTCCAGTAAATCTCTCCTTTGTTTGCTCTTTCGTTGCCCCACTCGGGTCTCTGATTAATGCTCTGTCCCGGTCCTTTTGGCCTGTACCCACTGTTCACTAAGGAAAGCTAGTAGCTTCTAAAATGGGCCCAGCCATGCAGTTGATAAAAACCAAGAAAAAAATGACAGGCTATTCTGCTGAATGATATTGGAAAAAAAGGGTGTGATAGAAGCCCGATGATGTTATTTTATTTTCTGTCCAGTATCTTTGCACTCTTGCATGCTTTTCCTTTCATTAAGTTGAATCTTATGCAGAATCACACTCTGTAAAGCAGATGAATGTGGAGCTGCTCTGGCTGGCAGCCCTACTTCTGACTCAGACCCTTGTTGAGGCCCTTGTCATGAACCTGAAATCTGCTGTGACCTTTAAGCTTTAGTGTCCCATCTAAAGCAATAGCATATTGCGGTGGCTTTTTCATGTTTGAATTGTCTCATCTAACTGAAATGTTCTCCAGGTAGAATTGCTCTTTAATTAAAATGATTCACATGTAATCTAAAGTGTTTTTCATCATAAACCTATCTCCAACTTTTATAGGGAAATTCAATTGTAAAGTAAGATGAGGTGTTAAGTTTCATTTTTTTGGAAGAGATATTCATTCAATAAATATTTATTAAGCACTTTCTAGATATGATGCAATTCAGTTTCACAAGTACAGCATACCCCCTTATAAAATTGCATAATCTTTAAATTGAAAGGCTAGATATTGTCATCAAATATTGCTTCTTCGGGTCCTTACTTCCTTAGCTTTTTAAAGAAATGGGCACCTTTAACATGAATGGGTTTATATCCAGATGATAATTCCAGAGCCATCAGGGCTTCAGGTTGCTGGCAAAGGAAATCACTTTTATTGTCATTTGAAGTCTCCCCTGGGATGAAGCAATATTGGAGGAAGCAATACAGTCTACAGCGTCAACTTTTCAGAGGGTTGGACTTTGCTTAAACAAATACATGATCTCTGACTTAATGAAATGTCTTTTGAGCACCTGATATATATAAGGCACTGTGGGAGGGCTGGGTGTGCGTGGCGTTGTAAGATGTGGCTTCAGCCCACAAGGGGCTTGCGGTCTAGCTGGAAATAAAGATCTGGCAATAAGCGATCACAATGAACTCAAAGAAAGGGACTAGACTGTACATACTACACGATGCATAATATGATTGAAAAAATCGAAATCACCAGGTTGCACAGCAGACCTGGAAAAATGAGCAAGGTTGTTTTGGACATATTTGTGACCTTCAAAACTTGCTTCCTCCAAAATATTCTAGTGAACTGTGGGCATCAAAAAACTCTAAACTCTATCAAATGTGATGGGAGTATCTTGTTTCTCTGAGAAGATTTATATTCTCCCTGCCTTTTCATTCCTGTTTTCCTATCTTAGATGCTATAAACAAAACCTCATTCAGGAAAATAAAAGATGAATGCATGTTCTGAAAGAATATAGAATTATGATGCTCAGCTGAAATGGCCATGATTTCTTTTAGGAGATGAAAAAATTAAATATGTAGGTGGGGAGCATTAGAATGAAATGCTCTAGGTTACCATTTGCTTACAAAAAAAAATCAAAAGCAGCTGCAGCAATCGACACTTCTAATGGCAGAAGAAATCGAATGCTGCGTACAAGTGGGGACTGAGGACTACTTGGAGGCATAAAAGGAAGGTGATGTCGTGGGAAAGCCTGGGCTCCAAGGAGAGACTGCCTGGATCTAAATCCTCACTCATTGCTCCCCGGGAATGGTTATCGCACCTCTTCGTGCTTCGTGTATAGTACCTGCCACATGCATTGTTGGGCAAAGCTCTCTGTGTAGCGTCAGGCATCCAGTCGGTGGTCAATAAATGTTAGCTGTTCTCATCACCACAACCACTACCACCACCCTCTGCTAACAAATATTAAACCCAACTATCTTGGATAAGTCCATACTTTAATACCTATAGCTCCTTTTAAGAAGTTAAAAACAACAACAACAACAACAACAACACAGTACTTCATAGATTACATTGAGGAAATTGCAAGTGAAATGGGTGCCATCATCTATATGGTACTGACTGTAATACTTCTGTCTATTAGCATATACACGTTGGTGCTGCATACATACACTCTGGAGCTGAATTTAATTAAGTTTGGGCAGTAGCATTTTCATTGTTGATGAACTTGTATTTATTTGCTCTGATTTACAAAGCAGCTAGGGTTGTCCAAAAATCGAGGAATCTACATAATTAAGACTTTTCTCCTTCATTCATATATTTGCTCTAGAACCTACAGTGGCTCTCCCGAGGGTGAATAGAGAGGCTGGTCCGTCTGTCCTCCTTTGTCACTCTTGGTGTCATTTTGCTTTTTTCTTCCTTTTTCCAACTGACGTGCGGGATGACTGGGTTGTGTTCATTGAGCTCACCTACTGCAGGGCCTCAGAACCCAAAGGCCTGTGGGTGATCTATGATCATGGCAAGCAGGAAGCTTTGGGGACCATGCTTCCCATTTGAAATCGTCCTGGTTTGAAAATGTGGGAGGAAAGCCGAGCAGCTAGAGAGCACCATGTGGCTGTCTAATCAGAAAATGTTGAAATGGAAAGATGTTGGAATAGAAAATCAAATGTCATTTATTCGTAGGCCTACGCTTTCACAAGTACCTTCCTGGAAGCCTAAGCATATTCTTTGTGGTGGTGGCCTTTTAAATGTCAATCTGCAGAAGGATTTCTGTTTTTAGCAAAGACTGTTCTCTAAGGCAATTAGAAAACAGTTAAAGTAATAATCATTACTTATTGAACACTTGCTATGTGCCAAGTACTGTACTCAACACTCTCTTTACATTATCTCATTTAATCAGGACAGCATCCCTATGAGCTGGCATGTTATTATCATCATTTTGTAGTTGAGGCAGCTGTGGTTTAGAGATAAGTACCTTGTCCAAGGTCACACATAGTAAGTTGCAGAGATGGGATATGAACCCGGACTGCAAACTTTGTCTGACTGCAAACCTTGTGCTCTTAACCACTTCTCTAGACTTCTTCATGTATGTTTCTTGGGTGTACACTTTATGCTGAAAGGACATTTTACTTTGCTGATAAATCAGAAGGAGCCTAGAGAAAATTAGGTATCGATTCAGGTTAAATTTAACGTGTCAGTCTCCCTTATTCCTTTATTTATTCATGTAACAACCTTACCTTTTTTATAAAGAGATTGTTTTTTTCAATGTCTATTTATTTATTTTGAGAGAGACAGAGACAGAGAGAGAGAGTGAGCACAGGGGAGAGGTGCAGAGAGGGAGAGAAAGAGAATCCCAAGCAGGTTCCACACTTAGCACGGAGCCCAGTGTGGGGCTTGATCTCATGACTGTGAGATCATGACCTGAGCTGAAATAGTCAGATGCTTAACCGACTGAGCCACCAAGGTACCCCAAAAGAGGTACTTTTTCAACATTTTTTAAAAAACTTAACTATATACCATGAACATCCAGGGTGAAACATTTGTGTCTGTCTTTTAATGGTTGCATAATATGATTTGGATACACCATACTTATTCAGTGATTCTTTTGTTGGTGGGTACACTGTAATTTATTCAACCGTTCTTTTATTGATGGGCATTCATGTGACTCCATGTTGTTTTTCCAATTAGGTACATTTTCCACTTGAAAGTTGCTGCTGTCTGCATTGCAGCTGCTATGTGATAAAAACTGAGTATTGATGATGCTGGGACAATCAGGAGACATTTAAGCCCAGTAATGAGCACCCATGCAGTAGAGTCAGCCAGACCCTGGTCCAAGTCCTGGCCTTACCACCCACATGCAGTGTGAACTTGCATAAGCCACCCAACCTCTATCTCAATTGCTTCATGTGAAAAGTGAAAGAAATAGTGATGCTCTCAAAGAATAACCCAGAGAAGTAACAGAATACTGTGTGCAGTGGGCTTAGCACAGAGCTGGGCATGTGGAGCAGGTGCTGTACAACAGGGGCAACCGTATTACAGGGGCCTAGCAAAAATGTCCTCTGGTGAGAACCAGGACATGTGTTCTCTGAGGCCAGAACCATGTCATTTATCTTTGGTGCATTATAGAGACTCAATAAATATTTGTCGATCAAAGTGGTTTGAAAAAGGACTACTGTTCTGGGCCATATTTGCCTCTTCTTTCCTGTATCTTTATCATAACAAATTGCTGGACCATATTCAAGTGTGTCCGGGATGGAGAACCTTTAGGGGTTTAATCTTGCTGAAGAAGTGTTCTTCACCTGGAAAGAAGACTGAGTGAGATTTGTAGAGATCTTGCCTCATATTTTCATTTGCCCAAACCATGTGTTTATGACTCCAACGTCTGGCCTCTCAACCACTGAGCCATATTGCCATAATAATGATGATATGATAATAGCTAACATTTACTGGGCACTTATTTCTATGCCAGAAAAATGTGCCCAGCACCCTTTACCAACTATCCTCTAATTATCACAACAATCCCATGAGGAACATGCCCTCATTGTCCTCATCTGATACTTGGGGAAACCGGGACTCTTTGATATACCCAATTTGCTTGGGTTGGTGGGACCAGGGCTCTCACCCAGATCTGCCCAATATCAGAGCTACCATGCTAATTTCATGCCATGCTCTTATAGTTATGTACTATAGGGCCCAGTTTTATGGAAATTTATATTTGTAAAGATATTGGGACACTTTACTATAATACAAGAGTAAAGGAGAGACATACGGAGGGCTAAAAGAAGAGAGTATCACTCTGTTAATTTTGATGCCTCTCCTTCAATGTTGATATTTGGATGATTTAAGTAAGTGTATGCAATATTCAAGACACTGCTCTGGCTACTTGGTGTAGAATAAAGTAGAGGTGGTAAAAGCTAGAATCAAGGAAAGCAGCTAAGAGGCTGTTGTAGTCTTTAGGCATGAAGTCAGGAAATCTGGGATGAAAGGGGTGGTGGTGGAAATAGAAACAAATCAGCAAATGTGCTAAACAGTGCAGCAGGACATAGGGTAGTAATTAGACCCGGAGTGGATTGTGGAGAGTGGGGAGCATAGCTGGTCTTCCCTCAGAATGTCATCTTTCCCTGGAGATTGAAAAGGTGCACCCAAACATTCCCTAATTTCCGTTTCCAAAATTTTAGGGAACATTCACCAGTGGTGTTTCCCAAACTTTGGGAGTGATATCTTCCATTTATCACATCCTAGTTAGGGAAGCTTTTCCTTTTATCTCCAGCTCACTGAGTCCATGGTTATGTGGTGATCCAAAGCCATATCTCTGAGGCTATTGTCTGAGAGTACCTCAGGCAGGGGTTCTCAGGGACAGCACCTTAGCTGAGTCACCATGTGTCAGATCTGATCTTCAATTTTCTGAGTATTTTCAGGTGACCCAGTTCAGTCTCTGCCTCAGGAAAACTAAACTGGAAGGACAATATAGAGGTTATGGTTCTAGGCCTTTGCCACTCGTAACCATGTAACCTTGGGTAAATTACTTAATCTCTCTCAGCTTCAGTTTCCTCATATTAGCATGGGATTTTCCTTGTAAGATTCCATGCTGATTAAATGTGTGTAAAGCACTTGAGTGGGTGCTTGGAACATGGCTAGTGCTCATACACATACAGCCATGTGTATAAATCAGAAGTAACTTGTGTGATATCCTTTTTGTAGAGATGTTAAATTTCAGGTCTCTATACTGAGGGCTCTCTGTGCTCCTCCTCCTCCTTTTCTCTCCCCCCACCCCCTTTCTCTTATTGAAGTGGCTGGGAGACTGAATTGTTCATCAGAAGGTAGTTCAGTGAGCATGGAATCAACAAAGAAAGGAGATTATTTAGGCATGCAATCCTGAAGCACTGAGAGAGTGACACAGTATTTATGCCTCACAATAACAGTTACCTTCTGGTAGCAGAATTGGTTTAGCTTCTCAGCTCCAGGGTCTCATTCTTTTGGAGACTGCTGAGTGAACACATTTTGCCCCTCTGAACACCATGTTTCTCTAATGCTCATCCCTGGCAGTTGACATATTCTTTATGCTAATGTATTAGAATCACTCATTAAACCAAAGTCAAGCTTACCCTTCTTTTGGCCTGGGACGTGCTCTTTTTCTATCTTCTATCTGTGGCTTTTGTTCCCAAGTGGCATACCATTGCAATACGATTGTTACTTTGTACAACATACAAAAATGATGGAGCTGGAAGGAGCCACACAGATTACCTCCATCCCCCTCATTTTACAGATGAGGAAACTTACTTAAGTAATAGTCTGAATTCTATTAGAACAAGCAGAGAATGTGTCAGGAGGGAGCTGGGGTTAGCTCTAGGCAGCCACATCAGCATAATGGGAGTAGCTTCAATTTTTCTTCATACTGTGCTGAATTCATTTGTTATAATGAACCTATCTATCTATATATATTATAGTCATCAAATTATCTTCAGTAACTAGATAGGTGTTATTAGTTTAAACCTTTAAGATCCATGAAAATACTTTGCTTCACCAAGCACGTCTGCCATATGCACTTAAGGAGATTCTTCACTGAATGGTAATTGTGGTAACTGCTGCCCTACTCTTGTAATATCTTCTATAAAAATAATAATTTGTGCTTCAAATGTCTCTTTCTTTGAGTTGCTCAGAGTACTTTGCAGGAATCACTTACTTAAATCCATCCTTCGGGATGGTATATGGAATAGCTTACAGTGGAGTGGCTCAATAGGAGTGGAGGAAGAGTTCCAGGAGCTCCTAGAATCCAAACCCTAACTTGGTCTTGTTCAGATGCGATCCTTATTCGTGACATTAGAATATCAACTTATGTGTTCAAAGTTATTTCATATTTATTGAATTAATGATAGATCTTCATTGAATTCTTCTGAAATAGTAATGGTAGATATTGTGACAGGTGACTGAAACAAGATGGAGATGTCTTTTTTGGCTTTAAAAACACCAAACTGGTTTTTTATGAAACTATACCCCATGACTCTCAGCTGTAACTCCAGTGTTTTTTCTACTAGATTATATTACCTAGAGATGCGTTTTCCTTGATAACATAGTGGTACTTTTAAGGAGTGGTCTTTATCCTTCTGGATTGCAAAAGATTAACTGCCTATTCCTCATTATATGAAGACCAGTACCTCTTTCAGGAACATCAGGAGAGCATTTACAGCATCCAAAAGCTAAACCTCAATGCCATTTTGCTCCAGGAATAATTATACAGGTGATATTTGACTTTGACAAATGCTTTGAAAAAAAATTTTTTTTTGGCTAGAGTAAGCACAATTAAAATTTGATATGGCAGCTTTCAGTGAATCATGCTTTTTGTTTTTTTCATAATTCAAGTTACTGAGACCACTTGTGGCTGCATTGGCCTTCCAAGGTTGCCTGTAGGCAAGCCATGGTGGTTATACAGGGTGGTGATATTGATACAATGTCATGCTCTAAGCATGTTACAGCATACTAAGCCAGCATTGCTAATCATTTTAAATCAAGACTACTAAATTCACTTGTAACATTCCATTTCAGTGCACAAACATTGCATTATTCACCAGTATTGCTATTTTCCTTCCTCCCTGTTTTTTCTGCCCCTACTGCTCTTCACATTGATGGGCTGTGAAAACATTACCCACAAATGCAACCCTATTTCTTCTCAGTTCTATGCTGCAAGCATACATTTTCATCGAAGTTAAAGTAAAATAAGACTGAAAATGGCACACAGAGCATTCTGTCAATCATTGGTTCTGTGGCTGGCATTCACTGAACACATCCCAGTGTGTAAGAGCAGGGGTTTGGGATTTAGATAGACCTGGGATGGGTCCTGGCTCAGCTGCTTACTGGTCGTGTGACTTCTATTCTAGTTCTAATCAGTTTCCTCATGTGTGAAATAAGGAGGATAATATGTGCCTCATAAGATAATTATAAGGGTTAAAAGAAAATGTGTACGAGACATCAAACTTAGGGCCTAGTATTGAGTGTTTTTCAATAAATTAAATCTCACTGTTTCTCAAATTATTGTATGCATAAGTGTCACCAGCAGTGCTTATGAAAACTCCAGATTCTCATGTTTACTCACATCCCCTGCCAAGGATTTTGAGGCAGTAGGTCTGGTTAGGGACCAGGAATCTGAAGTTTCACAGGTAGATGGTCTCAGGATCATAGTTAGAAAAATCATGCTTGAGAGAGTAAGCAAATGAGCTATATGAAGAGTTCTTCCAACTTTTCCAGGTTATGGTCAACTTCCCTCAACTTTTCAGAGAAAGAAATGGTAACTTTCAGGGGTCACTTCACCACCTGCAAATAGCTAGTGGTGGAAAACTGGATGTAGTGGAATTCATTTATTCATTCACCATATGTTATCAGGTACATTCTCTCCAGCAAGAACCTCTCCAAGCCGCAGGGACCACAATGGCAGACAAGGCCAGCATGGAGGCTAAGCACCAGATAAACACCTCCCTCTCCTGGGAGCCTGAAGCTCTGTTTCCCAGGACTTCTCTTCCTCAGTATCAACATGTCTCTCTCAAGTAGGTCCATAGATCCTTTCTAGTCCCCACTGCTTAGACTGTTGCCTTTGCTCCAGAAAGATACTGGGTTTCCAAGGAAGTTATCTCAGAGGAAGTATAGCCTGAAGTCTCTCCTTTGTTGGGACCAGACCCTGCATTCCTGGCTAAGAGGAGATTTACTATTCTTATCATTGGACGTGGAGCACAGGCTCCTGGAGAGCAGATGTGGCCTCCTGGTTATAAAGGCAAGGCCCTTTAATGCTTAGAGGAAGACAGTTGGTTGCTCTTAGGGCCTTGTTTAACCACTGGCTCAGTAGATGCCATCTCTAGTTCTCATCTCCCTTCTCTGGCTAGATTCTAGCCAGCCATCTGAGCTTCCTTCTGTCATCCTCCCTGTGAGTGCTCCAGCCACTGACTCTGCTCCCTTCAGTCCCACTGTGGGCAGAAACAATCTGGAATGTTGAGGAAGTCTGCCCTCTCATCTGGTTTGCCTCTCCAGCCATGTGTTAGATGCTGTGGCCACCTACAATCACAGGCTCAGCTGCTCTGAACAAATGGCCCAGGGAAGCCATGTCTTTGGGTCGTATCCCCTGGAGGGCCATGCTCAGGTCTCTCTGAAGGGCAGCATGGTGTGTGGTGAGAAAACTGGGCTGGGAGCCAGCAGTGGCAGCCAAAGCACCTCTGCTCCAGCCAGCTCCCCACCTGGGCCAAGGACCACATCTTTCTAGAGAGTTCCAGCTCTCCTTCTAGCCCAGAATGCTTGTGGGCTGTGCACCCACACCCCAGCAGACTCTAGGCAGGAGTGGGTGATGGTCTGGTGAATCCAAAGAGAAGATCTGGAAGCAGTGACCATGACAGGTTTATTGGGGGAACTTATGAACTGGACAAAGCATCCACTGCTGGAATCTATGTGCAGCAAGCTTTTATAGTGTAGCCACTTAGCCTAGCAACTATCTGTAGCTTCTCCCTTCCTTGCACAACCAGGTTCTAAGGTCAAGAGCTGCCATCCAGGCAATCTTCATTACAAAGGACAGGCTTCAGTTTGGCCATTCCCAGAGCCCCTGACCTCGAACACTGAATAACAATGTTCTTCTACATATTCTGCTTGATGGGAATATAGATGGAGGACAGTATCTCTACATTCTCAAGATAGTGATTTAACAGGGGCATTCAGGGTATGCGTGCAACCTAGCTATCCAGCACGTACCATATGGAGCGGTGGCAGACAGCACCTATGTTAAGATCTCCTTCCTACATCCTGACCTCTTTGACTTAGGTCCTTGACTCCCTTGTCCCCAGTTACTTTCTCCAGATTATGAGTCCTCAAGGCCTGACATCTTGATCATGACCCCTTGCTTGATGGACTCATGGAACTCTCCATCTCTTTCCAGCTCATAGTGACCTCTCTGGACTTGGTCAGTCTTCCGTCTCACTTGGGATCTTGCTAAGTCACCTGCTCTGTCGCCCTCATTCTCGTCCCAAGGTCTGTCATGCCGCTGTCCAAAGTTGGAGGAGGCAGAATTGCTGCATTCCTCAGTGTATCTTCCTCTTCCTCCTCTTTCCCTCTCTACCGGGGAAGAGCAGCCACAGTCCCCTCCTTGGACCTTGACTACCTTTTCTTCAAGGCCCAGCTGAAAATAAGATCAAGATTCTGAAGGAAAATATGTCAGTACTGAGGCTGAGTGTGAATCTGATCTTTATGACTCTCAGATTAAAAAAAAATACATATTTCCTGAAGAAAGTCTACGGTTATCTTAATTGTCACCCCTGTAAGATTGCTGACGGTCTGAGGCCCAAGAAATGGCTTTGTTCTGACTATGTGTGATATGCAAATGAAATGAATTCATGGCAACCGAGACCCCGGCTTTAAAATCAGCTCTTTGTGAATCGAAAGCAGCCAATATTCTGTAAATCCTCCCTAGATAGGGTTTCTTACAGAAAATACTGGCAGACTCTGTAATGACTGTGGCTGCTTTGATATGAGGATGTAGTCGATACCTCATGAAAAAAGATTTCAACTTTCTACCTTCTGCAGTACAGAGAGGAAGGGAAATGGTACGCGGTGTTCTCATGTCCATCTGACTCAGCGACCAAAATGCTTTATAATTTTTTAATTGATTTGTCTGGAGAGAGTCCATTCCCTGTGGAGCTCACAGATCTCCATTTATATAGGGAGGAAAGCTGTAGTCCTGTCCCCACAGCTGCTTGAAATTCCATTATTGATGTGATAAGCTCTTTGTTCCTCATTTTGATACAGATAAGATATTGAACTGAAGAAAATGCACGAAATGTATCTTTTTCCACTAATAAACCGAGAAGTGGTAGTGGTGCTGTTTGTTAATTCAAGATTTGCTTTGCTTTGCCACATGGATTTGCTGTTAATTTCACTCAGGCCCCACAAAACTCTACATCAGTGACATCCAGAAATGGAGGTGGGATTTTCGAGTTGTTGCCAGAAGGTATCTGGATGATGATGCTTGATGCAGATTTAAGAGAGAGAGAAAGCAAAAGCAAAACATCGCACTGGGGTGCTGGAGCGGGGACAGTGACTGTGGCCCCGAGTGGGACCCTCCCTCTCTGAGCCTGGCCCAGTGGCAGTCAGCCTTTCCCTTCAGCCCCCACGCCAAACCAGTCAGTAAAGCCATGCGTGAGGCATGTTGATTTGAAGAGAGAGAGAGAAATTGGCTCCCAAAGTCTCAAAGCTGAGGTACTTAGGCACTAAACTCTTAAGAGGCATTTCATTTTTAACTAGCTTCGTGTTTCCCATAGTTTGACAACAACCCAAATCAAGAAAACACTTCAGGAAGAAAAGTAGAGCTGCTGGAAATTAAGGGCAGTGCCTGACGGCAGAATGGATTTGACACTCTCTTCTCCTCTTGTTTGGGTGTGATTGTTTTCATTTATTCATCTCCAGGTGTTGTACCCATCTTCGGAGGCCCAACTGAGGGCTCCTTGGTCAGACCCCTAGGCCTCCAGGGACCACTCAGGTTACTTTATCACTAATACCACATATTTGGACACCTTATGATGCCTCATATTGCTGCCTCACGTTTAATTGCTTCATGGCATTTAGCTGTATCATTCTAGAAAGACTGTATTTCACCAAAGGGAGAAAATTTGACTTTGTTTTGGTCTCAGGCTCTAAGCTATGGTCATCTGTGGAGAAGCTAGAAACTAAATTTGCAGCCCATCTCCAGCTAAGTATAGACTTGTGTGGTGGACACTGTGGGTCATGACCCTATTTCTGGCTCTATTGCATTGTTTCTTTCCCTCCCTCCCCTTTCTCCTTGTTGTCCGTCTCTTCTAAGCCTCTTTCAATCCTTTTAGGGATTAGGCAGAGTATAAATAACCTTCTATAAGTGAAGCCAGGGGTCATCAACACAGATGCCTCCAGACTCCAGGCAGGTAATGAAATGACTCAGCCCAGGGAAGAGGGCGTGACCCATCCCTGCATAGCTCCGAGCACTGGTGGCCACACAGGAATGAGAGCCTATTGTTGCCAAATTTTTAGATTTTTCAAGAGAAGTCAAATCCAGTCTTAAGTAAATACCACAATTCTGAAACATAGTCAACTAACGTGTGTATATGTGTATGTGTGTATATATATACACACACAGAGGAATATGTACATACACATATATATACACAGGAATACATATATATATATATATATATATATATATATATATATTCCTTCCTTTGTACCTGCTCACCCCCACCCCTATCCCCAAATATTTTGCTGCCATATTCAGCCTGTGCACCACTGGTTTGCACTGTCTGCTTTAAAGTTTTATTTGGTAGCTGCCCAGTTATAATGGGATTGACTATCCTACCGTGGCTCTTTTAGTATGAGGCCATGCATATTTGGTCACTTGCCAAGTACTGTTTTGCTGATCAGCAAAAGCCGCTGAAGGATTTGGAAAGGAATAGGAAAAAGGAAAGCTAGTTGCTTAGTTCTACAAAGAGCCAGACCATGTTGTATCAACTATGTATCAAAATCCAGGACCTTGCTAATGAGCTCTGTTGTCTCCCCCAGACTAACTGCTCCAGAGCATTTAGCAGAGAACCCAAATGCATTTGTGCCCGAAACCCAGCAAGACCAAGTTCCTCTCTTTTGTCCTTATCTAAAGCATCAAGTTAGGGTCATAGCGTTGCTCCCAATGCCAGGCTCACTCTGAGATTCTGTCCTCAGATTAGGGATTTAGGAGCATTTACATGAGTGCTCCCCAAATGTTGGTACCTGAGAAAATTCCTCTGACCTACATCTCCTGCTATGAGAAAACAACAACAACAACAACAAGTATTTCATAAAGTTAAAATTACTGGCCTCATTTTGTGATTAGGTACCTAGTGTTTCCTGTGAGTGTGTCAGAATATCCAGTCGAGGAGGTCGTTTTAGAAAGAGTACATTTGCTTGACCAAATAAAAAGTTGGCAACCTTAGAATGGTTCCTGCCATCTCTCTTTATTTCTTTATTTCCAGATTGTGTTGGTCTGTGAAATGGAAGTCTGTGAGCCACACCCTCAGTTGATGAAAGGTACAGAGAAGCAGGGAAGGGTGGGAGCAGCAGAGAGCCTCAGGGGCAGGAGGAGGTGGAGTGAGAGTGGTCACCTCTGCCAAGAGCAGAGTGTGCTCATTCAGCCCACACTTGAAAGAGATTTATCCAAAAGCTGTTGCAAGCAGCTCAGGGTTTTGGGTTTCTGTGGGGCAGGGGGTGGGGGTGGGGCTGCAGTGGGGGCCTTTGAGAGGGGGATTTGACCTTTTCTAGTCTTTGAAAGAGGCTGTATTACTCTTGAGAAACAAAAGATCTTATTGTCAGCATGCTTGAATTTAGCAAACAGACCTGGAGATGGTCCCGAGGGATGATGGGCTCAAAGAACATGGATGATATCATGTAACTTTGACCTATTTCATATGAGCATCACCGAGCCTGCTTTTTGGAACTGGCTGCCTTGTTTGTTTTATAAATTAATCCCCATATCGATTTCTTACTTGATGGCTGTGGAAAAGAAGTCTCTCTCCTGTTTGAACTCATGTCTTTGTGGGCTGCTGTTAATAAAGGACCAGCCTGCTTAGCACATGAAAGTATTCCCAACCCTCATTGATTTGCCAAGTGACTTCCTTGCTGAGAATTTTCCAAGCTGTAGAGTAGGTGTGAAGTGGTTTGCTGCAGCGGGAAGGGTTAAAAGAGAGGATCCTAGCTCCATTTGGAAATGACAGTTAACTGATGTTACTCCTTGGAGCCAGAAGAGCTTATTCTAAGAGACAGAGACATTATTCATAGATTCATAATTATTCACAATTATTTGTTGAGTATTTCCTGTGTGCCTATCTCTATTTCAGGCACTGGGGCTATCGCAGCCACTGAACAAAACAGATACAAATGCCTGTCCTCAGTGATCTTATACTCTAGTTGGACAAAACAGACAAAAACCAAAACCAAACCCACATGTAGAAGTACATTTCATAGTATGTGAGGAGGGGACAGTTTTGTGTGGAAAATGAAGCCAGCGAAGGGGAATCAGGAGCACGAGGGAAAAGGATTGCTATCTATCTATCTATCTATCTATCTATCTATCTATCTATCTATGTATGTGTCTATCTGTCTATCTATCTAAGTTTATTTATTTTGAGAGAGAGTGTGAGAAGGGCAGAGAGAAAAAGGTAGAGAGAGAGAGAATCCCGAGCAGGCTCCCTCTGCACTATTAGTACAGAGCCCAGTGTGGGGCTCAAACCCAAAAACCATGAGATCATGACCTGAGCTGAAATTAAGAGTCGGATGCCCAACGAAATGAGCCACCCAGGTGCTCCCAGGATTGCTATGTAAAATAGGATGGTCAGTGTAGGTATCCCTGATTAGGTGACATTTGAGTTATAACTTTACTTATATTTTAGAAAAGACTACTCTGGCTTTCTACTGGGAAAAGACCACAGAGGAGCTGGGCTGCAAGTCTGGAAACCCCTTAGGAAGCTATTGCAATAATCCTGGCAAGAGATGCTGGTGGGTTGGAGCAGGGTGGTAGCAATGGAGGTGGTAAGAAGTGGCTGGATTCCAGGATATTTCAGATTTATAAATTTATATCATAGAAAGGGACTTTAGGGATCATTTAGCTCTATTCCAAAGCCAGATAGGGAACATAAGTAGGTGAAACCAGCTGCATGACAGCAGGGGCTTTTAGAAACAGAATGCTATGCTCTATTGGATTAAAAAAAAAATTAAAACACGATGTGAGCCAAACTAAATACATTTGCACAATTGGCCTGTGAACTTTCAAACTGCATCCTCTCATTGTCAAGCCTTTCATTTTACAGATGAGAGATCCAAGGTCATAGGAAGTTCATTGACTTGTCCAAGGTCATTGGAGGCAGAATCAGGATCAGAGCCTCAGGTTTCCTTGTTTGTAGTCCAGTGTTCTTTCATTACATTTATACTTGAACCATGAATCGCTTTTCAACTTGATGTCACTTTGAGTGAGCACCTGCAGAGTAGAATGCTCTTTTTAATTTTTTTCCAAGAAGACAGCTTGATGTACTCATTTTACATTCCCTTCATCTCTATCTTCAAGTGTCCTATTCTTAAACTTGCAAGTCTTTCCTGTCCCAGTCACCCCACAGAATGCCCTTGGGACTGACTGATCAATGATGTGTGTGCCCTAGCACTTGTGAGCCTTGAGGAGATAAGGGTAGCTCAACATCTTCACTAGTTTGGTGGGCATTGCAGTGAGGGGACCAGTCACAGAGCCGCCATAAAATGGGAACAGAAGGTTATACTTTGCTTTGGGAAACCTGGTGGGTGGATCAGTATTTACATAACAGATAAAAGGGGAGTGTGTGGGGAGAAGAGAGGCCATTTGAAAAAATGTTCTGAGGGATCAGTTATGGTCCTTTCAGTGACAAGATGTTAATTACCTTTATAAATTTAAAATTATAACATTTGTTCTGTTATAAGAGAAATATATCCTGCTATATAGAATAATTTAATATATTTGATAAAGAGGGTATTGCCAGGAAAAGAATGTTGAGAAAATGAGATATCTGAGGAAACATCAAGTTCTATTTTCATCTCATATCATAGATAGAAATAAAAATCTCAATGGATTAGAATTTAAATGAAAAAAATCACAAAAACTCTAAGGGAATTTAGTGAGTATTTATTTGATCACTGAATAGAGAAGGATTCTGAAGGTTTAAAGGCAAAGAAAAAATTGGGGGAGAACACGTTATTTATCACATAAAAAATTAAAACACATCCAGAAAAACATTTGCAATACATGTTTGACAAAAGATGAATGAGCTTAATGTAAAAAAGTTTATGTACATCTTGAGGGGGGGAAAAACCCAAACATTAATGGATAATGGAGTTGAGAGGAAGAAGTCACAGTTCCCAAAAGAGGAAACACCAATGGCAAATAAACTTATAGGAAAAAAGGTATAACCTTCCTAGAATCCAAGAAGATGAAACCTGAACTAGAATGAGACATCATTTTCTGTTTGTCAAACTGGTAAAGGTTAAACAAAAATTTTAATATGTAAAGCTAATAAATTAAGACAGATCCACTTGTATGTTCTTGGTAGAAATATTCCTTGGTATTTCAGTCTGGAAACCAATATGCAATATGCATTGAGATTTTTAGGACATTAATATTCACTGACCCATTAATCTTACTTTTGAGACTTTTTTTCTAAAAAAGAGAAAGGGAACATTGGAGCCAAGATTTACATCATAGCTTGATTTACAATAGGGAACAATTGGAAACCATCTAAATATCCCCTCAAGATGTGAAGGTAAATTTTGTTATACTCATATGGTAGAATGATGTTCCTGAAAGTTTACCTCCCCACACACATAGACCTTGTACCACTCTTGTGCTGTACATACTATGGAGGTTTCTTGTAAAAAAACAAAAAACAAAACAAAACAAAAACCCAAATCTCTGGCCATTTCTAAAGCTAGTGGCACCTCACAACTTCATTCAGCGGGAACATGTTACATGGCTCAGAAGTGAGTCCCATTTATCACAGGAACTTTGGAGTGTATATAAAACTAAAAGCAAGAAAAAGATGTGCCATAATCACCACATCTAAAGTCAGACGTAGTTAATATTATAGTATTTTCCCTTTTAATCTTTGTAAAATGGATTGATACAGAGAATTTTCCTTAGTTGTCATAGCTCAATAATGAAAAACCCCTTCAAACTATGCTTGGATTATATATTGTATGCACTTGTGGGTACATATATATATATATATACTATGTATTATTTACAAGTGTTATCCTAATTCTCCAACTCAAATACTGGACTCTGAGCCTGTTCCAACTCATATTAAATTTTTAAAGTTTTTATAAAGATCCTAATTTACCCACAGCCTTTTAAGAACACACCTGCTATGCAAAGTGAAGTTTGGAGGATCCTGCTGTGAACTCTGTCTCTGTAACTCTTTTAATAGCACAGCATGCTGGAGCCAGCAGGAGCAGTCTTCATGAGTTTGCCCAACCTCTCCCAGTCTCCAGTAATTCAGACATTTCACTTTGCTCAGCCTTATCTCTGATCAGCCTCTTCTCCCATAACTCCTCCTTCCACATCAGGAATCCGCTAGTAAGCAATTCAAAAACCTTGAGTGGAACATGACTTCAAGCTATTTCTGCGGCCCAAACTTCTTCAATCAATAAAAGAATGTCAGCAGTTCTATAGTTTGGAGTTACTACATTCTAATATGATTCGGATATTATTTTTAAAATATTAGCCCCAGCCCTCTCTGTCCCATTTCTAATCTCTGAAGGAAAGGGCAAATGTAAAAGGAAAGGGTAAAGGTATTCTAAGGCTCTGGGGATCGAAAGGGGATGCTTCTCCCGGGTGCTCTCTTACTGTGTTCTTGACAGACCTCTGTGATGGAGCAGTTACTGGTGGAGACTTTCACCCACAGTTTGTTACTATGACAGCAGAAGCAAGCACTCAACATTGGGAAATGTCAAACTTCATCTCGTGGTGAATTCAAACCTGGCGGAAGGCCGTTGCTCCACTAGGGAATGGGAAAATGTCAGTCTCTGAGGTGGCAATAGAGGGCGCCTCGGGCTCTGCTTTGAACATGGCGTGAAAGGATGATAGTATGGCATCCCTGTAGACAGAGAGGCCAGCTGCCTCTGCTGTGTGGCAACAGTGTTTTGTAAAATGTGTTTAGCAATTACAGTTTCTCAGTTTGTGATAGATGCTCCTCTAGAAAAGTTCATTGCTTAAATGCATTTAGGGAAAGATTCATTGCAGGGGTTTAATTTTCTAAGGTGCATTGTGAATCAATAAGAACAGGTTGTAGCACGCAACATTTCCTAAACCTGTATAACCATGAAACCTTTCTTCATGAGGGAGTAGTGTTCTCTAAAGCTTACTTTTGAGAAATTCTGTGTTGGAGCTTTGCCAGTGTAGCAGGTTTGAATCTTGGTCTACAAACTCAGGCAAGAAATAGCACATTTTATTTTTTGAAATTTTAAATTCTTATTTTTATTTTATTAAAAATTTTTTTAACGTTTACTTATCTTTGAGATAAAGACAGAGTGTGAGCGGGGGAGGGGCAGAGAGAAAGAGGGGGGGCGGTGGGAGACACAGAACCCAAAGCAGGCTCCAGGATCTGAGTTGTCAGCACAGAGCCTGATGTGGGGCTCGAACCCACAAACTGTGAGATCATGACCTGAGCCGAAGTCGAACGCTTAACTAACTGAGCCACCCAGGTGCCCCTAAATTCTGATTTTAAAGCCCCATCCCTCCTGGGTGGCAGGAAGTGTAACTGTGGCCTTCGTTGGGGCTGTGCTATAGTTAGTGCTATGCCAAAGTTCTGATCATTGTTCATTTGTCTACACTAGACCAGTTGTCTCTGGTCCCAGATGGTGCCTAGGAACCATTCTGAGGTCTTCCCTGGACAGTACTGGAGTCTCCACTGCTGGAGATGTGGATGTAGTAGATCTTTTCTTTTTTTACTTGATGGTTTTCTTAGTATTTAAGAAAATTACTGCCTCTAGCATTTATGTTTTTTAAACAAAGAGGAAATTTACTGATGTATATATCTAGCTTATCCACTGGCAGTGCAAGCTTTAAGATTGATTTGATTTGGTAGTTTAACAGTGTCACGGGATACCAGTTTGATTCTTCTATATTCGGGTGACTGTGATGTGAGGTTGATCCTAAGAGCTGTTCCTTTTTTTGAGGAGAAGGGGACTAGCTGAAGCGATTCCAGATTTTATAGTTGCATACCACATCTTCTAGGAGAGAGAAACAATTGGCTTGGGGTAGCTTTTCAGAATATAAAGATTTCCTCTCTCATCAAACTTCTCTTAACTTATTAGTCTTCACTGGATCCCACAAGGTCATTAAAATTATTTTGAAATATTTCTTACATATAAAAATACATGTAACATATAAGATATATAAAGAATAATATACATAATGCAATTCCATAGAGCTACGACCAAGCTTAAGAGCTAGAGTATTACCAATTCCATTGGAGGCTGCTTCTAGTCCTTGCTAGCTGTGCCTCCCACATTCAATGCCGGAGATAAGGTTTCTTTGTGTTTATTAATATCTTGCTTTTTTTATATGGTTTTACTCCATGTATATATTTCCCAATAATATATTATTTAATGCTGTATGATTTTGAATTTTATACTAAAGATCCCATCTGTGTTTATTCTTCTATAACTTGCTTTTTTCATTCCGCACTGTTTATGGGATTTGTCTATGTCGATGGACGTCTTCACTGTGATACAGCATTTCAGTGTGTAATGAAACCACAGCGTATTCATCTGTCTACTGTTGATGGACCTTAAGTTGGTTCCAGTTCGAGACTATCATGAATGATGCTGCCAGGCGTCTCTTGTGCTGGTGCCCGGGTGGAAGTTCTCAAATGCACATATATATTTAAGAATGACATTGCTAACTGAGATCATGCAGTTTTTAATATGACTAGGTAAAGCAAACTTACTTTCCAATATAGAATAAAATTATTTTCAATACAAGTTGAAATACAAAAATATAAGATATGCTGTTGTTCCACATCTTTCCCAATATTGGTTTTGCCCAGAATTTAAGCAGTTGCCAAATTGGCCCGTGAAAATTATATCTTGTGGTTCAGTTTACTTCTTTGACAAATTAATTAGGTCAAAAAATTTTTGTTTATCAGTATTTTTATTTCCTCTTTTGTGAAATACCTGTTCTTGTCTTTTATGCATTTTGCATTTGGGTTGTTTTACTCTTCTAAATTGATTTATAGAACTTCTTATATATTCTCCTTACTAATCTACTATTGGTTATTTATGTTATAATATCTTTTCCCAGTTTGCAATTCATATTTTTACTTTTTTTCATTTTTAAAAATAATGTATTTTAATATGTTAAAAAAGTAAATGATTAAATCTAACAAACTATTCCTCATGATTTATAGGTTGATGTTTTATAAAAATTGTTTCACACTCCAACTTTATTTTACACACATAGGCACACACACACACACACACACACACACACACAGACACTCTATATACACATACAGATCTTTTTTTTCTTTTGTTGATGAATTTATTTATTTATTTTTTCAATATATGAAGTTTATTATTGTCAAATTGGTTTCCATACAACACCCAGTGCTCATCCCAAAAGGTGCCCTTCTCAATACCCATCACCCACCCTTCCCTCCCTCCCACCCCCCCCCCCACATACAGATCTTTAATTGACTTGACATGAAAGAGGGGTCCTATTTCTTAATTAATTAATTAATTAATTAATTTAAGGGAGAGTGTGGGAGCAGGGGGAGAGGGGCAGAGAGAGTGGAAGAAAGAGAATCCCAAGCAGGCTCCCCACTCAGGGCAGAGCCCCACATAGGGGCCAGTCTCACGACTGAGATCATAATCTCAGCCGAAATCGAGAGTTGGACACTCAACTGATTGAGCCACCCTGGCACCCTCCATTTATTTTTTGAATATGGCTATTAATTATCTCAATACCATTTATCTTTTCCCAATGATCTGCAATGATATCTCTGTCACCTATCAAGTTTCCATATATGTGTGGACTCATTTCTGGACTCTCCATTGTGTGCCTTTGTCTGTTTGCCTGCCTTTGTCTGCCTTTGTGTCAGACATACAGTGTGTGGTTGGGTGTTGAGTTTGGTAAGTTCTTTATAGATTTTGGATACTAACCCTTTATCCGATATGTCATTTGCAAATATCTTTTCCCATTCCGTCAATTGCCTTTTAGTTTTGTCGATTATTTCCTTTGCAGTGCAGAAGCTTTTAATCTTGATGAGGTCCCAATAGTTCATTTTTGCTTTTATTTCCCTTGACTTTGAAGATGTGTCGAGCAAGAAATTGCTGTTGCTGAGGTCAAAGAGGTTGTTGCCTGCTTTCTCCTCTAGGATTTTGATGGTTTCCTGTCTCACATTTAGGTCTTTCATCCATTTTGAGTTTATTTTTGTGTATGGTGTAAGAAAGTGGTCTAATTTCATTCTTCTGCATGTTGCTGTCCAGTTCTCCCAGCACCATTTGTTAAAGAGACTGTCTTTTTTCCATTGGATATTCTTTCCTGCTTTGTCAAAGATTAGTTGGCCGTATATTTGTGGGTCCATTTCTGGGTTCTCTATTCTATTCCATTGGTCTATATGTCTGTTTTTGTGCCTAGAACTGACATTTTCATAATTTTATAGCATTAAGTCTATCTTTAGCTTTATCTATTTATATCTTTACTAATTTAGGTCTTTATGTCTTTGGTTGCTATTATAAATGGTGTCTTTTAACATCACATTTTTAAAAAATGTTTATTTTTGGGGCGCCTGGGTGGCTCAGTCGGTTGGGTGACGTGACTTCGGCTCAGGTCATGATCTCGCGGTCCGTGAGTTTGAGCCCCGCGTCGGGCTCTGTGCTGACAGCTCAGAGCCTGGAGCCTCTTTCAGATTCTGTGTCTCCCTCTCTCTCTGACCTTCCCCCATTCATGCTCTGTCTCTTTCTGTCTCTAAAATGAATAAACATTAAAAAAAATTTTAAAAAAATAAATAAAAATGTTTATTTTTGAGAGAATGAGAGTGCAGGGGAGGGGCAGAGAGAGAAGGAGACAGAGGATTCGAATTGGTCTCTGCGCTGACAGCAGAGAGCCTGATGTGGGGCTCAAACTCACAAACTGTGAGATTATGAGTTGAAGTTGGATGTTTAACCGACTGAGTCACCCAGGGTCCCTTCAACATCACATTTTCCAATATTGCTGGGCATTTTTTTTTCAATGGACTTTAGTGTTTATATAAGAGGGGCTTTTGATATCTGTTCACCTCTACATTTTGATTAGCCCAAATCACTGAGACAAGGAATGAGTTTGTCTACTTACTTGAAAGGAAAAGGAATAAAAAACTAAAGAAGAGTACAATTTAAAAAGTAATTTTAGTAAATTTGCCTGCCACACCTACATGATCTTACTAAACCCCACCTCTCAAGGGAGGTGTTAGTTCTCCTGTTTCAGTGGCCAGGAAACCAAGGTTTAGAGAAGCCCAGTAACTTGCTCAAAGTCACACAGCTAATGTGTTCATGGCAAAGCCAGGATTTAAAATGAGGAGAGTTGCACTCCAGAATGGTTTTATTCATCACACTGTGCTTTCCCTCAAGCAAAAAGGACATTCAGAGTTTTCTAAGCACTGAGTACAATGACCAGAAAGGATAAACCATTCTGTAGCCCAATTATGTGACATGACACCCCCCGCCCCCCACCCGACTAAGTCAGCAGGGGTTGGCTAGCACTTGATCCTGGTGTTTGTCCCTATTGCTGACGGAGGAAGCCAACTGGCCCCCGGGAATAGTTTCTGCACACGTGAGGAAGCAGATAGCAGACATCAGCAGCACGCTTCCCCTGGACTGTATGCCAATACACGTAGCCAGGCTGGGGAACTGAAATTGTAAAGCAGAAGTCTGTGTGGAGCCTTTTAATATTTTCTTAAACAGTCAGTGATGGAAAACTCCGATAACAACTCAAGTAAAGGCTTATGGCTGTAAAAAGTCTCCTGTGTGGATTCGACTGGAAAGGATTCTCTGCTGAATATGGCCTGGATGCCTGAGCCCAATGTTCTTCAGTGAGAAAATTACCACAAGTCATCTCACCATCTGGGATCCTCATGGGTGGAATCTTCTGCGGGAAGACACAGTCGTTATCAATCAACCCGCACTATCCAACAGGCCACCGGAGCTTCAGGGGATATTGTTACAGAAGAAATGGGAAGGAGGACTGTTTTGTGGGGAACGGATGATTAGTGTTCTTGGTGGCTTGTCAGAGGCAGGTAGTGGCCGTAATCAAGTGAGCACAGCACCTGAGAGTGCTGGCTTCAGCTGCGGTGCCCGGAGCAGGGGCTGTCGGCTGCTGTCCAACGCAGGAGCGGAGCCCTCAGTGTCCATTGCCTCAGGAGGTTCCCCAGCTTGGTAGAGCCAGAGCACAACTGTCACTCCCCAGGCATGCTGACCTCAGGAGCCTCGCCTGGGTCTCTGCAGAATGCAAATATGAAATATGAAGAATTGGGAAGGAAGTTTCCAAAACTTGGTAGAGGTCCTCTTCCTAGATGCAGTTTCAGAAATGGGGTAGAAATAAGGGCGATTCAACTGGGGGAGCGCTAAATGCTTCTTTATCATAATGGCTTTTTGAGAAAGTGGGTGTTCAGTAAACTTTTTTTCTGTCCCCCTTCCTCTCGTTCATGCCTCTCCCTCACCCCTTCTCATTTTGCCCCTTCTTTTCTCTTTCTTTCCTCTGTCATTCTCTTTTCTCTTCCTTCTGTCATCTCCCCTTCTCTTTCCCCTTTGTCTCTCCCGGCTCCTTTTCCCTCCTTTTCTCCTTCTTTCCTCTCTTCTGTCTCTCTCTTTCTCCGCTCTACCATTTTTGAGATTCTGAGTCAGTGATGCCAAAGCAGAAAGTTGGAAAAAATGTCAGAACTCGTATTTATATTTATTTCAGCACTTGTATATCTCTACCTTTTGTGTGAGTAAAGCAGGGATATGTTCTTAAAAATACGTTGCTAATGGAGTGAGGAAGAGACTACTGCTTTCAACTGTCCGTTTTCATCGTAGAACTACCTACGTCCTTTCCAGCTGGAGTGCATGGATTGTGTTTCTTGTATGGTTCTTTCAGTGTTTATTATTTTTGGCGAATGAATACCTAGTGTGCCACTCGGGGAGCTAATTCTGTCACTGTTTGTGTTGGGGGTGAGGACTGTGATCTTGTGTTGGCTCTTTCCTGGCTGCTTTCACCGGAGCCAAAAGATTGAGTTGGATGCACCATGAGTCAGGGCTAGTCCTCTGTCCTATCACCAACGATTCTGGTAAGAATTAAGTGAAATCGTAGGCGTGGAATTGAGAAAAATAACTGCTAGCTGTTATCATTGTTAATATTATGCGCATGGTGTAGTACAAAGGTTTGGATTAGGATCAACCTCTGTTCAAATCCCAGCTCATTCACTTGCAGTTTTGGACAAGTCCCTGTATTCTATTGGAGCTTCTTTTCTTTATTGGAGTTTTATTTTCTTTAAAAGGGGATCAGTAATACCCATTTGGTCATAGAGACAAATGAGGTAACATGTGAAATTTCCTAACAAAGAGTAGATGCTCACTGATTATTGCCTTTATTCTGCCCACCTATGTCTATTCCTTGGGCCCACTAGGACATACTTAGGTATGGATGTCTACGTATGTATGTAGTTACCGATCAAACACCTATCTTTTTTTTTTTTTTCCAACGTTTATTTATTTTTGGGAGAGAGAGAGACAGAGCATGAACGGGGGAGGGTCAGAGAGAGAGGGAGACACAGGATCGGACACAGGCTCCAGGCTCCGAGCCATCAGCCCAGAGCCTGACGTGGGGCTCAAACTCACGGACCGCGAGATCGTGACCTGGCTGAAGTCGGACGCTTAACCGACTGCGCCACCCAGGCGCCCCTCAAACACCTATCTAATGCTTACTTTGTGCCATACACTGTTCTTTTTTTAATGTTTATTTATTTTTGAGAGAGAGAGAGAAAGAAAGAGAAGGACACAGAGAGAGAGAGAGAGACAGAATCCCAAGCAGGGTCCACGCTGTCAGCACAGAGCACAACGTGGAGCTCGAACTCACGAAGCATGAGATCATGAACTGAGCTGAAATCAAGAGTTAGATGCTCAACTGACTGAACCACCCAAGTGCTCCAAAAATGTAGTATTTTATTTATTTTGGGAGAGAGAGAGAGAGAGAGAGAGAGAGCGCACCACAAGCGGGGAAGGGGCAGAGAGAGAGGGAGAGAGAAAATCTCAAGCAAGCTCTGTCCTATCAGCACACAGCCCAATGGGAAGCTTGATCTTATGAACCATGAGATCATGACCAGAGCCAAAATCAAGAGCTGGATGCTTAACCAACTGAGCCACCCAGGTGCTCCCTGTGCCATGCACTGTTCTAAGCGTTTTATAAACTTGACTCTTTAATATCATAATCGCCTTCTGAGTACTCACCATTATTACACACTTTACACATAGGGAAACAAAAGCACAAAGAGGTTTAATAGCTTGCCCAAAGCCACTAACTGATATTTGTGTGAGGACACCTTAATGTAAGTTTTCTATTCTTTTAATTGAAGATATCATTACCCTGAGATGTTGTCTAGAAATCAACATAAATTTCTCTCTTGAGTCTGCACATTTTCTCATAGAGGCCTTAGGGAAGGAAAAAAACACAAAAACATGAAATAAGAGCACACTTTATGAGTTTATTTTCTGCGTTAATAGAGTAAAGGGGTGAATGGATTTCGCAAAACACCTTCTCATTTGGGTCCAGTCTGAGGAAGCATCAGACTGCAGTGGCGGCCGCGTCTTCAGCCCTGAAGCTGGCCAGACAGAAGTGGCCCGCAGTGTGCCTGGGAGAGCCCCTGCCAGCTGCTCCCCAGTGTGCTTGCACCTCATCTGTGCAGAGTGCACACAGTGTTCAGAGGCACACAGATGGGAATTCAAGTGGGGCCAAGATCACTGGGAAAAGCGTTGCAAAGTGAAAGCTGGCCCACAGACAGCGCCCTTCTGTTTTGCCAGAACCCTGGAGCCGGGTCCAGAGAGTAATGACTACAAACTGGTCGTGGTTTGGGTTTAATCAGCGTCTTGTTCTCATTTTCACATGTTTGGTCCTTGGGAAGACCCCAGACCTCCCTTTGCTGCACAATCATATGGCCTATTTAGGAGTTTTCAAGAAAATGTTAATTTGTGTGGCCTAGGTTTGTTATTATTTAAGATCATTCGCATGTTTTGAGGCGTAATTGACAGTAAGGAAAGGGAAGACGGGACCACAGATTGAGGACATACCAGGTGCCAGGTGCTGTGGTGGGCACTTCTACCCATGTTAGCTTAGCTGATAATGGCAGAGAGGCAGAAATGCCTTTAGGCAGTAATGGCAAAGGGAGGAAAAGGTTAATGGAAAAGGGAGGATACCTGGAAACTGGAAACAGGAAACGTAGGACATCTCGAAGTCGTTTTGCTTCCAAAATCCATGGCTTCAAGTCACCTGAAGTGATTAGCGACAGTATATAATTGCCTTGTGTGAGGAGACAAAAATTATGTTACATGTGTTTCTCATCTTTTCTGTCCTCCTGCGGAAGGAGTCTCGGCTCCATTTACTCAATTACTTTCCTTCCTTTGTCCTATCCTGAGAGACGCGTTATATAAGCTTTTGTGATGGATTTCAGGAGGGAGGGAGAGAAGAATGGGGCAAAAAGCTTATGGACACATATATATATTCCTCTGTGTAAGTGCATTTATATTTTCTACATATACATATATAAACTTCATAGGTCATATATACATGAACATTGTAAAATGAGATTATACCATGCTTAAACTTCTGTTACCTGTTTTAAACCCTTTAAGTTTATTATGAACATACTTCCATGTCAGAATGTTTAAAACTGTAATATCATTTTTAATACTGCCTAAACTTTGTAAAGTATATGCCAGTGCTTGATTATTATTTAGCTCATTTCCAGTTTATAGCACTATGGACAGCACTGCAATGACACCTGGAAAAAAATTTTATTTTATTTACTTGAGAGAGAGAGAGAGAGAGAGAGAGAGAGAGAGAGAATGAGCGGGGGAGGGGCAGAGAGAGAGGGAGAGAGAGAGAAAGAGAGAATTGAGAATCCCAAGCAAGCTCCAAGTTGCCAGTGTGCAGTCCGACGTGGGGCTCGATCCCATGAACATGAGATCATGACTTGAGCTAAAACCAAGAGGACACTCAACATACTGAACTACCCAGGTGCCCCCAGAAAAACAATATTTTTAACTGGCAGAAATTTCTATTTATCAGGGAAAAGGTTTACTGTGATTTTTCCTAAGTCAGAGGAATTACCTGTATTTTCAAGCTAATTTTCTAAAGCACTGGAATCATTCTTGCAGCAGTATCTTATGGAGGATACACTGTGTGAAACCCATAGACGTGGCCCTTCTTTCCTGGGTTTGCCTCCTCCCCCTCCCCCACCTCCCCCACCTCCAGTGACCCTTGAGCTCCCACAATAGTCCGGAGCACCCTGGGACATGGTGGGAAAACCATCAGCTAGGTACCGGCTTTGTTTGTTTTCTGCGACAGAATTATTTGCTCATGTTACATAGTACTGAAAATCTGTTTTTTCATTTAAAGGAGGAAACTATATTTTCTCTTTCTAACTCACATTGAGTTTTGATGTGGTACTTAGCTAGCAGAATTAATAATAATTTAATTTTTTAAATCTATTTCTGTGTGTTATAATAGAGCCTTAATAGATGCAAACACATTCAGGCAGCTGGGGTAGACTCACTGAAGTGTTTTGTGTGCCTGAGTAGTGACATGAAGTCCGTTCAGGGTCCATTGTCCCATTAACTTAGGGGAAGGGACAAGGGACCAGGATCTACCATATCTCCTGGAGATAGAAAAGAAAAAGAAAAACTTGGATGGTACTATTGTGCTACTCTATGTCTTGACCTTTTGATCTTCTACCTTAAGCGAGCGTTTGAAATGTTAGCTCAGCACATCTTGTCATTACTTTAAATAGTCAGATTGTTTTCCTTTGCAACGAAGCTCAGGTTTTCCTGTGATTTCTATGCTTCTTCCATGATACTGAGGAGGGGAGGAGTCAGGAAATAGACATTCAGGCATCTGCCTTTGTGTTTTCATTGCAGTTCTTTTGTGCCCTCCAAGGTGAACCTCTCTGAATGAGTGTGATCATAGCTGCTAATAAATAAATAGATGGCGTTTTTTTTCTTCAGATGTTGGGATTCAAATTGTCTGGAAATTTCACATGTTAGGCCTAACTTATAGACTCCATGTGACCATGCAAAAGGGAACCTTCATGAATATGTTATTAGGAACCTGATCCCTTTGTCATTCATCCTTCTGTGTCCTTGCTTGTTGGAAGATGAGAATTTTGTGATTGGTTCAAACCAATGGAAATGTCAGAGAAATGAGTTAGATATGCAGAGGATATTGAAAGGACAGAAATTTATGCTTTCAAGTATTGCCATTATTAGATTTATAATTTTAATTTTTTTCCCCTAATCTTAGATAAGGTGAACTGTTCACAGGTCTCTGAGACCAGAAGGAAATTAGAAGGTAAATGTGTATAGGTAACTGCAAAGGATCAGAGAGCGAAATCTCTTAGCAAATAAAAGCAAATAGGAAGAGGACATCATTGTAAACAAAAACGTGACAAAAAGGAAAGGTTTGGGGCTAGAAATGGTCAAATTATTCTTCCAAAAGTGAGAAATCTTTTCTTAAAAAACACATTGGACTATTTTCTGTTATACTGGGACTAAAGGAAATAGGAAAGTATGATTGAAACATGTGGGATTTAGTTGCTTTTCAAAACTTTAACCAGCAAAAAAAGGGCATTTTTTTTTGGTCCAATTAGTAGCATTAAGATAAATTTAACGTGCTGGCTTCCTGGGATTTGTGCCTTCAATTTATAAGCTTTGCTGATAAAGAAGAAAATCAATTTCATTTTATTCTATTTCCCAGGGAGATAGCAAAAAGCTTAGGGATTTTGCAGGGGACTTTTTAATTAGGACTATTATAGAAACAAGTTGAAGAACCAAATATCAAACCTGTAAACTATGTCCAGGGGATAGAATATGGATGATGGTTAGGTTCGGAGGCACATGATTCTTAAGGTTTCTCATGTAAGTTTCTCAGTCTTCATAGGCCAAGGTGATCAAATCCAATTGTTCCTGACCCTTACCATGTGTCATTGTTTTGTTAGTCCTCCAAACAGGTAATTCAAGTATGAGATGCCAAGGGATCCAGAGAGATGGTGGTGGGTGTGAGTTGTGTCACAATAGGGTGCTAGTACAAGGGAGCTGGATGGTCACATATCCTCTGCCTTCACCCAGCCAGCACTCCTGGTAAGAGATGCAGGAAACAAGGCGAGGAGAGAAGCATCTGAGTGCTGCCTAGGGCTTCTGCTGCGTCCCTGAAGCAGATGTCTAGTGGACCAAACCTGGCTGCATGGAGAAGCCCTTGTGCCTAACCTAGAGCTAAGGTGGGCAGGAACACACACTTGGTGTATTTCTTTCTTTCTTTTTTTTAAAATATTTTTTAAAATGTTTATTTATTTTTGAGAGAGAGACAGAGCGTGAGTGAGGGCGGGGCAGGAAGAGAGGGAGACACAGAATCTGAAGCAGGCTCCAAGCTCTGGGCTGTCAGCACAGAGCCTGACATGGGGCTCGAACTCACAAGCCATGAGATCATGACCTGAACCGAAGTCGGACACCCAACCAACTGTGCCACTCAGGCTCCCCCACTTGGTGTACTTCTATTTTTATTTCACCAGAAGCCTCGGTCTTAACGTCCAGCATAAGGACAAGACAAGTGTCATCACCCTAATCTATGAGAAGCAGAAGAATGTCCAGGAACAAGGTCACATTGGGCCCAAAACTTAGGGCAGAAGGAGACTGTATGATTTTGCTTACACTTTTCTAGGCTGGGAAGGCAGGCTAGTCCCCTGTTTAGATGGATGTGGTGGTGGTGGTGTGTGTGTGTGTGGAGAGACAGAGAGAAAGAAAGAGACAGAGAGAGAGAGAGAAAGGGGGAGAGAGAGAGAGAGAGAAAGGGAGAGAGAGAAACACTCTGACTATAGGACACAGTGCCTGAGGCTCACAATAATTAAAAATTTTTTTTTAATGTTTATTTATTTTTGAGACAGAGAGAGACAGAGCATGAACTGGGGAGGAGCAGAGAGAGAGGGAGACACAGAATCTGAAACAGGCTCCAGGCTCTGAGCTGTCAGCACAGAGCCCGACACGGGGCTTGAACTCATGGACCGTGAGATCATGACCCGAGCCGAAGTCAGACGCCCAACCGACCGTTCTCACAATAATTTTAGAGGCCCACAAAAATGTTTTAATTTTTTTAATCAGGAGAAAAAAACTGAATATGATATTAATGAATATACAATAATGGCTCCATCCTGGATTATACTTGCCTCTTTACTAATGCAGCCATAAAATAGGTCTTTTTACTTGTATGTAAAATGAAGGAAGGAGCCCATGAGGGCAAAAGTGCCTAGGCCCCACAAAACTTAGAATGCAGGCCTGACTGAACAACCATGACAGAGGCAGACAGACTAGCAGAGACTTGCAGAGGCAGACAGAACAGAGAGACAGGAGGACACACACAGAGTGAAAGATAGGGACAGAAAGACAGAGAGAGGGGGATGAAGAAAGACACCTACCCAGATGGAGAGACAGGTGCGCGCGCGCACACACACACACACACACACACACACACACACACACAGATGTTAAGGGGGACATTCTACTACAAGGGAGCAGCCATCATCTTAGTCTGATTTTTTTCCAGCCACTCAGGAGCAAATGTGGTTGAAGATTACAGTCCTCTTCAATCATTCCCTTTGCCCCCAGCCGCAGAGAATCGAGGAAGAAGTGAGGGCCAGCCCTTCTCCTTTTTTTCCCATGCTCTTGGTACATGGAAGTCCTGGGAAGGTTTGTGTCAGTCCCTGGTCTTGGCCTTGGGCCACATTCTTTTTGCATGTGAACTGAAATACAATGGTTTTTCTCTTCCCCCGCAAAAGTGCCTTAGTCTATGTTACAAAGCCACAGACCTCATGGCCATGTTTCACCCAAAGGAGATGGGAGTGGCAAAACTGAGAAGATTGGGTTGAGGCAGGAGGTGCTCCAGCCTGAGCCTTAGGATTGCTGCCTTGATTGGGGGGGGGCACTTGAGGGGCTCCGTCGGTTAAGCGTCCGACTCTTGGTTTTGGCTCAGGCCATGATCTCACGGTTCGTCATTTCAAGCCTGCTTCGGGCTCTGCACTGACAGCCCAGAGCCTGCTTGGGATTCTCTCTCTCCTTCTCTCTCTGCTCCTCCCCTACTTGTGCACACTCTCCCCCTTTCTCTCAAAATAAATAAACTTTTTTAAAAAAGGAAAGTATATAGAGGTTGGGAGCAGGGAGGCATTGTTTCGGTCACTCTGAAAGCAGAAACTGGACAATTTGGAACGACTGGGACATAAAGACCTTTACATTTATTTTTTTTTTAATTTTTTTTTAACGTTTTATTTATTTTTTGGGGGATAGAGAGAGACAGAGCATGAACGGGGGAGGGGCAGAGAGAGAGGGAGACACAGAATCGGAAACAGGCTCCAGGATCTGAGCCATCAGCCCAGAGCCTGACGCGGGGCTCAAACTCACGGACCGCGAGATCGTGACCTGGCTGAAGTCGGATGCTTAACCGACTGCGCCACCCAGGTGCCCCAAGACCTTTACATTTAATTGAAAGTCACATTATTCCTTTTCACTTGTGTTGTCTCTAGGAAATAGGGCTAGAGATCATTTATAAAAGATCCAGGAAGATGTATACCATTTGAAACGCTTTACAAGAGAGCCCAGTGAAATGAAATAATTTACACTAAAAAGTGTACATACTTCAGTCTGTTCTGAATTCCAGTCTTCTAATATTGCCAGAGATGGCTGTAGGAAGAAACCAATAAAGAAAAAAGGAGGAGGAGAGAGAGCAAGCGAGAGAAAGAATTATTATTTTTAATGTTTATTTATTTTTGAGAGAGAGAGCCCGTGTGTGCATGTGTGCACGCGTGGGAGGGGCAGAGAGAGAGGGAGAGAGAGAATCTCAAGCAGGCCCTGCACTGTCAGCACAGAGCCTCATGCAAGGATTGATGTCGTGAACCTGTGAGAGCATGACCTGAGCCAAAATCAGGAGTCGGATGCTTAAGTGACTGACTGATCCACCCAGGCACCCTGAGAGAGAGAAATTACTAAACCAGAATGGAACTCAGCCTTCTCACCTTTCAGGTCCGGAAAGAAATCAGCAGGAAGCAATAGGCAGTGGGTGCTTTGGAAAATGGTGCCAGCCTTGAGGAGAAACTGCTCACGTGTCCTTGGTTGTGGAAAGTGTTTTCAGGTGAAGTGATTTCTTATTTTGCACGAAGGATCCCAGCATGTGTCTGTTTGTAAATTCAGTCACAGCCGCTCTCCAACAGCATTATAGAGATAATTTTCTCAGTTAAGAGAATAAGGGCAGTTGAAGTTATTTATAAGTTTGGTTTTTGTCAGTTGTAGGTTATTTTTCTGCCATTTGTTGGCAGCATCAGAGTGTGGTATGGTGTATAAATCCCACCAAAAACGGAGTTATATGGCCACATTAAGCCGAAGCCTCCCCCCCCCAGCCCCCCCCCCCCCCCCCCCCCCCCCAAGCTAACTGCAATTACTTTGGATTCATTTTAGTAGGTGTGAGAAGCTCATCTATTTAGAAGATGAATAGTTTATTTAGGATCATCTGGTAGCAGCGGGTTAATTAAAGAGTGACTCCATCATCTCTAGCCAAAATCACAGGCATTATAAAAGCAAGCCCTGCTTTATGACTGTCATGTGAGAAATGCACACAATGATGCCCAGAGAGTTTAAGCATTATTAAAAGTTATCCATTGGGTGCATTTGTTCTTCTTCCATGATATACAGATATAAACAGCATCTGCCAGTTTCCTCTTTCCTGATTATATGCACCTTTTATCATATAATAAAAAAACGATTGTGCTTTTGCAAACAGTAGCATAGCCAACAACACCCTTCTAAGTGTGCCGCATTTAATTGTTCCCACAGCCTTTTAGTAGGAATACTGTTATTTGTCAACCCCATTTTAGACATGAAGAAACTGAAGCACAGGGTGGTTAAGTCATTTATCTGAGGCCACACAGCTTTGGAGCAGCAGGGCCGAGGTTAGCAACCAGCCTGCCTTGGGAGCCAGTGCTTTTATTGCCTGTATCTGTGGCCCTCCTCAGAAGCAGCACAGGAAATAACATCTCCAGCTCTCTGTTGGGAGAATATTGACTCATTATTCGACTGATGGGGAAGTTCTTCTGCTTACCAGGATTTTAGATAGTACTTTTGAGTCTATAGGCCTAAGCTATGACTGTTACCTAGAAACTCCAGGGGGAAAGGATGGTATAAAATTATTGTGGATGCTCAGAGCTGAAATTTGGATTCTTTTATTTTCTCCAATCTTATATCCAATAATAATGTTTGTAGTTTTTTTTTTTTTGAGTCTAGTGGTCCAATTTTTGCTTTCAGTGTGACCAAAACAATGCTTCCCTGCCCCAGATCTCTATATAGATGTTTGAATAGGCACGTTCTAAACACAAACCACATCAGGCACCCGTCGCCCAAATATGTCAACCCATCAGCAACGCACTAATTGCCAGGCCCTGGAGAAAGTACTTAGAAGTGTAAATCCTAGCCACTCCCTCTCACCAAGGAATTGAGGTCTTTCAGAGAGAGTAGCACATAGAAACTTCAAGGCCACCCTTACTGCAAAGAGCCTTAGGTGAGTGGTGCACCCCATGAATCCTAGGAAGCTCAAGTGAAGGAGAAATCCTTTCTCACTGAATGGTGGGCATCTCCAAGGAAGGGGCAAGATGTGGGCTTTTCTGAGGATGTGAGATTGGCTTTGAGGTAGACCTTCAAAAACTGGGTTAGACTTGGATGACTGGAGAGGACATTCCAAGTGTAGAGGTGTGCAAACAAGCCTCTGGGAATGGAAGAGACTGGCAGTGGCTGGAGCCAGGGAGGAGAGCATTGTTTTTAGAGTCCTGGGTGATGAAGTTAGAACAATACCAACTGACCCGACCTCCCCACAGGGAGCAGGAAAATGAACATGTTGTATTTTGCTCAGTAGCATATGAAGGTATGGAGCTCAAAAATCGGATTTTTACGAGTAGCTTGTGGAATCAGTCTTCACCCGCCAAAGTTAAGTCTTGTGTTATTTTATGTTCTGATCTTGTCAAAGAAGCTATGTTTTTAAATGCCACAAATTCCAATAAAAACAAGTGTTTGTTTTTTCTTCCTCCCATTTGTGTTCTTGAAACCTATGTGTACAGGACCTTATGTTACTTACACACTTTAATCCCACTTCTATTTGCTACAAATACAGGGAAAGGTGACAGTTTCATTCAGGATAAACTCCATTGATCTCTCTCTGTGAGGCAAGAAATTTTTCTTGAGCATTTTGGGCACATTTTCTCTAAGAGGCAGAGTGAACATAGATGGGGCTTAGACTGCATTGGGATCTCAGCTCTGACACTTAACTGCTGGGGAACCTCAAGTAGGTGCTTAACTTCTCTGTGCCTCAGATTTCTCATCCAGTTCACGTTTGATGCTCTAAGCGGTACCTGGTACACAATAAAGAATCATCAGCTTAAATCTTGTATTCTCAATAGGGGTGACAGCACCCCAGGAGGGCAAAAATTCATGAATGGCATGCTTAGGAAAAATATTGCCCTTTTGGGAGTGTGTGTGTGTGTGTGTGTGTGTGTGTGTGTGTGTGTGTACAAAAAAAGTGTTTGAGAAACACTGACTTAAACCAATTCTATTAAAGTAGACTCAATGAAACACTGATGGAATCCAAAAGGACGTTTAGATGTACTTTGACACCTAAGAATCAACAGAACATTTAATCAGCAGGCATTTACCAGGGCCTGTTGTAGGCACAGTCTTAGGTCACTTCTTGGTCATTTGCAGAGTGAGGTGACCAAAGGAAGGAAGATCCCCCTTTAGCTTGGTCTTTTCTTGAAGCTAGTGGTGGTGGGAGAACAGAGCTGAGATGGAAATGAATTGCTTTGCCCACTTTGACCAAAGGGCCGTGGCCTGGGTATGCGTGGCTTGGCCTGGACAGAGGGAACAGTAAAAGCTCACATCTGCCAAGTAGGTTTTGTTTTTGTCAGAGTAGTTTCACACACATTATCTCTCACGAGCACTGTTTTCCTTTAAAAATAACTTCAAATTACACATTAAAGAAAGAAACACATTCTTTATAAGAAAATTGACATATTACATGCATCTTATGTAAGCACAAAAATTCCCTCTGGGCCTCATTCCCTGCTCCCCTCCACAGGGTTAACCACCATTAACAGTATGTGTATGTACGACACTTTTTTTGTTCATTGACACACAGATAAACCTATTTTTAAAAGTACATATTATTTTGTATTTATATGTTAATGATAATATACTATATATGATATATACTGCTAGCTTTTTTTTTTTTTTAACTCGTGATATATATGCCTTGGAGATCATTCCCTAATAAAACATGCTGATCTCATTCTGTTAAACTGCTGCATGCCCATGGGAGGACTATCCCAGTATTTACTTACCCATTTCCCCTTCTGGTAGATATTTATGTTATTTCCGTATTTTTCTTTTACCATAGCTAAGAATGCTGCCTCTTTGGGTATGTGGTGTATTTCTGTTGCTGTTCTTTGCAGCAGAGATTATTATCTGACAGCAGAGGAAACTGAGGCCCAGAGAGGTGACATAATCAGTAAGTAGCAGGTCGAGGATCAGAACCCAGGTATTTTTGTTCCAAATTCAAGTTTGATGGGTTTTTGTCCCCTCCCATTCCATAGCTCCCTCACAATCTCCCAGACTGAAATGCGTGCATTGGGTGACCTGTTTCCTCACAGTGACGTTTGAGGGGCTGCCCCAAACGTTGCTGCTTCTTTACTCACTTTCGATAATAGATCAGCTGCCACATGTTCCCTGCAGGAAGGGTGCTTTCTGCAAGTGGACGGTTATGTGCAAATAAAATGGGGGTGGAGGAGATTGCAAAGAAAGGCCGGCCCGACCTGTTTACCAAGTCATTGTGCCAAAGCAGGCACCGATTTATCCATCCATGGCTGAAATTTGAAAGCTCCAACTGAGAAATGTCAGGATGAAGCAACGCTTAAATTATTAAGGAAGAAGGTCTTAAAGAGGGTGGGGAATAATAACTTATGGTGACTGGCTTGTTTTGAGCAGGAAAGAAGGAGATGGATGTTGTAATTGGCCATCATACTTTAAAATAAAAAAGGTTCCTGGGGCCTACTAAAAGCTTAAATTTCAGAGAACCTCGAGCTTCTTTTGATGAGCCTTCTTCAATATTTTACAATGGCATAGCGAAAGGATTTTTTTAATTAAAATCCCCCAGTACGTTGTTGGGGCTGCTGATCAGGAAGGTCCTTTCCTCCCCCGCTGATCGAGGTTGGCATGCCAGGGGCCAGACTGCCCACATCCATCGGCTGCCCCAGACCAGGAGGCACTGTGACAGCCGTGCCAGAGAAGATTCCGGCCAGAGAAGATCCTGGCAGAGAGCAAGGAGCCTCGCAAGTTTGTCACGGCCTCACTGCCCTGATCCATGCAGACGCTCCCCTGGACCCAATTAGCAGATTGGCAATAGCATCCAAGTGTGTTGCAACCACTAAGTTAGAGAAGAATGACACACATGAAAGAATCAAGGGGGAAAGGAGCATTTTGGACCCTGAAGGAGCAAGTTGCTTGTCAGAGGTGTAACGAACTGAAACAAAATAAGTTGCTGCTCTTAAGCCCTTTTCTAACACTGCCTGGATTCGTTAGCTTGGGGGGAAAAGCGCCGAAATGACAAAAGAACAAAAAAAGAGAGAAAAGAAATGCTTTTTGTTCCCATGTTCAATTTCTTATTTAATATCACTTAAAAAAAAGAAGATTTAATAGAAAAGGGAGGGTATCATTAATTTTTGAGTCTGCAAGAAATGAAAATGAAAAATGATCTGCTGATTAGTGATATGCAATTTGTTCCTTGAACGTCTTCAATAATGTGTGAATGTCACATTATATAACACTTATAATGATTAAACCAGAAGATGAAATAAGATAGGAAAGATCTTGTGTTCTTCCCTTGACTAGTGGACAACTTATCTCATTAATCTCTCTTGGGCTTGCAGCCTTAAATTGAATAAGCTGTGTTATTGGGGGAGATTTATAGCCACAAGACTTAGCAGCCTCACTGAGGAAATCTTACAGTACTATTTTGAGAAGCCTCCAAGATAGTTCTTGGGATTTGTATTCATTGTAGCCTGTCATAAAACATTGCCGGAACCAGTAATGAGTAGTGTACCTTCTCAGGAACTTAATATTCTGACAGCAGCATTGAAAACAGGCCGTCGTTGGTGCCTCGTCTCGTGGGAAGTTAAAGTATTCTTGATCTCAATTTAAAATTACTGTTAGAAGTGGGGGCTTCAGTGTAGTAAGAGATTATGTACTGATAGACCTGGGTACGGAGGAATGCTCATGAAAAGTTCGTGCACTTTTGACGTTACAAAGGCAGATCTGCACAGAGCAGATAGGAAGCGACTTCTATGAAGTGTTTGTTGAAAGAATGAATGAGCGGGTAACCAGGAGTCCTCCTCTTTTTGCTTAAGTACTCCCTATGACTGAAGTCCTGACACTGGGGGATAAGTACCAGTAAGATCAGCTCATATAAGGCAATTTTTAAAGGAAACACCCTGCCACACCTTGGACCAGTAGCTGGGAATTCAAGCTGGAAAAGAGGTGGTTGTTCTCCTCTCAGCTTTACCGAAGTGTAATTGACAAATAGGTGTGTATATTTAAAGTGTACAACCTGATGGTTTGATACATATATACACTGTGAGATGATTACCACAATCAGGTTAATTGACATGCCCATCACCTCACATGGTCACTCCTGTGTGTGTGTGTGTGTGTGTGTGTGTGTGTGTGTGTGTGTGTGTGTGTGGTGAGAACGTTTAAGATCTATTCTCTTAGCAAATTTCAAGTATAAAATGCAGTATTATTAAATAGTGCCTGTGCTGTATGTTAGATCCCCAGAACTTTTTCATCTTGTAACTGAAGGCTGGTATCCTTTGACCAGCATTTCCCCACTTCACTCACCCCTAGCCTTTGTATAACTACCATTCTACACTCTGTTTCTGAGTTTGACTTTTTTTTTCTTTCTTAGATTCCAAATAGAAGTAAAATCATACGGTATTTGTGTTTCTCTGGCTTATTTCACTTAGCATAATGTCCTTTAGATTCATCTACATTGTTGCAAATGGCAGGCTTTCCTTCTTATGTCTGAATAATATTCCATTGTGTGTGTGTGTGTGTGTGTGTGTGTGTGTGTACATACATACATATACCATCTCATTTATCCATTCATCCATTGATGGGCATTTAAGAAAAAAGAAGTTTAATTTAATAAATCAGGTGATGCAAGATTTCCCTTTAAAAATCATCAGTAAGCCTTTCCATGCCTTCTTCCTTTGGAGTGTTCATTTCCTCTCAAAGCAGCCTGTTTATTACTGGACCATCAGCTACCTTGAGGAGAGTCCATGCCTGTCTCCATAGTTCCACATCTTGATTAAGCCTGCGGCATATTAAATGCCCTTGAAACCAAAGTTTTTGTTGATGTTTGAAACCAAAGTTATTATTTATGTAGAGTCAAAATTCACCTTTTGGACTTAATTCTACTTGGCAGACTTAATTCTGTTTTTTGCCCCAGACAGAACTATACCAACTCCTTCTTCCATGTGAATATTTTCATTCTTAATCACCCCTTTGGTTTTCTCTGCTTCAGATTAATTCCCAGTTTCCTCAATTAATTACTTTCTTTAGCAGCTGTGCCAGTCATTTTGAACTTCCTGGTCAAGTAAAACCTCAGGTCTTTTTGCCTTTAAGTAATATCAACGAAACATTCCTACCCATCTTTTATTGGAGCGAAGTCTTTTTTGTTTTAACTTAATTTGTAACCTTTCCCATTTATCATTGTGAAATTTAATCATACTAGTTTTTACCTATTTTTCTACCTTATTTTTCCACTTGCCAGTTTGGTGAACAATGTTGTTGCCATAATGTTATATCTTTGCAGATTTGAGCAACAAAGTTGGTAACAGAAAACTATGGGTACAGGGTCCTCATTTCCCCTTGGGGTGACAGTAAGCTATCCTTTAGCCCTCTTCTGTCATCATTAAGCCTACCCAATTTTCTACATGGTGCTAGAAGTGACTTTAGAAAATGTTCCATGTATTCATACTATACCAATTTCACATATAAGGAAACCAAATCAATTCAAAAGAGCCCACAGTTACTCGTCTGGTTAGTAGAAACACCCAGGCTAGAACCAAGGCCAAGTGATGCCAATGGCTGTTGTCCTTTCTTCCCTATGAGAACTTTTTTTTTAATAGACAGTTTTTTTAGAGCAGTTTTTTTTTTATTTAAAAAAAATTTTTTTTTCAACGTTTTTTATTTATTTTTGGGACAGAGAGAGACAGAGCATGAACGGGGGAGGGGCAGAGAGAGGGAGACACAGAATCGGAAACAGGCTCCAGGCTCCGAGCCATCAGCCCAGGGCCTGACGCGGGGCTCGAACTCACGGACCGCGAGATCGTGACCTGGCTGAAGTTGGACGCTTAACCGACTGCGCCACCCAGGTGCCCTGAGCAGTTTTTAAGTTCATAGCAAATTTGAGCTGAAGGTACAGAGATGTTCCACATACTCTGGCTGGCCTCACTCATACATAACCTCCTCCGCTAAGAACATCTCTCACCCAAATGGTACATTTGTTACAAATGATAAACCTACATTGACACATCATTATCACACAGAGCCCATAGTTTACATTAGGCTTCTCTCTTGGTTGAGTACATTCTATGCTTTTGGACAAATTTCTAATGACATGTATCCACCATTATAGTAACATATAGAGTAGTTTCACTGCCCTAAAAATCATCTGTTCTTCACCCATTCATCTTCCTCTTCAAGTCCTTAGGGTAAATACCAAGGAGTGTGACTGCTAGATCATGTGGTAAGAGTATGTTTAGTTTTGTAAGAAACCAGTAAACTGTCTTTCACACCTGGCAGTCTTCATATTATTTCAAGTTTAATACAGAAACATTAAATGTCTTGTTGAAATCCTATCATTTCGTGGAAGGTTTCCTAGTCTTTTTTTAAATTAACATTTTTATTGAAGTGTAGTTGATGTACGATGTTACATTAGTTTCAAGTGTACAACAGTGATTCAGTTTCCTAGTCTTTTTTACACAAAGGTCATATACTAATGTTAATTTGAAGATAAAGTAAAATGGTGAGCTTTCTCCTTTCTTCTTCTTCTTTTTTTTAGCATTTAATTTTTTTTTAATTTATGTCCAAATTAGTTAGCATATATCTCCTTTCTTCTTCTAAGACCATCAGTGAAATTCTATTTCTAAAAGTAAAACTTTAAAACATGATATGGTGGTGTCACCTAAAAACTGGTACATTACAGATACAAGTAAGCGTGCGTGTGCGTGGATAGGCCAATGTATATTTGCTTTCTATCATAAATAAAGAGTTGGAGAAAGAGAATGGTTTGCTGGTCAGTGAAAACTTTTTGCACAAAGGCAAACTGGTCATTCATGCATAGCCACTGTTGGGGGGACTATGGAGCCTTGCTTTGTACTTCACTAGGGGAGCTCTATTTTTTTTCAATATATGAAATTTATTGTCAAATTGGTTTCCATACAACACCCAGTGCTCATCCCAAAAGGTGCCCTCCTCAATACCCACCACCCACCCTCCCCTCCCTCCCACCCCCCCATCAACCCTCAGTTTGTTCTCAGTTTTTAAGAGTCTCTTATGCTTTGGCTGGGAGCTCTATTTTTGATGAGGGATTGTGCCTTTGTTCAATGGAAAGAAAATAGCTCTTTGTACCTTGCTGGCTTAATTGCTAACAATATATTCTTCAACCCCAAGTCTCATTGTTCCCATTATTCAGTATTTAAATACACATATGTAATGTCTTCACTACTGTTAGTATTTCCAAAGAGCTTTTTTTCTTAAATCTCTGAAACTCAGGGCCAAAGAATACTTTCCTCTTAGGTATATTTTATTATTGGGTAGAATAGAACCAATCCATAAATTTTTAGAGTCAAAAAGCACTGAGAAAAAGTCTTCTGTAGAATCTTCTTAGACCTTAACTTTCGTATGAGACTATCTTCTAAAAAACAACAACAACAACAACAACAAAAAAACCCACCACCTTTAAAATCTGTTGTTTCATCAGAATTGTTTGTAGGGCAAATGTAAACCTCAGTATTGTTTAACTGCAATCCAAGAGAGGACTATCATATTGCACTTCTAATCAAAAAATAAATTGAACATAGTGGTAGGCTTACAGAAAGAGAGAATTAGATTTGATTAGATTAGCTTTAACCTGCCCGGAATAAAACTGTCTGCCTTTCCTGTTATTTGTCAGTGTTTATAGCTGGTTTCGTCTACAATGCTTTCACTATTATTTCCAGGCGGTAAAAGGCAGTCAAGCAGAAAAGACACTCATAAATGTCAGAAAAGAGTAAGTTTTTTTTGCATTTCAAGGGCTTTGAAGGTCAAGTTCAGCCCACTTAAGGGAAGCAGAGTGATGGGTGTGTGGTAGCATGTTGTTAGTTGGTGTATTTAGGCATATAATTTATGTGAAGTTAATGCACTTGCCTATTACTCTAAGAAAGTGAAATATCCTGGGAAGATTCTATTTATTTTATATATTTTGTTCACCTGTTAGGAGGTAAAATAAGTCAAATTTTCATAATCTGTGATGAGGAAAGGAAGATGTTCAACTTGTCAAAACCTGATCAGGTTATGGAGCCCCGTGATTCTTTCCTTGCTCCTCCTGTTAGAATTCTGTTCTATCTGGCAGCTTCCTCACTCTGGAGTATGAGGAAGAAGAGCTCTGTTAAGAATTTTGCAAACCAGTGCAAGATTTTTCCTCCAGAAGCCCTTATTGAGATGTTTTCTTTTTCTTCATGAGACTTTATTTTTTTTTCCAGGAGAGAGCCTTAGCAATTACAGTTTAAAGCTACCGAAAATAGGTATGTTCTTTGATATCAAAGAGCTTCTTGAAGATTTTTCAAACTAAAGAGACCCAAAGGCTGTATTTCAAGGTGCTACTAGCACGGGCCTTTGTAGTTAAAAACTCGAAGAATGTTCTACCAAGTGGATTATTCTTTGGAGATGTTGGACTTGAGTGCTATCGCGTTTGGTAAGAGGTAAGGTGTTTGAGTTTGTGAGGGTATGCTTATGTGTATTCCCACCTGTGCTAAACTGAACCTCAATAGTTACAAAGTGTTGCTCTCATGATGTAGGATGAATAGACAGAGGATGGTGGCCAGGGAATGGAACAGACATTTAGGAGCACTACTATGTGCCAGATACACAATGCGTGCTTCTTTTTTCAACCCTCATTGTTAACATGAGAAGTGGTAGATTACTATCTCCATTTTCCAGATTGGAGGGTCAGATTCTTCAGGGTCTACGTGTCTAGGAGCAAACCCAAATTTCCTAAATGTCCGCAGTTACCTCACTAAGGTAGGCTCCAGAGAGGTGGAGTTAGTGGAAAAAGAATAAAGCCTGTACATCAGAGCTAATTTCTTAGGGGAAATTATGCATATGTGTTAGGTGGGAGGGAGAAAGTACAATTTCATGCAATAAAATGCTTTGAAAACTGTATCACTAGATAGTTCAGGGGCTGTCTTTTCTTTCCAAAGAAATGTTTTTTGGTCATCCCACATAGACCCTGCCTTGCTCCTCCTTTCCTGGGCGTCTTTTCATTTGTTATCATTCTCTTCCTCTCCTGTTGTCAGTTTCCATCTGAAAATTCCTGTGTCTTTTTACATAGAAAATTAATTTTTCTCTTTGATTTTAGCCTCCATTTCCAGACCACCTTATCCTAGAAACCTTTGTCCATGATGGTATTTTACTAACCCATGAGTGCACCATGAGTGTGTAGTCAACAAATGTTTGTTGAGCACCACCTGTATACCAAATATTGTACTAGGATGATGTATTGGCAACAAAAACAGACACAGTTCTTGCCGTTGTAGAATTTCAACCCTAATGAGAAAGATAGACATTAAGTTATTTTTTAATGAACACATACTAGTTTCCTCCATCATATTTTCTCTCACCATCAAGTTTCTTATTTTAGGAGAACAGACAGAACTCAGACCTTGTAGAAGCATAGTGTTGGTGCTCAGTAAATATGTGTTGATTTGTAGAAAATATTACATTTCTTCAGCCCTCAGTTTTCTTGTTACAAAAGTAATGTTTTAAAATAAATATTCTTCAAGGAAAATCATCTTTTATAGTTGACAATCAACATCAATCAACATTTGTATGGAACTTTAGTGTTTATGAAGGAAGGGCTTTTATCAGAGTTAAACCCTATAAATCTGTTAAAAGAGGGTCTCTTATAATCTCCATTTTACAGTGTAGAAATCTGTAGATAAAACTAGTTTGTTTAATGTGGAGCTGAGATTAGACCACAGTCTGTCTCGAAATTATCTTTTCTTTTGACTACTATTACCTCTTGAAAATGATTAAAGCAAAGCATCAAGAGATATACAAGCATCTTGATTTCCACTTACAATAACTATTTTTCACCTGAAAGCACAGAGGTAAATTATTATATTCATTTAATTTATTGATTTACCAATATTTTATTGAGCACCTATATGTGCCAAGCAATGAGTTTCCAGTACTAGGGGTCCAAGATGCAGTTCTTTTCTCCAAGGCATTATAATTTATTAGCATAGACAGACATATAACTAAACAAATACAGGACCAGGAGATAAAATATTCTTGGGGTATAATGCAAAGATCACTAGCTTTTTGGACAGTCTGGTTTGAATCCTGACATTAATTACTATTTATTAGCTATTATCGTAGGCAAATCATTTATCCCTTTTGGCCAAAGTTTCCTTAACTGTAAAATAGGGGATAAAAGTATTAACATGCATTGCAGTTGTAAATATTAGAGGAAATGTGTGTAAAGGATCCAGTATAATTCCACATACTAGCCGGTGCTCAATTAATGGTACTACAATAATAACATGACTGAGCCAGTACAAATTTTATGTGTATAAAATTTTGCTTTATATCTGTAATTGTTTTATCTACCTATCTTCTATCTGTCATCTATCTATCGTCTGTCTATCTATCTATCTATCTATCTATCTATCTATCTATCTATCTACTCTCTGATTATGGACTCCCCAAGAATTTAGGGATTAATTTCCTGGTAAGAAAGTAGAAAGGCCAGGGGAAATATCTGAGAGGAGGTGAAGTTTTTTTGTGTCTGAAGACAGATTTTTTTTTGGTTTTGTTTTTCATTTTCCTGAACTGAAATTTTAGGTAGAAGGAACTATACCAGTGTATGAAGCTGTCGAAAAGCATGTCAAAAACCATGAGATGCTTACTATAGCTAAAGTAGGACATATGAGCTTGAGGAGGCTGTGGGATAGGCTGGACAAATAGTCATAGGTCAGATCATAAAGGGGCTTTTATATCATGCTAAGTCACTTGGACCTTGTCTTACCATATGCACAATTTTCTCTCACCTAAAAAAGAAAACGACAAGCTTAGAGTTAAAGTGATTGAAACAACTTATTTTGGTTGGTGGAGTTCTTGATTGCATGGGAAAAAAAAAAGAAATCTACCAAAAATTTATTCGAAAATACAAGAAATGGTATATATTGAACAAGAGTCTTTATGATTAGTGGATAATGGAGAGCTGAGATTTTTAGTGAAATATACCATTAAAAGCCTGTTAAGCCAAGGTCTGGAAGGAGCATTTAGTGCCGAAATGTTACAGGTCATAGCTCCCTGGGAAAGATTTTGTCCATTACATGGCAAGTTCTACAGCAGCAGGGAAAGGACTGAGAGTACCTGAATCCCAAGTAGAACACTCCCTGTTTTTCCCTGAAAGTCAGTATAAATATTTGATAACGTCTCCCTTTCTGTGAAGGAGCCCTCTCTCAATGGGAGTGGTACCTAGTATCCCTTAGCAGAACAGAATTATTTGTTTTCTTAAGCTTTTCTTTATGTCCTGGAGGTGGATTCTAAAAGCTCCTAAAGTATTTTGATTTTGAATTCTCACGAAAGTATTTTTTCTTTCACAGTAATTCAATCTAAAAGGCAATAAAAGTGATATATTCAGAAGTATTCAGGACTTGCTATCAGCACCACATGGGAATAAACTATCTTGCCACTTGCACATCCCACGGGAGAAAAGAATCACAATTCACATATAGGAAATATTTAATGTGCTTGCCTCCGTTTTGCTCATATTGTCTGCTCTGCTGAAAGGCAGATTTTTTTGCAGATAAAAGTTGCCCTGTCTTGCTGAACTGCTCATCTGTTTTGCTCAGGAAGAAAAGCCTTTGTTAAAATCAGAGGCAAAACCTGATTTTCAAAATATTGCCTAAAAATAACGAAATGCAAGAATATATCAAAATATGCTAAGATTATGGGCCAACTTCATGCTTTGAGAAAATTTTGGAAAATACTCTTTTTAAGTGAACAGGAATTATGTGTTTTCTGAGCATCGTCTTATGAATTGGTGGTCAGGTGCTCGAGAATACACTAGAGTGTGGAGGTGGCCTTGCCCTTGTGGCTGGGCTAGGCTGATAGATACATGGTTAAAAGAGGTGAACCATGCTGCACTCACTTGGGCTTTCAAAACTGTTCAGATTACTCATTGCTTTCGAGGTTTGTGTGCACAAGACTTCTGGCTTGGCTGCTTTTGCCAATGGGGAAGCATTGGTGAACAAGGCAGATAGAGCCTCTGCTTTTCAAGAACTCACAGTACAGCAGGGAAAGAGATAGGAAGCCAGCCGTTGCAACAGTCAACAGAGATATGCTGGGGAGGGTCAGTGTACCGCGGGGCAAGCCCTTTAGCAGTTGTGAAAGTTCAATCTTTGGGATCTAAATTCTGCCAAAAAACACCCACCCAGTCTGGGTCTTGGGCACCAGAACTGAGATTTTATCTAGCACAAGTTAACTCCTGTCAACTGAATGTTTCTAAATTTGGGGAAATGGCCTTTGTTCCTTCACATCTGTTTATTGGTAATTCTTCCCCTGGAGCTACCTTTGTGAATATTTTTATGATAATGTTTACTGAGTAAATCTGAGTATTTGACTTGTAGAACCAACAAATAATCTCCAGAGAAATCATCATCTTTTTTAAAAAACATTTTTAATGTTTATTTATTTTTGAGAGAGATGGGGGGGAGGCGAGGGGCAGAGAGAGAGGGAGGCACGGAATCTGAAACAGGCTCCAGGCTCTGAGCTGTTAGCACAGAGCCCGACACAGGGCTCAAACCCACGGACCATGAGATCATGACCTGAGCTAAAGTCGGATGCTTAACCGACTAAGCCACCCAGGCACCCCTGAGAAATCATATTTATACAGTCACATATAAGATACAAAAACAGATATTTTCTTATTTTAATAAATATGCATAGAAATGAAAATTTTCATACTCACTTTGCTTTGATTTCGGATTTTCAACAAACTAAACTCAACATTTAAAATTCCTACCGTGAGGGGAAGGGAAGAAAAGTTAGAGAGGGAGGGAGGCAAACCCTAAGAGACTCTTAAAAACTGAGAATAAACTGAGAGTTGATGGGGGGGGGTGGGAGGGAGGGGAAAGTGGGTGATGGGCATTGAGGAGGGCACCCGTTGGGACGAGCACTGGATGTTGTATGGGAACCAATTTGATAATAAATTTCAGGAAAATAAAAATAAAATAAAATAAAATAAAATCCCTACTGTGGGTGCCAGGTCTTAGTGGGAGTGGTTTGACCAGGTATGTTAACCCATCAGTGTCTGTATATGTATGAGAGACTGAACCTGATTCTGTTCTGCACAACCGGGTGAAAAAATAAGGAAGCTTCTTTTCAGATAAGGGTTAAAAAGGAAATAATCTCTTTGGCTGCAAACTTTTTCTCAGCAGGTGCAAAATAGCTGCAATCAGGTAGGCTTTGGTAAGTGGCAGCTGCTATCTACCAAGTTGAAAGATCACAAATTCTCACCCCATTTCGATTTCAATTTCAGAGACACTGGGTTCAATTTATGAGTTTCTGAAGGCATGCCTAACTCTGTGGTAAGAAATGGGCCTTGACCACGTTTGGGGCCACATCCAGAGCCATGCCAGAAGTCTTACTTGTAGTGACACCAGCACTGCCCAGTCAGGGTACCTGGGTCATCGTTACAGTGTCATTAGACATGAAAGCCAGCTAGGATCCTGAAGACATTCCATCGTCCAGATGAAGAAATCAAGGCCTGGACAGGATAACACTCTTACCTGTGGTCATGTTGGTCATAGACTAATCAAGGCCCTTGTTTCCAAGCTGCTACTTGTTTTGCGGTAGAGAGGTCAATATCCCAGGTCTAATTACTACCACCGCTGCCGGGAGCATTGTGTTGAAAGGATTCCGAAGTTGCTTCCTGACTCAAGGGGAGGGGGTGCTGTAGTTGATTAGCAGTGTCTGTCTGAGGAGAATGTGGGGGTCATGTGTTCTCTGAATTCGGTTGAATGATGAAGGTTGATTGGTAATCAAATAATTACCACATGACTTGAAGTATGCTTCAGAACAAAGTGCTCTAAAATCTTCCTGGAGGGTCAGGACCATTTCATAGGAGATGACACTTAGATTTGGTCTTGAAGAGTGATTAGCAGTTTTCCTAACAGAGAAAGGAAAGACGAAGATGTTCCACGAAGGCAGAAGAGCTGGTGCAGCTAATTTGAGGAGAAAAAAGAAAAAAAGGAAATTAATGATCATTGATTGCCTCTTATGTGCTGGACACTAAGCTAGGCCCTTTTATGTATTATCTCATTATTTAATTTTCAAAATGACTTTAAGATTTTACAGATGAGGAACGTGGACAAAGAAAATTAAGATGCTCAAAGTCATGGTATAGGGTGAGATTTTAGTTATTGGGGCTCTCAGGGAACTTTAGTGGTAGCTACGTAGAGGGACAGTGTAGATGAGGAAGAGATGATTGGGGAGGGAGGATATCATTGGTTTAGATTTGGACTATTAAATTTGAGTTGCCTCTGGGACATCTCAATAGAGAAGGCTTGTAGGCTGTTGGAAATAATGGCATTGACTGATCTGTTTATGATAAAAATATATATCAAAGACTCACTGATGACAGACCTTATACATGTATTTCTAGGCTTCTGCTTAACAGTGGAGATCTTTCTGTCTTTGCTATTCTAGCACAGGAGACCATAAGTAATAAACTAATATGCTTTATGTTGCATGGGCGATTCAAATTACTGCCAATGCAATATGAAGCCCAGAATTGACGGAGAAACTGTCCTACTTTGAAATTCAACTGTTCTTGGCACAGAACAATTTATTATCACCAGGAGGCCTGTGCTCTGGCAAAACTCTACTTGTGTTCAGCAAAGACTTTTGAATATATATGTTCCCCTGCCAGGGTTCAACTTCGACCTATGAGAGGACAGTGTCTATTCCCGAGGGAGATGCCGGGAGGTGCCACAGTTGACATCTGTGTATGGATGGGTTATGACATGCATGTGTGTGCAGGGTCACCTAGCCATGTCAAGGAAAGAAGGCTTTCCAACTTCAAAAAGAAGGAAAAACACCCAAAAGGCATTTATGTTGGCAAATTCCAATGTCCCGGAGAACTCCCGGACTCTTTGTTATTCTTTCTTTGTGCACTGTGGTTATGGCTCCTTTAGAGTACAGGGTAAGGGATAGGCGTTTAAAATAATCCTGATCCCATTCCTGATTTTTTTTATTCTCTAGGATGATGATGATGATGATGATGATGATGATGATGATGGTGACGACAATGATTTTGATACCACCATACTTCATTGATTTTAAAATGTTTTTTTTCTCATATCTAAGAGGGAGGTGTCTTTGTATACTCCATACCACCTTGCAGTCACTACCAGCCTGCAACAAAGCTAAATTCTCCCAGATAGGATTTGCGTTGTTTCAAACGGTCACCTGGGGATACTACCAACCTGAGACCACTTTAAATTGAATTATTTACTGAGATTTTTCTTGAGTCATACCAGTAGTGTGAAGCTGTATCAAAAACCTGCATGAGTACCTGCCTGTGGTTCGAATTCTCAGGGGAGACTATTTTCCCTTTCTCTTTTCTTGCTGTGCCTTTCTGAATGGCAGCTTTATTTCTGGAATATTCTAACTTTAAGGAAATCTCATTTTGGTGTCTTGGCTTTTTGCAGAGGTCTATTATTAGACTTCCCATCTTGCTTTTCTTTCTTACTATATTTAGAGTAACTGTGTATCTAACAATTGATGGTATCTTAGAGTTGATGAAATACTGTTAACAATAAACGCTAACATTTACTGAGCACTTTCCCTTTGCCAGGCAGTGCTTTTAGGGTTCTTCTTATGTAGTAAATCATTTAAACCATTAACAATCATAGGGGGCGCCTGGGTGGCTCAGTCAGTTGGGCGTCTGCCTCTTGATTTCACCTCAGGTCATGATCCCAGGGTCCTGGGATTGAGCCCTGAGTTGGGCTCCGCAAAGAGTGTGGAGCCTGCTTAAGATTTTCTCTCTCGTATGTTCATTAAAGGTTCTTCGGGGGTGCCTGGGTGGCGCAGTTGGTTAAGTGTCCTACTTCGGCTCAGGTCATGATTTCGCAGCTCGTGAGTTCGAGCCCTGCATCGGTCTCTGTGCTGACAGCTCAGAGCCTGGAGCCTGCTTTGGATTCTGTGTCTCCATCTCTCTCTGCCCCTCCCCTGCTCACGTTCTGTCTCTCTCTCATGCTCTCAAAATATAAATAAACACTTAAAAAAATAAAAAAAGATTTTCTCTCTCTCTCCCTCTGTCTCTGTCCCCTGCTCACATGCTCTCTCTTAAAGACATGCTTTCTCTTAAAAACAAACAAAAACCTGTTAACAATCATACTGGGTAGGTAGTATTATTTTTCCAATCTTAGGTGGGAAAACAGGCACAAAGAGGTTAAGAACAATGTGCCCAAGTTGACATATATTGACTCATTTAGTGTAACTTGACCACCTTGAGTCTACAGATAGGCTGCTGGTGAGAATCTGTTTCATCTTTGTAAAGTGCTTGCTGAGCACAAGTCTCTCCTCTCAGAAAATGTGTCATCGTCCTTATTACTACCACAGGTATCCTTTTGTTACCCACATCTCATTCACTGATGTCGGATTCCAACTTTAAGTGTTATCCAGAGACAAGAGTTGGTTTTCTTTAAAAAAGTGCATTCTTTAAGTCTTTTCATTATGTACCCTACAAAGGATGTTGCTTTAAGCAGGTTTGCTACCATTCAGATCTGCAAGCTTCCAAGCAATTCTCAGAATACTCCAGTTCTTCTTACTTCACTTTATATTCCCCCATCCTAACACTTTCCCCCATCACCCCACCATACCCATGTCAGATCTACAAGCGAGGTGAATTAAGAGGAAAAAAGAAAAGAATACTTTGTGTAGAAAACATATTTCCCCTAATGATCCCAATTTGAAACTTTTCAGATAATTTACTGCTTAAATTTAGAAGAGGATAATTTTTTTTTTATTTTTTTTAATGTTTATTTATTTTTGAGAGAGAGAGAGAGTGCAGTGGGGGAGTGGACACAGAGAGAGGAAGACACAGAATCCGAAGCAGCCTCCAGGCTGTGAGCTGTCAGCACAGAGCCTGACATGGGGGTCGAACTCACCAGCCACAGATCATGACCTGAGCCGAACTGACTGAGCCACCCAGATGCCCCAGGAGAGGATAATCTTTAATCCTCAATCTTTCCTTGTCTCCTTCATTCTTTTCATTCTTCCACACATATTGACTGAATATCTTCCAAATTCGAGAAGTTGTGCTTGAGGGTGCTCGAGATGTTTCTCAGATGTTGTTCACATTCTCAGCGACTGATTGCAAACAAAACTAGAGGGAAACCTTTCCCGTGTCCCTAACCCCCCCACCTCCTCCTTTCCTGTTTCCTCCATCTTCCTTCTCCATCCACTCCATCTCGCCTCAGTCTCATCCATGACCTGGAAGCCAGGGAGGAATACAGGCTTTAAGGAGGAGACACCATTTGAGTGGAGTTATTTGTGAACTTGTAGAGATGAGGATGATAGATGCCAGTGGGGAGCAGTCTGGACAACGTCACAGGACCTGGGTAGCAAAGGAGCTTTAGAGAACGGTGAAATGCAAGCTTGAAACTGGGAGGCATGAAAAGACAGAGGGGCATGAGACTTCCAAGCACCCCCACTTCCCTCTCTACTTCACTGATTACAGGGAGAATCCTTTGGGGTGATGGGTCTGAAAGTGTTTGTAAATATATATGCTGTACAATGTTAATGTCCTGTAGATTCACAGAAAAAGAAAGGGTCCCCATCATCATTGTCTTCGTGGTTATCATTCTTGCCTTTATCATGGTGCCTCTGGGAATGACCTCCTCCCTAATGGCGCCAGGATCCCCAGAATTTATCCTTCTGTTTACTAAACACCTTGAAAGTAAGAATTGGATTCTAAGAGATGAACTCATCTCTGCAAGAATGAAATATGCCAAGCAAATGTTTGCAGAAACCAACAAAGGCTGGTGGGCCATAAGGTGACTGAGAATAAAACAAAATCACTTGCCCTGGTTACCTAATCATCTTCATTGTCTCTGCTTATGTAGCACCTCCCTTCCCGCTACAGAATGCCAGGGGTATGGAGAGACAATAACAGGCAGACTAGGGGATATTTGTTCCCCTAAGTTCAAGAATTTAATGAAAAACAGAGGTAACTTCAGGGCCATCTACTCCAATCTCTGATGTTCTTATCATGAGAACCTGCCCTTTGGATTAAAATTCTCTGTGTCTATTGGCACAGCCACGCTGAGAGACTTTGCTTTCCGGGCCCTTCATTCTACATACTCAATACCAATCTTCAGCTCTATCTTATGTTTCTGAAGAACTTTGATTCCTTTCTGCCATGTGAAAGGGCATGTGCTGAAGCAGTACGATAAAGATGAAAGGCAAAATGGGATAAACTGGTTTTATATAATTTTTCAAAATGAAACAAACTCAGTCAATGTAGCCACGATTGTATCATTTGATATTTTAGCAGTTTGAAAATCAAATCAGGGCAGAAAACCTAAATCCCCTCTGCAAATAAAATAAGAAAAAAATGTGTAGGCACACAAAAACCTCATTGACGGTTTTCATTATGGTTTTAATATAGGTGTCAAAGTTCAGTGCGACCTCTTATCATGTCATCTGACAGACTTATAATGCTCAGGTTAACTTGAGCTTCTCTGCAGTGTTTATAACTATAGGGAGTCTCCTTTGGGGCAAAAAAAACCTGAAGAAATTTTGGCCACTTACAATTTTTCCCTAGGATTAGCTTTTTGTACAGAATAACGTATGACAATGATGCCCACGAGAACTGTATTGCCTTGGTTTCCGTTTGTTGGATTTGTAATTCTTGCTGGATTCTACCTATGTCTGATGGTGACATGTTGCCATGGGTTCCAAATTCTTAAAGGAGGTCACCATACTGAAGGTTGTCTATTACTTAGTTTTTTTTTTTTTTTATGAAACCGTCAACATTATGCTGTTTAGCTGCGTCTTACCTGTAATAGGGCTCCATACCATTGATTGACAAAGGGCACCGAATATTCTGTAGCCGGAGTAGAGGAATAATTGCTTTGTTTTCCCTGAGTGCTAACCAACGGTACCCTGAAGTTGTCTTGTTAATACTGGGAATAAAGCCAGAATTAAATTTGCCCACAAATTACTGATTTTGAGGTAAATATAATTACCATGCTTCAGATCAGCCACTTAATTTTCCATATGAATTATTTTGTTTATTGACAAAATGTATTACAAAATCTACTTAGGGCTAGTGCCAGTTTTTAAAATTTCTGAACCACTCCTATGAGAGTATTCCCTTTGGTATGAGTAAAATGGACAACTTAGTTGACACACACACTAGAACACAGGCTTTGAGTTCAATGACTGTGTGTATTATTTCCTTGCTCTGTGACCTTGGGCAAGTCACTCACCCTCTCTACATCTCTATTCCTTTGTGTGGAAAGTGAGGGTTACACAAGTATTGCTCCAACTAATCGCACTCATTAAATATTATCTTCTATTAAGACGGTGATTGGAGCACCTGGGTGGCTCAGTCGATTAAATGCCTGATTCGATTTTGGCTCAGGTCGTCACCTCCCATTTTGTGAGTTTGAGCCCAGCATCCGGCTCTGGGCTGACAGGGTGGAGCCTGCTTGGGATTCTCTCTCTCCCTCTGTCTCTGCCCCTCCCCCACTCACACTCATGTGTGCATGCTGTCTCTCAAAATAATAAGTTTAAAAAAAGATTATGATGATTGTTTATACATATACACTATATCTGGACTTTAATCCTAGTGCCCCTACTAGGAGAAGGACAGCCAGTTGCTAAAAGTATCCATTGCAGTTCTCATATTGAGAATTTAACGTCTGCTAGTGATATCTGATGATGTGGTGCATGTTGCTCTTGTCCTTGTCCTTCCAACAGGCTGTTTCCCACCTCCTCATTCATTGACCACACCATGTCCCGAGTGAACTCTCCAAAATCAAACCTGATCCTATCTCACACTTAGACCCCTTCTTTGGTTTCTGTGGTGTAAGTCCAGATTCCCTGGCATGATGTACAAGACCTTCCACAATCAGATTCCTTTCTGCCTCTCTAGGTCCACTCCCTCCGCCCTCCTCAAAGCCTACTCTCAAAGTGTATTTCTTTTAGGTTATCACATTTGCTTCAACAGCTTTATGGATTCTGAAGTGCTGCTTATTCTCTCATGTTGACCTTGTTTGGCATTCCCTACTCTCCTAGATGTCCTCAATGATTTTATCACCAGCTGTGCTGCCTAAGTATGGACTCCACGAAATTAGGTCTGACCCTCTTGTTATCACCTCCCTTTCCTCACCCCCCTCCCAACAAATGGGTGATATTTTCTCCAGAGTTCACTATAGTTTAATAAGCAGGATCCAGTTTGTTGATTCAATAGATAAACAGAACAAATGAAGATTTTATCTGTATACTCTGAGCTTTGCTAATTCATCCTTGTACAAATGAGAAGCAGCTTTATTGTATTTTGGGAGAACCACATTTGGAGCTTGGCCAATGACACAAGGTAGAATTAATTTCATGACACGATTTCTATATGGTAGAAGAATTTGTATTTGATAAGGTCACAAATACGCAATGGGTAGGCACTCGTCAATGTGTGAGGTGTTTGAGTACTGATAAATAACATAGTCAACCCAAATATTTATTATTGGATAAATGACAGCATATGGACAAAAATATATACAGTTTTACCCTAGAAAACAACTACCTCAGTCATTAAATAATACTATTTAAATAGAAAAATATAGCTTTATACTATTGTTTATCGTTTATGAAAAAGAAACAAAAGATCTAGCAACTGACTATATTAAAAGATAAAGATTTTATCTTGAGGTTAAAGGCTAATTCTCTGGTAGAAAGAATAAAAACATACAAATGTAAATATAGCTTGCAAATTTGCTAGGTACAAATATTGGCACTTGTTTTCTCCCTAAATCATGAATTCTCTGTGGATTTTATTTTGAAATAGGTATTTCTGCTCTAAGTCTGATAAATGATATTCCAACTCTAAAGAGCAAGCAACTAGAATGCCACATTTTTGATGCATATTTTTGCAGCACAGAGGGGATTAAATTCTAAATGTCTCAGCTGTTAAAGGCCCCTTCAGACTTGCCCAGAATGAGGAACAAAGAAGGAGAGAGCTTTCCCTAAAGCAATTCATCAGATCTATTTGGGCACAGTGACATTCTATCAGAGCTTGTGTGGTTAAGTTGCACTGAGTGGTTCAAGGGTGTGCAGCTGCTTGGAATATTTGAGGAAAAGATATCTCCAAGTTTTCTTCATGCATTCACATGGGCTGGCCAATTCTTACCAACTGGCTAATGGCCAAGAAGGCTCTGACAGTTAGTAGTTACATCATCATAATAACATCTCCCATTTTTGAGTGCTCCCTGTGTGCCAGAACTGTGCTCTGCATTTTGCACCTGTTGTGTCATTTAAAAGCTGATACTTCTTCCTTTTTTTTTTTTAAATAGGCTCCATGCCAAAGGCAGAGCTTGAACCCATGACTCTGAGATTGAAAGTCACATGTTCTACATTGAGCCAGCCAGATGCCCCTAACATTCATACTTCTTATCTTAAAGGAATGACCTATTAAATGTAATGCCAGTTTTTGCAGTATGAAGAGTTTGTCAGAGTGAGTTTTACACATTATAAACTTGATGAGTACTTACTGTTGTTTTTTCTCACCTAGTTGCTGGCTGTTGGATCTAGGAGAGGCTCTGATTACTTCAGCAGGGCAGCAGTGATCACTTCCATACACAGACTGTTAGACATAGAACACATATAAAAAGTCTTCTCCTTGTCTGAGTGTGGATGGACTTGAAACAATTGCTAGAACAAGCCACTGATGGAATAAACTTAAGTTACTGGAAACGAGGCAACGTGGATGGCAATTTCAAATAAGATGTGAAGAATATTTAGAATTATAAAGCATAGCACTTTTATGCATTTATCCTTTCATTGTCCTAATGTTAAGATGGATGGGGCAGATAATTGCATCTGACTGAGTGTATCTGGCTTACTATATTTTGTGTTATGGTTTGCACCCTGTCTGCTTCCCTACCATCATCTTCCCCCACATACAGTCTGTGTGTTCTTTTTACCAAGAGATCTGCAAATTTCTGACCAATTTAAGGCCTTAGTCTATGCTGTTCCCTCTGCTGGAATGCCCTTCCCATCTCCACTTGTCTAACTCCTCCTCATTCTTCAGGACTCCATTTGAATACTGCCTCCCCAAACAAGCATTCCCTGAATTGTCCCACCCACAACCCTTCCCACTTCCTCTGGGCTGGCGCAGTGCCCTGTGTGTACCTCCACTACCTCATTTGATAGGTGACATTACACATTTCTGTTTACTTGCCAGCTGCTCTAAGGTGTATCTCTCTGGAAGCTTGAAGCATGGTCTGTCTTTTATGGTTTTATTTCTCCTTTTCAGCACCTCACCAAATCTACACAGAATATGGGCCCAATGAGTGCATGTGACTTGAAGGAATAAATACATTCATATATATCATACACATTTGTATTTTGTTACTTCCCCAACTCCGCCTCCCCCCCCCCCCCCCCCCCACACACACATTCTCACTGCCTTCTGGTGTGGTAGACTTTAAAAAGCCTCATCCACGGTTTTTATTGTAATTGCTAAAGCTCAAGGTCACAATTTGGCAGGAATGACTGCTAGAAGGATGCACATCAATGCTGTGTCCTGCTGTCCTTGCTGTCTGGAGTACAGGATGTGTTTGAAATTATACCTTTTCTAGTGAAATTTCAGGGTGGTTTTATATCAGCACTATGAGAATGCTTTCATGTTAAATAAGAACGTTGAAACAGAAAGAAAGGCAAAGAATCAGGTCCAGGCAAAGCCTGAGCTATGAAAGGAACACCTCTGCCCACCACAGAATATGATTCCAGGTCAAGCACAGAGGAGTCTGTCTGGCTTCCACTCTCCATTTGCTCCCCTTATCCTCTCTGTGCTCATTACTTGGTTCCCTTTGATGAAACATGGGAGGCAGACAGGGATTACTAGGGAGCAGGCTTTTACAACTGTGATCTCGTTCCATTTTGAAGTTGCTCTCAAAATGGTTGATTTATTTTCCTCTCATGTATGCATTATGTATGTGTGGCTATGCGAGATCTGTGAATTCAGAAAGGCCCTCTGTACCTTTGTCCCCAAACCCCCATCCATGCAATGTAGTGCAGCAACCAGTAGAACCAGAGAGCCACGCAGGGCTTTGGAATAGACAAAGACACAAATCCCATCTGAGTCTCCTTCAAAGGAAACTGCTGTTTTGCAACAAGCTACCGGATGGCGATAAAAAAGGTTCTTACCTGTTTACTTAATGGGTGACTGGCCCCTTTGCTTTTATTTAGCCATCTGTTCTGGTCTATGTCCCTTTAAACTTGTAAGATCCATCACCTCATTTAAGCTGTTACCTTGACACATTGCAATGTTGTGGACATAATGATTCCACAGAGGAGCAAATTAAAACAGTTTTTCATGATTAGAAGGTTAAATGAGGTAAGGCTGTGGTAGTTAGTGGTGAGATAAGGGGTTTTGAGGAGGCAGAACTCAAGGGACTTGCAGGTGATTGGAAAATTAGGCTGGCTAGACAAAAGGACGGGGCTTTTACAAATTACGGAGCTGAGCAAGAGCTAGGACTTCCTTTGGGGTCTCTGACTTCTGGGGGCTTTAGTCTCCTGTCCTTGCAGAGACTGTGATCATGGCCAGGGAGGAACAGGGGCCGGCTTTGGGTTTCTTTTCTACTTTGGGACATTTTGTGAAGAGCAAAACGAAGTTTATTCACTAAGAAGTGATAAGCTGGAAACACAACAACATACATCAGGTCATTCCTGGATAGTTATTTGGCTTCCCTTAAGTTTGAAGAAGAATTGAGGGCCAATCCCAGCTTTGTGGAGGAATCTCTGATTGTGTCTTCACCCTGGACTTCAAGGCATGGCTGTTCCTGACATCTGCCCTCTGCCCTGCTCTTTCTTCTTGCTCTAGACCTGACCCTCCACCTCCTTCTTCCTCCTTGCTTCCTTTCCTCCTCATTTTCTCTCCCTTCCACCTCCTGGATGGCTCCATTCAGGTGACCCACCATCTGGATAAAAACTAGGACTTAGGAAGCCCAGGGTTTTTAAATCATTTCGTACCCTTCTAAATCATTTCTTACTCTGACCACTCTGGTTTCTCCTAATATGACCAGTATTCTTGTAGTAACCTGGACTCAAAATTCTCCATCTCACCTCTATCCAATCAGGAGCCATGTTCTCTGCTTACCACCTACGTTGAGTTTCTCATATTTTTTCTACCTTTGTACTCCCCTTGCCACTGCTCTAGTTTCCATCCCTCATTACTTTTGTCCTAGCCAGTCAGAATAGCCTCCTAACTCATTGCTGTCTGTCTTTAGTTCCTCCCTGCTTCAAAACATTTTAAACAGTGACGTTTGATTATAACTTATAACAGTTATAATTATAATTATAATTATAATTAAACAAGCAACCAACAAAACCTCCTTTGGTTTTCTATCACCTACCACCCTCGATAGACTTCTCAGCTTGGTGTTGTAGGCAGTCCCTAAAGTTATCATTTGTTGTTTCCAGCCTTTCCTCATCCTCTGTGCCCCAGGAAGACAAAGTTCTGTGTAGCTATGAATCACCCCATGTTTTCTTGCCTCCTTGCTGTCTTCCCTCTACCTAGAAAGCTTCACTCACATGTCTCTACTGATTAAAATTCATGCATTTTATCCAGCTCAATCTCAAATACATCTCTGCTTTCCCCACCCCAGTCAGATGCATTTGCTCTCGTTCTTGTTCCATGGCAACCCATTAAGGGGGATGTTCTTAAGCTGCTTCGCATGGATTTTTTCCCTACTTTTATTGTTAGCTTTTTGAGTCTTAACTTTTGCATAGCCTTTCACAGCACAGGCAGCTTCCTGCCTGTAGCGGGTGCTAGATATAGAAATAAAGTAATTGCTGATAATTTGTCTACAAGGATGGGAAAAACCCATTTATTCATTCACTCAAATGTTTCGTGGGTGCCTACAATATGTAAGGCAGTGTGTTATGGACCTGGGATCCAGAGATCAGTGTAACAGTATATTCTGGTTCTCTAGGAACTCACAATTAGATGGAGGAAAAGTCATATAAATAATTATGCAGTGAAAACTGTGCAACCATAGACGTGCCTTCAAGGTATGGGAGTGCAGGACTCTGTTAGGTTAGACAGGTTGGGGTGAAGGGATGGTGGTGGGAGGGGATGCAGCAGTTAGGAAGGGTTTCCTACAGTTGGGAATGTCTGATTTGCGTTTCGAAAATTGAATAGAAGTTGTCGAGGAATTGGGGCGCCTGGGTGGCGCAGTCGGTTAAGCGTCCGACTTCAGCCAGGTCACCATCTCGCGGTCCGTGAGTTCGAGCCCCGCGTCAGGCTCTGGGCTGATGGCTCAGAGCCTGGAGCCTGCTTCCGATTCTGTGTCTCCCTCTCTCTCTGCCCCTCCCCCATTCATGCTCTGTCTCTCTCTGTCCCAAAGAAAATAAATAAACGTTGAAAAAAAAATTTAAAAAAAAAAAAAAAAAGAAGTTGTCGAGGAATGTGGGGAAGTAAGGAAGGGTAGGAATGGAATGGAAAGATGATCTAAGAAGGCTTCTCTGCTTGTTCTCAGAGGCTGGCTAAAGCAAACTGGTCACCAAATGATTAAATTCTGTCTCCAAATGAAATCTCCTAAATGACACAGTCCTTTTATCCCTTTGAAAGAAAAAGAGAGGGAGATAAAGGAATCTCCCTCTGTGACTACTTTTGGTTGATAATCATTCATTCATTCATTCATTCTTCTTCTTTTTAATGTCTTGTAGAGGAAGTCTATGATTGCAGTGAGCTTCGTAGCAGCGTTCCTCTTCCTGCTGGTTGTGCGCCTTGTAAATGAAGTGAATTTCCCACTGCTGCTAAACTGCTTTGGACAGCCTGGCACAAAATGGATACCATTCTCCTACACATATAGGCGGCCCCTTCGAACTCACTATGGGTACATAAATGTGAGAACACAAGAGGTAAGACCTCAGAGGGTTTCCTAGGATTTGTGGATATCCATGGTAACAGTTTTTCTTTAGGAGCAAGATGGTTTCCAATCACTGAACTTACTCCCTCTGCCTCTTCTTTGGGTCCCTGACATCTTCTGTTTTCTCATTCTTAGACATTTTGACATACACATGTCTAATGTCTGCTGCCCCTGCTACATCAAATCTTCTGATTGTCTAGCTTCATGTGGAGTTGAGGAGGCAATTACTTGTTTTCCTGGTGTTTTAACATCCATCTCTTTCTATTGCAAAACTCTGGTCAGCAATTACCAGCTGGAGAACTGGCTGGCTTTATTTCCTGGAGGTCAACTTGTTGGGGACAGCTCTTTGTAGAACGGCAGAGAAGCATTTATATTCTTTAAAACTCTGTAATCCTTAGACCTGGAGCTAGAAAGGCCAAGCTGATTTTAAAATTCTCCGTGGTTGCCGAGATAATGGGATTTAAAGAGTTGCCAAATTTAAAGGGGTTAACATCATTTAAATCCTGTAATCACTGAACCTCTAAATCTTTGTAGCCAGTCGGTAGCACAGGAGAGGATGGAGGTATATGGACAACTAGAAAGTATGCTACACTTTTCTAGTAGCACTTTTGCAAGCCAAGATTTGCATTTTAGAGCGAAGGAAAGAATTTGCATTTTAGAGCAAAGTAAAGAATCTCCAAAATGTGTGAAGTGTATAGAAGTGGTTAATGACATTGTTTTTACCATTTGTTTCTATGGAGTGCGGTAAATATGAGGTTACTATTCCTAGATGCAGAGTCCAAGCCCGTTTGATTGTTGGTGACAAGGGTACAAGTCATCAGTATGTCTATGTCACTGGGAAGAGTTTTGGATCAGATCCCATCGACAGGTCATTTTGTAAAAATACTAGAGAGGAGGGGCTCCTGGGTGGCTCTGTGGGTTAAGCGTCCAACTTCGGCCCAGGTCGTGATCTCGCAGTTCTTGGGTTTGAGCCCCGCGTCGGGATCTGTGCTGACAGCTCAGAGCCTGGAGCCTGCTTCGCATTCTGTGTCTCCTTCTCTCTCTGTTCCTCCCCTGCTCATGCTCTGTCTCTCTCTCTCTCTCTCTCTCTCTCTCTCAAAAATAAATAAAGGTTAAAAAAAAATTAAAAAAAATACTAGAGAGGAAACTTAGGTGTAGAATGCTGCTACTGTCCTGAGAGTTATTCTTAGCATCCGGGGAGGGACACTGAATGCTGGCTTGGTCTGTCGTCTTGTGTAGGCAATATCATACCTGAGTCACTGCTTCTGGCTAATTTGATTCTTTGAAAATTGTTTCTGTATCTGCAGGGTTTACAGGCTTTTTATTAGACCTTTATAGTAAAAAGAAAAAGGCACCATTAATAACATATAAATTCTTAGGAGTTTTGCTTGATGTTTAACCTTTAATTGGTTTTAAATCAATTTTTTAAAAAGTGTCCATTGTTTGAATTTGTTGAGTGTCCTAATAAATCGATTACCTATATAAAAATGTATCTCTTAGAGAATAGTTTGTGTCACTCTTGTCTTTTGGTACTTTCAATTTTGGCTGTCATTGAATATTCTATAACTACTGGATTGTGTTGGTCATTTCACAGGTGCCTATCACAGGTAGAAAATGAAACATGTGAGAAAAGTGTCTTATGAATTACTCTTGTGAGGGAAATCCCACCAAATGTTAAAGACCCTTTCATTTATCCAAATATTAATGGATTCGGGACACCTGCGTGGCTCAGTTTAGCATCCAACTTTTGATTTTAGCTGGGGTCATGATCTCAAGGTTGTAAGATTGAACCCCATGTCGAGCTCCACCTGAGCATGGATCCTGCTTAAGATTCTGTCTCCCGGGGCGCCTGGGTGGTTCAGTCGGTTGAGCGTCTGACTTCAGCTCAGGTCATGATCTCACGGTCTGTGGGTTCAAGCCCCATGTCAGGCTCTGTGCTGACAGCTCAGAGCCTGGAGCCTGCTTCAGATTCTGGCTCCCTCTCTCTTTGCCCCTCCCCCTGCCCATGCTCTGTCTCTCTCTCTCTCTCTCTCTCTCTCTCTCTCTGTCAAAATAAATAAACATTAAAAAAAAATTAAAAAAAGAAAAAGATTCTCTCTCTCCCTCTCTCTCTCTGTCCCTTCCCTGCTCCTGCACGGGCATGTGCACACACTCTTTCTCTTAATAAATAAGTAAAAACAAAAAAAAAAAAAAATATATATATATATGTATATATCTGTATATGTATATATATATGTATATATACGTATATATATAAAATAAACAGATATATACATATATATATTGGATTTTGGACTGTTACTGGAAAACTGACCTGAGGATGCAGTTATTTAATTAACCACATCAACCAGGCTACCCTTTGAAATTCTGTTGGTATAGTTTTTATTTTTTTAATTTATTTTATTTTATTTATTTAGTTTTGAGAGACAGAGGGGGGCAAAGGGAAATCTTAAGCAGCCTCCACACCCAGCACAGAGCCACACGCAGGGCTCGATCTCATGACCGTGAAATCATGATTGAGCCAAAATCAAGAGTCAACACTTAACCAACCGAGCCACCCAGGCACCCCTGTTGGTATTAGTTTTTTTAATACAATGACTTTACTAAAGGATATTGATCATTTATTTTGCTCCTGCAGAGGTTCTATCTTGGGAGGAAGCATAGTTACTGGAAAGAGTTTTTAAGCCTTGGAGGCACACAGGCATGGTTTACGTGCCAGTTCTGACATGCAGAAAGTAAGCATGACAACATCAACTAGCTAAGTTATTATAAATGCCAGATTGGTAGAAAAATTAAGAATCTGACAGTAGCAGATGTTGGTGAGGTATAGAACGACAGGAATTCTTATGTACTGCTAGGGGCAATATAAATTGGAACAGCCACTTTGGGAAAAAGTTTCCTGTTCTTGAGTAAAGTTGAAGATCTGCACACACCATGCCTCAGTGTTTCCAGTCATTGATGTACCCAGGGGAGACACTCATGAGCATAGGCACCAGGAGGCATGGACCACGTGTGGGGGCAGCATTATTCATAACAGCTAGAACCTGGTAGCAACCGAAATGTCTCTCTGTAGGACAATGGCTTAAAATCGCTCTGCATGCCCTGGAATACCACACAGCAACAGCAATGATGGAACTGCAGCTACGTGTGACACTAGGGGTGAATCTTGCACAAGTAATTTTGAGCAAAAATGCAAGAATAATAGAATACAGAGTGTGATTCCATTTATAGATCACAAGAAAAGGCAAAACTAAATGATGATGCCTAGGGACATATATAGGAAATAAAACTACAAAGGAAAAAAAAAGGTAAGGAGATTATCATTGTGGAAATGAGACGAGCAGTTACCTCTGAGAGAGACAGACAGTTTGTGATCAGTGTGGGTTGCTGGGATGTTTACAGTACCCTGTCTTTCGATCCAGTGGGAAGTTACGTGGGTGTTCACATTATAATTATTTATTAAGTATGTGTTCATGTTGTTTAATTTTTATGCATTTCTATTTCATATTAAAAATTAAAAATATATTCTGAGCCCAGGTAGGATATTTATTGACCAAGAAACACACAGAGCACCTCACCTAATGTACAGCAAGAAGTAACTGAAAAGAAGCATTAGGGCATTAAGCTATCTAAAACAAGAAATATTTGAAATAGGCAATTTCATCTTATGTAAAGACAAACAGATAATATGGGTAACTTACGTGCATGATAGACAGGGAAGTTCCATATTGTAACATGAGAGCAGGTGATGAGCAGAAAATTTTGCATGGATGTTGAAATATAATAACATCCAAAGAGAATGACAGATTTTCCTCCAAACTCAAACAATTTTAGGCTACATTGGGAGGAAAACAAAATTTTGTGGTTCCCTACCTCCTTTTTCATGATTTCATCTTTCCTTCTCACAATTCCACCCCACCCTCATCCCCATGTCTGGGCTTCAGTCTTACTCCCCGATGCTCTGTATTCTGGTCCTCACCAAATAATGATTTCAGATGCAATCCTTCCCAGAGATGGTTGCATTTAAATAAGGCTTGCATTACATAAAGGAAGAAAAAGTCTTCAAGAACCAAAGTAACATAGCTTAAATGGTGGGTGGTACACTTGATGTTACTGTGCAGACAGCTTCAATAGTGACCCTCAAACCTTGCTTCAAAGGTAGCTACATACTCCTATGTTCCTGATCACTCTACTTTAATCTGGAGGAGGGTCAATAGCCATGGCTTAGCTAAGTAAGTAGTCACCAAGCTGATGTGTTTATTTTTAATATCTTGGTCCTTGAGATTTTCTCAGAAGAAAGTACAAGCTTTCTAGAAGCCACCAGACTTCCAAGAATTTTTAAACATGTAGACATGCCAGCAATAATTTCCAGACCTAGAACATCTGCAAACATGATTATTGTTAATGATGGCTTTATTGCCTGATGCTTTAGCTGGACCAGACATCGCTGCCATTAAACAAAAGTTTTATGAGTGAAAGTGTTTACAAGAAAGAATATCTCTCCAATACTGTCTAAAACAATGAGGGGGTGGGATGGCAGAATTTGAAGATTTAGTGGACATTGGGGAGAGCGGGATTACTTGGGAGCAAAATCTGATTCTTTGGTTATGTTTAAAATAAGATGAACTCTGGTCCCTTTGGCTTGGCACAAGTAGAAGTATAGGCAGTCTTATAAATCTGTGACAGCCTGTCCTGAAGGCCTCACAGAGAATAAATTTTACTCTTTTCAAGCTTGGATTAATGTTATCAATTCACCTAGTTCTTAAATGACCTATTCTCAAGGGAAGTACAAGAGGTAAAAGTACAAAGAATACAGGAAAGATAACCAAGTGGACTTGCTTATATTTTATTTTTATTTCTTTTTAAGGTTATTTATTTATTTTGAGAGAGCATGTGTGCAAGCGAGGGAGGGGCAGGGAGTGAGGGAGAGAGAGAATCCCAAGCAGGCTCTGCACTGTTAGCACAGAGCCCCATGTAGGGCGTGATCCCTCGAACCCACGAACCATGAGATCATGACAGGAGCTAAAATCAAGAGTTGTACGCTCAACAGACTGAGCTCCCCAGGTGCCCACTTGTTAAATTGTTGGAGTATTTTTTTCCTGATCTAGACCCATAAGAAAGCAAGTTTTGAAAACTATGAAGACTATTCTAATGAAGTTAAATTGAAGGAATTAAAATACCCTTCCTAGCAAAACAATGACAATCTAAATAATGCAGTTGGTGATTGCCTCCCCACCACCTTCGTTGTCCCCTGGCCCTTCTCTTTCTTACCCAGTACAGGCTACAGTTCTTATCTTTGGGGGAGGGGAAGTCTTGAGAAGCAGAGAAGTAAAATGAATTACAACAAACAGGGTGAGTGCTGAAATTCTGAAAGTCCTTGCTGGCTGCAGAACCCAGAATTCCTCATCAATACTTACGTGTGATCTGACAGTAACCATGAGGAAGTGCCAAACTGAAGTTTGGACCCAGGGAGATTTAAGTGTCGTAGTAGGCCCTACACTCCCCCTGCGTCCACCTCACTTTAATTCCTGCCCCACTAGCTGCTCAGATTTGCCCTTCCACGTCATTTACTGTGTTAGTAAAGCAACTCTGCATTTTAATAAGACTGGCTTTGGGGGACCCCACCTACAGCATTATGGCAGAGTTATTGTATTATTATTTGACCTTGGACATGGTTAGAAAGCATATGATACCCAGTGTTTCCAAAAAATCCCTATCTATGCTTGGCAATAACCTATGAACTCTGTTTTCTCCTTGATGCAAATGTTAATGATTTGTTTTAAATTAATTAGTTGTGGCAGATAGAGAAGTTGTAAAAGCCTAAGGTACCGCAGGGTTTGCTTCAAGGCAGCTATTGTTTCTCCCTGTTTGAAATCATGGCAGATTTTGAGGGAAGAGAAAGGAAATGAACTTCAGGCTAGATTCTGTTTAGTTTCTAGACCATGGATTTAGTCATTGTGTTGCCTTTTTTGTTGGGTGACCTGGTGTGAAGACATTGCTCAGAGCAAGCAACCTGCAACTTATTTGCATTAACTACTAGATAAGAGAATCAAGTTCTAGCAATCAATAGGATGCCCGGCCAGATCTTCCTGGTGATTGGTGGGGGTGACAGATGTCTCCCTCACGTCTGATAAGAGAATATAGCATGCTAGAGCTGCAGAGGATTTCTGGTATTTGTGGTAGAGTGCTCTTTCAGGTACCTAAAGATGTGCTAAGTGGAGAGAAACAGGATTTCTGGAACATAGCGATCAAGTTGTAGGGCTGCATATTGATTTGCTTAACAATTTAATGAGGCCGAAATATGCCTCTTTTAAAAATGAGAACATTTTAAAGCCTCAAGTAGACTAAATAAGAATACTTAGGATCAGTTGCTGTGACAGACAGGCCACACTAGCCTAATTAAAGATGTGCATAACATATTGATGTTGCAATAGAATTTCCTGAATTGTGGTTATAGCAACAATTAAGGCACATAGCTGACTTTCTTGGCAATAAAAGCACACACTCCACAAATTCAAATAAATGTACACATGTAACTAAAGCTGACATGAATAGGCTTTCTATATTTGGGAATATAGGCTTTGGATTTTACATAAGTATATTGAGAGCAATTATATGCAAATGAATGTTCCAAAAGTTTAAATCTGATCAATTTAATTGTTAATTAAATTCTGAATATTCACATTTGTGTAATCATAAAGCAAAAGAAATTTCAACTATCAAATTGTTATAGAAAAGGAAACAACTAAATTAACATACCATAAAGATTATTTATTTGTCATGTGCATATTGGATTCATCATTTTTAAGATAATTTATCTTTTTCCTAAGTATGAGGGCATATGTATATTGAGTGGAGAAGAGATTATGTTTCTCAGTCCAGTTGTGAAATAGCAATTCCCAAACAATGTCTGCATCTCAAGGCCACCTATACTCCAGTGCTGAATGGGAGGGACAGACATAACTGTGCTCTTGGTGTAGGAGAAGGATTTGGGTGGGCTGGAGAGAGGAAGGAAAGCAGAGTTGGGGAGAAGAGCAAGATTCAAAGTTCTGAATAGACACTGTCCATTTTCCTTCAGCTCTTACCACTCCCATTTGGCCAAGTGTACTACACCAAAAGTCGAGGTAAATTCCTAAGGTCTGCGTGGATCATCACCACCACCTCACACGCCATTGATCCATTTCGTATCTCTTTCAGATTCTATTACCCTTGTTGCTAATCTCTTACCTCCTCATTTTGCTTGGCTAGTTACCCAGTCTTTTCGTTTTGTTTTGTTTTAAGTTTATTTGTTGTGAGAGAGACAGAGACAGCACAAGTGGGAGAGAGGCAGAGAAAAAGGGAGAGAGAGAGAATTCCAAGCAGGATCTGTGCTGCCAGTCTAGAGCCCAATGTGGGACTTGAACCCACGAAGCCGTGAAGTCATGACCTGAGCCAAAACCAAGAGTCAGACCCTCAACCCACTGAGCCACCCAGACGCCCCTAGTTACCCAGTCTTGGAGTGCTCTTACTGTGGTCCTGCTGTCCTGAAAACTATATATGGGGTCTCTTCTAATAATGCTTCCTTCTGTGTTCCCTGACATGGGCATGGTATCCCATGCCCAAGAGGTCCCTGAGGCACTGCCATAGGCCTGCATGATCCTCTGACTTTCCAGAGAAAGAAATGAGACACATCTCTGGACAATAAGTAGGCCACTCTGCCTGGAATGCAACTTATTGTAGGGAATAAAAGATAGAAAATGAATTTCATTGGGTAATGATGATCTAGGATATAAATGGGATCCCTGAAAAGGGAAAAACCACACCCATACTTGGCAAAACAGTAACACATACATTATATACATACATTCATATTCATGAAACAACATATACAAATATACAAACACACACACACACACACACACACACACACACACACACATATATATATATATATTTGCATGCTTGCAATCTATACATACACACATATGCTTACAGAACAATTTATATTTTCTTAAATATAAGCACACAGACTATATGCATATATATTATATTAGATAGTAAAATGCTTAAAATATGTGATTAGCCAGTTAGGTGTGTGTGGTATCTCTTGGGCTTGTCTACCCTCTATCACAATCCCTCCCTTCTGATGAGAAGGGTGAGCAGAAAATTCAGGCTAGTGATTAGCCAACCAAGTAATTGGTCAAGAGATAGACACATGCCCAAGATGAGCCATTTTGAACTCTTCCCAGATTTTATTGTTTTTTTCTGGGTAATGCTGTCCTCTCTCCTTTGGTTTTAGAGCTGTTGAGAGGTGATTCTATAGGTGGCAATGGCTGTGTTCCCTGGAGAGAACGAGACTAAGACACTGAGAGAAGCAGGAATCAGTTACAGGGCTAAAGCAGGGGCATGAACAAATACTCTAGTGCTGAGACCAGTGGTTCTTGAAGCCAGTCTGCCTTCCTCTGTGGTTTGGGCATAGAAGCTAATAAAATCTCTCCTTTTTATGTGTGCTGGTTTGAACTATGCTGATTTGGTCACTTGCAACTGGAGTCCTAGCTGATACGTATGTTACAGCTTATAGTTATTTTACAAGAACCACAGCCAAACATTCTGAAGCTCATCTTTAAACAAGGTGTTGCCTGCAGGATGAGAGGAGCTGTCTTTCCAAATCCATACTTCAAAACGCAGGGAGGCTGTGCACGAGGGGACACGGATGTCAGTCAATCAGTCAGCTCAGGTGTCCACAGAGATGCAATGCTGTATATCTTCCTGCTCAGGGACATATGTTCAAGAAACTAGCTTGCTCTTTTGAGGGAGGAGAATGAAGGTCACAATTTCCCAAGGTCGTCAAGCCAGAAAATGGCCAGACAAGACTGAATACTTACTGAATTTCTAGTCTTACTCAACTGATAAATCATAAAGTTTTATTATAATCATTCAGATGAAATCTTCCCAATTGCTACGAGGCATCATCAGTCAAAATAGATTGATTTTCACTTTACAAATCACATTCGTTATTGATGAAAAATCCATTATCACAGTTTTCAGTGTAGTAATTGGTTCCCCAGGAAGATGTAGGGAATTTTATTCATGATCAAACCTTAGGTAGATAAATGCCCATTTTGCCAACTGCCGTGTTAACACACTTGAAAGGGGCCTATTAGAAGTTGAAATTCACTTGCGACAAGCAAAGAAACACAAAACAGGGGCGCCAGGGTGGCTCAGTCGGTTAAGCATCCTACTTCCACTCAGGTCATGATCTCATGGCTCGTGGGTTCGAGCCTTGTGTTGGACTCAGTGCTGACAGCTCAGAGCCTGGAGCCTGCTTCAAGTTCTGTGCCTCCCTTTCTCTCTGCCCCTCCCCCCACCACTCATGCTTTGTCTCTTTCTCTCTCTCTCTCTCTCTCTCTCTCTCTCTCTCTCTCTCAAAAATAAATAAACGTTAGAAAAAGTTTTAAAACAAATTGTTTTAAAAAAGAAAGAAAAACCAAACAGCGCACCCACAAAAAAAAGCACCCTGATTTGAGAGTTGAAATAGGTGATAGAACTACGGCCCCAGTGGTAAGCGTTTTCGTTCAGCTTTCTCAAGTTCCAGCTAATAGCCTGACATAATGACAAGCACAAAACCACTCATTGAGTGGCAGTTAGTATTCACCATGAATATTCATCAATCACCACATATTTAAGAAGGGCTTGCTCAGTTACAGGCCATGTGCTAAGGATTCACAAGAAACCGCACTTAAAAAAAAACTAAAATTGGGGTTCACAAGGAAGAGAATGAGATAGACACAGTTACAAGTATCCTCGAACAATATCACCTAAAGGGCATTGACATTTCAGCACCACAGATTTATTCCACTGCTGTTAAGAATAGAGAACATTCAAGTAATTTCAATTAGACAATTGCACTCAATGTCTGGAAGATAATTTGTCACTAAGTAGATGGCATCAAGTTGCGATTTCTCCAGCCTAATCATTTTCCAGAGTAGACTTACAAAGGCTTACTTAAGAAAGAAAGATATTTATTAAAGAATTTTCATTTAAAAAGCAACTCTACAGCTCCTATGTCAAATGTTATCCCACAAGGCTTGGGAAGTGGCATATCTGGTTAATTGAGCAATCTGGCTAATAGAAACATTTTACTATTTAACCAGTAGATTATTGATGTAAAAGGAAAATGCAACTGGGGGTACCTGGGTGGCTCAGTCGGTTAAGCGTCCGACTTCGGCTCAGGTCATGATCTCACGGTGAGTTCGAGCCCCACATCTGACTGCTCTGACAGCCCAGAGCCTGGAGCCTGCTTTGGATTCTGTGTTTCCTCCTCTCTCTGCCCCTCCCCTGCTCATGCTCTGTCTCTCTCTGTCTCTCAGTAATAAATAAACGTTAAAAATTAAAAAAAAAAAAAAAGGAAAAGGAAATTAAGAGTTCTGGTCTAGCAATATAGCACATTAAGATAGCTGACAGTTCTCTTGCTGTAACACCAGGACCTGCTGGATAAAATAGGATACCTTATTTAATGCCCAGCTTGTCCTTGCCAGAGAGAATGGAAAGAGAGGTAAGCAAGAACACTGATGGTGTGTGGTTTCCTGGGGTTTTATTAGTATCAACAACTGAGTAATAATCTATCCTATAGGAACAGCAGGCAAGACCTGGGTCCAGGAAAGCAGAGAGTCAGAGCCCTCCCCACCCCACGTCCCCTTCCACACACAGACCTAAAGCTGGGCCTTTGCGAGCTCTGCCCTGGTGAAAGGGGAGGCTAGGACTTGAAAACTGGCACAGAGAGCAGATAAGGAGACTTATTTGTATCTTCGGTCCTTGGATAACAAAAAATTATCCCTGGAAATTCAAAATGCTAGACCTCTACCCTAGTGGTCTTCTAGTTTGAATTTTACTACTTACATTTCCAGGAAAGCTGCAAGATGAGAAATCACCCCCAAATTTCATCTCTAGCTAATGACAAACGGGCAAAGGGGACTAAAATTCCTCTGGAGGGCGTTCCCACAACTCAGACACAAGGGAGTCATTAAAAATTATAAAACACAAGGAAACAGTCTGGTTAATGTGAATAATCACAGTTGATGATAACGTATTTTCCTATACCTAGTTGTGGTGTTATATAATAAGTGTGCATTTGCTCTCTCGTCCTCCTCCATGGAAGAATTCTCAGTTCCAAAATATACCTGGTTCAAGGCATTTGGGATAAAGGATCATGGACCTGTGTACTTAAGCACTTCACTTGCCATTATCTCTTTCAGTCCTTACAGACTACCTACTGTTTTACTGATTTCATTAATTTTGCAAGGCCCCAAATTGGTGATTCTGTGCCAGCGACTTTAGTTGTCCTGTGAGGGCAAAGGCAGAGGCTGAGATTGTACTGGTCAGAAGATTTCATTACATGGTTTCATAGAGGGTCCGTCAGTTCATCAAGCTAGAAAGGTCATTGGGTCACACTTGCTGAATGCACTACATGCTGGGCACTGTGCTAGGCTCTGGAATTGTAAAGACAAAATACTTTTTGTCGAAGAGTACAGAGCAATTTTTCATAATGTTAAGTGGTGGTAAGTGAGAGGAGTTTATATAGAGGTTTGTTTCAGCTCTTGAAGTGTAGACCTAGAAAGAAGGTTTGTAGACAGCGCAAAATATTCGCTGTAGTGATCTATGTCTGCATGGTAAGTTTTAGGCGACCTTTTTCTTAAGCATGCTTTCTAGTTTTTCTGCACTGAGCATGTATTGTATTTATTACTAGAAAAAATTACTAGAAGTAAGTACTTTATTTTTAAGGCAGTATCCATCTGTGAAACACTTCAGAGCTGTTTCCATCACCAAAAAAATAGACTTTAAAATGTGTAGATAAATATATTATTTGGAGTATTTTATTTCTTATTTTTTTATTTTAGAGAGAGAGAGCACAAGTGGAGGAGAGGGACAGAGAGAGAGAGGGAGAGAGAGAGAGAGAGAGAAAGAGAATCTCAAGTAGGCTCCTTGCTCAGTGTGGAGCCTGGCGTGGGGCTCAATCCCAGAACCGTAGGATCATCACTGCACCAAAATCAAAAGTCGAGTGCTCAACGGACTGAGCCACCCAGGCACCCCTGTTTGGAGTATATTAAAAGTGAGTACTCTTCTACTCCTTAAGTATAGGTTGCTTATAGTGACTTCCTTCCAAAGAGTGCAATATGGAAAAGGGAAAAATAGTAATTTTGCAGTGGAGAAACCTGACAAACACCCTCAGCCAGGTGAACAAGGTCAACATCAATAGTGTTAAATCATGTTGGTAGTATGTACCCTTGGTGTGATGCCATGAAATGCCACTTTGCCTCTTTGATCATCTCCCAAACCCATAATCCCTGTCTAATTATGAGAAAAATCCCAGACAAATATAAATTGAGGACCATTCTGCAAAATACTGACCAGTACTACTCAAAACCGTCAGGGTCATCAGAATCAAGGATGGTCTGAGAAGCCGCCAAAGGCAAGAGTATCCTAAGGAGATATGACTACTAACTGTAATGTGATATTCTGGATGGGTTCTTGGAATAGAATAAGGACATTAGGTCAAAACTAAGGAAATCTCAATAAAGCATCGACATTAGTTAATAATAATTTACCAATATTGGTTTATTAATAATAACAAATGTATCATACTAATATAAGATTTTTTAATGTTTATTTTAAGAGAGAGAGAGCGTGCACAAACTGGGAAGTGGCAGAGAGAGAGGGGGATAGGGGATCTGAAGCAGGCTCTGCACTGACAGCAGAGAGCCCAATATGGGGCTCGAACTCATGAACTGCGAGATCATGACCTGAGCCAAAGTTGGATGCTCAATTGACTGAGCCACCCAGGTGCCCCAAGATAAGATTTTGATTATAAGGGAAATTGAATGTGGGGTATATGGGAATTCTCTGTATTGTCTTCTCAATTTTTATGTGAATCTAAAACTGTTCTAAAATAAGGAATTGATTTTTTTAATGGCATTAGATTTTCATCCTGTGTATCTAGATGGTTGGAATTGCTATTAACTGAGATGAGGAAGACCACAGAAAGAGGTGGTTCAAAACAATTCGAAATGTATACTATTCCAGCCCTACAGGAAGGGATGTGTGAGACAAATGCATTGTGAATACATCACTGTGTTCATTTTCTATACTGAATACAAGAACTACTTTTGGAAAAAAAGTATTCTAGAAATAATTCCTGCCATCCTTAAAAATCTTAGGAAATTCAAATACTTCAAAGATTCCTCCAAGAACACATTGGAAATCAATCTGAGCTTTTAAATTCTGTTACTTGTACTCATGCACTTAGGCAATTTCCTTTATGGTTAATGCAGCCCACTTTTTGGCAATGTAAATGACTTGTAGAATTCCTAGGAAGGGAAGGTACAAGTAAATAACTTTTTGGTGGTTCAGGATGGTATTGCATTTTGCCAATAACTCTCATAAAGCTCGACAATGTTTATTGAATTGAGGACACTTACCTATCTTTCAATTATCTTTCCCAAATCTCATAAGAAAATGTTTTCAGCATGTCCCCAGAAGATAGGAACAATAACATAATAATAACAATGATGATGATAAGCCAACATATATAGTGCTTACTATGTGCCAGGCACCATTCTAAGTGCTTTACATACACTAATTTACTTAAATCTCATAATTCTATTAATTAGGTGTTATTATTATCACATTTTGCAAATGAGGCAACAGCAGCTTAGAAAGGGTAAGTAACTTTTCCAAGGTTACGTTGTCCTTAAGTAGAGTTACTGAGATGTGTATCCTGGCTCCAGAGCCTCTGTTCTTCACCACCACACACACTGCTTCTAGTAATAATAGCTAATATTTATATAGAGTAATCACATCTCTGCTATGTAAAACTTGAGCATGGGTAAAGGGACTACTTTCTTCCTCAAAAAATGCCTCTTTCATATGTCTTATATATGCCAGAGATAGTCAAATGCTACCTGAAATATTAAGAAAATTTCAAATGTCCTCTGTAGGTAATTTTGCCTCTAGTTTTAATATATAGAAGTATTGGGCACCTATGACTATATTTTTCTGGTCTTCATGGTTTCTCCCAAAACTCTTGAGACAGGAGTTTCATTTAATTATCCTGTTATGCATTAGTTTTCTATTTAGTCTTTTTCTATATGTAAATATGTTTATGAAGTTATAATTGTGGTGCGTATAAAAGTTTGTGTATATTTTTTTACATTGCTAACCATTTATCATTACATTATTCTATAATCCTTTTTTGTTTTGGGAGTCCCATTATATATTTTTCTTACCTTTGTTTGTTATACTGAATTCTTCTGTGACTTCCAGTTAAGTTTTAGAAGGTTCCTCTGGATTGTTTTAGTGTGCAATCTCAGTATTTTTTTTAAATTTTTTTTTGTATTTTATTTATTTTTGATAGAGACAAAGCACAAGTGGGGGAGGGGCAGAGAGAGGAGACACAGAATCTGAAGCAGGCTCCAGGCTCTGAGCTGTCAGCACAGAGCCCGACGTGAGGCTCGAACTCACAAACTGCAAGATCATGACCTGAGCTGAAGTCGGATGCTCAACCGACTGAGCCACCCAGGCGCCCCTCTCAGTATTTTTAAATGCTGTTTTTCTCACTTCTTTTCAATATTTATTGCATTAACTAGAGCTTATCAAACAATTGTAAACAACAGCTTCTAAAGAGATTTTTAAAAAGAGTGCTTCTAATTTTGATCACTCAGTATAAAATTGACCTGACTTGGTTTTCTTTACTGTATTAAGGAAGAATCCAATTGTTCTTAGAATTATTTTTCTAAAATCATATCTATATGTGTTAAATTATGTCAAATGGCTTTTGGGGCATCTTTTTTTTTTTTTTTTTTAATTTTTTTTCAACGTTTTTATTTATTTTTGGGACAGAGAGAGACAGAGCATGAACGGGGGAGGGGCAGAGAGAGAGGGAGACACAGAATCCGAAACAGGCTCCAGGCTGTGAGCCATCAGCCCAGAGCCCGACGCGGGGCTCGAACTCACGGACCGCGAGATCGTGACCTGGCTGAAGTCGGACGCTCAACCGACTGCGCCACCCAGGCGCCCCTTGGGACATCTTTTAAAATAACTATGATTTTTCTCTTGAAATTTATCAAGATGACACTTATTTTGAACCACCTTTACCAATTAATTTCTTTTTTTTTTCATAATGTATGCATTAGTCAGAATTCTTCAGAGAAACAGAACCCATAGGAGGTTCTGAAACAGATTTGCTTTAAGGAATTGGCTCATGTGATTGTGGAGACGAGGTAAGTCCAAAATATGATGGGGTAGGCTAGCATTCCTGAGTTACAGTTTGAGTCCAAAGACAGCTTACTGACAGAGTTCCTTTTCATTTGGTGGAGGTCAGCTTTTGTTCTAGTAGGCCTTCTACTGATTGAATAAGGCCCACCCACATTATGGCAGGTAATATGCTTTACCCAAAGTCCAATTTAAGTGTTAATTGCATCCATACACAACTTCACAGACACATCCAGAGTAATGTTTCACCCAACATCTGGCCATGATGGCTCAGCCAAGTTAACACAATATTAAGCATAACAGTGTATAAGGCTTTTGATGAATCAATGAACATGAAAATGTTTCATAATATGGGTTATATAAAATTATTCTCCCATATTGTGGATGTGGAAATTGAGACTAAGAAAGGTTATACAAATTGCTCCAAGTCACACTTGCTCATGGTGGCAGGGCTGAGTCTTGAAACGTGGACTCCAGAGCCCCGAGTTGAGTCACATGATCAAGAGCATCCACTGTATTGACATGTTGTTCTTCATATTCATGTTCTTCAATTGCCTATATCTCTCATATGTGACTTGGTCTTGATTGCTTGTATTGAGTTGGATGATGAGTATAAGAGCTGAGATTTTTACTTACAGATATGAGCTGATGTAAGTCAGTTATCTCGTTGTAGTCCACATCTGGGCTGAGTACAAAAGTGAAACTCTCCTCCTGACTTTTTACTCCATTGTACTGCTAGGCATAACAACCACAACATCACCATTCTTGCTATCTTGCTGATGAATTGACTTCATATTTTTCTCCTTTTATTTCTCAAAAGAAACAGTGCTGTTTTGTAAGTTATTTAAGCCCTGTTTCAAAAGCAGTATGGTTGGTAACTGTTTTATCTTGGGCTGCGCTGAGGCTTTTAACCCTGTATTGTTGAAATAATATGAGCCTTCAGGCAGGATGTGTTCAGGATAGCCTTTCAGAGTGAAAATGTTGATGTTCCCAAATTAAAGAGCTCATGGTCTATGGTAATATATTCTCTTGATTTAAAATTAGGTGGAAATTGGTATAGTTTGTCAGAAACCTACTGAGGATGAAAAATGAGGCACAGTTTTAGGTGCTGAGCTGTATGCCAAGTAGCCCTTGTATTTCTTTCTTAGGCATCTACTTCAAAGAGGCAGATTTGCCTTTGATATCTGTGGGAGCATGAATATGAACTAATTCCAGTTGCCCCCATCATCTCCAGAATTACATATTTGTTTATTTATTTACTTACTTATTTAGTGCATGGGTCTGTGGTCAATTTGCTTATTTGTTTCTGGAAACCAGCATGATCATTATAATTCTCCTTTTCATTAAATAACCCACTCTCAGCCTGTTGTTGTTATCCCTACTTAGAGGTTGGGAATGGAGTCACCTAACATGAGGTCATTCATCTCTTCAGTGAGTGGTGAGCCTGTGTTACAAATTCTTATGCTGACAAAAAACAGGAATCATGGCAACAGAATAATATGCACCATCTGAGCCACCTTGACATTTTCCTGCTAGTAGGAAGCTTTCTTTTTTCTCTTCTGCTTTTAACTTAGAGGAATGCATCTTAAATTCTGTAGGCTACATAATCATGCCCATGAGCTCTCTCTTTTCAATGCATCCTGCCCCCATAACTAGCTTTTTTTTTTTCTGTAAGTGATGGTAAGTATGCAGAAAGCCAATTAGGAGGTTTCACTTAGGATTCCTTGCTTAAATGTTTCTCTAAGCTTATGTGGCATAACAGCTAGAAAAAGATGTTAGGAGAGTAGCATATTTTATATCCGTCCTTCAATTTCTCACCTTCATGCCTTAGTTCAAACTGGAAAGCTTCCATCTGCCATCTCTATATGTAGAAAATCTACCCATCCCTCAAAGCCCTGTCCAAAGGCCATTTCCTCCATGGTGGTTTGCCTGATTCTCCTTAGAAGTCATGGTTTCTTCCTATGAACCCCTCAGCACTTTCTATTGTAACTAATATTGATAAACATTTGCATAATTCTTCTTGCTTTACAAAGTTTATAGACCTCTTATCCCATTTAATAAATAATCTTGTGAACTCGATATATTCTCCATTTGAATTAAGAACATTAAACAAATGAAGCACAGAGAGGTTAAGTAATTTGTTAAATGCCGCATAACTGTCCTCTGTCTTCTGACATGAAATCTCTTCCTTTACCAGCTGTATCCTTTTGGTCTCGAATTATTGTCATCTTCTTAGCTAACCCTTACTGAGCACTTCTTTTTGCCAGGTATTCTTCTAGGTGGTTATATGCAGCAGAAATAATACCTAACACCTCCTTTCCAGGTACTCCATCTTTAAAACAGTTCTATGAATAGATATCATTATCATCCCACTATTTACAGATGAGTACTCCAAGGAACAGGGAACTCAAGTAACCTACTCAAGATCAGATAACTGCAGGAAGTTACTGGGAGTGTCAGTCTTTCCACATCACAAATATGGTGTCTAGTCAGTGAAAATGCTATGAAAACTCCCAATTGTCAGAAGTCACACTCAGGCATCAAAGCAAGATTGAGCTCCATTTCCTTTGCATTTCAAATCTTGCAGGAGTGCATTCCATAGGCAGAATACAAATGCCGTCAAGGACCTAGTCATCAGGAAGCCTGGGAGATATGGCTGTTAGTTTTTCAGCCTTTGCTCTGCAGGACAGGGGAAGAGCACAGAAGGTAAAAATAGATATGGAGCACTAGTAGATGATACTTAGCATAGCTTTGATGGTAATGTGAGTCCCTTGGCCATTCCTTTAGAATAAGACCCTGTCAAGATGGTCATGGAACATTGTCACTCAGATTTATAGTGGTTTCACTGGACCAACGCAGCAGAAGTGAGTGACCACATAGTTTGATGTAGGAAAAAATTGCTTGTTAACAAGTACTGAAACACAGGACTGAAAAAGGAGTGGTTGCTTTCTACAACTTCTGAGAACAAGCTTATTCTATCTTTAATGGAATATTAGTCAGGAAAATCCAGGTGTTTTCCTACTTGCAGTCACTCAGTGCGTGTTCAACCATCCAAAGGCTTATTTTTCATTTATTTGTTTATTTATTCATCTATTTATCTGTTTATTTTTATTTTAGAGAGAGGGTGAGCTGGGGACAGGGACAGAGGGAGGGAGGGGGAGAGAGAGAGACAGAGAGAGAGAGAGAGAGAATGAGTCTTAAGCAGATTTCACACTCAGCACAGAGCCTTATGTGGGGTCCTATCCTGAGATCATGACCTGAGCCGAAAACAAGTCAGACGCTCAAGCCACCCAGACGCCCCCAAAGGCTTCTTCAATTTTTCAACTAAGTAATGATTGAATAGAACCTTTGTTTCCCTTTTCCTGCTTAAATACTCCTTCATTAGCTTTACTTCTTGTTCATAACCATCATCTCCTAAGTTTTCTTCAACTTGTCGATTTAAATGCTGGATAGATTACTACCAGTTGCTCATCTAACATGTTTCATCAGTTGCTTGCAGGTTCCCACTCTAGAAAACAGTTTTAGCATGGAAATGTCCCATCACTGTATCTTCCCCACTATCCCCAACTGATAAGGGCAGGCTTTGCACTGATGAATATGTGTCTCGGGTGGGCCTTTGAAAAAGTGCCAGAGACTCCTTTTATGGGGAATAAATGTAAATGTAAATGTAGACGTTTGTTTACCAAAAAGACTGGTAACTTAAGAATTACTAGCTAATAATCACCCTACTTGTCAGTGTATTGTGTCTTTTCCAATTAGTCCTCTTTTTATGAAGAACCCGGCCTAGAATATCTCATGGATTTTTTTCCCCATAAGTGTACTTTTGTGAAGTTTCCTGGGAGATTGATTGGAACACAAGGATTTCAGTTCATGGCATCCTGTTAATCGGTGCAGATTTGTTAAAGTCATTAGTGTTATAAATTTCCTTGTACTTATAGTTTTCTTTACCTGGAGTTAATTTGTTGGCGGTGCATTAGTGTGGGCAGAGTACCTTCCACCAACTCAGTGTTTTTAATGGAGCTTACTCAGTTTAATAACAGTGGAGATCCCCAAAGGGAAAACAAGGCATTTGGCTCAGATTTGTGTGAGCTGAACCCGCTAGAATGTTCTACTGGGGGACTCATCACTAATCTACCAACAACTGGAGCCTGTATCACATCAATTCCTCTTCACTGAAGCTAGGAGATGTGGTGCACATTCTTCATCCAGTCATTTCTTTTATCTTGCTTTTTAATTCATGAAAGAGACACAGGAACATTTGGAAAAGTTGGGACTCGGCAGATTGTGAGATTGATTTTCCTTTGTTGGTCCCCATAGTATTCAGATTTGAGATAAGGTACTTAACTTCCTGGGCTCCAAGTTGCCTTCTATAGAACAGAGTCGATACCAATTCTTGGAAAGAAATCAGGCCATGATGAGTCAGGTTTTCACCATGTGGGGGCTGTGCTAAGTGTTTCAGGGATAATGGCAGTCCTTTATGAGGTAGTGGATAAGGTGGTTACAAGGTTAGAGCCTATGATGTGAATCCATGTATAGTCCTTGAGACTGTTCGGTCTACAGAGATGTCAGTGTCTTGGCTTATCTCTCACGGTCCCTGCTCCCCATAGTGCTCAGTGCTTTGGCTGTGCTGAATCACTTTGAATTACCAAATACACAGTATATTTCATACCTTTCTGAATTTTCAAATGCCTGCCTCTCCCCTCATTTACTTGGTGAACTACTCAGCTTCCAGGCCTTTTCTGATAACCTCCTTCTTCACTGTGTGCTTCTGTTCCTTGTGTAGCCTCTACATATTTCTGTCAGAGTGTCTGTAACCATTTGTTGCCAGTACTTGTGTGCAGAGCTGACTTCCTCTCTCTAACCGCAAGCTACTTAAAAGTAGGATCCTCTTTAGACCTCAAGTCCCTTCCATTCTCTTCCTGTCAGTGTTAGTACCTCCACTCAGAAGGAAGCACATCCAAAAATATTTTAAAATGTGTGAATTTTGGTGTGGTGTTTATTTCAACCCTGATAGAAAACCAGATTGGTTTATTCAGACACGTGAGTCTCCTCTATTAGAGTACATTCAATGGATGGAAAAGCTCAGCAAGATTTGTATTTTATAAAAATCACAGGAGGGAGGACCAGTGATCAGAAGATATGAAGGCAGATTTGAGCTCAATATAAGTAATAACTCTCTGGGCATTGAAACTGTTCAAAGCTGGGTGCCTAGGTGGCTCAGTGGGTTAAGCGTTCAACTTTGGCTCAGGTCATGATTTCACGGTTCGTGAGTTTGAGCCCTGCGTCAGGCTCTGTGCTGACAGCTCAGAGCCTGGAGCCTGCTTCGGATTCTGTGTCTCCCTCTCTCTCTGCCCCTCCCCCACTCACACTGTCTCTCTCTGCCTCTCAAAAAAAAAAAAAAAAAAAAAAGAAATGTAATAAGAAAAAATTAATAAAAAAAGAAACTGTTCAAAGCTAGAATGTGCTGTCTTGTCAAATAATGGGGTCTCACGATTGGAAGTATTCATTCCAAGACTCACAGGGATGCTGTTAAATATATATTCTTACATTGTTTTGGAAATAAGTGCTTGCCAAGATTCTTTCTAATCGTAAGAGTCTATTTTTATCTCTATGATTCAGTTCAAATATCATTAAAGTTCTCATAATTTCCAATTATGGAGTTGATATCCATCAATTTATCTCAACCTTCATTAAAACTTTTTGTATTAATCTAAGTCAATGAAACAATTATCTTCTGCCTCACTCCGCAATGAATCTAGCTGTCCTTTTTTATCCATGTTTTGCTTCACTCCTTGTCTATAAATACATAGTAAAATTCCTAAGACTTTTAAAATGTCTTTCAAATTAAGTTGACCAATACTTGAATGGCAGGCCAGATGTAATAGGACATATAGAGAAGTCATGAAAATGATTATGGGAGCTAATGTTTATCAAGTGCTTACTGGCATTTTACGTGTATCAACATATTTGTTATTCACAACAATGCTGTGTGGTAGGTAGTATTTTCCCATTGTATAGATTAGAAAACTGAAACATAGAGAAGGTTAATTAATTTGTCCAAGATCATAGAGCTACCAGGTGGAAGAACACTAGCAATTTGATCTAAACTCTGAACCTGCAACTTTAAGCATTACTGACTCTCAATGAATAAATTTAATAAGATACTATTCTCTTACCTTCAAAGATGATTTCACCTGGTAGAATTACATGTGTTTATTATATAATGGAGAAGGCAGTCCTTGCTTTTACTTATTCTGAAGATTTCTTCTTTCAGGTTTCTCTTTGTTGTTATTGCTTTAGAGTATTCTGGCATTGGCCAACCCAATCCAAGCTGGTGTGTATATATATATATATATATATGTGTGTGTGTACACATACACATATATACCATGCTTATATGCCATTTATGGTTTTCTAAACTTGCTATCTAACTACGTATCTTTAGTCTGAACTCATAGGAATATGATTCTGTCTCCATGATTATGTTAATTATCCTCCCCTGAGACTTCTCTCTTTGTATTTTGCTTTTGTGGGAACCACAATGGTATGCAATAATCCAACGACAAATTGATTTCCTCTATAAGCAAACATTGGTCCTTGTAAAGTATGATTTAGAGAAGCAATTTTCAAATTTTAACATTTACCTGAAGGATTGGGTAGAACACTGGTTCCTGGGTCCTAAACTCAGGGTCTTAGATTCAGTTAATCTGAGGTCAGTTTCAAGAATTTGCATTTGGAATGTATTGTCAGGTAACGAGGACATGGTACTGGGACCATGCTTTGAGAGGTTAGGCTTTTTAGAGGTTAGGCCGGGTCACAGATATTACAGGTACTTTTAGAAAGCTTCACAGGTGATTCTGATGCACACCTAGAAGTTATACATATTCACAGTATTACTCTAACTCTTTCAGAATGCTTGAGTCGGTGCCATTCAGTCCTCTACTGACTTTGTTAATTTGGTCCGGAACACTTTACATTTTTCAGTACTTGATAACATGTCTGCACCTACTTGCTTCAAAAGATCATTCAGGAGCAGAACTCTGCCTGATGCCTACCTCAATAAAGACCAAGCAAGTAATTAATGGAGGATTTAAAATACCTCCTTTTCCAATTACCATATGTGGCACAGCACGTAGTAGATGTTCAAGGAGTGTTTGTTAAATGAATGACTATCTCTTACAATAAATGCCTTATTCCACCAGACCAGGTTGACTGACCATAGATCTCTAACCATGGTAGAATACTAATAACTTACTTCTGATAAGATTATGAATTTCATTAATGCAAAAGAGCCATATAAAATTGTTTTCCTGTTCTTACTTGCTATTTTCAGTTTTTCCAATTTGGGCTCAGCCAGCAGTGCCACAGCCGATCAGGCTGCATGGATTTTAATAAGGACTCCTATTTCGGGGAAGGATGATAAACAGGTCTGGAGGGCAGGGTCACACTCCTGATGTCTGCCTGACGCGAGGCAAAGATGAAAATGCTAAAGCACCTGCTGAGAAGGCTGGCAGGAAGCTGCAGTTCCTTACCTGGATTTCCTTGGAGTGCCATTAGCTTACCAGGAAGAACACAGGGCAGATTGCATTTACATGAGGAGGCAAGGCTGAGCTCCGTTATCTCAAAATTTTTTGGCATCCTTTCAATTATTTGTTAGAATAATGGAACTTTGATCTAAAACATGTTTCTTAGTATCATATTTCTTAGCATGGCAAGGCACAGAATATTTCCTGTTTTCTGTAACGATTGTCATAGAATGCCCTTAAATTTACGATATAAGTGAATCCCAAGACAGTAGTATAGAGATCTCCCAATTCTAAACAGTAGTGTATCTTTGTGTTACAAACAAGGCCCTCGTATCCCATTCGGCATCAGTGATGGAGTCTCAGCACGCTGGGCAATTGACAACAGTCATGTTTTTATTTGATCTCCATTAGAAATTGGGGAGATAACCGTTGGCATCTTAACCCCATTATATAGGAGAGGAAACGAAGTCACTGCATGGTTAACTGATTTGTCCCAGACAAAACAGCTGTGAGAGGTGAGGTCAGTGACAACATCTCAGGTTTTCCCAGCCTTGGCTCAGTGCCTGATTTTCCACATGGCACTGCCCGGCACCTCTGTGAAGAGGAGCGCCTTTTATTCCCTTTTGTCTGAGGAGAGGAAATACGAAGAGGAGAAAGTTTGGTGACATGGTCAAGGTCAAAGGGCAAGGCTGATTCAGTGGTGCGGATAAGGGCGAGAGCTGCAGGAATTTCATGTCCGGAATCTATGGAGAAATGTACCCCACCCGGCCATACCAAAGGGATGTCTCAGTCATTGCCTCTCCTGTCCCCATTTGGTCTGGCCTGCTGCATGTTTGTGAACAGCAGCTGCATTATCAAGGAGCCAGGGCTTCCTCCAGATTAGCTAATGCGCCGCCAGAGTGGAAACTAGCAGGGCTCACTTCACGGGCCAAAGGAGGCATCTGCATTTGCCTCACAGCCCCAGTCATTCAAATCTGCCCGCAGCTGGAGAGATGACGTCCTGGGCAGAGGCCAGCCTCTGATCTCTGCACTCTGCTTTCACCCAGATCTGTCCCATCCTGTTGCTTACGCACAGTCCAGGCTGAGCCCCCTTGGACACCAAGCACAGTCATTCTGCAGTCCCCAAGCACCCTCTGGCTGCTGTGTCAGCAACTGGATACTCGCCCAGACTCTGCAGGACTCTGGAGTCTGGAGCCTGCTGGCCTGCAGGCAAGAGAGCTGCCAGATGTGCGTGCTAATAAATGGCAAGAGCTACTGTGCAATTATCGTGGTACAGAAATAAGTCGGGAAATTATCTCTCCCACTGGGTTTGGAATCGAGAGTAACCGAGGCAGCAAACTTCTCTTTGTGTGTGAAGTAGGACTAGTTACCGGTAGCTTCTGTTCAGGGATGTCCCCCTCTTGGAATGAGGCCCTCTTCAGCAGTCTAAGGGGTGAGGGGTTTAAGAGCAAGTTATCTAGCACTTGATACCTAAAGTGTGGCCTGCAGGCCACCATCACTTGGGTCCTGTTTAAAAATGTGGAATCAGGGCCCACCCCAGACCTACTGAATCAAAATCTGATTTTTAATAAAATCTCCAGAGGGTTTGCTTGCCTGTTTGGGAAGCCCTGACCTCAACACTTATGAGCCTGGGGAGACGCTTGGGGGCTGTGACACTTGCTTTGTACTTTCATAATATAACTTGGTCACATTGAATGGGGTCTTACCCCAGTACTGAGAATGGAGTGATATTAATCTTGCTGTCCTTTCTGGCCCAGAGTGACATTTCCAGAGGGCTGTGTGAAGTGGTACATGACCAGACAAGGAATTACTGGTCACGTGAGCTTTCTCCCAGAAGTCCTTGAGCTACGTGGCCCCTGCAGACCAGCCTCTTACTACATACACTGCACCTTATCGTCAGAAAACCCCACACTTTCCTGTGTGGACGAGCCACGTAACTAATGGAGAAGCAGCATACTGAAAATGATGTTGTGGCTATTAACATTTTTATGGGTGGGCTGCTTTGCAAAGCTGAGGGAAAGTATTATTCTTCTAGGATTAATATATTTAACAAAAAGTCTGCCAGGAGAGGAGGCTTTTGCTGATAAATATAATTCTGCTGTTGATTTATCTAGTAATGGAGACTTGAAATTACAGGAATCAATGTGTATGTGAAAGCCATTGTCATTTGGTTAATTATGTTTTGCCAGCAGTATGGGGAAGCACTTTATACTCGGTGCAGCCAAATGTATTTCAGCCAGAATCCTGCATTGTAAGTGATGGGCCTAAGCGTAGATGAAAACAAAGACACCTATAATTCCAGACTCCTGGACATTTGATGCATCCCTCTCCCCCTGCACTGAGGCTGTCGCATTTAGGTCTGTTTCCTCTAGGGCAGTAGTTCTGAACTGAGGTGATTTTTCACTGCCTCCCCCACCCCATGGGACATTTGTGAATATCTGGAGAGATTTTCATTCTCATAACTGGGAAAGAGGTGGTGTGGGCAGAGGCCAAGAATGATGCTGATGGTAAATATCCTGCAATGCACTCCCTTTTATCCCCAACAAAGAATTATCTGACCCAAACTATCTGGAGTAGAGATTGAGAAACTCTACTCCAGAGCACCCCTGCCTCTGATTCTGACCCAAAGAATTGGGACCAACTCCATATCCTGTTTGTCAACAGATTAAAAAAATGAAGTCTATGAGCATCACAGTCATCTATGATTATCTGCCAGGATACCCACCTAAGACGCAGCCAACGGGAGCATGCAATGAAAGAGACTGCGATGGTGCCCAGGCTACGGCCAACTGTCTGTCATTGGTAGTGATGCTGTTATCAGGATCTTTCTCAGCTTTCCTTTTCCTTCTTTTTGATGAATCAGCCCTTAGTTTGGAAAGCCTAACCTACACGGTAGTCACAGCATTGCTATTTACTGAGTGAGCTTGAGTGTGTGGTAGGCAGAATCGTGGCTCCAAAGATGTCAACATCCTAATTCCTGGAATGCGTGAATGTGTCACTTTGCCTGGCCAAGAAAGAATTACAGATGTGATTAAGTCAAGGATTTTGACATGAGATTCTCTGAGATTATCCAAATAGTCCCAGTACGATCACCAGGATCTTTATATGTGAAAGATGGAGAGAAGAGAGTTAGCGTCAGAGATTAAAGATGTTATGCTGCTAGTCTTGAAGATGTAGTGAAGTTGGCTAAAGGGGCCTGAGGTGAGGAATGTAGGCCACCTGCATAAGCTAGAAAAGGCAAGGCAAGGTATTCTGTCCTAGAACCTCCAGAAGGAGTACAGCCCTGTCAGTACTTTGATGTTAGCCCAGTAAGGCCCAGTTTGGGACTTCCTACCTCCATGACTGAATGATAATGAATTTGGGTTGTTTTAAGACCCTGAGTTTGTGGTAATTTGTTATTGCAACAGTAATAAACTAATATGTTGAGTCAGACATTTTCCTCTTGATATCCCACTGTAAAATAGGGCTCGATCCATTGTAAAATGGGCCTCACTCACTCAACAGTTATTTACTGATTACCTGTTACGTGTCAGGCACTATTTGAAGCATGGGGTAGAGCAGTGAACAACACATTCCAACCACTGCTCCAATCTAGTGACAGGAGACCAATAAACAACAAAAAGTCAGTGAATGTGTAAGTGATACATGTGATAAATGCTGTGAAGGAAAATTAGAGCAGATAAGGAAGGTGGAGTCCACGGCTGTTTCTTAGAAAGCATTCAGGCAAGGATTCTGTGATAAGGTGACCTTCAGCAGAAACCCCAAGAAAGTGAGGGAGAAAGCCATGCAGGAATCTGAAGGAAGACTGGTCTCAGCAGAGGAAAAGGCAAGAAGCATGCCCTGAAGTAGGAGCCTGATTCGGGGATTCAAAGTACAGGGAGGGAGCCAGTGTAGATAATGATAATAATTACTTCACAAGGCTGTTGTGAGAAATCCTGGCAAAGTACATGAATCCCCTTGGCGAACTTCAAAGCACTTTGCAAACATGGTTATTTTCACTGCTCTGGTCCCTCAGAGTGTAGTTGTGGGGTTGCCGAGTGACCCAAAGGGTGACCTGCATTTTCTGTCTGAACGAAAGTGAGGAGGAAACAGCTGATGGCCCAAGGCTCTGGAAGTTGTGAACAGAGGCCCAGAAAGAGGAGCATTTTCCCAACCGGAGATGCTGGGGAGTGTATGTGTGCCCTTCAGATTGGCAAACTTTTGAGGAGTGGTGAGGACGGGGTAGGATAGATGGGAGATCTATGGCTAATCTTACCTCTTCCACCTTTCAGCCAGGAGGGTGCTCTCCACCAGCTAAGCGGGGCTTAGAAGTAGTCCCCTTGTTTCTCATGAAGGCTCACAGCCACTCTGGGAAAGAAATCATGGAGGAATTTAGAGACCTTGAACTTACCTGGCCAGGGACCAGCGAGAAGCACTTAGGATAGCTTCTGACAGCCCAGCCAGCCTTGCTGGCAACTAATCCCCCAGGAGGAATCAAGCTCTGCCAAAGGATGAAATTGAAATATTTGAAATATAATCTGCACACTTCTTTTTCCAAGGCAGGTGCTGAAATGGTCTAGGTTTTTATAAAAGGCTGAGAAAATTAAAATGCTGACATCCTGCACAAGGCTTGTGTTTGGGAGTAAGACTTTCCTCGGCCAACTATGGGGGGATTGGAGGAGGCTCAGGGCGTGAAGCACCCAGAAGATTCCCAGAGGCTAGAGCTGACCCCTGTGCCTACCCATTAACATCTTAGGTTTAAGGGACTTTTTCAATGCATTCTGTATCTCTAATCTCATAATGACCAAGGCAAGGTCATTGATGATGTGTGTGTATTTCATCCTTTCTTTATGCTGAATAATCCACTTGTAGCTAAAAGGCATTTCAGCCATTATTTGATTATCCTGTTAATTTTTTTTTTCCTAAATGAGTTTCTCTAAGCTGTCTTTCCCTACTTTTTGATAGATAAATGGAATATCTTCAGAATTGAAAGATTAATGTGAGTGCTTTATCATCTGAGTGGGGAAGCTTTCTCTTTGGAGACATAGTAACAAAAGTAAAATGGACATCTTCAGCCTTACCACTCTTTCTGTGAAAGAACCTCATTTATAAAACTTAGACTTTGATACCAGTTTGTTCTGTAGCCTGCAGGGACTGTAACAGGAAAGGTAAATGAAGGCTAAGCAAGATGAGCAACCCCAAATCAGGACAAATGAAAATAAACAGAGGGGGAGATCTGTGTGTGCTCGGAGTTCTGTGGGAGCCGAATCTGTATCCCAGAATTCTTGGGAAAATAGCGCAAACCAGAGAGAAACCAGGCATGTGGCCAGGATGAACAGCTAGAGGAACCCCGAGGAACCGTAGCCTGTCAACTCTGGGTATGTAGGCAGCTTCCCCTGTCCTCAAGGTCAGATCAAATGCCTATACTACTTCTCCTTTCTTCTCTTCAACATCTAAAGCAAAACCCTGTGGACTACAGAGAAGTGAGGACCAAACTCATCCCTCTAGCTTTGAAGTGCTTTGATATTCTTTGCCTTTTATTCTCTTAAAGCCTCAACAGTGTGTTAATGCCATGGAATAGCAGGATTCCCTTGCATTATAGGATAAATGTGCAAGTGAAAAGTAATTGCAAAGCAAGTTTTTACAGAGGAATTAAGACGATCTGAGAATTGCTTCGAGTGGCATATTCATTCACGTATTTATCAAAAGGGCTGTGGTACCTACTAGATGTCAGACACTGAGCTAAGCAGTGGGTCATGGGGCGGGTGTGGGGCAAGACCATATCCTGGGCCTCCTGGAACTCATAACATAAATGACAAGGGAGACAACATGCAAATGAATAAATATGCAATCGAATTATGGGTTGTTGAAAGTGGTATGAAAGGACAGGCATGATACCATGCTGCCGAGTTAGGACTGGCAGGTGTAGGATGAGGGAAGCAACTTCCGGCAGCCAGGGATGGCCTTCCTGATATGTAATCTGAGAAGAAGCAAAGTATACTGCTAGAGGCCAGGCATGGAAACAGGGTCCACGCTGGCTACTCAGGGACGACGAAACAGGGTCCACTCTGGCTACTATGGGAATGACGGGAAAGCCTGTGTTTACTAAAGGGGATTTTCATACCATACGACTTCACTCACGTGTGGAATTTAAGAAGCAAAGCAAATGAACAGCAACAACAAAAGAGACCACAAAAAAAACCAGACTTAACTGTAGAGAACAAACTGTAGGTTGCCAGAGGGGGAGGTAGAGGGTGATGGGTAAAACAGGTGATGGGGATGAAGAGTCCACTTACCGTGATGAGCACGCAGTAATGTATGGAATCGCTGAATTACTATATTGTACTCCTGAAACTAATATAACACCATACGTTAATTACTTTGGAATTTAAAACATTTTTTTTTAAAAAAGGGGATTTTGATTTACAGACTCATATGGTCTAAGAGGAGCCTTTCACCATATGCTTCTAAGGAGACTGGGTCCCCCCCCCTTCCATACCACCCCACCTTCTGTATTTCGTACTCTCTTTCCCAGCGTTATTTTTTCTCCCTAGCTATCACTAATATGTGACGTACTTTCTAATTTACTTACCTGGTTTATTGTCTGTCTTCCCCACTAGAATGTGAGCTCTATAAGGACCCACGTTTTATCTGTTTTATTCATGATGACTATGTCTCCAGTGCCTAGAAGAATAAGTAGGTGTTCAAAGAATACCATTTCCACTACACTAAGCTATTTCTTCTTGCCCCTAGAGAGGAGTATGGCATAGAAGAAAGATCAACAATTTTGAAAACTGCCAGATCTGGAATAATATGCCATATTTTACAAGGTTGTTGTGAGATTTGAATGGGAAAATGTACATAAAGAATGAGTGTCATGCTGGTGTGTAAGGCCTGAATAAATATTGTTCTCTCATGGTTCCCCATCTTTCTTTCTCTCTGCATACTCAGTGAGGGTGAGAGCCACAAACCTTGTGAAGTAGGAGAAGGTAACTCATGTTTCTCCACTCCCTTGCTGGGGTCCTCCTAGGCGATTCCAGTGCCTTCCTCCAGCCTCCCTCTGTCACACACTGCACCTAGGTCTAGCCTTCCATCGTGTCCCATCCAGTTCTACCTGTCTGTCATGGTAGCCCCTCAGGATCCTTGGCTCTGGTGTACAAGGAATGGCCTATTACTCGCAGCCAATTCATGCTGAAACCCTAGTGACTGTCACTGCACCGGGGGCGGGCCAGCCCTCATTAACATGTATGGGTAAGAGCAGGAGAAGCCAGCAGACAACATCACCCTGCTTGGGAACTCAGCCTCCCTCTCCTCTGTGGTGAGGGGCAGACATTGCTGCTGTTGGCCTCTACCTATCCCGTTCCCACGTGAGCTGACAAACCTCAAGAAAAGCCTTCTTGAGGGGCGCCTGGGTGGCTCAGTCGGTTGAGCGTCCGACTTCAGCTCAGGTCACGATCTCGCGGTCCGTGAGTTCGAGCCCCGCGTCAGGCTCTGGGCTGATGGCTCGGAGCCTGGAGCCTGCTTCCGATTCTGTGTCTCCCTCTCTGTTCCTCCCCCGTTCATGCTCTGTCTCTCTCTGTCTCAAAAATAAATAAACGTTAAAAAAAATTAAAAAAAAAAAAAAGAAAAGCCTTCTTGAATCCCTTTTCCTCAGAGGAAACGCAGGGGGATAAAATAGTGCAGAAAAAGGGAGACAGCAGGGCCAGAGAGCAGAGGCATAGAGAGAGGACAGAGTGTAAAGAGGAAAGGGGTGAGGGAGAAGAAAGGAGCTAAGAGAGTGAATGATAGAGCAATGCAGAAAAGAGGCAGTGGGTAAGCAAGCCTGTTAGATGCTGGCATATCTCACACCCACAGACAAGATGTTAACAGCAAAGTCTGTGAAAATCCTGGAGGGGGAGTATCTCTACTTTGGAATACTATTTCTAATAACACAATAACATTTATGAAATACAATGCTAAGAGTTTATATACATTATCTCCTCTGTATGGTCCTTTCAACTGAAGGCAGATCCTGTCATCCCTATGCTCAGAATTCATAGTAAAAGCCTATATCCTTATAGGACCACTCTTCAACCCCACCTCTCAGTTGGATCCACTTCCCGCTCCCATCTCTGAAAATCCTCCCAGTCTCTCCCTTGCTCCCTCCATTCCATCCATATTGGCCTCCTTGCTATTCTCAGACTAATTATCCTGCCTCAGGGTCTTTGCACTTGTTCTTATGTTGCCTAGAACAGTCTTCTCCCAGATGACTTCATGACTTCCTCCCTTGTTCCTTTGGGGCTCTTCTTCCTTTACTTGCTAAGCAAATTTACCCCTGGCAGCTCCCCATTGCTTTCACTTCCTCCTGCTCCCCATCCGCCTCATCTTTTTTTTCAAAATTTTTCTCTGTTACTTATCCTCTCCTGGCATATAATATTATTTTATGTCAATTGTTTGTCTTTTGACTCTAGACTATGAGTACCGGAACTATGTCACCTTTCTTCTTGATTCATAATAGACTCATGATTATTATGTTCTCACAGTAGGGGCACCTGGGTGGCTCAGTCAGTTAAGCATCCGACTTCAGCTCAGGTCATGATCTCACAGTTCCATGAGTTCAAGCCCTGTGTTGGGCTCTGTGCTGACAGCTTAGAACCTAGAGCCTGCTTCGGATTTAGTGTCTCCCTGTCTCTCTGCAGACACCCTCCCCTGTTCCTGCTCTGTCTCTCTCTCTCTCAAAAATAAATAAGCATTAAAAAAATTATTATGTTCTCACAATAGACCTAGAAGGTGGATACTGGTTTTTATCCTCCACGGTACAAAATAGAAAAATTAAGCTTACTTCAGGTAAGTAAATTTTCTAACATTATAGATAGAAGGTGGTAAAGTCAGGCTTCAAAAAGACATCTGCTGGGGTCCAGAGCCAGTAAGCACTCTTAACCGCTATGCTAGGTGGTTCCCCTGGGGCTTCTCACAATGTAAGGATGCCTGCCCCAGAGGGTAGGTTAGCATAGTACCTGGCTCATGGTAAGAGTTCAGTAAGCATTCAAGATATTACTATCACCATAATCATTTTGGCGTTAACTTACTGTATATATGCAGTGAAGGTTTTGGTTGGAATGTTATCTGTTCAGGCATTATCATTTTTTCGGAAAGAGCATCTAAAATTTGGAAATGAGGAAAAAAGATGATTTGCATACCCTTTCCTTGTCATACCAGAACATTATCTGACATGCTTTCCTAAAGGTTGTCTGACTTTTCTGGACTGTACAATTTTGTTTGCTTTATTATTTACCATTGATTACAGTCCAGACTCTATAAAGTTGATGTTAATGTGTATAAAACTGGCAAGATGCAAATCACTACTGTCCCATAGGGAAGTAAATGATTTCCAGAGAGTAGAGACAGTAACTCCAAATGATCAGGTTTTATTGCTTTCTAAACCATTAGGTTTTGGATATGTATCTTAGAAAGTTATTCCAGCAATCTTTTTCCCACCCATCCCTCCATCTGTCTATCTGCCTGCCTACCTACCTACCTGTCTACCTATTTACTTACAATCAGCTTCTTGCATTCTCTTTCAAGTCAACTTTTTTGTCTTGCTAGTTCCTTCATTAATGATTTTAATATATTTTTGACAATGTTTCTTATGTATTTGTATGACAATAATTACGTTTTTGACTTTGTCAAATATATTATAATAGACTAGCTAGAATAGAATAGAATGATGATATGATATGATATGATATGATATGATATGATCTCCTAATAAGGAATAGATGGTACCTAAGCCATTGAAATGCTGGTGTACCCTAACAATTATCTAATTCCTATGCTGCTACCCATGATGAAATTGAGTGCTTATGATAAGGTTTACCTTACTTTTGCTTACTGGATATAAGAAGGTTATGTATCATAGTGGTTAGGAACCAGGACTATGGAGTCAGACTACCTAGGTTCAAGTTCTTGCTCTGCACTTATTAGCTCTGAGATTGTGATGGTTAATTTTATGTATCAACTTGACTGGACCATTGGGTGCATAAATAAACATTATTTCTTGTGTGTCTGTAGGCTGTTTCTGGATGAGATTAATATCTGAATCAGTAGACAAAGTAAAGCAGATTGCCCTCCCCAGTGTGGGTGGGCCTCATCCAATCTGTTGAAGGCCTGAATAGAATAAAAGCCTGAGTAAGGAAGAATTCTCTCTCTCTCTGCCTCACTGTCTTCAAGCTAGAACACTGGTGTTCTCCTGCCTTTAGACTTGGTCTTGGACTGGAACTTATATCATCAGCTCTCTGGGTGTCCAGCTTATTAAATGTAGATTTTGGGCTTCTCAGTCTCCATAATTGTGTGAGCCAATTCCTTATCATAAATCCCTCTCTCTCTCTCTCTCTCTCTATATATATATATATATATGTGTGTGTGTGTGTGTGTGTGTGTGTGTATATCTCAACCCAGCTGGATCTATCTACCTACCTAATCTATCTCCATCCATTCATCCATCCATTGTATTGTTGTATTGTTTGTGTTTCTCTAGAAAACCCAGACTAAACCAGTGATCTTGGCTAAGTTGCTTAACTAAATGCCAACAAAATGGGGCATATGAGTACATCTAATGACAGAAGGTACTTTTAGGGGTCAATGTAGTAATGTATTTAGAGTGGTTCGCATGGCGTGTGGTACTTGATGTTTAACAAATATTAGTTATTATGACTTATGTTTGATTTTCATTTTAGAAACTTATGTAAAGAAAATGAAACCTTACAAATCTATTGACGGATTTTAATTGTAATACTCTCTCTGCAAACTACAGCAAAAATTTTATAATAAGACAACTTTCTTCATGTTCTTCCTAGAAGCTTACCAACTAGAAGCTCTGAAAATAAGTGTTTACCATGAAGGATATTGTATTCTTAGCCCTAAAAATTAAAATAGCCCATTCTGAATGTGTTTGAAAAATGGCCTTTGTTATTTATTTTCTAACTTTCTACACTGTGTTACAGACAGAGATAAGTTATTATTTAGCACTGACTGTCTAGTCTGTAGTTTTATTGTCTTGTGCACTTTCTGACCCTATTGATTTACCCTGAAAGTCTAATTTAGTGTGAGAGACCACTTGTGATTTTTGTACAATTCAGAATGTGGAAGTATCTTTCCCAGCAACCTGTACATTCTGATTTCCTTTGCACATGAGAGTTGATGTGGAAAAGGCAGCTGAACAGAGGTTGGCAACCTTTCAGAAGTACTATGCCAAGTGTCCATTTATTCACTGTAATTTAAGGGTTTCTGTGCCAGGAAGAACTTCCTCTCCTCCAAACCACTGGAGGCTGAGAACTTCCAAGGCAGAGCGAGGCTACAGAAATTGAAATTATCATCGTAGGATAGATTTTCCCATTTTTTTCTTTCCCCAAAAAACAAGAACTTTGAAAAAGCTGATGCCAGTTTTATGCAATCCAGGCAGAAATGATCATGTATGTGATGAAGTGGTTGGTGGACAACATTGGAGTTCATGCACTGTGCATTCATTTAAGAATCCATTCGTTAAATCAGCAGCGAGCCCCTGACTTTACATATGCTATGCTTCGTTTTTTGAAGAATAAATGAAAGAATGTATTTAAAGTATCCAACACAGTGCCTGGCTCATGGTAGGTATTTAGTAGTGAAAACCGTTAGTTTTAATCTTCTCTTTAAATATTTTACAAAAGTAAAAATGTACATAGTAAAATAGCTAATAATGCAGAAGAGTTGAAATAAAAAGCAGCAATTCCCCCATCCTTCTTCTGTTCTTTCCCAGTCATATTCTCCAGAGCTTTGATTGTTAAAACAATTCAGTTTTTCCAGTAGTTGCCCATATAGAATTAAATAATTCATGTACCGGGGTGATGCTTCCTTCATGTTCTCTCATAGGTCCCTGCTGGGTCCCTGCTGGGTCAGTCTAGATCACCTTGGTTAGGGGCAAAGTTCCCTCTCCCCCTTTCTCAGGTGGAGGTCTTACAAGTGTTCACAAGTATCAGATGCCAGACCTATTGTTCAGGGGGATGAATTGGAGTGGGGGAGTCCACAGTCAGGGAGCTCACCTTCCGAATCCCTTGTGCACCACCGTCCAGACCTTGGTGGGAGCTTCTCTCCCTTCTGTCCCACCGTGATGTCTTCCTTTTCCTGTCACTGGGTTGACCCTTCTCTTCTCTCACACTTTCTCCATGACCTGTCACATTCAGTCTCCGTGAGAAGAAAAACTCTGCAAACCTCTTAGTCTGGCTCTTTTCATCTTTGTTTCCCTTGTGGTATGGCCTGGGGGTCAGTGTGGAAGGAGGAAGGTAGCTCTTGGGGGTAGAAATGAGGCAAGTAATTGAAGGGAAATGCACAGAGAACAACTAGATTAACATTTTGGTGGGGCACCTGGGTGGCTCAGTCAGTGGAGTGTCAACTCAGTCAGGATCTCACAGGTTCGGGAGATCTGCTATCCGTGCAGAGCCTGCTTAGGATTCTCTCTCTCTGCCTCTCCCCTGCGCACTCACTCTCTTCTCTTTAAACAAACAAACAAACTTAAAAAAATAAATAACTAAATAAATAAACAAACAACTTAAAAAAAAACATTTTGAGATAGAACTGTCCTGCCTTATTTCCTTATTGTACTGTTCCTTGATTTATCACTGTTAGACATGATTTATCGTTCCCATCAATGAAGAAGGGGAATTGAGTTCATCCTTTTTCCCTACTTTTTTTCTCTTTCTCTTCCCAAAGTTTGAGGGTTTTGTTAGTATTTGCTTCTTCTATTAGTTTTCTTTTTCATTTTAAATATTAAATTATTTTTTTTCCATCTTCTGTAAGCAGCCTCTCTTGTCCATCCACCAAGATGAGCAGGCATATGCCCTATTCTTCTCTTCTCTTTTACATTGTTGAGGTTGCTAATGCCCTCTTCTAGAACCACATTTAAAGTTTCCAAGTTTCATAGATAGCTTGATTATAAAAGTTGAAAACCAATAAGCAGGATTTATATTCTAATGTTGATTACCAAATTTTGAAAATGGACTCTATATTGGAAAATATTGTTTCACTATTAAATTCCCTCAATTTGGTAATTCTATTTTGTTTACATAGAGACTATCATTATACTTACAATACACATGCCAAGGGACTACAGCATGCTCCCACAGAGGTCTGGGAAACAGTGCACAGGGGATTGAGAAGACCTTGAGGTCTGCAATGTATTTTCAAATAGTTTAGCAAAAATAGGTATATATAGAAATATAGAAAGATAGATTGATGGAGAGAGAGATAAAGTCAATGCAGCAAGATGTTAACAACTGCAGTTCTAAGTGCAGGGGACATACATCTCTCAGTCCCTTCATCATTTAACTTTTATGTTGGTTTACACTTAAAAAAAACTTTAAGGAAAATAAAGTCCATTTCAAAGTCCAGAATTTTGAACAACTTTAAAATAGATGAATGTAATCATGGTTACATCTCCCTCTCAAGATTTACCAAGTACTGAATTCAAAAAGGACTATTTTAGGGGCGCCTGGGTGGTTCAGTCGGTTGAGTGTTGGGACTCTTGGTTTCAGCTCCGATCATGATCTCACGGTTCGTGAATTTGAGCCTCCCATCGGGCTCTGTGCTGACAGCGGGGAGCCTGGTTGGGATTGTCTCTCTCTCTTTTCTCTCTGTCCCTCTCCCACCTGCGTTCTGTGTCTCTCTCTCTCAAAATAAATAAATCAACTTTAAAATAAATTAAAGGACTGTTTTAGCTTCAATTAATTTAATGTATAACTACTGAGAGTTAATGTTTAAGAACCAACCATGAAAATATCCATTGAGTGACACATTTTAGAAGCATGAGTTTGAATCAGATTGCTTCAACTCAAGTACAGTTAATAATCTAACAAAAAGAGCCATCCATTAGATGGGTAGATAGGTGAATCATGTTTTAGATTTTTAAACTGAGACAGGTCAAAAATAAACACATTTTCCAGCTTCTTAGATAAGCTTTCTACTCTACCAACTCTGTGACATGGCTTAAAATAATGGTAATGGATTAAAATTTTTGTTTTATTTCATCTCAAACGCGAAATATTAGTGTCATGAAGCCTTGTATTACTTTACACTAATAAAGGGCTGGCAGTTGTGAGGCAAACCATAGGCTGCTGGGGCTTGCCTAAGCATTATTATTCTGTTAGATGATTGCACTATTTTAAACACCACATCTCAATTTTCTGACACATTTTTCACTTTTATAGTTCTAAGGACTTGCAGCATCACATTCTTTTCTAAGAAAAGTGTTAAATTAAGTATGAAAGTTCAGAGTGTAATGTAGTGTTGAGAAGTAAGGCAGATTTTGTCCTGGATCATGCATACTAATCAGCTTGTGATGATAGATTAATTTCTAGAATTTCCTTTAAATGTGAATGCTTATATTCATATGTGAGACTGGGCTACACTATTCTCTTTTGTGTATTAATTTTGTCAAGCCTAATATATTAGGCTTATATTAGTTTTATAAAATGAATTAGATAACTTTCTATCTTTTTGTTCAGCTTGAGAACAGATTATGTAGCATATTATGTGTTTTTTGAAGATTTTAAAGAATTGTTTTCTAAGGAAATGTATGGCCTAAATTTTTTTCTAGACGTATTTCATTGTTAACATTTTCAAATTCTATCATGATTATCTATAACTGCTTTTTAAAAATTTTTTATTTAAATTCCAGTTAGTTAACATACAGTGTAATATTTGTTTCAGGTATAGAATTTAGTGATTCAATACTTCCTTACAACACCTGGTGCTCTTCCCAATAAGTGTGCCCTTTAATCCCCATAACCTCCTTCACCTCCCCTCTGTAACCATCAGTATGTTCTCTATAGTTAAGAGTCTGTTTCTTGGTTTCTCTCTCTCTCTCTTTTTTTCATTTGCTTGGTTTTTGTTTATTAAATTCCACATGCGTGAAATCATATGGTATATTTCTTTTTCTAATTTATTTTGCTTAGCATTATACTCTCTAATTCCATCCATGTCCTTGCAAATGATGAAATTTCATCCTTTTTCATGGCTGAGTAATATTCTATTGTATATACACACCACATCTTCTTTAGCCATTCAACAGTCAATGGACATGAGCTGCTTCCATATCTTGGCTATTGTACATAATGCTGCTATCAACGTCGAGGTGCATGTATCACTTTGAATTAGTGTTTTTGTGTTCTTAGGTAAATACCTAGTAGTGCAATTGCTGGATCATAGGATAGTTCTATTTTTAACTTTCTGAGGAACCTCTATACTGTTTTCCAGAGTGACTGAACAATTTTGCATTCCCACCAACAGTACATGAATGCTTTTTTTTTCCTCCACATCCTCGCCAATACCTTTTGTTTCTTGTGTTGTTGATTTCATCCATTCTGACAGGTGTGAGGTGATATATCATTGTAGTTTTGATTTATATTTCCCTGATGATGAGTGATATTGAGCATCTTTTCATGTGTCTGTTAGCCATCTGTACGTTTTCTTTGGAGAGATGTCTGTTCATGTCTTCTCCCATTTTTAACTTGATTTTTTGGTTTTTTGGGTGTTTTTTGAGTTTTCTAAGTCCTTTATATATTTTGGATACTAGCCTTTATTGGATATGTCATTTGCAAATATCTTCTCCCATTCCATAGGCTGCCTTTTAGTTTTGTGGATTGTTTCCTTCACTGTGCAGAAGCCTTTATTTTATGTAGTTCCAATAGAAAACCCAGAAATAAACCCATAACTGTATTGTCAATCTTCAAGAAAGCAGGAAAGAATATGCAGTGGGAAAAGGACAGTCTCTTCAACGAATGGTATTGGGAAAACTGGACAGCAACATGCAAAAGAAAGACACTGGACCACTTTCTTACACCATACCCCAAAATTAATTCAGAATAGATTAAAAACCTAAATATGATATCTGAAACTATAAAAATCCTAGAAGAGAGCACAGACAGTAACCTCTTTGACTTTGGCCATAGCAACTTTTTCTAGAAATGTCTCCTGAGGCAAGGGAAACAAAAGCAAAAACATAACTGTTTTTAAGTCCTCAGTCCCCTTAAAAAATATATGCTTTCCCAGAAAATTCTCCTTTTACCTAGACTTTCAGATTTCTTAGTATAAAGTATACATAGTGTTCTGTGATAATTTTGAAATCATATCTGTGTTTTTATATGCTTTTTATAACTTCTAATTTGCTTTGTGTGTTCTATTTTTCTTAGACTTTCCATAGTTGACCATTTTGTTCATTTTTCTGTCAAACCAGCTCTTAGGTTTATTTACTTGTCCATTTTGATTTAATTCATTGCCAATTTTATGTTTATAATTTTTTCAGAGTTTTATAATGAGTAGGAGGGTCACACATTCCATTTTGTATGGAAAATTTTGGCATTTTGGTGTATGCCTACTGTCCTGATAGAATTACTGATAACACACTCTTTCCTCTCAAAAAATATATAGGTTAGATAATAAATTATAATGATAAATCTAATGATGAGTGAATTATACAATTTCCCCTAAATGCAGCTTTAACTGTAGCCTATAATTATAATGTGTGTATTCTCAACCAGAGTAATGTTGCATTCATAGGGGGGTGAAAATTGATTCAAGGGTGGAGCAGAAGTTCTTTGATATTTTAATGGCTTATGGCCATCTAAAGGATTATAGTACATAAATTGATATACAATTTATCCATGGTGTTAAAATTTCATAGACATGGCAGTGCAATTAGGAAACAAGGCTCCTTGAAGGGGCGATAATGGCATAAATGTTAAGAAACACTGTTTGATGGCTGTTTGAATACTGCCATTCATTATTTTGTTGCCCAGTTTTTGGGTTTTGCTTAATAGTTACTCAGGAGTTTTATAATTTGAAAATAATTGTAGAAGTGTTTCAACACTGAAATGCTCTTGTTGACATTTGGGACATCAGTATTGTCAACACAGTTGTCTCCTTCATGTCCGTGGCTAACTTCACCTCTCAACCATCTCTGACCCTTTCTTCTTACAGCATAATTAGCAGCCTCATAGGAGTCAGTGAGCTGACAGCAAATTGCTCAGAACTGGGCCCGGCGTCTCTTGGTTTCCCTTCTACCTCACTGGCTATTTTCAGACTTGTTTGATTGCTTTTACACCTCCAGCTGACTTCTAATTGCTGGAGTGTAAAGAGCTTGAGCCTGGGTCCTCTTTTCTTCTTTAGATCTCATTCCTAGGTCATTTTATCCAATTTCATTGCTTTAAGTCGTCTTCTATAAATTCGTGTCTCCAGCCTGAACGATTACAATGAGTTTCTAACTAAAATAACCCATTGCTTGTTCGACACTTCCGTGTGGTTGTATAAGAGTTATCCCAATTATGTACGTGTTCAAAATAGAGTTTTCTCTTCACACCTAGGAATAAAGATTCTTCTTCATCTCAGTAAGTGGCAATGACATCCACTCAGTTTCTTAAGCCAAAACCCTAAAAGGCATCCTAGGGATTTAATTGCCTGCCTCCTTCCACATCCCACCCATCAGCAGTTGTATCTCCAAACCTGTGCACTTCTCTGGAATTTCCCTGTTACTCTCTAATCCAAGACACCACTGATTCACCTGCACTGGTCTCCTGCTTCCACTCTCCTCCTCCATCCATTCCCCAGAGCTGTCAAGGGACCTTTTAAAAATATAAATCAGACTTGTTGGCCTCTCTCCTTAAAATCTCTATTGGCTTTTCATTGCAGTGAGAATAAATGCCAAGCTCCTTATCATGGCCAGTAAGGAGCCCTGCCCACATCTTCTTCTCAGCCACACTGACCTCCCTCTGATCTCAGAACATGCCTCACAAGTTGCTGCCATGGGATTGCTTGCTGTTTCCTCTACCTGGCTACTTTATAGTCTGTGGTCTTCATGTAGCTGGTCAATGTCATCTGAAGAATCTTAGCTCATTTGTTCCTTCCTCAGAGAGACCTTCCCTTCTTATGCCATAACTCACGCTGGCCCCTCTCCAGTGACTATTAAGTTACCATGTCCAGTTTGTTTTGTTGTTGTTATTGTTGTTGTGAACCACATAGATTAATGCAGAAATTTGGCCAAGGTTCCAGCAGGGTGGCCCCATCTGATTTTGAGCTAGGGCTTCCCGCCCAGGGCTGGGCAGGTGAGGCAGTAAAGATGACAAGGAGGTGTTCTGGGTGTAGGCTTCAGAGCTGCAAGATGATCTGGAAGCCAGACTGCAGGTGAGGCCTGTACCTTCTGGCTCTGTATTCAGGGCCTTCACCATACCTTCATACATTATCATGGAGAACCCTTAAGCCAACCAATTTCAAAGAGTGGCAGCAAAGAAGCATCTTGTAATAAATTTGTCCCCTCCCCAGAAGTCCCAGTCGGGCCAGCCAGGAGCTGAACTTTGCCTTCCATATTGTGGGCTTATACCCATTCACCAGTCATGACATGGACACTCAGACATAGACTTGGACCCCTTTTGACTTCACAGCCCCAGCCTATCCCATAAACCCACTAGCAGGTGGGTCTTGGGGCAGTCCACGGTAGAGGCACACCTCTTGCCCTTGTACAGCGCTGCCTGGTTCATTTTTCCTTTACATGGCACCATGCCAGATGGCATTTCCCATCTTGATGGGGGCGATGGCCACAAAGGCACTGCTGAAATTGCTTCCACCCTTCTCTTTCTTACCGTTGCCATCCTGCTTATGCTGCTGCCACTGCCACGGACCCACAGTGGCTACCCTAGTGATTACTGTCCTGTCCCAGGCTGCTCAGTGTTGCCACCTCAGGCCTGGCCCTGGAGCTTCAACTAGTCCACTTGCCCTTGGGCCATCACCTATCCTATAGAGGAGTCCTAGAGTTGGTCTTAGCTTGGGGTATGGCCCCTTCTTTCTTGCTGGCCCTCCACTGCTGTCTTGTCAGCTCTAGTAAAGAGGGGACCTTGTTGCTCCATTTACAACACATTCTCAATAGCTAGAACTATAACCTGTCCTAAGGTAGATATTTGAGTGTATAGGTTACATAATGGACTTTTGGCTGAATTCTCAGATCCAAATGATGAATTTTAAATCACTGAATGCTGAGAGTATGCTGTATTTCGAAGTTTTTGTTGATTGGTTGGTTGGTTGGTTCTAAAATCAAACCAGCCTTTATGTATCGAAAATGTTATGGAATTTGATAAGGTATGTGCACGTGCAAATGAGTATATAGGGGCGAGGTTTCTATTTTGTTTCCTTTCAAATGATTAGTTATGCTTTGCCACTGTTGCTCTGGAAAGTCTATGAGTATTGGTTTGGGGAATGTAGCCAGTATTGAGAATGTTAACATTCATCTGTATTTGGCTATCAGATTTACCCTTTGAATTCTGCTGTTTTTCTTTTCCATTATGGTCTCTTAAACAAAGCAAAGACAAAGAAAGCAAAACTGTTTCGGTAGGCTCTTACTGAGATAGGAGGGGAAATTTTAAGAGATAGAAAATATTGAATTTATTGAAATAATTTTCAGATGCAGGGGTTGACTTTGTTGATTAAAACAGAATTTAAGGAGTGTCTAGGAATTCAATTTAGTTTAATATACTTAGCATCTCATCAGAGTGATAAGAATTGCCTATGCTTTGGTTGTTTCCAAAACAATCATATAGATTCTCTTTTTTTTTTTTTCCCTTAAACTCAAGTGATTTGGATTGGTATAAAATACCCCCCCCCCATTAATTTATTTTTTCAGTAGAGATGCTATGCTTCCAGAATTTCTTAAGATGACCCATAAGCTTATTGCCAAGAAACTTGGGTCAGTGATCATTTTTCAAAAAAACCTTTAATTAATTTTTCCTAGTTGGATAATGATATCCATTGCAAAGAAATAGAATAGAGGTTACATGTATTCCAAGGAAACTTTCCATTTTAGTAGATTTCTTTTCAGTCCTTTTTCTGATATATGATCTTTTTCTTTTCACTTTGAGATATGCATTGTGATTTCCCTTTGTGATAAAGAGGATAAATCTGCTGGCTCATTTCCCTTTATAGACTGCCACCTTCTCCACAAACCAAGAAAAAGTGTGTTCTGGATTTCTCTTGGTTTGCAGCAATTTATGCTAGAAGAATTATAAAATGCAGAATCTGTAATCTGAATTTGGCCAACTCTGTATCAGAAAAAATAACTCCCACCACAGCCAGGCAGGAACTTTACGTATCACTCAGAGAGCCAACGCTTTTGATACATATTTTATGATCACAGCTGAGGCTCTTCCAAGCTCAGAGTGCCATATCATTCATTCAGTCTTTAAAACTACAAGATTATTTTTGGCTCTTTGTGTTGGCACGTAAGACTTCCCATTACTGATCTGCATGAACCATTTATCAAGTCAAGGGTTTAATCTATCAAAGTCAGAATTCCTTTGTTCTGCCTTTCTCTGTCTCGCCTTCCCATATGGTATTATCTTGTATGTGTATACTGTTGGCTTAAAGAAGGTTATTTGAATGTGAGGATTTATCACGTTTCTCTGCTTTTTCAAAATAATATATTACAGAGCAAAGTGATATTTTATAGGGAATTATAATTACACTGTTAATCAGTTTTTAGAACATTAATCTCCAAACCTGTTCCTTCGCTAGTATTCTTGGTTTTGTCCTTGCCAGTAGCTCCTACTTTTCCTACTCACTCAGCCTGAAAATCTGAATTGGCTTTGATTTCTTTCTCTCCTCTTTTCTAAGCATCTACTGAATTGTCAAATCCTTTAGATGCTACCTCCTGGATGTTTCTTGGGTCTACCCTTCATCACCTTTGTTTACTGGACTCTTGATGTTGTCTGTTGTCTTACAAGAAGCAAGAATGCTTTTGATGGGCTCCAGATATAAAGACCAAAATAAAGTAATTCATTTAACAACACTGAGTGCCTGTCATGTGCCAAACCCTGTTTAAAGCTCCAGAGATACAGCAGTAAACAATAGAGTAAGGTTTGTTTTTTGTTTTGTTTTGTTTTGTGTTGTTTTGCCTCATGGAGCTTACGTTCTAGTGGGGAATGGAAGAAAGTGACAAAAAAATTACATAAGTATAATAACATAAGTATGTTGGATGTTGTTAAATGCTATGAAGGACAGTAAAGCAATGAAGGGACATAGGGAGAGCTGAGATGGACAGGGAAGGTATAGGTATAAAGCAGGTGATGAGATGATAATGAAAGTTAATTAAAACTTAAGCGAGTATCACAAACAAAAAGAATACAGCAAAAGGCATTCTAATTCTATAACCTGTTATTGAATCTCTTGGTAGTGATGCCAAATCATAGTGATAATCTATACCTGAGCATAATGCGACAAGAGCTATTACAATAGCCACCAAGTTATTCTTCCTCTCTCTGAGCCATCTCTGTCCTAGGTCAGTACTTGTAGTGAAATCTTATGGAGATCTAAATATAATTGTATGGAAGGAAACAAGAAGAAAGAATTAAGGAAGGAAGGATGGAAGGAAGGCAGGTGGGCTGAAGGGAAGGAGGGCAGGAAAGGGGGGAGGGGAGGAAAGAAGGAAGGGAGAAATTGTGCTTGGAGAAAGTACTAAGGTCTACCCAAAGAGGCATGTGCCCAAATAGGTAGGTCAGTGTACATGAGATGGGACTTCCAAGGGCCAGAATGAGACGTAAATGGGAATCATGAATAATATTTAGCAAATTCTTACTGTCAATAGGAAAAAGTCTAAAATTTTTAGTGTAATATTCATGGCCCTCCACCATCTAGTTTTCCAAAATTTTCCTGCCCATTCCCTGACACCAATCTTCTGATTTCTTTCCTTGCTGCCTTTACTTTATTTTATTTTATTTTATTTCCAGTGAGAAGATTTTTCTCCACCATCTCTTTAATGCCTAAATTCTTTCCACCCTTCTGGACTCAGTTCAAATGTTTCCTTTTCTATAAAAACTTAATGAAAATAATCACCACCTCTTCTGAATGTTAATAATAAACTCTTTTGGGCACTTTGCACTGTATTTACTTATATATGAATGTACCTTCACATTTCTGTTAGTTAAAGCCCTTTGAGAGTAAGCTTCTGGGGAAGAAGGTTGCAAGAGATAAAACACAAGGGAAACTAGGGACCAGATTATAAAGGGTTTAGTAAACCATGTTAAGACATTTTAGACTTTGTCCTGTGGGCAATACAGAGCCATTAGATCATTTGGAAAGAAAATGACAGGATCTGATTTATATGTTATGAGTGTTCTAAGTTGAGTTGTATCCCCCAGCCCCACCACTCATTGGTTGAAATCCCAACCCCAGTGCTTTAGAATGACACCTTATTGGGAAATAAGGTAATTGTAATTAGTTAAGAAGAGATCACACTGGAGTAGGGTAGGCCCCTACTCCAATATAACTAAGTGTCCTTATTCTAAAAACTGCCATTTAAAGAGATAAACATGCTCACAGAGAGAATGTCATGTGAAGATTGGAGTTATGTTGCCAAGGAACAATCAGAAGTTAGGAGAGAGGCCTGGGACAGATCCTCCCCTAGCATCTGCAGAGGGAGCGGGTCTTGATATCACCTTGAGATCAACACCTTGATCTTAGACTTCTGGCCTCCAGAACTTTAAGACAATATATTTCTGCTGTTTAAGCCCCTCAGTGTGTGATGCTTTGTTACAGTGGACTGAGCAAATTCACGTAGTAAGGCCAAGTCTGGCTGCGATATGGAGAATGGTTTAGAAGTGTGCAGAGCTGGGTACAGGGAGGCAATTTGGGGCTACTAAAATAAATGAGGATAGTGACTGCAGGCAAGATGAGAGAGCTAAAACAAAAGTAGAATATACCAGGATGGGTGAACGGTTAGATTTGTAGAGCTGAGAGAAGAAAGAAGGCTTGTGAAATGGTGGAGGATTTCATTGCCTGGTGATTCCCAAATGCAAATCATTAGCTGGAACTTCTCTCCAACCTTCCAGATTCTTATATCCAAATGCCAGCTCAGCTCCACTTGGATTTTCCACACCCACTTTGATGAATGTTAAAATTAATTAATTATTGATAATAAGGGTTGCCATGTAGATGAGAGGAGAGAATTAATGTGTCAGTCCTCCAAACAAGCGTATGCTGAAGGGGACATACTTTCATTTTACCTAGGAAAGAATTTTTAGTCAAACAGAACTCCCCAAAATGGAATGTATATGGGAAGTATATTTTTTTTCTCGTGTTATTAAGCAGAATCTAAATGACCATAAGTCTATGGCTTTAGACTGATTTTTCCCCTCTTTTGCATTGTTACAGCACCACCACCCCCCTTTTTATAGCTCTTACATATTCTCTTTACATTCTAATTTTATAAAGGTCTATCTATCTTCTTCATTTTGTAGTAAGATCTCTAGAGCAAACACTACACTTTCTTCATCCTGCCAGTACTTGGAGCCTAACACTAAGTTATACAACTTAATAACTAGTGCTCTGTTGAGAATGAACGGCGTTGGGCCCTGATTTCAAATATTCTCTACTCCAGCTTTTTTTTTTTCAAGAGTTCAGTAATAAATATACCTGTCTATTTCCTTGCTTAATAATGAAAATACAAAATGTTGAGATGAAATATTGCTGGTGGCTAATCAATATTCCTGTTATCAATTATCCATGCTAGATTATATTATGCATTAATTTGGCTCCATGCTCTGTAGTATATGGTATGTGTGTTGTGCAAAGTCATAATTGCTTGTGTTCATACATAGTAAGTAGGTTGGGGAATTGGTCTGATGGTATATCTTAGTTATTAATAGTGATTGTCAAGTGTACATTTCAAGTTTAGAACCTCATTGGCCTTCTGGGAGTCAGCGTCTCAATTTCAAGGAAAATTTAAACCTTTCCTTTCATGTACTCCTGTTCATTTAATCCTGTCAAAATAGGAGATTTTGTGTGTAAGAAAAAGAGCTAGAAGCTAATTAAAGGACCGACTCATGGCAAGGGTTTCATGGCTCTCTGATTTCTCTCCAAATGAGCAATAAATTACATGTAAATGAGTCAGAAACATACCTTATGTTTTTTTAATTGTGAAAAATGTATAACATAGAATTTACCATTTTAACCATTTTTAAGTATACAGTCCAGTAGTATTATTTTAAACCTTTTTTAATGTTTTATTTATTTTTCAGAGAAAGAGACACAGAGTGAGAGCAGGAGAGGGGCAGAGAGAGGGGGAGACACAGAATTTGAAGCAGGCTCCAGGTTCTGAGCTGTTAGTACAGAACCCGAGGCTTGAACTCACAAACCATGAGATCATGACTTAAGTGGAAGTCAGATCCTTAACCAACTGAGCCACCCAGGTGCCCTTACAGTTCAGTAGTATTAAGTACATCCATATTATTGTGCAGTAAATCTCCAGAACTTTTGCATCTTGCAACACTGAAACTCTGTGCCCCTTAAACAACTCCTCCTTCTCCCCACCCTCAGCCCCTGGCAGCCACCATTCCACTTCCTGTCTCTATGAATTTGACTACTTTAGATACCTCATATGGGTGGAATCCTAGAGAATTTGCTTTTGTGACTGGCTTATTTGACTTAACATAGTGTTCTCGACATTCATCCACCGTGTAGCATAGAACAGGATTTTCTTCCTTTTTAAGACTGAATAATATTCCAGTGTATGTATGTACCACATTTTGTTTATCCGTTCATCTGGTGATGAACACTTGGGTTGCTTGCTTCCACTTCTTGGTTCTTGAGATTTTTTTAAAAAACTAACTGTATTTGAAATCTAAAGTTCTTAGATCAGACTTGTTTTTAATTTCCCCCTATAAGGTGAAGGAAGGATATTTTAATATGCTAAAACGTTTCCAAAACTCTTTGTCACTTAAGGCTTCTTATTCTAGATTGTTAGTCTCTGGCAATAATGGTACCAAGTATTACTTTAGGCAGAATAATATTGTGAAACTCAGTACAAGAAACAGTTAAAACTCTAAAAATAGATCTTGGATGCTTGGGTAGTTAGGTAGAAAGACTGTGGAAATGAAGGACTTCTGACCTTCTGAAGGATCAAGGACACTTTGGACAGAATCATTAAGACAAACCCATCTTTTTACAAAACTCTTTACGAATTAGATTCCTTTCCATACTTACTGAAGATGAAACTATTATTTTTGCTTTGACACTATAGTGAGTAGACTTTTTTGTGATATCTTAAATAATTCCAGGACCCAAGAGTCTCAGAGGTCTGTGCCAGTGAAAATCAATGTGTCATCCACATAATTAAGATCTTTTCAAGAAAGAATTCACAAAGGCTTTGAGTATGTATGTAAAACTAGGCCCTAGAATTCTTTTAAAGTAATGACAAGCATAGTCTTTTCGTTTTTCCACATTCTGAAAATTGATAAACTAACAGAGCCATTTACAGTGTATTTAATTTTCTGAACATTGGGTTCATTAGTCTAATTCATGGTTATCATTCCTGTGTCAATGGCACAGATACATTTATCTATAAATGTAATCTACTTTTACTTGCTTTCTCTCTCTTCTTTGTTCTTTCCCTCAAGTCCTTATATTATCCACAATCCCTGACAAAACATATGTGTTAGGTGTGAAATTACAGAATTGCTAGCATCAGAAAAAGCTATTGCCTTACTACCGTAGACTGAGTCCCTCTCTTTCCATATTGGAAGGTTTCCTTATTTTCAGAATTAACTTCTTGAATTCATTTTCTTGAAACTGATTCATAATCCATTTCAGAATTACTTTCCCCTATGCCACGTTTTCCCTTTAAGTCAATCTGTGCATGAAATTAGTTTTTAACCCAGTGTAATTTCGTCCAGTGCACATTTTTGTTTGTTTGTTTTTTTGTTTTGTTTTGTTTTGTTTTTTGTTTTGCTTTCAAAGCGGGCAAGAAATGTGTGGATTCAGGTCCATGATCTTTTAAAAACTTAATATGACTGACCCCTCCAAAATTCTTTTCCTCTGATTCTTATTTAGCTTCTCAAATGAAGTGTCTACTATGTAATTTTTTTTTTAGTGTTTATTTATTTTTGAGACAGAGACAGAGTGTGAGCAGGGGAAGAGCAGAGAGAAAGGAGACACAGAATCTGAAGCAGGTTCCAGGCTCTGAGCTGTCAGCACTGAGCCCAACACAGGGCTTGAACCCACAGACTGTGAGATCATGACCTGAGCCAAAGTCGGATGCTTAACTGACTGAGCCACCCAGGCGCCCCTGAAGTGCCTACTATTTATATTTTTAGAAATTTGAAAGTAGATCCTAAGTGCAAAAAATGTGCATGGTCAGTTCTAGTTGATTCATGCATTTGTTGAAATATTCTTGTGATGATTTTTTTACCCTCATGGATTATCTACTTTCTAAAATAATTAAGTAAGAAGGATAAGGATACAGTGTTGCAACACGACTGCCATGTACCATGATCTTTCTCCTACTTTGGAACCTTACTTTGTTGAGAAGCTTTAGATCTTTCCCTGTTTGGTTTGATTTCTTTTACATGGTCATGCATATAAAATGATTAAACAGAAAGTTCCCATCCAGCAAGTACCAAAGTACCCCTGGTGTTGTAATTTGAAATCACTCAAGAAATCACTTTTTCTTCTTGGTAAAAACTGCCTCCCATTTCCCCGGTCTGGCAGAACATACAAGTGCTGAAAACAGAAAACTGTAGCAGATAAATAGGACCATTGCGAGGCATAAGATTTGGAAAGCAGCACTTTGCAACAAAAATTAGGACAAATAAAAGTCCACAGAAATACAGTTAGTTAAATCTCTTTTCTATAAGAGAGATTGAGAAGTACTTACAGTTAGTATTAAAATTTCTGATGTAAGGAAGTGACATTCTAGCAGGTCAGCGTTAGAGAAGAGAGGGTGGCCTCTGAGGCAGAGAATCAGGGGGCCTGCCTAATCTGGACAAAGAAACCAGAAGAAGACATAAATGACACCAGAGAAGATACCATTCTCTGAGTGACACCTGGATAATTCCTTAGTGTGAAGAAAATGGGCGTTGATACCAGAAACATATGGTTCATTATTCATGTATTATGCTTGTTATCTATAGAGCAAACCATATGTAAAATTTTCACTTCGTAGTACGTGTAGTTAATATACACTGAGGACCCACGAGTGTTTCAGGCACTGACCTACAGTGGTGAAAAGGACACAGCTTTGCCTTCAGAGATCTTACAGGAATGGGGCAGATGTCAGGAAAGAAATGGTACTGTGTAGTACACACAGTGCATTATGGGAACAGGAAGTGGGGATATTTATCTGAGTCCCTGTGGGCAAAGGAAATAAGTATAACTAAGAACAGAGGATAGTAGGATTACAGAAGGGTAGGGGAGAAGGTTCCCAGAGAAGCATGTACTAAATTTTGAATAGGGCAAAAGTTCAGTAAAGCTTTTGTTATTATGAAACCCCAAAGTAAGTGTCCTTTGCTGAACCGGATGTCAAGAACTGACAGTGTGGCCACACTGGGTGTTCCATCTGCCTTCAGCATTTCACCCTAAGAGGGCTTGTCATGTGACTTTTCAGATTGTGTGGTTTATTCTGCATGTTCCTGGAAACTTGAAGCCATAATCTAGAAACATTTTTGGTCTCAGCAGCATGAAGCGAGTTAGTGCCTCCTAGTATCTTGGCTAAAAATGTGTCTTATAAAAAGGATTCCATGAAGCACAAATGTAAAAACATGCCACAGAGGCACATTTCATGGTGCCACAGGGGCTGTTGCTGTGAATTTGAGTTGTAAAGTGCACAGAAAAGTGTACCTGTCGACTCATTCCATTCTGCTTATATTACTGTCCAATCCAAAACCAGGAGGAAGTTAACCAGGAGAATGCTGACCACTTTTCCAGTTGCCCTCTCTGATCTAGTCCATGGCTCAGCAATTTTTTTTTTTTTTCTGTAAAGGTCCAGATAGTAACTATTTTAAGCTTTGCAGAGCAGAAGCAAATGCTGCCATTGCAGCGTTATACCAGCTACTGACAGTATGCAAACAAATGGTCACGGCTGTATTCCAACAAAACTTGATTTGCAGAAGCAGGCAGTGGCCCGAGGCCATAGTTTGCTGACCCCTGGTTACAACAGTTTTCTCTAAGGCAAGCATCTGGACCCTTGTACATACTGTTGCCATGGTTTGGAATATTCCTCCTCCCTCTCTGCCTGGCTAGATTTTAGTTATTCTTCAGCTCTCAGCATAGAGGTCACTCCCAAGGGAAGAAGCCCTCACCAGTGCTCCAAATTCAGGTTGTTTGCCCCTCATGTGCTCCCACAGCACCGTGTACCTTCCCCTCCAGAGCACTGACTGTTTCTAGTTGCCTGGCGACTTGTGTCTCTCACCCCTCCAGACTGCCAGTTCCAGGAGTGCACAAACATGCTTGCTTTATCTCCCCCTCGTATCCCTAGCACCTAACACAAGGCGCCTGGGACATAGGAGGGGCTTTATAAGTGTTTGTTTAATGCTTGTGAATGCTTTGTTTGTGAATGAAATAATTTATCCTTTCCCTGACTTTTTCGGATCGTAAGCCTAGCAGGTAAAATTTATTTATGACTATAGTTTATGAGCCACGTTGCCATCACTATATTGTAACAAAGCAAAAGTTTCACTATTATCTTGGTTCCAGCAGCATTCAGAGGGCTGTGGAAATCAACAGTTTTAGTCCTTCTCTAGCTAAGTGCCATTTGGGCTGTCTGCGACCACTGAAAGTTTTATTCCCCACCTTTGCCTCCCCCCCACCATTACTGCTCTGTGGCAGTGGAGGATAGCACCTCTCTGTTCGCATCACTGTCTTACACTCTTTTCAGAGACAGACTCAGCACCGTGCTGTCTGTTCTCCAGTGTTTTACAGAATTTTTAGTAAAATATCTCTTTCCTTTTTAATATAGCTCATTATCTCCCTAGAACCAAATAGGTCTATTTAACTTATGAGACTAGTCTGAAGTTGGATCCGATATAATCGGAATAACTCTTCTCTCCACTAAGACAAAGGCTTTGTTACTGGGCCCAAATTGTGGGGCTCAGCAATTGGGAAGAATTATTTCCCAGAGAGCCCCTCCATCCCTTACAGGCACACACTTTAAGGGGCCTGCCTCCCAGTCTGTCAACATGCCTAGACATCACTTTGAATCCTAGCCAGAGAAAGCTGGGACGGTGGCCACAGAAGAATCAATCTCTCTCTCTCTCTCTCTCTCTCTCTCTCTCTCTCTCTCTCTCTCTTTCCTTTTCTACTTGCAGAAGAACAACTAATAACAAATACTGACATGGAGCTCACCACACACCAGGCATTTACTATCTGTAAGCTATTTATAGATAATAACTTATTGAACCTTCATGGAAACTTTATTGCAGTATCTTTATTTTACCAAAGGAAAAAACAGTAGCCCAGAGGAATGAGCTGCCTCGCCCAGACTCACACAGATAGCAGTTGTGGAGCTAGCAGATGAACTTGGACAATCTGATTCTGAGTCCTTGCGCTAAACCATTTCACGGAAGCTGTGACCCGCGACCTCCCCCCATCCCCACCCCACTTTGGTAGCATATACAGACTCCATTCTATCTGCTTCTGTCTTAGAAACTAAGAAAATAGGAATGAAGTGGGAAAGGAAACAAGAGCGCATGGCTTACAGTGGAAACGGAGACTGGATTGAAATGTTCAGAGGCCACGTTAGACATTAAGCAATACTATCTCTACAATAGGCAGAAAATTCCTAATCCATAATATTGTAAGTCTTGAAAATCATGACTGAAATGAAAATGTCCTTGAATGGCTATGCTGCTTTTGCTTTTCAAAGAGCTAGCTTGGAACACTGAAAAGATGTTCTCATACACTGAATGTTTTCCACTGAGTCTGAAGTAGACTTTTAGCCATGAAGAGATATTTTCCCTAAAATTGAAATCAATTTGTGAAATTATGTAGAGAGTGCCATGCCTGTTGCTGTTTTTCCAGTAACAATGCAACAAAGACCAAGCATGAGAAGTTTAGTCATCCTTTTGGACATGAATGGACATGAATGGATGTACTCATTCATCTCTAGAATGGTGACACATGAAATTATTCTCACCATTCCATGTTGCAAGTAAAAATTAGTAAATTAGTAATAATAAATGAACTCCTTTGTGATATAGGAAGTGGCCACCGTGGGTCTAAAGATATGAAATCCCAAATGCTTTGGGGAACCTATCTTTATTCTAGACTTGATTAAATTAGCATAACCAGATAACTCATCCACTTTTCAATGTAAAAATCTCCCTTCTCATATTTCCATCTTCAATGGCTAATTCTCATTTGAAAAGATCATTCTTTTTATGGGAGAGTCCCCAGACTAAAACATGATTTTTCTGACCCAAAGAAACTGTTTCTTCATAAAGTATTAGGCATTAAAATATTTTTTACAAGGTTACCAAAAATGACTTGCTCAGGGGCACCTGAAGTCAATATGGCAATAAATTGAGAAATCAAATTCTCTGTCCTCTATTTCTCTAAAATTATTGTGGATGAGATGAGCATTATTTTTTTGGCTCCAGAAACTGATTTCTAGAAGGAGAGTAGACAGTGTTTGGGGAAAGGTTTTTTCCCCCAAACTGATAAAGCCAGTTTTTTGTTTGTTTGTTTGTTTGTTTGTTTGTTTGTTTGTTTGTTTACTGTGTAATGAATCCATTCACCTAGGCATCTACCCACCCAACCATTCATGCATCTATCCAGCCGTTCATCCATCTGCCCATCTGTCCATACAATCTAAAATTTCAACCACCTGACCCATTTTATCTTCCTTCTCTGCTCTATTTTTCTTCATTGTACTTATAATCATCTGCTGTTCTACATAGCTTACTTATTTTGTTTATTGTCTGTCCAATACTTTAGAATGTAAATTTTATTAGGTCAGAAAAGCTAGCCAACTTTGTTCATAGCATATTCCGGCACTTAGAATAGCACCTGGCAATAAGGGATAAAAAATGTGAGGACTGTTGAGTGAACTTTTATTGGAAAAATATTTATTTATTATCTGCTGCTCTTCAAAGTACTGGACTGAGAGCCAAAGGAATCTAAGATGAAACAGATATGGATCTCACTCTCAAGGTGATTCCAGGCTAATAAAACCATTACCAAAATATGTCCTTTAAACAGCATCATTACACAGGGAAAAGTACTTGTTCCCATATGAGAAATGAATCAGAAGTGCTATTTATACTTCTCCCTGAGAGAAAGGCTTCCCTGAGGAAGTGACATATGAAGTAGACATTGAACAAGGGAAAGGATTGGAAATGGGGAGATGAGTTGGAAAGGCATTCCAGGAAAAAAAAAGTGACAGTTGGAATTAAAAAGTAGAGATGGGAAATGCAAGATCTATGGGAGACAGAAAGGCTAGTGGTTCTATTAGAAGAAGCTTGGAGACCTAAAAGGGAATAAGGGACCATTTATCTCGGAAGGACGATTGAACGAAATTACAGAGAATTTTCATGGCACTTTCTGGCAGCAGTGAGTTCAAGGTTCTCTTTCTCTGATCTCTGAACCCTGCCATCCTCCCCTACATTATAACTTCTGAGTGACAATATTTTATGTTTTATGTTTCTGGTTTTAAATCAGCAACTTGGCCAACTTTGCTTCTAGAGCCTGGAAGGAATCTTGTGTGAAATGCAGATTTAGTCTTTGATCTATGTTTTGTAGGTCAACAAGCTCAGTTACTTGACAGTAATCACAGGGCTCACAAGGATGTTGTTCTTGAAAAAATTATCTAATCTGTTAGCCACAAACAAGCTTTCGCCACTGAGCATCTCACTGTCCCTGTTCCTGCTTCTCAGCAGGGAACTATGAATTGTCCCCAGTTCCCAGAGATTTTTTCAAAGCTGATCTGGAGTATGGATTTCTACCTTCATAAGAGTTTCAGCCCTAGAGCGGTGTAATAACAGACAGCATTTTCTACTCCTAGTATCATTTAGGGAGGACACCAGAAAGTGTTTTTCTCTTGGCATGTGAGCCTGTCGAGTGTGTCCTTGTTCCATAAGTGTACTTTGGCACCAGGAAGCAGAGACAGCAGCTTTCAAGTGATAGGAGAAGCAGGCTGATTAAGGGTTCTGCGTGGGCAGACGGCACTAAAGCTGCTTGCATAGTCCTTGCCTACCAGTCGGGGGTTTTAGTGGAAAATTTTCCAATTTTGGATCATTTGGTAGAATTTGTTATTTCCCCCGTTCCCAATTCCTTCTCTCTCAGTTAATGCCACCACTGTCCTCTGTCTTCCCAGGCACTCAGATTTGAAACTCCAGTGCCATTAGGAAAAACTGGTAACTGCGTAATTTATTGTAAATAAATTTAAGTAATGTATTTACTTTTAAAAATTCAAAAAAAAATGTATATGAATTAGGACTGAAGGACAGAGCTAATTTCCATGACATGAGTATTTGGTCTTTGTATTCATCTTCCACTATTTTGGCCTTCTATCCCTTGACTAAATTCTGAAGTGGGAGGGACAGCAAACGTTAATCCATGAGTTGGTGATCTGAGAGTGCCAGTTCTCATACTGTGCTGAGTGTAGCCACGCTATCTCCTCACAAAGCGATCAAAGTCATTTTCGCAATGACTTCCCTGATTGTACCAGCCATACGTGCTCCTTGCCTCCGCTACCTTTCTACAATAAAAAATTGCACAAGGAATGACGCCACACTTATTTTGTACCTCTCTTGTGGCTCTAATGACTATGACCTTGAGATGTTATCGTTTGTTGAAAGAGCTCAGTTTTGTGGCCAAGAAAACCTGGGTTCACATTATGACTCCCATCATCTACTTGATAGCTTGGGGCATGTCATTTGAACTCCCTGACCTCTTTGCTCCCCTGGCAGATGGAGATAATAATAATCAGTACCTTTCTGGGTTGTTGTGGGGAGTAAATAGTATGTGTAAGGCACATAGCACAAGACCTAGTAAATAGGTGCCAATGGAAGTTATCATTATTGTTGTTTTATTAACAGTAAAATGGAAAATTCTCCAGGACAGAAGCTGCATCTTCTGTACCTTTGAAGGGTAGTGTTTTTGATAAGCAAAGATGCGCGTGGGGTGGGGGTAAGGTGTGAGCATTGAACTGTGGAGGCTTTCGTTGCCTTTTCCCATCATTTTGTAGATTTTCTTTAGTATCCTGCCTCCTGGTAATGAGGAAGGGAGAAGGCACCTCATACATTTATATGTTTCAGGAAAATCATTTTTCATCTCTAGGCCATGGGTAATCTATTTGCACGGACGCAATCTGTGATAGCTCAACATTTGCTTTGTTTTCCAAAATCAAGCCAAGAGAAACAAATGTGAAGTTTGACGCGCAAAACGCTCTCACAAGAAAGAGAGTCCTAGAAGTGTTTGCATTCCCCCCTAAGCATTCTAGAGCCTGAAAATGTGTCTTCTCGCTCAGCATTTTTTTCTTATGGTGCCTGGCGAAGATTACATTAAGACATGAGAAACACTCCAGGGTGCCCAGACGCCTGCGTTCAGGGGCCACAGCTGAATTTCTGAGTTCTTCCTCCTGTGATTTATGTACCTATGGTTTGACTACCGCTAGTTAGAGAGAAGGAAAGCTCACACATTTTGCAGGGAGCCAAGGTAAAAGAGAACTCTTTTGTCAAGGTAATAATAACACTTAGCACTTATATAGGGCTTTTTATCTTCAAAGGACTTTCCAAACATTAGCTAATTAAGAAATCCGTGCAATGTGCAGCAGCTGTTGAAAAAATAAATGTGGTGCTTGGGTGTATTAAAAAAAGGGAGCCAAAACATGAGGACATCCTATATCAAGCAGCTGTGGTGCTCTGTCTAAATTGTTTGCTTCACCTGGTGGAATAGATCAGACGTTAAAGTAGTCCTGCTGTGCCGAGTAATAATGGTTAGGGAGAGTCAGAGCTTGCACATTATGGAATATAGCAAGGGCTACAGAATATTTGTCTGAAGAAGGAAAGCCAAAGAAAAGCTGTATCACCTAACTTTTACTAAACTTTCATAATCACAGGCAATAAAACACTAATAAACAACACTAATAAAACAGGCATCTGACATGGAGACACAGATGATCTAAGAAAAACCATTGACAAGAACAGGCATTCTCACTGATTCATTCAAGTTTACTCAACGGATATAGAGACAGCACTTACTAAACATTGGAGACGTATATTTTTTTTTTAATTTTTTTTTTCAACGTTTATTTATTTTTGGGACAGAGAGAGACAGAGCATGAACGGGCGAGGGGCAGAGAGAGAGGGAGACACAGAATCGGAAACAGGCTCCAGGCTCTGAGCCATCAGCCCAGAGCCTGACGCGGGGCTCGAACTCACGGACCGCGAGATCGTGACCTGGCTGAAGTCGGACGCTTAACCGGCTGCGCCACCCAGGCGCCCCTGGAGACGTATATTTTTAAATTACATGGAACAATTTAAAAGTGATTATAAATATGTCACGGTATGCCATTTATGTATGGCACCTTAATTTGACACTAATATTACACACACACACACACGCACACACACAATTCAGTCAGCACTTTGTTGGCTCACTGGCAGAAATGAGCCGACATACCAGTACATGAGCTGAGCTGTGACTGGTTTTGAAAACAAAATAACCAAAAATGTTTTTTTGTTGTGGCTTTCTGCAACAGGCATTGGGAAGTGGCCAGATTTTGTTTATCTCGTTATTTTTTAAAAATTTTTTAAAATGTATTCATTTATTTTGAGAGAGAGAGAGAGAGAGAAAGCCTAAGTGGGGGAGGGACAGAGAGAGGGGGAGAGAAATCCCAAGCAGGCTCTGCACTGTCAGCATAGAGCCTAATGTGGGGCTTGAACCCTCGAACCGTGAGACCTGAGCAGAAGTCAAGAGTTGGATCCTTAACTGACTGAGCCACCCAGGTGCCCAATTTTTTTCTCTTTATTTATTTTAACAGCAAAATTCATTAATTTATACCCACCATTCTGTCTAAAGTGCCTCCTTGGGAGATCACAAATTACACAGAGACAAGGGGAGGTGATTTGTGAAGAACAAAAGGGGAGGGGGCATATGATGTCAAAATATGAGTACCTGCTCCCCATTATTGTAAACACCACACTATTTGTACATGTTTATACACCTTTAAGGCATATTAGAACACCTTCCTTCCATCGTACTCAAGAAAGGGTAGTTATACTTTTGATTGAGTTGCTTGTCAAAATGGGGTTGCAAGAAAAATTATTTCATTCATTCCAGGAGGACAAGTCATGGCAGGAGTGGCAGGGAGGTAAATAAATAAGGAAAAAGGGTGTTCTAGGTAATTGGGAGCGAACTGAGAGGGAACATCTTCATAAAGTAGAGACAAACATCTTTAGGAAACTATACATAGGTTCACTTTTGCTAAGGAAAATTTACAAGCCTAAAAATAGAGAAAAATAACAATGGGAAGCTGAGTGATGCAAAGCCAGGGGCATGGTCATGGAGATAAATAAGCCTCTGGTCAGCATGTGCTAAGTTCAGGGTCCAGCACGCTCTGAAGTGACTGGAGGATCTAGGCCTAGCTCCCAGGGGCCCAGGACCAAGGGTTGCTTTTCGAGGGGATATGTATGGGGTCATGGTTAGACATGGTTAGAAAAAAATCAAATCAGTGTGCACTGGCCCACCCTGGAGCTTTGTCTGTAATAGGCACTATTTGGAAATAAACTAGATGTCTGGTTTTGGTCGGACTGTGTTTTTCTATGAAGAAAGGACTGATTGAGTTAATCAGGAGTTTTTCATAAGTTGGAATCCTGTGTGGCTATTAAACAAGGAACTCTATCATGGCTGAAAGCTCAAAGATAAATTGGTAAACAGACTTCTAACCATAGAGAACAAATTGATGGTTACCAGAAGGGAGGTGTGGGGGTGGGGGTGGCAGGGGGATGGGTTAAATAGGTGATGGGGGTTAAGGAGGGCACTTGTGAGGAGCACCAGGTGCTGTATGGAAGTGTTGAATCACTATATTGTGCACCTGAAACTAATATTACACTGTGTGCTAACTCACTGGAATTTAAATAAAAACTTAAAAAAAGGTAAATTGATAAAGCAATGTTGGGGAGAAGTGTGTATGGTGTTAAAATTTGTATAAAAATTATAAATCTATATGTGTATATGCATTCAATATATTTATATGTGGAGAGACTCTAGCTTATGTCTGACAAGATGTGTAAGAAAAGAGCCACAATGGTTATTCCTGGAGAAGAGAATGGAGGGATATAGAGGCAGAAGTAAATGAGATTTCCTACTTAATGTATATTTCCTCCGTCAGGTTTTTTTTTTTTGTAATTTTTTTTCTTCAACGTTTTTATTTATTTTTGGGACAGAGAGAGACAGAGCATGAACGGGGGAGGGGCAGAGAGAGAGGGAGACACAGAATCGGAAACAGGCTCCAGGCTCTGAGCCATCAGCCCAGAGCCTGACGCGGGGCTCGAACTCACGGACCGCGAGATCATGACCTGGCTGAAGTCGGACGCTTAACCGACTGCGCCACCCAGGCGCCCCCGTCAGTTTTTTTTTTTTTAATTTTGATATAATTGTAGATTCATATCCGTTGTAGGAAATAATACAGATAGACCCCATATACCCTTCACCCAGTTTCCTTCAGTGGTAACATCTTGCAGAAATATAGATTAATATCACAACCAGAAAGTTGACACTGATATAATCCACAGGGCTTATTCAGATTTAACTGGTTTTTAATGCAGTTGTGTGTGTATGTGTGTGGTGGCGGGGGTGGGGGTGGGGGCGGGAGGTTCAGTTTGCTGCAGTTTTATCACACGTGTAGGTTTGCATGACCAACATCCCAGTCATGATATAGAACAGTTCCACCATAAGGATCTGGTGCTACTGTTTTATAACCATACCCACCTCCCTCCTTTTCTCTCCTTACCCTGGGCAACCACTAATCTATTCTCTGTATCTATCATTTTGTCATGTCAAGAATGTTGCATAAATGGGATCAAGTAGCCTTTTGATATTGGCCTTTTAATCTCAGCATAATTTCCTTGAGACATGATAGACAGCATATTATTGGATTGTTGTGTTTTTTTTATTTTCTTAATGTTTATTTTTCAGAGAGAGAGTGTGACCAGGGGAAAGGCAGAGAGGAAGAGGGGCAGAGGATCCAAAGCAGGCTCTTCACTGACAGGGCTCGAACCCACAAACTGTGAGATTATGACCCCAGCTGAAGTCAGACACTCAACAGACTGAGCCACCCAGGTGCCCTTGGATTGTTGTTTTTATCCACTCTGCAGAAATCTCTGACTTTTAATTGCTGTTTTCAGACCATTTACATGCAAAGAAAGTATCGATTTGTTAGGGCTTAAGTCCGCCATATTATTATTTGGTTTTTGTTTGTTTCGTCCACTTTCGATCCATATGTTTTTCTTTTCTTATCTTCCTGAGGGTTACTTGAACAGGTTTTAGGATTCTGTATGTCTTTATTTATAGTGTTTTTGATTATATCACTCCATAGAGTATTTTTAGTGGTTGCTCTGGATATTATAACATACATATATAAATTAGCCAAATCTACTAGCATTATATTCCTTTTTTATTACCTTTTGGGTTACTTTTTATTGCTTAAAAATTCATTTAAAAAATAAATAAAACTAGCAAACCAAAATATCCTCCCCCATTCACACTCACTCAAAAGAAATGAAACAAAAACTCACCTGTGTATAGTCAGACTATAGATAGGAAAAATGAAGATCAAAGCACTTCAAAAGAAATAGCCCAAAGAAATCTTGAAAAGGAAGAAAGCACTGAATCAAATATTTCCAGGGCATGCTTGAGAAATTGAAAATTGGGAGTTTGTCCAGAACCTCTGAAGTATGGAATAAAGAAAGCCATATTGTTGAGTATCCAGGCCTTGGGTTTTTATAAACCTGCCACTCACATGTACCACCTGGGGGAACTTATTCCATTCTTTAAACTCTCTAAGTCCCAACTATAGAGGAAGTCAATAATGGAGCCAACTTCATAGAATTGTTGTGAGGATTTGCCAAGAGAGTGTATATAAAGTTCTTAGTGTTGTATCTGGCACATGGCAAAAAGTGAAACAATTCATTGCCATTATGTAACTGAACTTTCTCTTGAGTGCCTACTTGGGTTCAGGGGTTGCAGATATATAATGTCATGGTGTCACTCCTCAGGATGAGAAGATAGTGTCCCTAGACATGCCCCTTTGGTACTGCTGACTCCTTTGCATGGATGGCACTATCTCTCCACTTTTTTCAGTAAGGCCAGATATTACATATAACCATATTTAAGGAAAAAGGGCTTATTCCAGGCCTTTTGGCTCATTTCCCTACATTTACACTGGTGGTCTTGGTGTTTGATAGTAGTTGGATATCAAAAAGGAAGAGTAAAAAAAATTTGGTTAGGACCTATAGGTTCTTACCTTTGGAGGATGAGAGAAAGCTGTCTGAACTGGTAGCATTGTCCCCAGCAGTTAGATACATGATCAGTCTTTTCTAGCTTTCATGTTTCCTTGTTGACACATCGTTGGATAGAAGATGGGGGATAGAAGATCTTTGGATAGAAATGCATGGGGGGGGGGGCGCCCGGGGGTCTCAGTCGGTTAAACTTCCAGCTTCAGCTCAGGTCATGATCTCATGGTTCGTGGGTTCGAACTCCGCATTGGGCTCTGTGCTGACAGCTAGGAGCCTGGAACCTGCTTCTGAGTCTGTGTCTCCCTCTCTCTCTGCCCCTCCGCTGCTCACGCTCTGTCTCTCAAAAATAAATAAACGTAAAAAAAATGCATGGAATGCATGATGTTTACTTATTTTATATAGGACCCAGAATCCATGTAAATGACTCTTACAGTTGCTTTTTTAGTATCTTCTGTCATACAAAAAGTCATCCAGGTCTGCTGGATGGCACTTCCCACAACCAGAATGGTCATGTTAGGCTATTCTAACCACACAGAGAACACTTCCTTAGAATGGTCCTTCATTTTACTTCTTTCATTCCTTACTTAATACATAACTTTCATGGTACAAAGACCTGGCTCCATTTTTGGACCAACAGAAAGATTATCATCAGAACTAAGAATATTTTTCTCTACTTATGTCTCTTCTCTGATCCTTTGCTTAAACAATTTCAAATTCATTTTGACTATCCATAGATTTCTTTCAGGGCTTGTCCCCAAGCATCTTGCCAATATCCCTAACCCCATCTCACCCTTCACCAGACCCTGCTAAATCTCCCACCGTAAATTTTATTCCCTGATTAGAAGTTTGGCCCCATCTCTCATTCTACTGAGCAAACTGCAAAGAGATTAAGACTAAGGGCAGTTTAGAGTCAACAAGAGCTCAAAAAACTTGCAGCTGGTGGTACCATCTGTGCCTGTCATACTGTGGCCAAGTAGTTTTCCATGGTGGGGAAAGACAGAATCTGATAATGGCTTTGGTTTGAAGTTACTGAGACATGAGTCTACCCTAGAGGAAGATTAGGAGAGCTGCTAGGCAGCTTGTGCTCTTTGTAATGTGTGGCTCGTGTCCCAGAAAAACAGGCTTCTTCTGGGAAAGGATGGAATTTGACATCCGAGACCTTAGAGTGGCCTCCTGCGTGTGTCCTTTCTTTACTAGCTCATCTTCAGAATTCATTCTGTGCCAAGTGGCCAACATGACATAAGGGAGTGGTAGAGGCATGAAAAGGAGTTAGAAAACCTCACAGAACTTACAAAAGACTTCTATATGAAAGAGAAATTTCGCAGGCTTTTGGTGATGCAGAAACAGGAAGATGGTAGAGAATACCAGCAGAGAAGAAAGGGGGAGAATTCCTGCTGACTGTATCTCAGTCAGAGAGAGAATCTGAATATTAGAGGAAGGAAAGAGGTAAGAAAATAACTATGGCAGCTAGTCCACATCAATCCATGTTAAGCAAAATACATGAGAGCAGGTGAGGGGGCAAGGAGTGTGTCACATTAGCCACATGGGCTTGAGGTGAGGGAGAGGCTCCTGAGAGAAGAGGAGAAGGGAAGAAGGAGATTTTCAAGAAGTGTTCTTCATGGACATGTAAACAGGCACTTCACAAAAAAGGATAGTGAAATGGACAATAGAAAAGTGAAAGAATGCTCAGCTGCATTACTAATCAGGGCAATGCCAATTAAAACCACAATGAGATATAAATATCACCAGAATGGCTAAACCAAAGATGACAGCAAGACCAAGTGTTGGCCAGGATATGCAGCTCTGCGCCTCTTTTACACTGCTGATGTGAGTATAATTAGTACAACCTCCATGACAAACTGTTTATTACTGTCTGTTAAAATTGAACATATGCATATCCTATAACCTAGCAATTCTGCTTCTAGGTATATACTCCAACAAATGAGTATATATGAGCACTGAACATCATGCACACAAATGTCTTTATTAATACCTTTATTAATAATAGCCACATGTAGGAATAATAAAAATGTCTATCAACATAGAATGGATGAACAAATTCTCTACTTATATAATGGGGCACTATACAGCACTGAAAAAGAATGAAATGTAGGCAAGTCTCACAAAATATAACAAAGAAATCAGGTGTTAAAAGCTACCTAAAGGTGTTAAAAGCTACTTATGTGATTTCATTTATATGAAATTCAAAAGCAGACCAGGTTAATCACTGTTTGGGATAGTGGTCACCTCTTGGGCACAGAAAGAGGAGTATGGTGACAGGATTGGAGGGGTTTCTGAGGTCTCTGTAACATTCTCTTTCATGACTTTCAGGGGTGGTTACCTACTCATGGTCAGTTTGAAATAATCTATTAAGCTGTATATTTATTGTTTATGCTTTTTTTTAAATTGTGTTTTTCAACTTAAAAGTTTATTAAAAAGAGGGAGGAGAATTGGACTGTAAATTAGATATCTATCTAATTTTGATAAGCCAAAGTAAAGTTGGAATTGTTTTAAAATTGTTATATTTGTTCAACTCTATTCCTTAACAATTTTTTTAATGTTTTTTTTTTTTTTGTTTTTTGTTTTTATATCTGAGAGAGAGACACAGAGCATAAGCAGGAGAGGGGCAGAGAGAGAGGGAGGCACAGGATCTGAAGCAGGCTCGGGGATCTGAACTGTCAGCTCAGAGCCTGATGCAGGGCTCGAACTCACAGACTGTGAGATCATGACCTGAGCCAAAGTCAGACGCTTAACCACATGAACCACCCAGGCGCCCCCGACAACTCTATTCCTTTTAATGTGACATTGTGCCTGAATAATAGCACATGGGACCCAGGAAGTTTCCCGTCTATATAATATATTTGATTGCTTGTCTTTTTTTTTTTCTCTTTTCTTCTTCCTTCCCAGTTTTTCTGTGTAGTTTTCTTCCAGCAACAAACAATCTAAGATTGACATTTAGACCACCCTGAGTCAGATTTCTCTCATTGTTTGCTGTTTCACCTGATGCTTGTTTATTCTGGATGATAAACAGGCATGATACCTAGGCCATGATGTATATTTAGTGTATTATGGAATGAATATAATGATAATTTGGATTCTGGTGAGCACTGAAAAAGTGGAGTGATGCTTAAAAATCACCAGAAATTTTGCTTGAGCCTTTCTATAGTGGGACCAAAGGGGATAAAATACTGAGCATTGTTTTCCAAATTATAGTATTAATGTTTAAGTCTTATTTGATTCTAAGAGATGAAATGTCCAGAAATTGTCCCTATGGCAGTAGTTTTTTTTTAAGTTTATTTATTTATTTTGAAAGAGAGAGAGAGCAAGGAGGGAAAGGGCAGAGGGAGAGGGAGAGAGAGAGAATCCCAAGCAGGCTCCACACTGTCAGCACAGAGCCCGTTGTGGGGCTTGAACCCACAAACCGTGAGATCATGACCTGAACAAAATCAGGAGTCAGATATTTAACCTACTGAGCCACCCAGGCATCCCACCATGGTAGTAGTTGTTAAACTAGATTCCTCAAGAGCTTTTGGACTCCAAGACTACTATATAACTCAGGAGTGCCTATCTATCTATCTATCTATCTATCTATCTATCTATCTATCTATCCATCCATCCATCCATCCATCTGGAGGGTTGAGATAACAGTAAAATAGGCAGCTTTGGATCATTTATTGGGGATCTACATAGATTTGGTTTGAAAATAGCTGGGGCAGCTAAAAAAAAAAAGGAAGAAAGAAAAAGAAAAAAGACAATCCCTTCTTTAGAGGACTGTTAATGTGGTGATAAAAGATTACCAGACAGGGGAAAGTCTGGTGCATAAGACCATGTAACCTAAAGGTAATATATGTGTACTTGTAATGCCAGGGACAAGTATGAGAATAAATAGCACTTGGAATTGGGAGTTTGGGGTAGGATTCCTAGGAACATTACACTAAAAGATTCCTCTGAACTAAAAGTTAGTTTATATGTAGTGATAATAATATTAATAAGTATTTGTTGAATATTTATTATTATTTAGTACTGTTAGCTGTTTTTTAGACATTATTTAATCCTCACAAGAGCACACTGCTTGCAGAAATGATGGAGTAGCTGACATCATACTGTCTCTCCCACTAAGAAGCCGGATAAATTACTACCTGGAGGCATCAGAATGCACCTAAAGAGACTAGAATTTGAGAAGTCAGGACAACTGAGAAAGGGAAATGTATTGAGGTGAACAGGACCCTCTCTGTGGCCCTTTTTCTTTGATTCATTTGTAATACACAAAAAGGAGCATAGAGGCCACACAGTAAGTAGTGGCCTAGATCTTACAGGAATCTCAGTGGAATTAGAAGACAGAAATGCTTGTTCAGGAATACCAACACAGCCATGATATGAAGGACCAAGATCCCAGAGAAAAGGGAACCAGAGATATCTGAGCCAACATTCTGCATGCAACAATCCCTGAAGAACCCGTGGACTTTGCACTCTGCGCAAGAGAAGCCAAGAAGAATGGAGCAAATAAGAGGCCAAAAGTCTAAGCAGGTATTTAAGCAAGCCCATATAACTGAAGAGGAAGAAATTGTGGTTCAGAGTCTCCCATGGAGGAAGGGGCCTGGTAAAAATTACAAATTCTCAATGGAGACTTGGAAGAGCTAGACTATAATAGTAAGGGCAACCTGGAAATAGACCATTCTCTACTGGATCAAGGTAATGAGTCTATGCTCTACCTTTCAGAATAAAACAATATCCCCAATGGAGGAAGAACTTAAATAATTGTTTCACTTAAAATGTACAAGTAGTTAATAGAAAATTACCAGGCATGTCAGGATACAAGACCAGATACCTGAATTTCAAGAGAAAATAGAAATAGACTACAGGAATCTATAAGCAATCTATAATTCCCTTTGTAAATTTCAAAACAAGTAAAATTAAGCTATAATGATACAAGTCAGAATAGTATTTTGTTTTCTTATTATACACATGTTATAACTCATTAAAAATATGTTTAAAAAAAACCTAAAAGGTAAACAAGGATCAAATAGAAATCCTAGAATTTTCGAAAAACATAAATTAAGAATGCAAGAGATGTGTTTAGTAGCTCATTACACTTGGGAAAAGAGAAGATTAGTAAAGCTGAGGATGTTAGTAAAACATAACAGATTGAAGCATAGAGAACAGAAATCTAAAACACACACACAGACACACACACACACACACACACACACACACACACACACACACACACA